>NC_092733.1:32585868-33222868 GCF_047496885.1 Scyliorhinus torazame | reverse complement strand
TGGGAGTGTTTGATGGGGACAGTGTAAAGGGAGCTTTATTCTGTGTCTAACCCCGTGCTGTACCTCTCCTGGGAGTGTTTGATGGGGACAGTGTAGAGGAAGCTTTACTCTGTTTCGAACCCCGTGCTGTACCTGTCCTGGGGGTGTTTGATGGGGACAGTGTAGAGGGAGCTTGAATCTGTATCTAACCATTGCTGTACCTGTCCTGGGAGTGTTTGATGGGGACAGTGTAGAGGGAGCTTTAATCTGTATCTAACCCCGTGCTGTATCTGTCCTGGGAATGTTTGATGGGGACAGTATAGAGGGAGCTTTACTCTGTTATCTAACCCCGTGCTGTACCTGTCCTGGTGATGGGGACAGTGTAGAGTGAGCTTTACTCTGTATCTCACCCCGTGCTGTACCTGTCCTGTGAGTGTTTGATGGGGACAGTGTAGAGGGAGCTTTACTCTGTATCTAAACACCATGCAGTGCCTGTCCTGGGAGTGTTTGATGGGGACAGTGTAGAGGGAGCTTTACTCTGTATCTAACCCCGTGCTGTATCTGTCCTGGGAGTGTTTCATGGGGAAAGTGTAGAGGGAGCTTTACTCTGTATCTAAACCCCGTGATGTGCCTGTCCTGGGAGTGTTTGGTTGGGATAGTGCAGAGGGAAATTTACTTTGTATCTAACCCCATGCTGTTCCTGTCCTGGGAGTGTTTGATGGGGACAGTGTGGAGACATCTTTTTTCTGTGTCTAACCCCGTGCTCTACCTCTCCTGGGAGTGTTTGATGGGGATAGTGTAGAGGGAGCTTCACTCTGAATCTAACCCCGTGCTGTACATGTCCTGGGAGTGTTTGATGGGGACAGTGTAGAGGGAGCTATTCTCTGCATCTAAGCCCGTTCTGAACCTGTCCTGGGAGTGTTTGATGTGGACAGTTTAGAGGGAGCTTTACTTTGTATCTAAGCCCGTGCTGTACCTTTCCTGGGAGTGTTTGATGGGGACAGTGTAGAGGGAGCTTTACTCTGTATCTAACACCATGCTGTTCCTGTCCTGGGATGTTTGATGGGGACAGTGTGGAGAGATCTTTATTCTGTGTCTAACCCCGTGCTCTACCTCTCCTGGGAGTGTTTGTTGGGGACAGTGTAGAGGGAGCTTCACTCTGTATCTAACTCCGTGCTGTACCTGTTCTGGGAGTGTTTGATGGGGACAGTGTCGAGGGAGCTTTATTCTGTGTCTAACCTCATGCAGTGCCTGTCCTGGGAGTGTTTGATGGGGACAGTGTAGAGGGAGCTTTACTCTGTATCTAACCCCGTGCTGTATCTGTCCTGGGAGTTTTTGATGGGGACAGTGGAGAGGGAGCTTTACTCTGTATCTAACACCGTGCTGTTCCTGTCCTGGGAGTGTTTCATGGGGAAAGTGTAGAGGGAGCTTTACTCTGTATCTAAACCCCGTGATGTGCCTGTCCTGGGAGTGTTTGGTTGGGAATGTGTAGAGGGAGCTTTACTCTGTATCTAACCCCGTGCTGTACTTGTCCTGCGAGTGTTTGATTGGGACAGTGGAGAGGGAGCTTTACTCTGTATCTAATCCCGTGCTGGACCTGTCCTGGGAGTGTTTGATGGGGACAGTGTAGAGGGAGCTTTACTCTGCATCTTACCCCGTGCTGTACCTGCCCTGGAAGTGTTTAATGGGGACAGTGTAGAGGAAACTTTACTTTGTATCTAACCCCGTGCTGTACCTTTCCTGGGAGTGTTGATGGGGACAGTGTCGAGGGAGCTTTACTCTGTATCTCACCCCGTGCTCTACCTGTCCTGGGAGTGTTTGATGGGGACAGTGGAGAGGGAAATTTACTTTGTATCTAACCCCATGCTGTTCCTGTCCTGGGAGTGTT
The DNA here is from genome assembly GCF_047496885.1 of Scyliorhinus torazame. Lineage (NCBI taxonomy): Eukaryota > Metazoa > Chordata > Chondrichthyes > Carcharhiniformes > Scyliorhinidae > Scyliorhinus > Scyliorhinus torazame. Next base: position 33,221,001 of record NC_092733.1, on the reverse strand, counting down.
TGATGGGGACAGTGTGGAGACATCTTTTTTCTGTGTCTAACCCCGTGCTCTACCTCTCCTGGGAGTGTTTGATGGGGACAGTGTAGAGGGAGCTTCACTCTGAATCTAACCCCGTGCTGTACCTGTCCTGGGAGTGTTTGATGGGGACAGTGTAGAGGGAGCTATTCTCTGCATCTAAGCCCGTTCTGAACCTGTCCTGGGAGTGTTTGATGTGGACAGTTTAGAGGGAGCTTTACTCTGCATCTAACCCCGTGCTGTACCTGTCCTGGGAGTGTTTGATGGGGACAGTGTAGAGGGAGCTTTACTTTGTATCTAACCCCGTGCTGTACCTTTCCTGGGAGTGTTTGATGGGGACAGTGTAGAGGGAGCTTTACTCTGTATCTAACACCATGCTGTTCCTGTCCTGGGATGTTTGATGGGGACAGTGTGGCGAGATCTTTATTCTGTGTCTAACCCCGTGCTCTACCTCTCCTGGGAGTGTTTGATGGGGACAGTGTAGAGGGAGCTTCACTCTGTATCTAACCCCGTGCTGTACCTGTTCTGGGAGTGTTTGATGGGGACAGTGTCGAGGGAGCTTTATTCTGTGTCTAACCCCGTGCAGTGCCTGTCCTGGGAGTGTTTGATGGGGACAGTGTAGAGGGAGCTTTACTCTGTATCTAACCCCGTGCTGTATCTGTCCTGGGAGTGTTTGATGGGGACAGTGGAGAGTGAGCTTTACTCTGTATCTAACCCCGTGCTGTTCCTGTCCTGGGAGTGTTTCATGGGGAAAGTGTAGAGGGAGCTTTACTCTGTATCTAAACCCCGTGATGTGCCTGTCCTGGGAGTGTTTGGTTGGGAATGTGTAGAGGGAGCTTTACTCTGTATCTAACCCCGTGCTGTACTTGTCCTGCGAGTGTTTGATGGGGACAGTGGAGAGGGAGCTCTACTCTGTATCTAATCCCGTGCTGGACCTGTCCTGGGAGTGTTTGATGGGGACAGTGTAGAGGGAGCTTTACTCTGCATCTAACCCCGTGCTGTACCTGCCCTGGGAGTGTTTAATGGGGACAGTGTAGAGGAAACTTTACTTTGTATCTAATCCCGTGCTGTACCTTTCCTGGGAGTGTTGATGGGGACAGTGTCGAGGGAGCTTTACTCTGTATCTCACCCCGTGCTGTACCTGTCCTGGGAGTGTTTGATGGGGACAGTGGAGAGGGAAATTTACTTTGTATCTAACCCCATGCTGTTCCTGTCCTGGGAGTGTTTGATGGGGACAGTGTGGAGACATCTTTTTTCTGTGTCTAACCCCGTGCTCTACCTCTCCTGGGAGTGTTTGAAGAGGACAGTGTAGAGGGAGCTTCACTCTGAATCTAACCCCGTGCTGTACCTGTCCTGGGAGTGTTTGATGGGGACAGTGTACAGGGAGCTATTCTCTGCATCTAAGCCCGTTCTGAACCTGGCCTGGGATTGTTTGATGTGGACAGTTTAGAGGGAGCTTTACTCTGCATCTAACCCCGTGCTGTACCTGTCCTGGGAGTGTTTGATGGGGACAGTGTAGAGGGAGCTTTACTTTGTATCTAACCCCGTGCTGTACCTTTCCTGGGAGTGTTTGATGGGGACAGTGTAGAGGGAGCTTTACTCTGTATCTAACACCATGCTGTTCCTGTCCTGGGATGTTTGATGGGGACAGTGTGGAGAGATCTTTATTCTGTGTCTAACCCCGTGCTCTACCTCTCCTGGGAGTGTTTGATGGGAACAGTGTAGAGGGAGCTTCACTCTGTATCTAACCCCGTGCTGTACCTGTTCTGGGAGTGTTTGATGGGGACAGTGTCGAGGGAGCTTTATTCTGTGTCTAACCCCGTGCAGTGCCTGTCCTGGGAGTGTTTGATGGGGACAGTGTAGAGGGAGCTTTACTCTGTATCTAACCCCGTGCTGTATCTGTCCTGGGAGTGTTTGATGGGGACAGTGTCGAGGGAGCTTTACTCTGTATCTCACCCCGTGCTGTACCTGTCCTAGGAGTGTTTGATGGGGACAGTGGAGAGGGAGCTTTACTCTGTATCTAACACCATGCTGTTCCTGTCCTGGGAGTGTTTGATGGGGACAGTGTGGAGACATCTTTTTTCTGTGTCTAACCCCGTGCTCTACCTCTGCTGGGAGTGTTTGATGGGGACAGTGTAGAGGGAGCTTCCCTCTGAATCTAACCCCGTGCTGTACCTGTCCTGGGAGTGTTTGATGGGGACAGTGTAGAGGGAGCTATTCTCTGCATCTAAGCCAGTTCTGAACCTGTCCTGGGAGTGTTTGATGTGGACAGTTTAGAGGGAGCTTTACTCTGCATCTAACCCCGTGCTGTACCTGTCCTGGGAGTGTTTGATGGGGACAGTGTAGAGGGAGCTTTACTTTGTATCTAACCCCGTGCTGTACCTTTCCTGGGAGTGTTTGATGGGGACAGTGTAGAGGGAGCTTTACTCTGTATCTAACACCATGCTGTTCCTGTCCTGGGATGTTTGATGGGGACAGTGTGGAGAGATCTTTATTCTGTGTCTAACCCCGTGCACTACCTCTCCTGGGAGTGTTTGATGGGGACAGTGTAGAGGGAGCTTCACTCTGTATCTAACCCCGTGCTGTACCTGTTCTGGGAGTGTTTGATGGGGACAGTGTCGAGGGAGCTTTATTCTGTGTCTAACCCCGTGCAGTGCCTGTCCTGGGAGTGTTTGATGGGGACAGTGTAGAGGGAGCTTTACTCTGTATCTAACCCCGTGCTGTATCTGTCCTGGGAGTGTTTGATGGGGACAGTGTAGAGGGAGCTTTACTTTGTATCTAACCCTGTGCTGTACCTTTCCTGGGAGTGTTTGATGGGGACAGTGTAGAGGGAGCTTTATTCTGTATCTAACACCATGCTGTTCCTGTCCTGGGATGTTTGATGGGGACAGTGTGGAGAGATCTTTATTCTGTGTCTAACCCCGTGCTCTACCTCTCCTGGGAGTGTTTGATGGGGACAGTGTAGAGGGAGCTTCACTCTGTATCTAACCCCGTGCTGTACCTGTTCTGGGAGTGTTTGATGGGGACAGTGTCGAGGGAGCTTTATTCTGTGTCTAACCCCGTGCAGTGCCTGTCCTGGGAGTATTTGATGGGGACAGTGTAGAGGGAGCTTTACTCTGTATCTAACCCCGTGCTGTATCTGTCCTGGGAGTGTTTGATGGGGACAGTGGAGAGGGAGCTTTACTCTGTATCTAACCCCGTGCTGTTCCTGTCCTGGGAGTGTTTCATGGGGAAAGTGTAGAGGGAGCTTTACTCTGTATCTAAACCCCGTGATGTGCCTGTCCTGGGAGTGTTTGGTTGGGAATGTGTAGAGGGAGCTTTACTCTGTATCTAACCCCGTGCTGTACCTGTCCTGGGAGTGTTTGATGGGGACAGTGTAGAGGGAGCTTTACTTTGTATCTAACCCCGTGCTGTACCTGTTCTGGGAGTGTTTGATGTGGACAGTGTCGAGGGAGCTTTATTCTGTGTCTAACCCCGTGCAGTGCCTGTCCTGGGAGTGTTTGATGGGGACAGTGTAGAGGGAGCTTTACTCTGTATCTAACCCCGTGCTGTATCTGTCCTGGGAGTGTTTGATGGGGACAGTGGAGAGGGAGCTTTACTCTGTATCTAACCCCGTGCTGTTCCTGTCCTGGGAGTGTTTCATGGGGAAAGTGTAGAGGGAGCTTTACTCTGTATCTAAACCCCGTGATGTGCCTGTCCTGGGAGTGTTTGGTTGGGAATGTGTAGAGGGAGCTTTACTCTGTATCTAACCCCGTGCTGTACCTGTCCTGGGAGTGTTTGATGGGGACAGTGTAGAGGGAGCTTTACTTTGTATCTAACCCCGTGCTGTACCTGTTCTGGGAGTGTTTGATGTGGACAGTGTCGAGGGAGCTTTATTCTGTGTCTAACCCCGTGCAGTGCCTGTCCTGGGAGTGTTTGATGGGGACAGTGTAGAGGGAGCTTTACTCTGTATCTAACCCCGTGCTGTATCTGTCCTGGGAGTGTTTGATGGGGACAGTGTAGAGGGAGCTTTACTTTGTATCTAACCCCGTGCTGTACCTTTCCTGGGAGTGTTTGATGGGGACAGTGTGGAGAGATCTTTATTCTGTGTCTAACCCCGTGCAGTGCCTTTCCTGGGAGTGTTTGATGGGGACAGTGTCGAGGGAGCTTTATTCTGTGTCTAACCCCGTGCAGTGCCTGTCCTGGGAGTGTTTGATGGGGACAGTGTAGAGGGAGCTTTACTCTGTATCTAACCCCGTGCTGTTCCTGTCCTGGGAGTGTTGATGGGGAAAGTGTAGAGGGAGCTTTACTCTGTATCTAAAACCCGTGATGTGCCTGTCCTGGGAGTGTTTGGTTGGGAATGTGTAGAGGGAGCTTTTCTCTGTATCTAACCCCGTGCTGTACTTGTCCTGCGAGTGTTTGATGGGGACAGTGGAGAGGGAGCTCTACTCTGTATCTAATCCCGTGCTGGACCTGTCCTGGGAGTGTTTGATGGGGACAGTGTAGAGGGAGCTTTACTCTGCATCTAACCCCGTGCTGGACCTGCCCTGGGAGTGTTTAATGGGGACAGTGTAGAGGAAACTTTACTTTGTATCTAACCCCGTGCTGTACCTTTCCTGGGAGTGTTGATGGGGACAGTGTCGAGGGAGCTTTACTCTGTATCTCACCCCGTGCTGTACCTGTCCTGGGAGTGTTTGATGGGGACAGTGGAGAGGGAAATTTACTTTGTATCTAACCCCATGCTGTTCCTGTCCTGGGTGTGTTTGATGGGGACAGTGTGGAGACATCTTTTTTCTGTGTCTAACCCCGTGCTCTACCTCTCCTGGGAGTGTTTGATGGGGACAGTGTAGAGGGAGCTTCACTCTGAATCTAACCCCGTGCTGTACCTGTCCTGTGAGTGTTTGATGGGGACAGTGTAGAGGGAGCTATTCTCTGCATCTAAGCCCGTTCTGAACCTGTCCTGGGAGTGTTTGATGTGGACAGTTTAGAGGGAGCTTTACTTTGCATCTAACCCCGTGCTGTACCTGTCCTGGGAGTGTTTGATGGGGACAGTATAGAGGGAGCTTTACTTTGTATCTAACCCCGTGCTGTACCTTTCCTGGGAGTGTTTGATGGGGACAGTGTAGAGGGAGCTTTACTCTGTATCTAACACCATGCTGTTCCTGTCCTGGGATGTTTGATGGGGACAGTGTGGAGAGATCTTTATTCTGTGTCTAACCCCGTGCTCTACCTCTCCTGGGAGTGTTTGATGGGGACAGTGTAGAGGGAGCTTCACTCTGTATCTAATCCCGTGCTGTATCTGTTCTGGGAGTGTTTGATGGGGACAGTGTCGAGGGAGCTTTATTCTGTGTCTAACCCCGTGCAGTGCCTGTCCTGGGAGTGTTTGATGGGGACAGTGTAGAGGGAGCTTTACTCTGTATCTAACCCCATGCTGTATCTGTCCTGGGAGTGTATGATGGGGACAGTGGAGAGGGAGCTTTACTCTGTATCTAACCCCGTGCTGTTCCTGTCCTGGGAGTGTTTCATGGGGAAAGTGTAGAAGGAGCTTTACTCTGTATCTAAACCCCGTGATGTGCCTGTCCTGGGAGTGTTTGGTTGGTAATGTGTAGAGGGAGCTTTACTCTGTATCTTACCCCGTGCTGTACTGTCCTGCGAGTGTTTGATGGGGACAGTGTAGAGGGAGCTTTACTCTGCATCTAACCCCGTGCTGTACCTGCCCTGGGGGTGTTTAATGGGGAAAGTGTAGAGGAAACTTTAGTTTGTATCTAACCCCGTGCTGTATCTTTCCTGGGAGTGTTGATGGGGACAGTGTCGAGGGAGCTTTACTCTGTATCTCACCCCGTGCTGTACCTGTCCTGGGAGTGTTTGATGGGGACAGTGGAGAGGGAAATTTACTTTGTATCTAACCCCATGCTGTTCCTTTCCTGGGAGTGTTTGATGGGGACAGTGTGGAGACATCTTTTTTCTGTGTCTAACCCCGTGCTCTACCTCTCCTGGGAGTGTTTGATGGGGACAGTGTAGAGGGAGCTTCACTCTGAATCTAACCCCGTGCTGTACCTGTCCTGGGAGTGTTTGATGGGGACAGTGTAGAGGGAGCTATTCTCTGCATCTAAGCCCGTTCTGAACCTGTCCTGGGAGTGTTTGATGAGGACAGTGTAGAGGGAGCTTTACTCTGTATCTAACACCATGCTGTTCCTGTCCTGGGATGTTTGATGGGGACAGTGTGGAGAGATCTTTATTCTGTGTCTAACCCCGTGCTCTACCTCTCCTGGGAGTGTTTGATGGGGACAGTGTAGAGGGAGCTTCACTCTGTATCTAACCCCGTGCTGTACCTGTTCTGGGAGTGTTTGATGGGGACAGTGTCGAGGGAGCTTTATTCTGTGTCTAACCCCGTGCAGTGCCTGTCCTGGGAGTGTTTGATGGGGACAGTGTAGAGGGAGCTTTACTCTGTATCTAACCCCGTGCTGTATCTGTCCTGGGAGTGTTTGATGGGGACAGTGTAGAGGAAGCTTTACTCTGTATCTAACCCCGTGCTATTCCTGTCCTGGGAGTGTTTCATGGGGAAAGTGTAGAGGGAGCTTTACTCTGTATCTAAACCCCGTGATGTGCCTGTCCTGGGAGTGTTTGGTTGGGAATGTGTAGAGGGAGCTTTACTCTGTATCTAACCCCGTGCTGTACTTGTCCTGCGAGTGTTTGATGGGGACAGTGGAGAGGGAGCTCTACTCTGTATCTAATCCCGTGCTGGACCTGTCCTGGGAGTGTTTGATGGGGACAGTGTAGAGGGAGCTTTACTCTGCATCTAAACCCGTGCTGTACCTGCCCTGGGAGTGTTTAATGGGGACAGTGTAGAGGAAACTTTACTTTGTATCTAACCCCGTGCTGTACCTTTCCTGGGAGTGTTGATGGGGACAGTGTCGAGGGAGCTTTACTCTGTATCTCACCCCGTGCTGTACCTGTCCTGGGAGTGTTTGATGGGGACAGTTGAGAGGGAAATTTACTTTGTATCTAACCCCATGCTGTTCCTGTCCTGGGAGTGTTTGATGGGGACAGTGTGGAGACATCTTTTTTCTGTGTCTAACCCCGTGCTCTACCTCTCCTGGGAGTGTTTGATGGGGACAGTGTAGAGGCAGCTTCACTCTGAATCTAACCCCGTGCTGTACCTGTCCTGGGAGTGTTTGATGGGGACAGTGTAGAGGGAGCTATTCTCTGCATCTAAGCCCGTTCTGAACCTGTCCTGGGAGTGTTTGATGTGGACAGTTTAGAGGGAGCTTTACTCTGCATCTAACCCCGTGCTGTACCTGTCCTGGGAGTGTTTGATGGGGACAGTGTAGAGGGAGCTTTACTTTGTATCTAACCCCGTGCTGTACCTTTCCTGGGAGTGTTTGATGGGGACAGTGTAGAGGGAGCTTTACTCTGTATCTAACACCATGCTGTTCCTGTCCTGGGATGTTTGATGGGGACAGTGTGGAGAGATCTTTATTCTGTGTCTAACCCCGTGCTCTACCTCTCCTGGGAGTGTTTGATGGGGACAGTGTAGAGGCAGCTTCACTCTGTATCTAACCCCGTGCTGTACCTGTTCTGGGAGTGTTTGATGGGGACAGTGTCGAGGGAGCTTTATTCTGTGTCTAACCCCGTGCAGTGCCTGTCCTGGGAGTGTTTGATGGGGACAATGTAGAGGGAGCTTTACTCTGTATCTAACCCCGTGCTGTACCTGTCCTGGGAGTGTTTGATGGGGACAGTGTAGAGGGAGCTTTACTCTGCATCTAACCCCGTGCTGTTCCTGTCCTGGGATGTTTGATGGGGACAGTGTGGAGAGATCTTTATTCTGTGTCTAACCCCGTGCTCTACCTGTCCTGGGAGTGTTTGATGGGGACAGTGTAGAGGGAATTTCACTCTGTATCTAACCCCATGCTGTACCTTTTCTGGGAGTGTTTGATGGGGACAGTGTCGAGGGAGCTTTATTCTGTGTCTAACCCCGTGCAGTGCCTGTCCTGGGAGTGTTTGATGGGGACAGTGTAGAGGGAGCTTTACTCTGTATCTAACCCCGTGCTGTATCTGTCCTGGGAGTGTTTGATGGGGACAGTGGAGAGGGAGCTTTACTCTGTATCTAACCCCGTGCTGTTCCTGTCCTGGGAGTGTTTCATGGGGAAAGTGTCGAGGGAGCTTTACTCTGTATCTAAACCCCGTGATGTGCCTGTCCTGGGAGTGTTTGGTTGGGAATGTGTAGAGGGAGCTTTACTCTGTATCTAACCCCGTGCTGTACTTGTCCTGCGAGTGTTTGATGTGGACAGTGGAGAGGGAGGTCTACTCTGTATGTAATCCCGTGCTGGACCTGTCCTGGGAGTGTTTGATGGGGACAGTGTAGAGGGAGCTTTAATCTGCATCTAACCCCGTGCTGTACCTGCCCTGGGAGTGTTTAATGGGGACAGTGTAGAGGAAACTTTACTCTGTATCTAAACCCCGTGATGTGCCTGTCCTGGGAGTGTTTGGTTGGGAATGTGTAGAGGGAGCTTTACTCTGTATCTAACACCATGCTGTTCCTGGTCTGGGATGTTTGATGGGGACAGTGTAGAGGGAGCTTTACTCTGTATCTAACCCCGTGCTCTACCTCTCCTGGGAGTGTTTGATGGGGACAGTGTAGAGGGAGCTTCACTCTGTATCTAACCCCGTGCTGTACCTTTCCTGGGAGTGTTTGATGGGGACAGTGTGGAGAGATCTTTATTCTGTGTCTAACCCCGTGCAGTGCCTGTCCTGGGAGTGTTTGATGGGGACAGTGTCGAGGGAGCTTTATTCTGTGTCTAACCCCGTGCAGTGCCTGTCCTGGGAGTGTTTGATGGGCACAGTGGAGAGGGAGCTCTACTCTGTATCTAATCCCGTGCTGGACCTGTCCTGGGAGTGTTTGATGGGGACAGTGTAGAGGGAGCTTTACTCTGCATCTAACCCCGTGCTGTACCTGCCCTGGGAGTGTTTAATGGGGACAGTGTAGAGGAAACTTTACTTTGTATCTAACCCCGTGCTGTACCTTTCCTGGGAGTGTTGATGGGGACAGTGTCGAGGGAGCTTTACTCTGTATCTCACCCCGTGCTGTACCTGTCCTGGGAGTGTTTGATGGAGACAGTGGAGAGGGAAATTTACTTTGTATCTAACCCCATGCTGTTCCTGTCCTGGGTGTGTTTGATGGGGACAGTGTGGAGACATCTTTTTTCTGTGTCTAACCCCGTGCTCTACCTCTCCTGGGAGTGTTTGATGTGGACAGTGTAGAGGGAGCTTCACTCTGAATCTAACCCCGTGCTGTACCTTTCCTGGGAGTGTTTGATGGGGACAGTGTAGAGGGAGCTATTCTCTGCATCTAAGCCCGTTCTGAACCTGTCCTGGGAGTGTTTGATGTGGACAGTTTAGAGGGAGCTTTACTCTGCATCTAACCCCGTGCTGTACCTGTCCTGGGAGTGTTTGATGGGGACAGTGTAGAGGGAGCTTTACTTTGTATCTAACCCCGTGCTGTACCTTTCCTGGGAGTGTTTGATGGGGACAGTGTAGAGGGAGCTTTACTCTGTATCTAACACCATGCTGTTCCTGCTCTGGGATGTTTGATGGGGACAGTGTGGAGAGATCTTTATTCTGTGTCGAACCCCGTGCTCTACCTCTCCTGGGAGTGTTTGATGGGGACAGTGTAGAGGGAGCTTCACTCTGTATCTAACCCCGTGCTGTATCTGTTCTGGGAGTGTTTGATGGGGACAGTGTAGAGGGAGCTTTACTCTGTATCTAACCCCGTGCTGTATCTGTCCTGGGAGTGTATGATGGGGACGGTGGAGAGGGAGCTTTACTCTGTATCTAACCCCGTGCTGTTCCTGACCTGGGAGTGTTTGGTTGGGAATGTGTAGAGGGAGCTTTACTCTGTATCTTACCCCGTGCTGTACTGTCCTGCGAGTGTTTGATGGGGACAGTGTCGAGGGAGCTTTACTCTGTATCTAACCCCGTGCTGTTCCTGTCCTGGGAGTGTTTCATGGGGAAAGTGTAGAGGGAGCTTTACTCTGTATCTAAACCCCGTGATGTGCCTGTCCTGGGAGTGTTTGGTTGGGAATGTGTAGAGGGAGCTTTACTCTGTATCTAACACCATGCTGTTCCTGTCCTGGGATGTTTGATGGGGACAGTGTGGAGAGATCTTTATTCTGTGTCTAACCCCGTGCTCTACCTCTCCTGGGAGTGTTTGATGGGGACAGTGTAGAGGGAGCTTCACTCTGTATCTAACCCCGTGCTGTACCTGTTCTGGGAGTGTTTGATGGGGACAGTGTCGAGGGAGCTTTATTCTGTGTCTAACCCCGTGCAGTGCCTGTCCTGGGAGTGTTTGATGGGGACAATGTAGAGGGAGCTTTACTCTGTATCTAACCCCGTGCTGTACCTGTCCTGGGAGTGTTTGATGGGGACAGTGTAGAGGGAGCTTTACTCTGCATCTAACCCCGTGCTGTTCCTGTCCTGGGATGTTTGATGGGGACAGTGTGGAGAGATCTTTATTCTGTGTCTAACCCCGTGCTCTACCTGTCCTGGGAGTGTTTGATGGGGACAGTGTAGAGGGAATTTCACTCTGTATCTAACCCCATGCTGTACCTGTTCTGGGAGTGTTTGATGGGGACAGTGTCGAGGGAGCTTTATTCTGTGTCTAACCCCGTGCAGTGCCTGTCCTGGGAGTGTTTGATGGGGACAGTGTAGAGGGAGCTTTACTCTGTATCTAACCCCGTGCTGTATCTGTCCTGGGAGTGTTTGATGGGGACAGTGGAGAGGGAGCTTTACTCTGTATCTAAACCCCGTGATGTGCCTGTCCTGGGAGTGTTTGGTTGGGAATGTGTAGAGGGAGCTTTACTCTGTATCTAACCCCGTGCTGTACTTGTCCTGCGAGTGTTTGATGTGGACAGTGGAGAGGGAGGTCTACTCTGTATGTAATCCCGTGCTGGACCTGTCCTGGGAGTGTTTGATGGGGACAGTGTAGAGGGAGCTTTAATCTGCATCTAACCCCGTGCTGTACCTGCCCTGGGAGTGTTTAATGGGGACAGTGTAGAGGAAACTTTACTCTGTATCTAAACCCCGTGATGTGCCTGTCCTGGGAGTGTTTGGGTGGGAATGTGTAGAGGGAGCTTTACTCTGTATCTAACACCATGCTGTTCCTGGTCTGGGATGTTTGATGGGGACAGTGTGGAGAGATCTTTATTCTGTGTCGAACCCCGTGCTCTACCTCTCCTGGGAGTGTTTGATGGGGACAGTGTAGAGGGAGCTTCACTCTGTATCTAACCCCGTGCTGTACCTTTCCTGGGAGTGTTTGATGGGGACAGTGTGGAGAGATCTTTATTCTGTGTCTAACCCCGTGCAGTGCCTGTCCTGGGAGTGTTTGATGGGGACAGTGTCGAGGGAGCTTTATTCTGTGTCTAACCCCGTGCAGTGCCTGTCCTGGGAGTGTTTGATGGGGACAGTGGAGAGGGAGCTCTACTCTGTATCTAATCCCGTGCTGGACCTGTCCTGGGAGTGTTTGATGGGGACAGTGTAGAGGGAGCTTTACTCTGCATCTAACCCCGTGCTGTACCTGCCCTGGGAGTGTTTAATGGGGACAGTGTAGAGGAAACTTTACTTTGTATCTAACCCCGTGCTGTACCTGTCCTGGGAGTGTTTGATGGAGACAGTGTAGAGGAAACTTTACTTTGTATCTAACCCCGTGCTGTACCTGTCCTGGGAGTGTTGATGGGGACAGTGTCGAGGGAGCTTTACTCTGTATCTCACCCCGTGCTGTACCTGTCCTGGGAGTGTTTGATGGAGACAGTGGAGAGGGAAATTTACTTTGTATCTAACCCCATGCTGTTCCTGTCCTGGGTGTGTTTGATGGGGACAGTGTGGAGACATCTTTTTTCTGTGTCTAACCCCGTGCTCTACCTCTCCTGGGAGTGTTTGATGGGGACAGTGTAGAGGGAGCTTCACTCTGAATCTAACCCCGTGCTGTACCTTTCCTGGGAGTGTTTGATGGGGACAGTGTAGAGGGAGCTATTCTCTGCATCTAAGCCCGTTCTGAACCTGTCCTGGGAGTGTTTGATGTGGACAGTTTAGAGGGAGCTTTACTCTGCATCTAACCCCGTGCTGTACCTGTCCTGGGAGTGTTTGATGGGGACAGTGTAGAGGGAGCTTTACTTTGTATCTAACCCCGTGCTGTACCTTTCCTGGGAGTGTTTGATGGGGACAGTGTAGAGGGAGCTTTACTCTGTATCTAACACCATGCTGTTCCTGGTCTGGGATGTTTGATGGGGACAGTGTGGAGAGATCTTTATTCTGTGTCGAACCCCGTGCTCTACCTCTCCTGGGAGTGTTTGATGGGGACAGTGTAGAGGGAGCTTCACTCTGTATCTAACCCCGTGCTGTATCTGTTCTGGGAGTGTTTGATGGGGACAGTGTCGAGGGAGCTTTATTCTGTGTCTAACCCCGTGCAGTGCCTGTCCTGGGAGTGTTTGATGGGGACAGTGTAGAGGGAGCTTTACTCTGTATCTAACCCCGTGCTGTATCTGTCCTGGGAGTGTATGATGGGGACGGTGGAGAGGGAGCTTTACTCTGTATCTTACCCCGTGCTGTACTGTCCTGAGAGTGTTTGATGGGGACAGTGTCGAGGGAGCTTTACTCTGTATCTCACCCCGTGCTGTACCTGTCCTGGGAGTGTTTGATGGGGACAGTGGAGATGGAAATTTACTTTGTATCTAACCCCGTGCTGTACCTTTCCTGGGAGTGTTGATGGGGACAGTGTCGAGGGAGCTTTACTCTGTATCTCACCCCGTGCTGTACCTGTCCTGGGAGTGTTTGATGGGGACAGTGGAGAGGGAAATTTACTTTGTATCTAACCCCATGCTGTTCCTGTCCTGGGAGTGTTTGATGTGGACAGTGTGGAGACATCTTTTTTCTGTGTCTAACCCCGTGCTCTACCTCTCCTGGGAGTGTTTGATGGGGACAGTGTAGAGGGAGCTTCACTCTGAATCTAACCCCGTGCTGTACCTGTCCTGGGAGTGTTTGATGGGGACAGTGTAGAGGGAGCTATTCTCTGCATCTAAGCCCGTTCTGAACCTGTCCTGGGAGTGTTTGATGTGGACAGTTTAGAGGGAGCTTTACTCTGCATCTAACCCCGTGCTGTACCTGTCCTGGGAGTGTTTGATGGGGACAGTGTAGAGGGAGCTTTACTTTGTATCTAACCCCGTGCTGTACCTTTCCTGGGAGTGTTTGATGGGGACAGTGTAGAGGGAGCTTTACTCTGTATCTAACACCATGCTGTTCCTGTCCTGGGATGTTTGATGGGGACAGTGTGGAGAGATCTTTATTCTGTGTCTAACCCCGTGCTCTACCTCTCCTGGGAGTGTTTGATGGGGACAGTGTAGAGGGAGCTTCACTCTGTATCTAACCCCGTGCTGTACCTGTTCTGGGAGTGTTTGATGGGGACAGTGTCGAGGGAGCTTTATTCTGTGTCTAACCCCGTGCAGTGCGTGTCCTGGGAGTGTTTGATGGGGACAATGTAGAGGGAGCTTTACTCTGTATCTAACCCCGTGCTGTACCTGTCCTGGGAGTGTTTGATGGGGACAGTGTAGAGGGAGCTTTACTCTGCATCTAACCCCGTGCTGTACCTGTCCTGGGAGTGTTTGATGGGGACAGTGTAGAGGGAGCTTTACTTTGTATCTAACCCCGTGCTGTACCTTTCCTGGGGTTGTTTGATGGGGACTGTGTAGAGGGAGCTTTACTCTGTATCTAACACCATGCTGTTCCTGTCCTGGGATGTTTGATGGGGACAGTGTGGAGAGATCTTTATTCTGTGTCTAACCCCGTGCTCTACCTCTCCTGGGAGTGTTTGATGGGGACAGTGTAGAGGGAATTTCACTCTGTATCTAACCCCATGCTGTACCTGTTCTGGGAGTGTTTGATGGGGACAGTGTCGAGGGAGCTTTATTCTGTGTCTAACCCCGTGCAGTGCCTGTCCTGGGAGTGTTTGATGGGGACAGTGTAGAGGGAGCTTTACTCTGTATCTAACCCCGTGCTGTATCTGTCCTGGGAGTGTTTGATGGGGACAGTGGAGAGGGAGCTTTACTCTGTATCTAACCCCGTGCTGTTCCTGTCCTGGGAGTGTTTCATGGGGAAAGTGTAGAGGGAGCTTTACTCTGTATCTAAACCCCGTGATGTGCCTGTCCTGGGAGTGTTTGGTTGGGAATGTGTAGAGGGAGCTTTACTCTGTATCTAACCCCGTGCTGTACTTGTCCTGCGAGTGTTTGATGTGGACAGTGGAGAGGGAGGTCTACTCTGTATGTAATCCCGTGCTGGACCTGTCCTGGGAGTGTTTGATGGGGACAGTGTCGAGGGAGCTTTATTCTGTGTCTAACCCCGTGCAGTGCCTGTCCTGGGAGTGTTTGATGGGGACAGTGGAGAGGGAGCTCTACTCTGTATCTAATCCCGTGCTGGACCTGTCCTGGGAGTGTTTGATGGGGACAGTGTAGAGGGAGCTTTACTCTGCATCTAACCCCGTGCTGTACCTGCCCTGGGAGTGTTTAATGGGGACAGTGTAGAGGAAACTTTACTTTGTATCTAACCCCGTGCTGTACCTTTCCTGGGAGTGTTGATGGGGACAGTGTCGAGGGAGCTTTACTCTGTATCTCACCCCGTGCTGTACCTGTCCTGGGAGTGTTTGATGGAGACAGTGGAGAGGGAAATTTACTTTGTATCTAACCCCATGCTGTTCCTGTCCTGGGTGTGTTTGATGGGGACAGTGTGGAGACATCTTTTTTCTGTGTCTAACCCCGTGCTCTACCTCTCCTGGGAGTGTTTGATGGGGACAGTGTAGAGGGAGCTTCACTCTGAATCTAACCCCGTGCTGTACCTTTCCTTGGAGTGTTTGATGGGGACAGTGTAGAGGGAGCTATTCTCTGCATCTAAGCCCGTTCTGAACCTGTCCTGGGAGTGTTTGATGTGGACAGTTTAGAGGGAGCTTTACTCTGCATCTAACCCCGTGCTGTACCTGTCCTGGGAGTGTTTGATGGGGACAGTGTAGAGGGAGCTTTACTTTGTATCTAACCCCGTGCTGTACCTTTCCTGGGAGTGTTTGATGGGGACAGTGTAGAGGGAGCTTTACTCTGTATCTAACACCATGCTGTTCCTGGTCTGGGATGTTTGATGGGGACAGTGTGGAGAGATCTTTATTCTGTGTCGAACCCCGTGCTCTACCTCTCCTGGGAGTGTTTGATGGGGACAGTGTAGAGGGAGCTTCACTCTGTATCTAACCCCGTGCTGTATCTGTTCTGGGAGTGTTTGATGGGGACAGTGTCGAGGGAGCTTTATTCTGTGTCTAACCCCGTGCAGTGCCTGTCCTGGGAGTGTTTGATGGGGACAGTGTAGAGGGAGCTTTACTCTGTATCTAACCCCGTGCTGTATCTGTCCTGGGAGTGTATGATGGGGACGGTGGAGAGGGAGCTTTACTCTGTATCTTACCCCGTGCTGTACTGTCCTGAGAGTGTTTGATGGGGACAGTGTCGAGGGAGCTTTACTCTGTATCTCACCCCGTGCTGTACCTGTCCTGGGAGTGTTTGATGGGGACAGTGGAGAGGGAAATTTACTTTGTATCTAACCCCGTGCTGTACCTTTCCTGGGAGTGTTGATGGGGACAGTGTCGAGGGAGCTTTACTCTGTATCTCACCCCGTGCTGTACCTGTCCTGGGAGTGTTTGATGGGGACAGTGGAGAGGGAAATTTACTTTGTATCTAACCCCATGCTGTTCCTGTCCTGGGAGTGTTTGATGTGGACAGTGTGGAGACATCTTTTTTCTGTGTCTAACCCCGTGCTCTACCTCTCCTGGGAGTGTTTGATGGGGACAGTGTAGAGGGAGCTTCACTCTGAATCTAACCCCGTGCTGTACCTGTCCTGGGAGTGTTTGATGGGGACAGTGTAGAGGGAGCTATTCTCTGCATCTAAGCCCGTTCTGAACCTGTCCTGGGAGTGTTTGATGTGGACAGTTTAGGGGGAGCTTTACTCTGCATCTAACCCCGTGCTGTACCTGTCCTGGGAGTGTTTGATGGGGACAGTGTAGAGGGAGCTTTACTTTGTATCTAACCCCGTGCTGTACCTTTCCTGGGAGTGTTTGATGGGGACAGTGTAGAGGGAGCTTTACTCTGTATCTAACACCATGCTGTTCCTGTCCTGGGATGTTTGATGGGGACAGTGTGGAGAGATCTTTATTCTGTGTCTAACCCCGTGCTCTACCTCTCCTGGGAGTGTTTGATGGGGACAGTGTAGAGGGAGCTTCACTCTGTATCTAACCCCGTGCTGTACCTGTTCTGGGAGTGTTTGATGGGGACAGTGTAGAGGAAACTTTACTTTGTATCTAACCCCGTGCTGTACCTTTCCTGCGAGTGTTGATGGGGACAGTGTCGAGGGAGCTCTGTATCTCACCCCGTGCTGTACCTGTCCTGGGAGTGTTTGATGGGGACAGTGGAGAGGGAAATTTACTTTGTATCTAACCCCATGCTGTTCCTGTCCTGGGAGTGTTTGATGGGGACAGTGTGGAGACATCTTTTTTCTGTGTCTAACCCCGTGCTCTACCTCTCCTGGGAGTGTTTGATGGGGACAGTGTAGAGGGAGCTTCACTCTGAATCTAACCCCGTGCTGTACCTGTCCTGGGAGTGTTTGATGGGGACAGTGTAGAGGGAGCTATTCTCTGCATCTAAGCCCGTTCTGAACCTGTCCTGGGAGTGTTTGATGTGGACAGTTTAGAGGGAGCTTTACTCTGCATCTAACCCCGTGCTGTACCTGTCCTGGGAGTGTTTGATGGGGACAGTGTAGAGGGAGCTTTACTTTGTATCTAACCCCGTGCTGTACCTTTCCTGGGAGTGTTTGATGGGGACAGTGTAGAGGGAGCTTTACTCTGTATCTAACACCATGCTGTTCCTATCCTGGGATGTTTGATGGGGACAGTGTGGAGAGATCTTTATTCTGTGTCTAACCCCGTGCTCTACCTCTCCTGGGAGTGTTTGATGGGGACAGTGTAGAGGGAGCTTCACTCTGTATCTAACCCCGTGCTGTACCTTTTCTGGGAGTGTTTGATGGGGACAGTGTCGAGGGAGCTTTATTCTGTGTCTAACCCCGTGCAGTGCCTGTCCTGGGAGTGTTTGATGGGGACAGTGTAGAGGGAGCTTTACTTTGTATCTAACCCCGTGCTGTACCTTTCCTGGGAGTGTTTGATGGGGACAGTGTAGAGGGAGCTTTACTCTGTATCTAACACCATGCTGTTCCTATCCTGGGATGTTTGATGGGGACAGTGTGGAGAGATCTTTATTCTGTGTCTAAGCCCGTGCTCTACCTCTCCTGGGAGTGTTTGATGGGGACAGTGTAGAGGGAGCTTCACTCTGTATCTAACCCCGTGCTGTACCTTTTCTGGGAGTGTTTGATGGGGACAGTGTCGAGGGAGCTTTATTCTGTATCTAACCCCGTGCTGTATCTGTCCTGGGAGTGTTTGATGGGGACAGTGTAGAGGGAGCTTTACTTTGTATCTAACCCCGTGCTGTACCTTTCCTGGGAGTGTTTGATGGGGATAGTGTGGAGAGATCTTTATTCTGTGTCTAACCCCGTGCAGTGCCTGTCCTGGGAGTGTTTGATGGGGACAGTGTCGAGGGAGCTTTATTCTGTGTCTAACCCCGTGCAGTGCCTGTCCTGGGAGTGTTTGATGGGGACAGTGTAGAGGGAGCTTTACTCTGTATCTAACCCCGTGCTGTTCCTGTCCTGGGAGTGTTTGATGGGGAAAGTGTAGAGGGAGCTTTACTCTGTATCTAAACCCCGTGATGTGCCTGTCCTGGGAGTGTTTGGTTGGGAATGTGTAGAGGGAGCTTCACTCTGTATCTAACCCCGTGCTGTACTTGTCCTGCGAGTGTTTGATGGGGACAGTGGAGAGGGAGCTCTACTCTGTATCTAATCCCGTGCTGGACCTGTCCTGGGAGTGTTTGATGGGGACAGTGTAGAGGGAGCTTTACTCTGTATCTAACCCCGTGCTGTATCTGTCCTGGGAGTGTATGATGGGGACAGTGGAGAGGGAGCTTTACTCTGTATCTAACCCCGTGCTGTTCCTGTCCTGGGAGTGTTTCATGGGGAAAGTGTAGAGGGAGCTTTACTCTGTATCTAAACCCCGTGATGTGCCTGTCCTGGGAGTGTTTGGTTGGGAATGTGTAGAGGGAGCTTTACTCTGTATCTTACCCCGTGCTGTACTGTCCTGCGAGTGTTTGATGGAGACAGTGTAGAGGGAGCTTTACTCTGCATCTAACCCCGTGCTGTACCTGCCCTGGGAGTGTTTAATGGAGAAAGTGTAGAGGAAACTTTACTTTGTATCTAACCCCGTGCTGTACCTTTCCTGGGAGTGTTGATGGGGACAGTGTCGAGGGAGCTTTACTCTGTATCTCACCCCGTGCTGTACCTGTCCTGGGAGTGTTTGATGGGGACAGTGGAGAGGGAAATTTACTTTGTATCTAACCCCATGCTGTTCCTGTCCTGGGAGTGTTTGATGTGGACAGTGTGGAGACATCTTTTTTCTGTGTCTAACCCCGTGCTCTACCTCTCCTGGGAGTGTTTGATGGGGACAGTGTAGAGGGAGCTTCACTCTGAATCTAACCCCGTGCTGTACCTGTCCTGGGAGTGTTTGATGGGGACAGTGTAGAGGGAGCTATTCTCTGCATCTAAGCCCGTTCTGAACCTGTCCTGGGAGTGTTTGATGTGGACAGTTTAGAGGGAGCTTTACTCTGCATCTAACCCCGTGCTGTACCTGTCCTGGGAGTGTTTGATGGGGACAGTGTAGAGGGAGCTTTACTTTGTATCTAACCCCGTGCTGTACCTTTCCTGGGAGTGTTTGATGGGGACAGTGTAGAGGGAGCTTTACTCTGTATCTAACACCATGCTGTTCCTGTCCTGGGATGTTTGATGGGGACAGTGTGGAGAGATCTTTATTCTGTGTCTAACCCCGTGCTCTACCTCTCCTGGGAGTGTTTGATGGGGACAGTGTAGAGGGAGCTTCACTCTGTATCTAACCCTGTGCTGTACCTGTTCTGGGAGTGTTTGATGGGGACAGTGTCGAGGGAGCTTTATTCTGTGTCTAACCCCGTGCAGTGCGTGTCCTGGGAGTGTTTGATGGGGACAATGTAGAGGGAGCTTTACTCTGTATCTAACCCCGTGCTGTACCTGTCCTGGGAGTGTTTGATGGGGACAGTGTAGAGGGAGCTTTACTCTGCATCTAACCCCGTGCTGTACCTGTCCTGGGAGTGTTTGATGGGGACAGTGTAGAGGGAGCTTTACTTTGTATCTAACCCCGTGCTGTACCTTTCCTGGGGTTGTTTGATGGGGACTGTGTAGAGGGAGCTTTACTCTGTATCTAACACCATGCTGTTCCTGTCCTGGGATGTTTGATGGGGACAGTGTGGAGAGATCTTTATTCTGTGTCTAACCCCGTGCTCTACCTCTCCTGGGAGTGTTTGATGGGGACAGTGTAGAGGGAATTTCACTCTGTATCTAACCCCATGCTGTACCTGTTCTGGGAGTGTTTGATGGGGACAGTGTCGAGGGAGCTTTATTCTGTGTCTAACCCCGTGCAGTGCCTGTCCTGGGAGTGTTTGATGGGGACAGTGTAGAGGGAGCTTTACTCTGTATCTAACCCCGTGCTGTATCTGTCCTGGGAGTGTTTGATGGGGACAGTGGAGAGGGAGCTTTACTCTGTATCTAACCCCGTGCTGTTCCTGTCCTGGGAGTGTTTCATGGGGAAAGTGTAGAGGGAGCTTTACTCTGTATCTAAACCCCGTGATGTGCCTGTCCTGGGAGTGTTTGGTTGGGAATGTGTAGAGGGAGCTTTACTCTGTATCTAACCCCGTGCTGTACTTGTCCTGCGAGTGTTTGATGTGGACAGTGGAGAGGGAGGTCTACTCTGTATGTAATCCCGTGCTGGACCTGTCCTGGGAGTGTTTGATGGGGACAGTGTAGAGGGAGCTTTAATCTGCATCTAACCCCGTGCTGTACCTGCCCTGGGAGTGTTTAATGGGGACAGTGTAGAGGAAACTTTACTCTGTATCTAAACCCCGTGATGTGCCTGTCCTGGGAGTGTTTGGTTGGGAATGTGTAGAGGGAGCTTTACTCTGTATCTAACACCATGCTGTTCCTGGTCTGGGATGTTTGATGGGGACAGTGTGGAGAGATCTTTATTCTGTGTCGAACCCCGTGCTCTACCTCTCCTGGGAGTGTTTGATGGGGACAGTGTAGAGGGAGCTTCACTCTGTATCTAACCCCGTGCTGTACCTTTCCTGGGAGTGTTTGATGGGGACAGTGTGGAGAGATCTTTATTCTGTGTCTAACCCCGTGCAGTGCCTGTCCTGGGAGTGTTTGATGGGGACAGTGTCGAGGGAGCTTTATTCTGTGTCTAACCCCGTGCAGTGCCTGTCCTGGGAGTGTTTGATGGGGACAGTGGAGAGGGAGCTCTACTCTGTATCTAATCCCGTGCTGGACCTGTCCTGGGAGTGTTTGATGGGGACAGTGTAGAGGGAGCTTTACTCTGCATCTAACCCCGTGCTGTACCTGCCCTGGGAGTGTTTAATGGGGACAGTGTAGAGGAAACTTTACTTTGTATCTAACCCCGTGCTGTACCTTTCCTGGGAGTGTTGATGGGGACAGTGTCGAGGGAGCTTTACTCTGTATCTCACCCCGTGCTGTACCTGTCCTGGGAGTGTTTGATGGAGACAGTGGAGAGGGAAATTTACTTTGTATCTAACCCCATGCTGTTCCTGTCCTGGGTGTGTTTGATGGGGACAGTGTGGAGACATCTTTTTTCTGTGTCTAACCCCGTGCTCTACCTCTCCTGGGAGTGTTTGATGGGGACAGTGTAGAGGGAGCTTCACTCTGAATCTAACCCCGTGCTGTACCTTTCCTTGGAGTGTTTGATGGGGACAGTGTAGAGGGAGCTATTCTCTGCATCTAAGCCCGTTCTGAACCTGTCCTGGGAGTGTTTGATGTGGACAGTTTAGAGGGAGCTTTACTCTGCATCTAACCCCGTGCTGTACCTGTCCTGGGAGTGTTTGATGGGGACAGTGTAGAGGGAGCTTTACTTTGTATCTAACCCCGTGCTGTACCTTTCCTGGGAGTGTTTGATGGGGACAGTGTAGAGGGAGCTTTACTCTGTATCTAACACCATGCTGTTCCTGGTCTGGGATGTTTGATGGGGACAGTGTGGAGAGATCTTTATTCTGTGTCGAACCCCGTGCTCTACCTCTCCTGGGAGTGTTTGATGGGGACAGTGTAGAGGGAGCTTCACTCTGTATCTAACCCCGTGCTGTATCTGTTCTGGGAGTGTTTGATGGGGACAGTGTCGAGGGAGCTTTATTCTGTGTCTAACCCCGTGCAGTGCCTGTCCTGGGAGTGTTTGATGGGGACAGTGTAGAGGGAGCTTTACTCTGTATCTAACCCCGTGCTGTATCTGTCCTGGGAGTGTATGATGGGGACGGTGGAGAGGGAGCTTTACTCTGTATCTTACCCCGTGCTGTACTGTCCTGAGAGTGTTTGATGGGGACAGTGTCGAGGGAGCTTTACTCTGTATCTCACCCCGTGCTGTACCTGTCCTGGGAGTGTTTGATGGGGACAGTGGAGAGGGAAATTTACTTTGTATCTAACCCCGTGCTGTACCTTTCCTGGGAGTGTTGATGGGGACAGTGTCGAGGGAGCTTTACTCTGTATCTCACCCCGTGCTGTACCTGTCCTGGGAGTGTTTGATGGGGACAGTGGAGAGGGAAATTTACTTTGTATCTAACCCCATGCTGTTCCTGTCCTGGGAGTGTTTGATGTGGACAGTGTGGAGACATCTTTTTTCTGTGTCTAACCCCGTGCTCTACCTCTCCTGGGAGTGTTTGATGGGGACAGTGTAGAGGGAGCTTCACTCTGAATCTAACCCCGTGCTGTACCTGCCCTGGGAGTGTTTGATGGGGACAGTGTAGAGGGAGCTATTCTCTGCATCTAAGCCCGTTCTGAACCTGTCCTGGGAGTGTTTGATGTGGACAGTTTAGGGGGAGCTTTACTCTGCATCTAACCCCGTGCTGTACCTGTCCTGGGAGTGTTTGATGGGGACAGTGTAGAGGGAGCTTTACTTTGTATCTAACCCCGTGCTGTACCTTTCCTGGGAGTGTTTGATGGGGACAGTGTAGAGGGAGCTTTACTCTGTATCTAACACCATGCTGTTCCTGTCCTGGGATGTTTGATGGGGACAGTGTGGAGAGATCTTTATTCTGTGTCTAACCCCGTGCTCTACCTCTCCTGGGAGTGTTTGATGGGGACAGTGTAGAGGGAGCTTCACTCTGTATCTAACCCCGTGCTGTACCTGTTCTGGGAGTGTTTGATGGGGACAGTGTCGAGGGAGCTTTATTCTGTGTCTAACCCCGTGCAGTGCCTGTCCTGGGAGTGTTTGATGGGGACAATGTAGAGGGAGCTTTACTCTGTATCTAACCCCGTGCTGTACCTGTCCTGGGAGTGTTTGATGGGGACAGTGTAGAGGGAGCTTTACTCTGCATCTAACCCCGTGCTGTACCTGTCCTGGGAGTGTTTGATGGGGACTGTGTAGAGGGAGCTTTACTTTGTATCTAACCCCGTGCTGTACCTTTCCTGGGGTTGTTTGATGGGGACTGTGTAGAGGGAGCTTTACTCTGTATCTAACACCATGCTGTTCCTGTCCTGGGATGTTTGATGGGGACAGTGTGGAGAGATCTTTATTCTGTGTCTAACCCCGTGCTCTACCTCTCCTGGGAGTGTTTGATGGGGACAGTGTAGAGGGAATTTCACTCTGTATCTAACCCCATGCTGTACCTGTTCTGGGAGTGTTTGATGGGGACAGTGTCGAGGGAGCTTCATTCTGTGTCTAACCCCGTGCAGTGCCTGTCCTGGGAGTGTTTGATGGGGACAGTGTAGAGGGAGCTTTACTCTGTATCTAACCCCGTGCTGTATCTGTCCTGGGAGTGTTTGATGGGGACAGTGGAGAGGGAGCTTTACTCTGGATCTAACCCCGTGCTGTTCCTGTCCTGGAAGTGTTTCATGGGGAAAGTGTGGAGGGAGCTTTACTCTGTATCTAAACCCCGTGATGTGCCTGTCCTGGGAGTGTTTGGTTGGGAATGTGTAGAGGGAGCTTTACTCTGTATCTAACCCCGTGCTGTACTTGTCCTGCGAGTGTTTGATGGGGACAGTGGAGAGGGAGCTCTACTCTGTATGTAATCCCGTGCTGGACCTGTCCTGGGAGTGTTTGATGGGGACAGTGTAGAGGAAGCTTTAATCTGCATCTAACCCCGTGCTGTACCTGCCCTGGGAGTGTTTAAAGGGGACAGTGTAGAGGAAACTTTACTTTGTATCTAACCCCGTGCTGTACCTTTCCTGGGAGTGTTGATGGGGACAGTGTCGAGGGAGCTCTGTATCTCACCCCGTGCTGTACCTGTCCTGGGAGTGTTTGATGGGGACAGTGGAGAGGGAAATTTACTTTGTATCTAACCCCATGCTGTTCCTGTCCTGGGAGTGTTTGATGGGGACAGTGTGGAGACATCTTTTTTCTGTGTCTAACCCCGTGCTCTACCTCTCCTGGGAGTGTTTGATGGGGACAGTGTAGAGGGAGCTTCACTCTGAATCTAACCCCGTGCTGTACCTGTCCTGGGAGTGTTTGATGGGGACAGTGTAGAGGGAGCTATTCTCTGCATCTAAGCCCGTTCTGAACCTGTCCTGGGAGTGTTTGATGTGGACAGTTTAGAGGGAGCTTTACTCTGCATCTAACCCCGTGCTGTACCTGTCCTGGGAGTGTTTGATGGGGACAGTGTAGAGGGAGCTTTA
Organism: Scyliorhinus torazame; assembly: GCF_047496885.1. Lineage (NCBI taxonomy): Eukaryota > Metazoa > Chordata > Chondrichthyes > Carcharhiniformes > Scyliorhinidae > Scyliorhinus > Scyliorhinus torazame. The sequence goes on along the minus strand of NC_092733.1, from coordinate 33,197,139 downwards.
CTTTGTATCTAACCCCGTGCTGTACCTTTCCTGGGAGTGTTTGATGGGGACAGTGTAGAGGGAGCTTTACTCTGTATCTAACACCATGCTGTTCCTATCCTGGGATGTTTGATGGGGACAGTGTGGAGAGATCTTTATTCTGTGTCTAACCCCGTGCTCTACCTCTCCTGGGAGTGTTTGATGGGGACAGTGTAGAGGGAGCTTCACTCTGTATCTAACCCCGTGCTGTACCTTTTCTGGGAGTGTTTGATGGGGACAGTGTCGAGGGAGCTTTATTCTGTGTCTAACCCCGTGCAGTGCCTGTCCTGGGAGTGTTTGATGGGGACAGTGTAGAGGGAGCTTTACTTTGTATCTAACCCCGTGCTGTACCTTTCCTGGGAGTGTTTGATGGGGACAGTGTAGAGGGAGCTTTACTCTGTATCTAACACCATGCTGTTCCTATCCTGGGATGTTTGATGGGGACAGTGTGGAGAGATCTTTATTCTGTGTCTAACCCCGTGCTCTACCTCTCCTGGGAGTGTTTGATGGGGACAGTGTAGAGGGAGCTTCACTCTGTATCTAACCCCGTGCTGTACCTTTTCTGGGAGTGTTTGATGGGGACAGTGTCGAGGGAGCTTTATTCTGTATCTAACCCCGTGCTGTATCTGTCCTGGGAGTGTTTGATGGGGACAGTGTAGAGGGAGCTTTACTCTGTATCTCACCCCGTGCTGTACCTGTCCTGGGAGTGTTTGATGGAGACAGTGGAGAGGGAAATTTACTTTGTATCTAACCCCATGCTGTTCCTGTCCTGGGTGTGTTTGATGGGGACAGTGTGGAGACATCTTTTTTCTGTGTCTAACCCCGTGCTCTACCTCTCCTGGGAGTGTTTGATGGGGACAGTGTAGAGGGAGCTTCACTCTGAATCTAACCCCGTGCTGTACCTTTCCTTGGAGTGTTTGATGGGGACAGTGTAGAGGGAGCTATTCTCTGCATCTAAGCCCGTTCTGAACCTGTCCTGGGAGTGTTTGATGTGGACAGTTTAGAGGGAGCTTTACTCTGCATCTAACCCCGTGCTGTACCTGTCCTGGGAGTGTTTGATGGGGACAGTGTAGAGGGAGCTTTACTTTGTATCTAACCCCGTGCTGTACCTTTCCTGGGAGTGTTTGATGGGGACAGTGTAGAGGGAGCTTTACTCTGTATCTAACACCATGCTGTTCCTGGTCTGGGATGTTTGATGGGGACAGTGTGGAGAGATCTTTATTCTGTGTCGAACCCCGTGCTCTACCTCTCCTGGGAGTGTTTGATGGGGACAGTGTAGAGGGAGCTTCACTCTGTATCTAACCCCGTGCTGTATCTGTTCTGGGAGTGTTTGATGGGGACAGTGTCGAGGGAGCTTTATTCTGTGTCTAACCCCGTGCAGTGCCTGTCCTGGGAGTGTTTGATGGGGACAGTGTAGAGGGAGCTTTACTCTGTATCTAACCCCGTGCTGTATCTGTCCTGGGAGTGTATGATGGGGACGGTGGAGAGGGAGCTTTACTCTGTATCTTACCCCGTGCTGTACTGTCCTGAGAGTGTTTGATGGGGACAGTGTCGAGGGAGCTTTACTCTGTATCTCACCCCGTGCTGTACCTGTCCTGGGAGTGTTTGATGGGGACAGTGGAGAGGGAAATTTACTTTGTATCTAACCCCGTGCTGTACCTTTCCTGGGAGTGTTGATGGGGACAGTGTCGAGGGAGCTTTACTCTGTATCTCACCCCGTGCTGTACCTGTCCTGGGAGTGTTTGATGGGGACAGTGGAGAGGGAAATTTACTTTGTATCTAACCCCATGCTGTTCCTGTCCTGGGAGTGTTTGATGTGGACAGTGTGGAGACATCTTTTTTCTGTGTCTAACCCCGTGCTCTACCTCTCCTGGGAGTGTTTGATGGGGACAGTGTAGAGGGAGCTTCACTCTGAATCTAACCCCGTGCTGTACCTGCCCTGGGAGTGTTTGATGGGGACAGTGTAGAGGGAGCTATTCTCTGCATCTAAGCCCGTTCTGAACCTGTCCTGGGAGTGTTTGATGTGGACAGTTTAGGGGGAGCTTTACTCTGCATCTAACCCCGTGCTGTACCTGTCCTGGGAGTGTTTGATGGGGACAGTGTAGAGGGAGCTTTACTTTGTATCTAACCCCGTGCTGTACCTTTCCTGGGAGTGTTTGATGGGGACAGTGTAGAGGGAGCTTTACTCTGTATCTAACACCATGCTGTTCCTGTCCTGGGATGTTTGATGGGGACAGTGTGGAGAGATCTTTATTCTGTGTCTAACCCCGTGCTCTACCTCTCCTGGGAGTGTTTGATGGGGACAGTGTAGAGGGAGCTTCACTCTGTATCTAACCCCGTGCTGTACCTGTTCTGGGAGTGTTTGATGGGGACAGTGTCGAGGGAGCTTTATTCTGTGTCTAACCCCGTGCAGTGCCTGTCCTGGGAGTGTTTGATGGGGACAATGTAGAGGGAGCTTTACTCTGTATCTAACCCCGTGCTGTACCTGTCCTGGGAGTGTTTGATGGGGACAGTGTAGAGGGAGCTTTACTCTGCATCTAACCCCGTGCTGTACCTGTCCTGGGAGTGTTTGATGGGGACAGTGTAGAGGGAGCTTTACTTTGTATCTAACCCCGTGCTGTACCTTTCCTGGGGTTGTTTGATGGGGACTGTGTAGAGGGAGCTTTACTCTGTATCTAACACCATGCTGTTCCTGTCCTGGGATGTTTGATGGGGACAGTGTGGAGAGATCTTTATTCTGTGTCTAACCCCGTGCTCTACCTCTCCTGGGAGTGTTTGATGGGGACAGTGTAGAGGGAATTTCACTCTGTATCTAACCCCATGCTGTACCTGTTCTGGGAGTGTTTGATGGGGACAGTGTCGAGGGAGCTTTATTCTGTGTCTAACCCCGTGCAGTGCCTGTCCTGGGAGTGTTTGATGGGGACAGTGTAGAGGGAGCTTTACTCTGTATCTAACCCCGTGCTGTATCTGTCCTGGGAGTGTTTGATGGGGACAGTGGAGAGGGAGCTTTACTCTGGATCTAACCCCGTGCTGTTCCTGTCCTGGAAGTGTTTCATGGGGAAAGTGTGGAGGGAGCTTTACTCTGTATCTAAACCCCGTGATGTGCCTGTCCTGGGAGTGTTTGGTTGGGAATGTGTAGAGGGAGCTTTACTCTGTATCTAACCCCGTGCTGTACTTGTCCTGCGAGTGTTTGATGGGGACAGTGGAGAGGGAGCTCTACTCTGTATGTAATCCCGTGCTGGACCTGTCCTGGGAGTGTTTGATGGGGACAGTGTAGAGGAAGCTTTAATCTGCATCTAACCCCGTGCTGTACCTGTCCTGGGAGTGTTTGATGGGGAAAGTGTAGAGGGAGCTTTACTTTGTATCTAACCCCGTGCTGTACCTTTCCTGGGAGTGTTGATGGGGACAGTGTCGAGGGAGCTCTGTATCTCACCCCGTGCTGTACCTGTCCTGGGAGTGTTTGATGGGGACAGTGGAGAGGGAAATTTACTTTGTATCTAACCCCATGCTGTTCCTGTCCTGGGAGTGTTTGATGGGGACAGTGTGGAGACATCTTTTTTCTGTGTCTAACCCCGTGCTCTACCTCTCCTGGGAGTGTTTGATGGGGACAGTGTAGAGGGAGCTTCACTCTGAATCTAACCCCGTGCTGTACCTGTCCTGGGAGTGTTTGATGGGGACAGTGTAGAGGGAGCTATTCTCTGCATCTAAGCCCGTTCTGAACCTGTCCTGGGAGTGTTTGATGTGGACAGTTTAGAGGGAGCTTTACTCTGCATCTAACCCCGTGCTGTACCTGTCCTGGGAGTGTTTGATGGGGACAGTGTAGAGGGAGCTTTACTTTGTATCTAACCCCGTGCTGTACCTTTCCTGGGAGTGTTTGATGGGGACAGTGTAGAGGGAGCTTTACTCTGTATCTAACACCATGCTGTTCCTATCCTGGGATGTTTGATGGGGACAGTGTGGAGAGATCTTTATTCTGTGTCTAACCCCGTGCTCTACCTCTCCTGGGAGTGTTTGATGGGGACAGTGTAGAGGGAGCTTCACTCTGTATCTAACCCCGTGCTGTACCTTTTCTGGGAGTGTTTGATGGGGACAGTGTCGAGGGAGCTTTATTCTGTGTCTAACCCCGTGCAGTGCCTGTCCTGGGAGTGTTTGATGGGGACAGTGTAGAGGGAGCTTTACTTTGTATCTAACCCCGTGCTGTACCTTTCCTGGGAGTGTTTGATGGGGACAGTGTAGAGGGAGCTTTACTCTGTATCTAACACCATGCTGTTCCTATCCTGGGATGTTTGATGGGGACAGTGTGGAGAGATCTTTATTCTGTGTCTAACCCCGTGCTCTACCTCTCCTGGGAGTGTTTGATGGGGACAGTGTAGAGGGAGCTTCACTCTGTATCTAACCCCGTGCTGTACCTTTTCTGGGAGTGTTTGATGGGGACAGTGTCGAGGGAGCTTTATTCTGTATCTAACCCCGTGCTGTATCTGTCCTGGGAGTGTTTGATGGGGACAGTGTAGAGGGAGCTTTACTTTGTATCTAACCCCGTGCTGTACCTTTCCTGGGAGTGTTTGATGGGGATAGTGTGGAGAGATCTTTATTCTGTGTCTAACCCCGTGCAGTGCCTGTCCTGGGAGTGTTTGATGGGGACAGTGTCGAGGGAGCTTTATTCTGTGTCTAACCCCGTGCAGTGCCTGTCCTGGGAGTGTTTGATGGGGACAGTGTAGAGGGAGCTTTACTCTGTATCTAACCCCGTGCTGTTCCTGTCCTGGGAGTGTTTGATGGGGAAAGTGTAGAGGGAGCTTTACTCTGTATCTAAACCCCGTGATGTGCCTGTCCTGGGAGTGTTTGGTTGGGAATGTGTAGAGGGAGCTTCACTCTGTATCTAACCCCGTGCTGTACTTGTCCTGCGAGTGTTTGATGGGGACAGTGGAGAGGGAGCTCTACTCTGTATCTAATCCCGTGCTGGACCTGTCCTGGGAGTGTTTGATGGGGACAGTGTAGAGGGAGCTTTACTCTGTATCTAACCCCGTGCTGTATCTGTCCTGGGAGTGTATGATGGGGACAGTGGAGAGGGAGCTTTACTCTGTATCTAACCCCGTGCTGTTCCTGTCCTGGGAGTGTTTCATGGGGAAAGTGTAGAGGGAGCTTTACTCTGTATCTAAACCCCGTGATGTGCCTGTCCTGGGAGTGTTTGGTTGGGAATGTGTAGAGGGAGCTTTACTCTGTATCTTACCCCGTGCTGTACTGTCCTGCGAGTGTTTGATGGAGACAGTGTAGAGGGAGCTTTACTCTGCATCTAACCCCGTGCTGTACCTGCCCTGGGAGTGTTTAATGGAGAAAGTGTAGAGGAAACTTTACTTTGTATCTAACCCCGTGCTGTACCTTTCCTGGGAGTGTTGATGGGGACAGTGTCGAGGGAGCTTTACTCTGTATCTCACCCCGTGCTGTACCTGTCCTGGGAGTGTTTGATGGGGACAGTGGAGAGGGAAATTTACTTTGTATCTAACCCCATGCTGTTCCTGTCCTGGGAGTGTTTGATGGGGACAGTGTGGAGACATCTTTTTACTGTGTCTAACCCCGTGCTCTACCTCTCCTGGGAGTGTTTGATGGGGACAGTGTAGAGGGAGCTTCACTCTGAATCAAACCCCGTGCTGTACCTGTCCTGGGAGTGTTTGATGGGGACAGTGTAGAGGGAGCTATTCTCTGCATCTAAGCCCGTTCTGAACCTGTCCTGGGAGTGTTTGATGAGGACAGTGTAGAGGGAGCTTTACTCTGTATCTAACACCATGCTGTTCCTGTCCTGGGATGTTTGATGGGGACAGTGTGGAGAGATCTTTATTCTGTGTCTAACCCCGTGCTCTACCTCTCCTGGGAGTGTTTGATGGGGACAGTGTAGAGGGAGCTTCACTCTGTATCTAACCCCGTGCTGTACCTGTTCTGGGAGTGTTTGATGGGGACAGTGTCGAGGGAGCTTTATTCTGTGTCTAACCCCGTGCAGTGCCTGTCCTGGGAGTGTTTGATGGGGACAGTGTAGAGGGAGCTTTACTCTGTATCTAACCCCGTGCTGTATCTGTCCTGGGAGTGTTTGATGGGGAGAGTGGAGAGGGAGCTTTACTCTGTATCTAACCCCGTGCTGTTCCTGTCCTGGGAGTGTTTCATGGGGAAAGTGTAGAAGGAGCTTTACTCTGTATCTAAACCCCGTGATGTGCCTGTCCTGGGAGTGTTTGGTTGGGAATGTGTAGAGGGAGCTTTACTCTGTATCTAACCCCGTGCTGTACTTGTCCTGGGAGTGTTTGATGGGGACAGTGTAGAGGGAGCTTTACTCTGCATCTAACCCCGTGCTGTACCTGCCCTGGGAGTGTTTAATGGGGACAGTGTAGAGGGAACTTTACTTTGTATCTAACTCCGTGCTGTACCTTTCCTGGGAGTGTTTGATGGGGACAGTGTCGAGGGAGCTTTACTCTGTATCTAACCCCGTGCTGTACCTGTCCTGGGAGTGTTTGATGGGGACAGTGGAGAGGGAACTTTACTTTGAATCTAACCCCATGCTGTTCCTGTCCTGGGAGTGTTTGATGGGGACAGTGGGGAGACATCTTTATTCTGTGTCTAACCCCGTGCTCTAACTCTCCTGGGAGTGTTTGATGGGGACAGTGTAGAGGGAGCTTCACTCTGTATCTAACCCCGTGCTGTACCTGTCCTGGGAGTGTTTGATGGGGACAGTGTAGAGGGAGCTATTCTCTGCATCTAAGCCCGTTCTGTACCTGTCCTGGGAGTGTTTGATGGAGTCAGTTTAGAGGGAGCTTTACTCTGCATCTAACCCCGTGCTGTACCTGTCCTGGGAGTGTTTGATGGGGACAGTGTAGAGGGAGCTTTACTTTGTATCTAACCCCGTGCTGTACCTTTCCTGGGAGTGTTTGATGGGAACAGTGTAGAGGGAGCTTTACTCTGTATCTAACACCATGCTGTTCCTGTCCTGGGAGTGTTTGATGGGGACAGTGTGGAGAGATCTTTATTCTGTGTCTAACCCCGTGCTCTACCTCTCCTGGGAGTGTTTGATGGGGACAGTGTAGAGGGAGCTTCACTCTGTATCTAACCCCGTGCTGTACCTGTTCTGGGAGTGTTTGACGGGGACAGTGTCGAGGGAGCTTTATTCTGTGTCTAACCCCGTGCTGTACCTCTCCTGGGAGTGATTGATGGGGACAGTGTAGAGGGAGCTTTACTCTGTATCTAACCCCGTGCTGTACCTGTCCTGGGGGTGTTTGATGGGGACAGTGTAGCGGGAGCTTTACTCTGTATCTAACCCCGTGCTGTACCTGTCCTGGGAGTGTTTGATGGGGACAGTGTAGAGGGAGCTTTATTCTGTATCTAACCCCGTGCTGTACCTGTCCTGGGAGTGTTTGATGGGGACAGTGCAGAGGGAGCATTCCTCTGTATCTAACCCCGTGCTGTACATGTCCTGGGGGTGTTTGTTGGAGACAGTGTAGAGGGAGCTTTAATCTGTATCTAACCATTGCTGTACCTGTCCTGGGAGTGTTTGATGGGGACAGTGTAGAGGGAGCTTTACTCTGTCTCTAACCCCGTGCTGTATCTGTCCTGGGAGTGTTTGATGAGGACAGTATAGAGGGAGCTTTACTCTGTTATCTAACCCCGTGCTGTACCTGTCCTGGTGATGGGGACAGTGTAGAGGGAGCTTTACTCTGTATCTAACCCCGTGCTGTACCTTTCCTGGGAGTGTTTGATGGGGACAGTGTAGAGGGAGCTTTACTCTGTATCTAACCCCGTGCTGTATCTGTCCTGGGAGTCTTTGATGGGGACAGTGGAGAGGAAGCTTTACTCTGTATCTAACCCCGTGCTGTACCTGTCCTGGGAGTGTTTCATGGGGACAGTGTAGAGGGAGCTTTACTCTGTATCTAAACCCCGTGATGAGCCTGTCCTGGGAGTGTTTGGTGGGGATAGTGTAGAGGGAGCTTTACTCTGTATCTAACCCCGTGCTGTACTTGTCATGGGAGTGTTTGATGGGGACAGTGGAGAGGGAGCTCTACTCTGTATCTAACCCCGTGCTGTACCTGTCCTGGGAGTGATTGATGGGGACAGTGTAGAGGGAGCTTTACTCTGTATCTAACCACGTGCTGTACCTGTCCTGGGAGTGTTTGATGGGGACAGTGTAGAGGTAGCTTTACTCTGTATCTAACCCCGTGCTGTACCTGTCCTGGGAGTGTTTGATGGGGACAGTGTAGAGGGAGCTTTACTCTGCATCTAACCCCGTGCTGTACCTGTCCTGGGAGTGTTTGATGGGGACAGTGTAGAGGGAACTTTACTTTGTATCTAACCCCGTGCTGTACCTTTCCTGGGAGTGTTTGATGGGGACAGTGTAGAGGGAACTTTACTCTGTATCTAACCCCATGCTGTTCCTGTCCAGAGAGTGTTTGATGGGGACAGTGTGGAGAGATCTTTATTCTGTGTCTAACCCCGTGCTCTACCTCTCCTGGGAGTGTTTGATGGGGACAGTGTAGATGGAGCTTCACTCTGTATCTAACCCCGTGCTGTACCTGTCCTGGGAATGTTTGATGGGGACAGTGTAGAGGGAGCTTTATTCTGTGTCTAACCCCGTGCTGTACCTCTCCTGGGAGTGTTTGATGGGGACAGTGTAGAGGGAGCTTTACTCTGTTTCGTACCCCGTGCTGTTCCTGTCCTGGGAGTGTTTGATGGGGACAGTGTAGAGGGAGCATTCCTCTCTATCTAACCCCGTGCTGTACATGTCCTGGGGGTGTTTGATGGGGACAGTGTAGAGGGAGCTTTAATCTGTATCTAACCTATTTCTGTACCTGTCCTGGGAGTGTTTGATGGGGACAGTGTAGAGGGAGCTTCACTCTGAATCTAACCCCGTGCTGTACCTGTCCTGGGAGTGTTTGATGTGGACAGTGTAGAGGGAGCTATTCTCTGCATCTAAGCCCGTTCTGAACCTGTCCTGGGAGTGTTTGATGTGGACAGTTTAGAGGGAGCTTTACTCTGCATCTAACCCCGTGCTGTTCCTGTCCTGGGAGTGTTTGATGGGGACAGTGTAGAGGGAGCTTTACTTTGTATCTAACCCCGTGCTGTACCTTTCCTGGGAGTGTTTGATGAGGACAGTGTAGAGGGAGCTTTACTCTGTATCTAACACCATGCTGTTCCTGTCCTGGGATGTTTGATGGGGACAGTGTGGAGAGATCTTTATTCTGTGTCTAACCCCGTGCTCTACCTCTCCTGGGAGTGTTTGATGGGGACAGTGTAGAGGGAGCTTCACTCTGTATCTAACCCCGTGCTGTACCTGTTCTGGGAGTGTTTGATGGGGACAGTGTCGAGGGAGATTTATTCTGTGTCTAACCCCGTGCAGTGCCTGTCCTGGGAGTGTTTGATGGGGACAGTGTAGAGGGAGCTTTACTCTGTATCTAACCCCGTGCTGTATCTGTCCTGGGAGTGTTTGATGGGGACAGTGGAGAGGGAGCTTTACTCTGTATCTAACCCCGTGCTGTTCCTGTCCTGGGAGTGTTTCATGGGGAAAGTGTAGAAGGAGCTTTACTCTGTATCTAAACCCCGTGATGTGCCTGTCCTGGGAGTGTTGGGTTGGGAATGTGTAGAGGGAGCTTTACTCTGTATCTAACCCCGTGCTGTACTTGTCCTGCGAGTGTTTGATGGGGACAGTGGAGAGGGAGCTTTACTCTGTATCTAACCACGTGCTGTACCTATCCTGGGAGTGTTTGATGGGGACAGTGTAGAGGGAGTTTAATCTGCATCTAACCCCGTGCTGTACCTGTCCTGGGAGTGTTTAATGGGGACAGTGTAGAGGGAACTTTACTTTGTATCTAACTCCGTGCTGTACCTTTCCTGGGAGTGTTTGATGGGGACAGTGTCGAGGGAGCTTTACTCTGTATCTAACCCCGTGCTGTACCTGTCCTGGGAGTGTTTGATGGGGACAGTGGAGAGGGAACTTTACTTTGTATCTAACCCCATGCTGTTCCTGTCCTGGGAGTGTTTGATGGGGACAGTGGGGAGACATCTTTATTCTGTGTCTAACCCCGTGCTCTAACTCTCCTGGGAGTGTTTGATGGGGACAGTGTAGAGGGAGCTTTACTCTGTTTCGTACCCCGTGCTGTTCCTGTCCTGGGAGTGTTTGATGGGGACAGTGTAGAGGGAGCATTCCTCTCTATCTAACCCCGTGCTGTACATGTCCTGGGGGTGTTTGATGGGGACAGTGTAGAGGGAGCTTTAATCTGTATCTAACCTATTTCTGTACCTGTCCTGGGAGTGTTTGATGGGGACAGTGTAGAGGGAGCTTTACTCTGTATCTAACCCCGTGCTGTACCTGTCCTGGGAGTGTTTGATGGGGACAGTATAGAGGGAGCTTTACTCTTTATCTAAACCCCGTGCAGTGCCTGTCCTGGGAGTGTTTGATTGGGACAGTGTAGAGGGAGCTTTTCTCTGTATCTAACCCCTTGCTGTATCTGTCCTGGGAGTGTTTGATGGGGACAGTGGAGAGGGAGCTTTACTCTGTATCTAACCCCGTGCTGTACCTGTCCTGGGAGTGTTTCTTGGGGACAGTGTAGAGGGAGCTTTACTCTGTATCTAAACCCCGTGATGAGCCTGTCCTAGGAGTGTTTGGTGGGGACAGTGTAGAGGGAGCTTTACTCTGTATCTAACCCCGTGCTGTACTTGTTCTGGGAGTGTTTGATGGGGACAGTGGAGAGGGAGCTCTACTCTGTATCTAACCCCGTGCTGTACCTTTCCTGGGAATGTTTGATGGGGACAGTGTAGAGGGAGCTTTACTCTGTATCTTACCACGTGCTGTACCTGTCCTGGGAGTGTTTGATGGGGACAGTGTAGAGGTAGCTTTACTCTGTATCTAACCCCGTGCTGTACCTGACCTGGGAGTGTTTGATGGGCACAGTGTAGAGGGAGCTTTACTCTGCATCTAACCCCGTGCTGTACCTGTCCTGGGAGTGTTTGATGGGGACAGTGTAGAGGGAGCTTTACTTTGTATCTAACCCCGTGCTGTACCTTTCCTGGGAATGTTTGATGGGGACAGTGTAGAGGGAACTTTACTCTGTATCTATCCCCATGCTGTTCCTGTCCAGAGAGTGTTTGATGGGGACAGTGTAGAGGGAGCTTTACTCTGTATCTAACCCCGTGCTGTACCTGTGCTGGTAGTGTTTGATGGGGACAATGTAGAGGGAGCTTTACTCTGCATCTAACACCGTGCTGTAGCTTTCCTGGGAGTGTTTGATGGGGACAGTGGGGAGACATCTTTATTCTGTGTCTAACCCCGTGCTCTACCTCTCCTGGGAGTGTTTGATGGGGACAGTGTAGAGGGAGCTTCACTCTGTATCTAACCCCGTGCTGTACCTGTCCTGGGAGTGTTTGATGGGGACAGTGTAGAGGGAGCTATTCTCTGCATCTAAGCCCGTTCTGTACCTGTCCTGGGGGTGTTTGATGGGGACAGTGTAGCGGGAGCTTTACTCTGTATCTAACCCCGTGCTGTACCTGTCCTGGGAGTGTTTGATGGGGACAGTGTAGAGGGAGCTTTATTCTGTATCTAACCCCGTGCTGTACCTGTCCTGGGAGTGTTTGATGGGGACAGTGCAGAGGGAGCATTCCTCTGCATCTAACCCCGTGCTGTACATGTCCTGGGGGTGTTTGATGGAGACAGTGTAGAGGGAGCTTTAATCTGTATCTAACCATTGCTGTACCTGTCCTGGGAGTGTTTGATGGGGACAGTGTAGAGGGAGCTTTACTCTGTATCTAACCCCGTGCTGTATCTGTCCTGGGAGTGTTTGATGAGGACAGTATAGAGGGAGCTTTACTCTGTTATCTAACCCCGTGCTGTACCTGTCCTGGTGATGGGGACAGTGTAGAGTGAGCTTTACTCTGTATCTAACCCCGTGCTATACCTGTCCTGGGAGTGTTTGATGGGGACAGTGTAGAGGGAGCTTTACTCTTTATCTAAACCCCGTGCAGTGCCTGTCCTGGAAGTGTTTGATGGGGACAGTGTAGAGGGAGCTTTACTCTGTATCTAACCCCGTGCTGTATCTGTCCTGGGAGTGTTTGATGGGGACAGTGGAGAGGAGGCTTTACTCTGTATCTAACCCCGTGCTGTACCTGTCCTGGGAGTGTTTCATGGGGACAGTGTAGAGGGAGCTTTACTCTGTATCTAAACCCCGTGATGAGCCTGTCCTGGGAGTGTTTGGTGGGGATAGTGTAGAGGGAGCTTTACTCTGTATCTAACCCCGTGCTGTACTTGTCCTGGGAGTGTTTGATGGGGACAGTGGAGAGGGAGCTCTACTCTGTATCTAACCCCGTGCTGTACCTGTCCTGGGAGTGATTGATGGGGACAGTGTAGAGTGAGCTTTACTCTGTATCTAACCCCGTGCTGTACCTGTCCTGGGAGTGTTTGATGGGGACAGTGTAGAGGGAGCTTTACTCTGCATCTAACCCCGTGCTGTACCTGTCCTGGGAGTGTTTGATGGGGACAGTGTAGAGGGAGCTTTACTTTGTATCTAACCCCGTGCTGTACCTTTCCTGGGAGTGTTTGATGGGGACAGTTTAGAGGGAACTTTACTCTGTATCTAACCCCATGCTGTTCCTGACCAGAGAGTGTTTGATGGGGACAGTGTGGAGAGATCTTTATTCTGTGTCTAACCCCGTGCTCTACCTCTCCTGGGAGTGTTTGATGGGGACAGTGTGGAGAGATCTTTATTCTGTGTCTAACCCCGTGCTCTACCTCTCCTGGGAGTGTTTGATGGGGACAGTGTAGAGGGAGCTTCACTCTGTATCTAACCCCGTGCTGTACCTGTTCTGGGAGTGTTTGACGGGGACAGTGTCGAGGGAGCTTTATTCTGTGTCTAACCCCGTGCTGTACCTCTCCTGGGAGTGATTGATGGGGACAGTGTAGAGGGAGCTTTACTCTGTATCTAACCCCGTGCTGTACCTGTCCTGGGAGTGTTGGGTTGGGAATGTGTAGAGGGAGCTTTACTCTGTATCTAACCCCGTGCTGTACTTGTCCTGCGAGTGTTTGATGGGGACAGTGGAGAGGGAGCTTTACTCTGTATCTAACCACGTGCTGTACCTATCCTGGGAGTGTTTGATGGGGACAGTGTAGAGGGAGTTTAATCTGCATCTAACCCCGTGCTGTACCTGTCCTGGGAGTGTTTAATGGGGACAGTGTAGAGGGAACTTTACTTTGTATCTAACTCCGTGCTGTACCTTTCCTGGGAGTGTTTGATGGGGACAGTGTCGAGGGAGCTTTACTCTGTATCTAACCCCGTGCTGTACCTGTCCTGGGAGTGTTTGATGGGGACAGTGGAGAGGGAACTTTACTTTGTATCTAACCCCATGCTGTTCCTGTCCTGGGAGTGTTTGATGGGGACAGTGGGGAGACATCTTTATTCTGTGTCTAACCCCGTGCTCTAACTCTCCTGGGAGTGTTTGATGGGGACAGTGTAGAGGGAGCTTTACTCTGTTTCGTACCCCGTGCTGTTCCTGTCCTGGGAGTGTTTGATGGGGACAGTGTAGAGGGAGCATTCCTCTCTATCTAACCCCGTGCTGTACATGTCCTGGGGGTGTTTGATGGGGACAGTGTAGAGGGAGCTTTAATCTGTATCTAACCTATTTCTGTACCTGTCCTGGGAGTGTTTGATGGGGACAGTGTAGAGGGAGCTTTACTCTGTATCTAACCCCGTGCTGTACCTGTCCTGGGAGTGTTTGATGGGGACAGTATAGAGGGAGCTTTACTCTTTATCTAAACCCCGTGCAGTGCCTGTCCTGGGAGTGTTTGATTGGGACAGTGTAGAGGGAGCTTTTCTCTGTATCTAACCCCTTGCTGTATCTGTCCTGGGAGTGTTTGATGGGGACAGTGGAGAGGGAGCTTTACTCTGTATCTAACCCCGTGCTGTACCTGTCCTGGGAGTGTTTCTTGGGGACAGTGTAGAGGGAGCTTTACTCTGTATCTAAACCCCGTGATGAGCCTGTCCTAGGAGTGTTTGGTGGGGACAGTGTAGAGGGAGCTTTACTCTGTATCTAACCCCGTGCTGTACTTGTTCTGGGAGTGTTTGATGGGGACAGTGGAGAGGGAGCTCTACTCTGTATCTAACCCCGTGCTGTACCTTTCCTGGGAATGTTTGATGGGGACAGTGTAGAGGGAGCTTTACTCTGTATCTTACCACGTGCTGTACCTGTCCTGGGAGTGTTTGATGGGGACAGTGTAGAGGTAGCTTTACTCTGTATCTAACCCCGTGCTGTACCTGACCTGGGAGTGTTTGATGGGCACAGTGTAGAGGGAGCTTTACTCTGCATCTAACCCCGTGCTGTACCTGTCCTGGGAGTGTTTGATGGGGACAGTGTAGAGGGAGCTTTACTTTGTATCTAACCCCGTGCTGTACCTTTCCTGGGAATGTTTGATGGGGACAGTGTAGAGGGAACTTTACTCTGTATCTATCCCCATGCTGTTCCTGTCCAGAGAGTGTTTGATGGGGACAGTGTAGAGGGAGCTTTACTCTGTATCTAACCCCGTGCTGTACCTGTGCTGGTAGTGTTTGATGGGGACAATGTAGAGGGAGCTTTACTCTGCATCTAACACCGTGCTGTAGCTTTCCTGGGAGTGTTTGATGGGGACAGTGGGGAGACATCTTTATTCTGTGTCTAACCCCGTGCTCTACCTCTCCTGGGAGTGTTTGATGGGGACAGTGTAGAGGGAGCTTCACTCTGTATCTAACCCCGTGCTGTACCTGTCCTGGGAGTGTTTGATGGGGACAGTGTAGAGGGAGCTATTCTCTGCATCTAAGCCCGTTCTGTACCTGTCCTGGGGGTGTTTGATGGGGACAGTGTAGCGGGAGCTTTACTCTGTATCTAACCCCGTGCTGTACCTGTCCTGGGAGTGTTTGATGGGGACAGTGTAGAGGGAGCTTTATTCTGTATCTAACCCCGTGCTGTACCTGTCCTGGGAGTGTTTGATGGGGACAGTGCAGAGGGAGCATTCCTCTGCATCTAACCCCGTGCTGTACATGTCCTGGGGGTGTTTGATGGAGACAGTGTAGAGGGAGCTTTAATCTGTATCTAACCATTGCTGTACCTGTCCTGGGAGTGTTTGATGGGGACAGTGTAGAGGGAGCTTTACTCTGTATCTAACCCCGTGCTGTATCTGTCCTGGGAGTGTTTGATGAGGACAGTATAGAGGGAGCTTTACTCTGTTATCTAACCCCGTGCTGTACCTGTCCTGGTGATGGGGACAGTGTAGAGTGAGCTTTACTCTGTATCTAACCCCGTGCTATACCTGTCCTGGGAGTGTTTGATGGGGACAGTGTAGAGGGAGCTTTACTCTTTATCTAAACCCCGTGCAGTGCCTGTCCTGGAAGTGTTTGATGGGGACAGTGTAGAGGGAGCTTTACTCTGTATCTAACCCCGTGCTGTATCTGTCCTGGGAGTGTTTGATGGGGACAGTGGAGAGGAGGCTTTACTCTGTATCTAACCCCGTGCTGTACCTGTCCTGGGAGTGTTTCATGGGGACAGTGTAGAGGGAGCTTTACTCTGTATCTAAACCCCGTGATGAGCCTGTCCTGGGAGTGTTTGGTGGGGATAGTGTAGAGGGAGCTTTACTCTGTATCTAACCCCGTGCTGTACTTGTCCTGGGAGTGTTTGATGGGGACAGTGGAGAGGGAGCTCTACTCTGTATCTAACCCCGTGCTGTACCTGTCCTGGGAGTGATTGATGGGGACAGTGTAGAGTGAGCTTTACTCTGTATCTAACCCCGTGCTGTACCTGTCCTGGGAGTGTTTGATGGGGACAGTGTAGAGGGAGCTTTACTCTGCATCTAACCCCGTGCTGTACCTGTCCTGGGAGTGTTTGATGGGGACAGTGTAGAGGGAGCTTTACTTTGTATCTAACCCCGTGCTGTACCTTTCCTGGGAGTGTTTGATGGGGACAGTTTAGAGGGAACTTTACTCTGTATCTAACCCCATGCTGTTCCTGACCAGAGAGTGTTTGATGGGGACAGTGTGGAGAGATCTTTATTCTGTGTCTAACCCCGTGCTCTACCTCTCCTGGGAGTGTTTGATGGGGACAGTGTGGAGAGATCTTTATTCTGTGTCTAACCCCGTGCTCTACCTCTCCTGGGAGTGTTTGATGGGGACAGTGTAGAGGGAGCTTCACTCTGTATCTAACCCCGTGCTGTACCTGTTCTGGGAGTGTTTGACGGGGACAGTGTCGAGGGAGCTTTATTCTGTGTCTAACCCCGTGCTGTACCTCTCCTGGGAGTGATTGATGGGGACAGTGTAGAGGGAGCTTTACTCTGTATCTAACCCCGTGCTGTACCTGTCCTGGGGGTGTTTGATGGGGACAGTGTAGCGGGAGCTTTACTCTGTATCTAACCCCGTGCTGTACCTGTCCTGGGAGTGTTTGATGGGGACAGTGTAGAGGGAGCTTTATTCTGTATCTAACCCCGTGCTGTACCTGTCCTGGGAGTGTTTGATGGGGACAGTGCAGAGGGAGCATTCCTCTGTATCTAACCCCGTGCTGTACATGTCCTGGGGGTGTTTGTTGGAGACAGTGTAGAGGGAGCTTTAATCTGTATCTAACCATTGCTGTACCTGTCCTGGGAGTGTTTGATGGGGACAGTGTAGAGGGAGCTTTACTCTGTCTCTAACCCCGTGCTGTATCTGTCCTGGGAGTGTTTGATGAGGACAGTATAGAGGGAGCTTTACTCTGTTATCTAACCCCGTGCTGTACCTGTCCTGGTGATGGGGACAGTGTAGAGGGAGCTTTACTCTGTATCTAACCCCGTGCTGTACCTTTCCTGGGAGTGTTTGATGGGGACAGTGTAGAGGGAGCTTTACTCTGTATCTAACCCCGTGCTGTATCTGTCCTGGGAGTCTTTGATGGGGACAGTGGAGAGGAAGCTTTACTCTGTATCTAACCCCGTGCTGTACCTGTCCTGGGAGTGTTTCATGGGGACAGTGTAGAGGGAGCTTTACTCTGTATCTAAACCCCGTGATGAGCCTGTCCTGGGAGTGTTTGGTGGGGATAGTGTAGAGGGAGCTTTACTCTGTATCTAACCCCGTGCTGTACTTGTCATGGGAGTGTTTGATGGGGACAGTGGAGAGGGAGCTCTACTCTGTATCTAACCCCGTGCTGTACCTGTCCTGGGAGTGATTGATGGGGACAGTGTAGAGGGAGCTTTACTCTGTATCTAACCACGTGCTGTACCTGTCCTGGGAGTGTTTGATGGGGACAGTGTAGAGGTAGCTTTACTCTGTATCTAACCCCGTGCTGTACCTGTCCTGGGAGTGTTTGATGGGGACAGTGTAGAGGGAGCTTTACTCTGCATCTAACCCCGTGCTGTACCTGTCCTGGGAGTGTTTGATGGGGACAGTGTAGAGGGAACTTTACTTTGTATCTAACCCCGTGCTGTACCTTTCCTGGGAGTGTTTGATGGGGACAGTGTAGAGGGAACTTTACTCTGTATCTAACCCCATGCTGTTCCTGTCCAGAGAGTGTTTGATGGGGACAGTGTGGAGAGATCTTTATTCTGTGTCTAACCCCGTGCTCTACCTCTCCTGGGAGTGTTTGATGGGGACAGTGTAGATGGAGCTTCACTCTGTATCTAACCCCGTGCTGTACCTGTCCTGGGAATGTTTGATGGGGACAGTGTAGAGGGAGCTTTATTCTGTGTCTAACCCCGTGCTGTACCTCTCCTGGGAGTGTTTGATGGGGACAGTGTAGAGGGAGCTTTACTCTGTTTCGTACCCCGTGCTGTTCCTGTCCTGGGAGTGTTTGATGGGGACAGTGTAGAGGGAGCATTCCTCTCTATCTAACCCCGTGCTGTACATGTCCTGGGGGTGTTTGATGGGGACAGTGTAGAGGGAGCTTTAATCTGTATCTAACCTATTTCTGTACCTGTCCTGGGAGTGTTTGATGGGGACAGTGTAGAGGGAGCTTCACTCTGAATCTAACCCCGTGCTGTACCTGTCCTGGGAGTGTTTGATGTGGACAGTGTAGAGGGAGCTATTCTCTGCATCTAAGCCCGTTCTGAACCTGTCCTGGGAGTGTTTGATGTGGACAGTTTAGAGGGAGCTTTACTCTGCATCTAACCCCGTGCTGTTCCTGTCCTGGGAGTGTTTGATGGGGACAGTGTAGAGGGAGCTTTACTTTGTATCTAACCCCGTGCTGTACCTTTCCTGGGAGTGTTTGATGAGGACAGTGTAGAGGGAGCTTTACTCTGTATCTAACACCATGCTGTTCCTGTCCTGGGATGTTTGATGGGGACAGTGTGGAGAGATCTTTATTCTGTGTCTAACCCCGTGCTCTACCTCTCCTGGGAGTGTTTGATGGGGACAGTGTAGAGGGAGCTTCACTCTGTATCTAACCCCGTGCTGTACCTGTTCTGGGAGTGTTTGATGGGGACAGTGTCGAGGGAGATTTATTCTGTGTCTAACCCCGTGCAGTGCCTGTCCTGGGAGTGTTTGATGGGGACAGTGTAGAGGGAGCTTTACTCTGTATCTAACCCCGTGCTGTATCTGTCCTGGGAGTGTTTGATGGGGACAGTGGAGAGGGAGCTTTACTCTGTATCTAACCCCGTGCTGTTCCTGTCCTGGGAGTGTTTCATGGGGAAAGTGTAGAAGGAGCTTTACTCTGTATCTAAACCCCGTGATGTGCCTGTCCTGGGAGTGTTGGGTTGGGAATGTGTAGAGGGAGCTTTACTCTGTATCAAACCCCGTGCTGTACTTGTCCTGCGAGTGTTTGATGGGGACAGTGGAGAGGGAGCTTTACTCTGTATCTAACCACGTGCTGTACCTATCCTGGGAGTGTTTGATGGGGACAGTGTAGAGGGAGTTTAATCTGCATCTAACCCCGTGCTGTACCTGTCCTGGGAGTGTTTAATGGGGACAGTGTAGAGGGAACTTTACTTTGTATCTAACTCCGTGCTGTACCTTTCCTGGGAGTGTTTGATGGGGACAGTGTCGAGGGAGCTTTACTCTGTATCTAACCCCGTGCTGTACCTGTCCTGGGAGTGTTTGATGGGGACAGTGGAGAGGGAACTTTACTTTGTATCTAACCCCATGCTGTTCCTGTCCTGGGAGTGTTTGATGGGGACAGTGGGGAGACATCTTTATTCTGTGTCTAACCCCGTGCTCTAACTCTCCTGGGAGTGTTTGATGGGGACAGTGTAGAGGGAGCTTTACTCTGTTTCGTACCCCGTGCTGTTCCTGTCCTGGGAGTGTTTGATGGGGACAGTGTAGAGGGAGCATTCCTCTCTATCTAACCCCGTGCTGTACATGTCCTGGGGGTGTTTGATGGGGACAGTGTAGAGGGAGCTTTAATCTGTATCTAACCTATTTCTGTACCTGTCCTGGGAGTGTTTGATGGGGACAGTGTAGAGGGAGCTTTACTCTGTATCTAACCCCGTGCTGTACCTGTCCTGGGAGTGTTTGATGGGGACAGTATAGAGGGAGCTTTACTCTTTATCTAAACCCCGTGCAGTGCCTGTCCTGGGAGTGTTTGATTGGGACAGTGTAGAGGGAGCTTTTCTCTGTATCTAACCCCTTGCTGTATCTGTCCTGGGAGTGTTTGATGGGGACAGTGGAGAGGGAGCTTTACTCTGTATCTAACCCCGTGCTGTACCTGTCCTGGGAGTGTTTCTTGGGGACAGTGTAGAGGGAGCTTTACTCTGTATCTAAACCCCGTGATGAGCCTGTCCTAGGAGTGTTTGGTGGGGACAGTGTAGAGGGAGCTTTACTCTGTATCTAACCCCGTGCTGTACTTGTTCTGGGAGTGTTTGATGGGGACAGTGGAGAGGGAGCTCTACTCTGTATCTAACCCCGTGCTGTACCTTTCCTGGGAATGTTTGATGGGGACAGTGTAGAGGGAGCTTTACTCTGTATCTTACCACGTGCTGTACCTGTCCTGGGAGTGTTTGATGGGGACAGTGTAGAGGTAGCTTTACTCTGTATCTAACCCCGTGCTGTACCTGACCTGGGAGTGTTTGATGGGCACAGTGTAGAGGGAGCTTTACTCTGCATCTAACCCCGTGCTGTACCTGTCCTGGGAGTGTTTGATGGGGACAGTGTAGAGGGAGCTTTACTTTGTATCTAACCCCGTGCTGTACCTTTCCTGGGAATGTTTGATGGGGACAGTGTAGAGGGAACTTTACTCTGTATCTATCCCCATGCTGTTCCTGTCCAGAGAGTGTTTGATGGGGACAGTGTAGAGGGAGCTTTACTCTGTATCTAACCCCGTGCTGTACCTGTGCTGGTAGTGTTTGATGGGGACAATGTAGAGGGAGCTTTACTCTGCATCTAACACCGTGCTGTAGCTTTCCTGGGAGTGTTTGATGGGGACAGTGGGGAGACATCTTTATTCTGTGTCTAACCCCGTGCTCTACCTCTCCTGGGAGTGTTTGATGGGGACAGTGTAGAGGGAGCTTCACTCTGTATCTAACCCCGTGCTGTACCTGTCCTGGGAGTGTTTGATGGGGACAGTGTAGAGGGAGCTATTCTCTGCATCTAAGCCCGTTCTGTACCTGTCCTGGGGGTGTTTGATGGGGACAGTGTAGCGGGAGCTTTACTCTGTATCTAACCCCGTGCTGTACCTGTCCTGGGAGTGTTTGATGGGGACAGTGTAGAGGGAGCTTTATTCTGTATCTAACCCCGTGCTGTACCTGTCCTGGGAGTGTTTGATGGGGACAGTGCAGAGGGAGCATTCCTCTGCATCTAACCCCGTGCTGTACATGTCCTGGGGGTGTTTGATGGAGACAGTGTAGAGGGAGCTTTAATCTGTATCTAACCATTGCTGTACCTGTCCTGGGAGTGTTTGATGGGGACAGTGTAGAGGGAGCTTTACTCTGTATCTAACCCCGTGCTGTATCTGTCCTGGGAGTGTTTGATGAGGACAGTATAGAGGGAGCTTTACTCTGTTATCTAACCCCGTGCTGTACCTGTCCTGGTGATGGGGACAGTGTAGAGTGAGCTTTACTCTGTATCTAAACCCCGTGATGAGCCTGTCCTGGGAGTGTTTGGTGGGGATAGTGTAGAGGGAGCTTTACTCTGTATCTAACCCCGTGCTGTACTTGTCCTGGGAGTGTTTGATGGGGACAGTGGAGAGGGAGCTCTACTCTGTATCTAACCCCGTGCTGTACCTGTCCTGGGAGTGATTGATGGGGACAGTGTAGAGTGAGCTTTACTCTGTATCTAACCCCGTGCTGTACCTGTCCTGGGAGTGTTTGATGGGGACAGTGTAGAGGGAGCTTTACTCTGCATCTAACCCCGTGCTGTACCTGTCCTGGGAGTGTTTGATGGGGACAGTGTAGAGGGAGCTTTACTTTGTATCTAACCCCGTGCTGTACCTTTCCTGGGAGTGTTTGATGGGGACAGTTTAGAGGGAACTTTACTCTGTATCTAACCCCATGCTGTTCCTGACCAGAGAGTGTTTGATGGGGACAGTGTGGAGAGATCTTTATTCTGTGTCTAACCCCGTGCTCTACCTCTCCTGGGAGTGTTTGATGGGGACAGTGCAGATGGAGCTTCACTCTGTATCTAACCCCGTGCTGTACCTGTCCTGGGAGTGTTTGATGGGGACAGTGTAGAGGGAGCTTTATTCTGTGTCTAACCCCGTACTGTACCTCTCCTGGGAGTGTTTGATCGGGACAGTGTAGAGGGAGCTTTACTCTGTTTCGAACCCCGTGCTGTTCCTGTCCTGGGAGTGTTTGATGGGGACAGTGTAGAGGGAGCATTCCTCTCTATCTAACCCCGTGCTGTACATGTCCTGGGGGTGTTTGATGGGGACAGTGTAGAGGGAGCTTTAATCTGTATCTAACCTATTTCTGTACCTGTCCTGGGAGTGTTTGATGGGGACAGTGTAGAGGGAGCTTTACTGCTGGGTCTTTTCCCCAGGGTAGAGGGGTCAATTACTAGGGGGCATAGGTTTAAGGTGAGAGGGGCAAAGTTTAGAGTAGATGTACGAGGCAAATTTTTTACGCAGAGGGTAGTGGGTGCCTGGAACTCACTACCGGAGGAGGTAGTGGAGGCAGGGACGATAGGGACATTTAAGGGGCATCTTGACAAATATATGAATAGGATGGGAATAGAAGGATACGGACCCAGGAAGTGTAGAAGATTGTAGTTTAGTCGGGCAGTATGGTCGGCACGGGCTTGGAGGGCCGAAGGGCCTGTTCCTGTGCTGTACATTTCTTTGTTCTTTGTTCTTTGTTCTTTGTTTGGTGGGGATAGTGTAGAGTGAGCTTTACTCTGTATCTAACCCTGTGCTGTACTTGTCCTGGGAGTGTTTGATGGGGACAGTGGAGAGGGAGCTCTACTCTGTATCTAACCCCGTGCTGTACCTGTCCTGGGAGTGTTTGATGGGGACAGTGTAGAGGGAGTTTACTCTGTATCTAACCACGTGCTGTACCTGTCCTGGGAGTGTTTGATGGGGACAGTGTAGAGGTAGCTTTATTCTGTATCTAACCCCGTGCTGTACCTGTCCTGGGAGTGTTTGATGGGGACAGTGTAGAGTAAGCTTTACTCTGCATCTAACCCCGTGCTGTTCCTGTCCAGAGAGCGTTTGATGGCGACAGTGAGGAGAGATCTTTATTCAGTGTCTAACCCCGTGCTCTACCTCTCCTCGGAGTGTTTGATGGGGACAGTGTAGAGGGAGCTTCACTCTGTATCTAACCCCGTGCTGTACCTGTCCTGGGAGTGTTTGATGGGGACAGTGTAGAGGGAGCTTTATTCTGTGTCTAACCCCGTGCTGTACCTCTCCTGTGAGTGTTTGATGGGGACAGTGTAGAGGGAGCTTTACACTGTTTCGAACCCCGTGCTGTTCCTGTCCTGGGAGTGTTTGATGGGGACAGTGTAGAGGGAGCATTCCTCTGTATCTAACGCCGTGCTGTACATGTCCTGGAGGTGTTTGATGGGGACAGTGTAGAGGGAGCTTTAATCTGTATCTAACCATTGCTGTACCTGTCCTGGGAGTGTTTGATGGGGACAGTGTAGAGGGAGCTTTACTCTTTATCTAAACCCCGTGCAGTGCCTGTCCTGGGAGTGTTTGATGGGGACAGTGTAGAGGGAGCTTTACTCTGTATCTAACCCCGTGCTGTATCTGTCCTGGGAGTGTTTGATGGGGACAGTGGAGAGGGAGCTTTACTCTGTATCTAACCCCGTGCTGTACCTGTCCTGGGAGTGTTTCATGGGGACAGTGTAGAGGGAGCTTTACTCTGTATCTAAACCCCGTGATGAGCCTGTCCTGGGAGTGTTTGGTGGGGAGAGTGTAGAGGGAGCTTTACTCTGTTTCTAACCCCGTGCTGTACTTGTCCTGGGAGTGTTTGATGGGGACAGTGTAGAGGTAGCTTTACTCTGTATCTAACCCCGTGCTGTACCTGACCTGGGAGTGTTTGATGGGCACAGTGTAGAGGGAGCTTTACTCTGCATCTAACCCCGTGCTGTACCTGTCCTGGGAGTGTTTGATGGGGACAGTGTAGAGGGAGCTTTACTTTGTATCTAACCCCGTGCTGTACCTTTCCTGGGAATGTTTGATGGGGACAGTGTAGAGGGAACTTTACTCTGTATCTATCCCCATGCTGTTCCTGTCCAGAGAGTGTTTGATGGGGACAGTGTAGAGGGAGCTTTACTCTGTATCTAACCCCGTGCTGTACCTGTGCTGGTAGTGTTTGATGGGGACAATGTAGAGGGAGCTTTACTCTGCATCTAACACCGTGCTGTAGCTTTCCTGGGAGTGTTTGATGGGGACAGTGGGGAGACATCTTTATTCTGTGTCTAACCCCGTGCTCTACCTCTCCTGGGAGTGTTTGATGGGGACAGTGTAGAGGGAGCTTCACTCTGTATCTAACCCCGTGCTGTACCTGTCCTGGGAGTGTTTGATGGGGACAGTGTAGAGGGAGCTATTCTCTGTATCTAAGCCCGTTCTGTACCTGTCCTGGGGGTGTTTGATGGGGACAGTGTAGCGGGAGCTTTACTCTGTATCTAACCCCGTGCTGTACCTGTCCTGGGAGTGTTTGATGGGGACAGTGTAGAGGGAGCTTTATTCTGTATCTAACCCCGTGCTGTACCTGTCCTGGGAGTGTTTGATGGGGACAGTGCAGAGGGAGCATTCCTCTGCATCTAACCCCGTGCTGTACATGTCCTGGGGGTGTTTGATGGAGACAGTGTAGAGGGAGCTTTAATCTGTATCTAACCATTGCTGTACCTGTCCTGGGAGTGTTTGATGGGGACAGTGTAGAGGGAGCTTTACTCTGTATCTAACCCCGTGCTGTATCTGTCCTGGGAGTGTTTGATGAGGACAGTATAGAGGGAGCTTTACTCTGTTATCTAACCCCGTGCTGTACCTGTCCTGGTGATGGGGACAGTGTAGAGTGAGCTTTACTCTGTATCTAACCCCGTGCTATACCTGTCCTGGGAGTGTTTGATGGGGACAGTGTAGAGGGAGCTTTACTCTTTATCTAAACCCCGTGCAGTGCCTGTCCTGGAAGTGTTTGATGGGGACAGTGTAGAGGGAGCTTTACTCTGTATCTAACCCCGTGCTGTATCTGTCCTGGGAGTGTTTGATGGGGACAGTGGAGAGGAAGCTTTACTCTGTATCTAACCCCGTGCTGTACCTGTCCTGGGAGTGTTTCATGGGGACAGTGTAGAGGGAGCTTTACTCTGTATCTAAACCCCGTGATGAGCCTGTCCTGGGAGTGTTTGGTGGGGATAGTGTAGAGGGAGCTTTACTCTGTATCTAACCCCGTGCTGTACTTGTCCTGGGAGTGTTTGATGGGGACAGTGGAGAGGGAGCTCTACTCTGTATCTAACCCCGTGCTGTACCTGTCCTGGGAGTGATTGATGGGGACAGTGTAGAGTGAGCTTTACTCTGTATCTAACCCCGTGCTGTACCTGTCCTGGGAGTGTTTGATGGGGACAGTGTAGAGGGAGCTTTACTCTGCATCTAACCCCGTGCTGTACCTGTCCTGGGAGTGTTTGATGGGGACAGTGTAGAGGGAGCTTTACTTTGTATCTAACCCCGTGCTGTACCTTTCCTGGGAGTGTTTGATGGGGACAGTTTAGAGGGAACTTTACTCTGTATCTAACCCCATGCTGTTCCTGACCAGAGAGTGTTTGATGGGGACAGTGTGGAGAGATCTTTATTCTGTGTCTAACCCCGTGCTCTACCTCTCCTGGGAGTGTTTGATGGGGACAGTGCAGATGGAGCTTCACTCTGTATCTAACCCCGTGCTGTACCTGTCCTGGGAGTGTTTGATGGGGACAGTGTAGAGGGAGCTTTATTCTGTGTCTAACCCCGTACTGTACCTCTCCTGGGAGTGTTTGATCGGGACAGTGTAGAGGGAGCTTTACTCTGTTTCGAACCCCGTGCTGTTCCTGTCCTGGGAGTGTTTGATGGGGACAGTGTAGAGGGAGCATTCCTCTCTATCTAACCCCGTGCTGTACATGTCCTGGGGGTGTTTGATGGGGACAGTGTAGAGGGAGCTTTAATCTGTATCTAACCTATTTCTGTACCTGTCCTGGGAGTGTTTGATGGGGACAGTGTAGAGGGAGCTTTACTGCTGGGTCTTTTCCCCAGGGTAGAGGGGTCAATTACTAGGGGGCATAGGTTTAAGGTGAGAGGGGCAAAGTTTAGAGTAGATGTACGAGGCAAATTTTTTACGCAGAGGGTAGTGGGTGCCTGGAACTCACTACCGGAGGAGGTGGTGGAGGCAGGGACGATAGGGACATTTAAGGGGCATCTTGACAAATATATGAATAGGATGGGAATAGAAGGATACGGACCCAGGAAGTGTAGAAGATTGTAGTTTAGTCGGGCAGTATGGTCGGCACGGGCTTGGAGGGCCGAAGGGCCTGTTCCTGTGCTGTACATTTCTTTGTTCTTTGTTCTTTGTTCTTTGTTTGGTGGGGATAGTGTAGAGTGAGCTTTACTCTGTATCTAACCCTGTGCTGTACTTGTCCTGGGAGTGTTTGATGGGGACAGTGGAGAGGGAGCTCTACTCTGTATCTAACCCCGTGCTGTACCTGTCCTGGGAGTGTTTGATGGGGACAGTGTAGAGGGAGTTTACTCTGTATCTAACCACGTGCTGTACCTGTCCTGGGAGTGTTTGATGGGGACAGTGTAGAGGTAGCTTTATTCTGTATCTAACCCCGTGCTGTACCTGTCCTGGGAGTGTTTGATGGGGACAGTGTAGAGTAAGCTTTACTCTGCATCTAACCCCGTGCTGTTCCTGTCCAGAGAGCGTTTGATGGCGACAGTGAGGAGAGATCTTTATTCAGTGTCTAACCCCGTGCTCTACCTCTCCTCGGAGTGTTTGATGGGGACAGTGTAGAGGGAGCTTCACTCTGTATCTAACCCCGTGCTGTACCTGTCCTGGGAGTGTTTGATGGGGACAGTGTAGAGGGAGCTTTATTCTGTGTCTAACCCCGTGCTGTACCTCTCCTGTGAGTGTTTGATGGGGACAGTGTAGAGGGAGCTTTACACTGTTTCGAACCCCGTGCTGTTCCTGTCCTGGGAGTGTTTGATGGGGACAGTGTAGAGGGAGCATTCCTCTGTATCTAACGCCGTGCTGTACATGTCCTGGAGGTGTTTGATGGGGACAGTGTAGAGGGAGCTTTAATCTGTATCTAACCATTGCTGTACCTGTCCTGGGAGTGTTTGATGGGGACAGTGTAGAGGGAGCTTTACTCTTTATCTAAACCCCGTGCAGTGCCTGTCCTGGGAGTGTTTGATGGGGACAGTGTAGAGGGAGCTTTACTCTGTATCTAACCCCGTGCTGTATCTGTCCTGGGAGTGTTTGATGGGGACAGTGGAGAGGGAGCTTTACTCTGTATCTAACCCCGTGCTGTACCTGTCCTGGGAGTGTTTCATGGGGACAGTGTAGAGGGAGCTTTACTCTGTATCTAAACCCCGTGATGAGCCTGTCCTGGGAGTGTTTGGTGGGGAGAGTGTAGAGGGAGCTTTACTCTGTTTCTAACCCCGTGCTGTACTTGTCCTGGGAGTGTTTGATGGGGACAGTGTAGAGGTAGCTTTACTCTGTATCTAACCCCGTGCTGTACGTGACCTGGGAGTGTTTGATGGGGACAGTGTAGAGGGAGCTTTACTCTGGATCTAACCTCGTGCTGTACCTTTCCTGGGAGTGGTGATGGGGACAGTGTAGAGGGAGCTTAACTCTGTATCTAACCACGTGCTTTACCTGTCCTGGGAGTGTTTGATGGGGACAGTGTAGAGGTAGCTTTACTCTGTATCTAACCCCGTGCTGTACGTGACCTGGGAGTGTTTGATGGGGACAGTGTAGAGGGAGCTTTACTCTGCATCTAACCCCGTGCTGTACCTGTCCTGGGAGTGTTTGATGGGGACAGTGTAGAGGGAGCTTTACTTTGTATCTAACCCCGTGCTGTACCTTTCCTGGGAGTGTTTGATGGGGACAGTGTAGAGGGAACTTTACTCTGTATCTAACCCCATGCTGTTCCTGTCCAGAGAGTGTTTGATGGGGACAGTGTGGAGAGATCTTTATTCTGTGTCTAACCCCGTGCTCTACCTCTACTGGGAGTGTTTGATGGGGACAGTGTAGAGGGAGCTTCACTCTGCATCGAACCCCGTGCTGTACCTGTCCTGGGAGTGTTTGATGGGGACAGTGTAGAGGGAGCTTTATTCTGTGTCTAACCCCATGCTGTACCTCTCCTGGGAGTGTTTGATGGTGACAGTGTAGAGGGAGCTTTACTCTGTTTCGAACCCCGTGCTGTTCCTGTCCTGGGGGTGTTTGATGGGGACAGTGTAGACGGAGCTTTAATCTGTATCTAACCCCGTGCTGTACCTGTCCTGGGAGTGTTTGATGGGAACAGTGTAAAGGGAGCTTTACTCTGTACCTAACACCGTGCTGTGCCTGTCCTGGGAGTGTTTGATGGGGACAGTGTAGAGGGAGCTTTACTCTGTATCAAACCCCGTGCTGTACCTGTCCTGGGGGTGTTTGATGGGGACAGTGTCGAGGGAGCTATACTCTCTATCTCTCCCCGTGCTGTCCCTGTCCTGGGAGTTTTTGATGGGGACAGTGTAGGGGGAGCTTTATTCTATATCTATCCCCGTGCTGTACCTGTCCTGGGAGTGTTTCATGGGGACAGTGTAGAGGGAGCTTTACTCTGTATCTAACCCCGTACTGTACCTCTCCTGGGGGAGTTTGATGGGGACAGTGTTGAGGGAGCTTTACTCTGTATCTAACCCCTTGCTGTACATGTCCAGGGAGTGTTTGATGGGGACAGTGTAGAGTGAGCTTTACTCTTTATCTAACCCTGTGCTGTATCTGGCCTGGGAGTGTTTGGTGGGGACAGTGTAGAGGGAGCTTTACTCTGTATCTAACCCCGTGCTGTACCTGTCCTGGGGGTTTTTGATGGGGACAGTGTAGAGGGAGCTTTACTCTGTATCTAACCCCTTGCTGTACCTGTCCTGGGAGTGTTTGGTGGGGACAGTGTAGAGGGAGCGTTACTCTGTATCTAACCCCGTGCTGTACCTGTCCTGGGAGTTTTTGATGGGGACAGTGTAGAGGGAGCTTTACTCTGTATCTAAACCCCGTGCTGTGCTTGTCCTGGGAGTGTTTGATGCGGACAGTGTAGACGGAGCTTTACTCTGTATCTAACCCCGTGCTGTATATGTTCTCGGAGTGTTTGATGGGGACAGTATAGAGGGAGCTTTACTCTGCATCTAACCCCGTGCTGTACCTGTCCTGGGAGTGTTTGATGGGGAACGTGTAGAGGGAGCTTTACTCTGCATCTAACCCCGTGCTGTACCTGTCCTCGGAGTGTTTGATGGGGACACTGGAGAGGGAGCTTTACTCTGTATCTAACCCCGTGCTGTACCTGTCCTGGGTGTGTTTGATGGGGACAGTATAGAGGGAGCTTTATTCTGTGTCTAACCCCGTGCTGTACCTCTCCTGGGAGTGTTTGATGGGGACAGTGTCGAGGGAGCTTTACTCTGTATCTAAACCCGTGCTGTACCTGTCCTGGGGGTGTTTGATGGGGACAGTGTAGAGGGAGTTTTTATCTGTATCTTACCCCGTGCTGTACGTGTCCTGGGAGTGTTTGATGGGGACAGTGTAAAGGGAGATTTACTCTGTATCTAACCCCGTGCTGTGCCTGTCCTGGGAGTGTTTCAAATGGACAGTGTAGAGGGAGCTTTACTCTGTATCTAACCCTGTGCTGTACCTGTCCTGGGAGTGTTTGATGGGGACAGTGTAGAGGGAGCTTTACTCTGCATCTAACCCCGTGCTGTACCTGTCCTGGGAGTGTTTGATGGGGACAGTGTAGAGGGAGCTATTCTCTGCATCTAAGCCCGTTCTGTACCTGTCCTGGGAGTGTTTGATGGGGACAGTTTAGAGGGAGCTTTACTCTGTATCTAACCCCGTGCTGTACCTGTACTGGGGGTGTTTGATGGGGACAGTGTAGCGGGAGCTTTACTCTGTATCTAACCCCGTGCTGTACCTGTCCTGGGAGTGTTTGATGGGGACAGTGTAGAGGGAGCTTTATTCTGTATCTAACCCCGTGCTGTACCTGTCCTGGGAGTGTTTGATGGGGACAGTGCAGAGGGAGCATTCCTCTGTATCTAACCCCGTGCTGTACATGTCCTGGGGGTGTTTGATGGAGACAGTGTAGAGGGAGCTTTAATCTGTATCTAACCACTGCTGTACCTGTCCTGGGAGTGTTTGATGGGGACAGTGTAGAGGGAGCTTTACTCTGTATCTAACCCCGTGCTGTATCTGTCCTGGGAGTGTTTGATGAGGACAGTATAGAGGGAGCTTTACTCTGTTATCTAACCCCGTGCTGTACCTGTCCTGGTGATGGGGACAGTGTAGAGTGAGCTTTACTCTGTATCTAACCCCGTGCTATACCTGTCCTGGGAGTGTTTGATGGGGACAGTGTAGAGGGAGCTTTACTCTGTATCTAACCCCGTGCTGTACCTGTCCTGGGAGTGTTTGATGGGGACAGTGTAGAGGGAGCTTTACTCGGTATCTAACCCCGTGCTGTATCTGTCCTGGGAGTGTTTGATGGGGACAGTGGAGAGGAAGCTTTACTCTGTATCTAACCCCGTGCTGTACCTGTCCTGGGAGTGTTTCATGGGGACACTGTAGAGAGAGCTTTACTCTGTATCTAAACCCCGTGATGAGCCTGTCCTGGGAGTGTTTGGTGGGGATAGTGTAGAGGGAGCTTTACTCTGTATCTAACCCCGTGCTGTACTTGTCCTGGGAGTGTTTGATGGGGACAGTGGAGAGGGTGCTCTACTCTGTATCTAACCCCGTGCTGTACCTGTCCTGGGAGTGATTGATGGGGACAGTGTAGAGGGAGCTTTACTCTGTATCTAACCACGTGCTGTACCTGTCCTGGGAGTGTTTGATGGGGACAGTGTAGAGGTAGCTTTACTCTGTATCTAACCCCGTGCTGTACCTGTCCTGGGGGTGTTTGATGGGGACAGTGTAGAGGGAGCTTTACTCTGTATCTAACCCCTTGCTGTACCTGTCCTGGGAGTGTTTGATGGGGACAGTGTTGAGGGAGCTTTACTCTGTATCTAACCCCGTGCTGTCCATGTCCAGGGAGTGTTTGATGGGGACAGTGTAGAGGGAGCTTTACTCTTTATCTAACCCTGTGCTGTATCTGGCCTGGGAGTGTTTGGTGGGGACAGTGTAGAGGGAGCTTTACTCTGTATCTAACCCCGTGCTGTACCTGTCCTGGGGGTGTTTGATGGGGACAGTGTAGAGGGAGCTTTACTCTGTATCTAACCCCTTGCTGTACCTGTCCTGGGAGTGTTTGGTGGGGACAGTGTAGAGGGAGCGTTACTCTGTATCTAACCCCGTGCTGTACCTGTCCTGGGAGTTTTTGATGGGGACAGTGTAGGGGGAGCTTTACTCTGTATCTAAACCCCATGCTGTGCTTGTCCTGGGAGTGTTTGATGCGGACAGTGTAGACGGAGCTTTACTCTGTATCTAACCCCGTGCTGTATATGTTCTCGGAGTGTTTGATGGGGACAGTATAGAGGGAGCTTTACTCTGCATCTAACCCCGTGCTGTACCTGTCCTGGGAGTGTTTGATGGGGAATGTGTAGAGGGAGCTTTACTCTGCATCTAACCCCGTGCTGTACCTGTCCTGGGAGTGTTTGATGGGGACAGTGTAGAGAAATCTTTATACTGTGTCTAACCCCGTGCTCTACCTCTCCTGGGAGTGTTTGATGAGGACAGTGGAGAGGGAGCTTTACTCTGTATCTAACCCCGTGCTGTACCTGTCCTGGGAGTGTTTGATGGGGACAGTATAGAGGGAGCTTTATTCTGTGTCTAACCCCGTGCTGTACCTCTCCTGGGAGTGTTTGATGGGGACAGTGTAGAGGGAGCTTTACTCTGTATCTAAACCCGTGCTGTACCTGTCCTGGGGGTGTTTGATGGGGACAGTGTAGAGGGAGTTTTTATCTGTATCTTACCCCGTGCTGTACGTGTCCTGGGAGTGTTTGATGGGGACAGTGTAAAGGGAGATTTACTCTGTATCTAACCCCGTGCTGTGCCTGTCCTCGGAGTGTTTCAAATGGACAGTGTAGAGGGAGCTTTACTCTGTATCTAACCCTGTCCTGTACCTGTCCTGGGAGTGTTTGATGGGGACAGTGTAGAGGGAGCTTTACTCTGCATCTAACCCCGTGCTGTACCTGTCCTGGGGTGTTTGATGGGGACAGTGTAGAGGGAGCTTTACTTTGTACCTAACCCCGTGCTGTACCTTTCCTGGGAGTGTTTGATGGGGACAGTGTAGAGGGAACTTTACTCTGTATCTAACCCCATGCTGTTCCTGTCCAGAGAGTGTTTAATGGGGACAGTGTGGAGAGATCTTTATTCTGTGTGTAACCCCGTGCTCTACCTCTCCTGGGAGTGTTTGATGGGGACAGTGTAGAGGGAGCTTCACTCTGTATCTAACCCCGTGCTGTACCTGTCCTGGGAGTGTTTGATGGGGACAGTGCAGAGGGAGCTATTCTCTGCATCTAAGCCCGTTCTGTACCTGTCCTGGGAGTGTTTGATGGGGACAGTTTAGAGGGAGCTTTACTCTGTATCTAACCCCGTGCTGTACCTGTACTGGGGGTGTTTGATGGGGACAGTGTAGCGGGAGCTTTACTCTGTATCTAACACCGTGCTGTACCTGTCCTGGGAGTGTTTGATGGGGACAGTGCAGAGGGAGCATTCCTCTGTATCTAACCCCGTGCTGTACATGTCCTGGGGGTGTTTGATGGAGACAGTGTAGAGGGAGCTTTAATCTGTATCTAACCACTGCTGTACCTGTCCTGGGAGTGTTTGATGGGGACAGTGTAGAGGGAGCTTTACTCTGTATCTAACCCCGTGCTGTATCTGTCCTGGGAGTGTTTGATGAGGACATATAGAGGGAGCTTTACTCTGTTATCTTACCCCGTGCTGTACCTGTCCTCGTGATGGGGACAGTGTAGAGTGAGCTTTACTCTGTATCTAACCCCGTGCTATACCTGTCCTGGGAGTGTTTGATGGGGACAGTGTAGAGGCAGCTTTACTCTTTATCTAAACCCCGTGCAGTGCCTGTCCTGGAAGTGTTTGATGGGGACAGTGTAGAGGGAGCTTTACTCTGTATCTAACCCTGTGCTGTATCTGTCCTGGGAGTGTTTGATGGGGACAGTGGAGAGGAAGCTTTACTCTGTATCTAACCCCGTGCTGTACCTGTCCTGGGAGTGTTTCATGGGGACAGTGTAGAGGGAGCTTTACTCTGTATCTAAACCCCGTGATGAGCCTGTCCTGGGAGTGTTTGGTGGGGATAGTTTAGAGGGAGCTTTACTCTGTATCTAACCCCGTGCTGTACTTGTCCTGGGAGTGTTTGATGGGGACAGTGGAGAGGGAGCTCTACTCTGTATCTAACCCCGTGCTGTACCTGTCCTGGGAGTGATTGATGGGGACAGTGTAGAGGGAGCTTTACTCTGTATCTAACCACGTGCTGTACCTGTCCTGGGAGTGTTTGATGGGGACAGTGTAGAGGTAGCTTTACTCTGTATCTAACCCCGTGCTGTACCTGTCATGGGAGTGTTTGATGGGGACAGTGTAGATGGAGCTTTACTCTGCATCTAACCCCGTGCTGTACCTGTCCTGGGAGTGTTTGATGGGGACAGTGTAGAGGGAGCTTTACTTTGTATCTAACCCCGTGCTGTACCTTTCCTGGGAGTGTTTGATGGGGACAGTGTAGAGGGAACTTTACTCTGTATCTAACCCCATGCTGTTCCTGTCCAGAGAGTGTTTGATGGGGACAGTGTGGAGAGATCTTTATTCTGTGTCTAACCCCGTGCTCTACCTCTCCTGGGAGTGTTTGATGGGGACAGTGTAGATGGAGCTTCACTCTGTATCTAACCCCGTGCTGTACCTGTCCTGGGAGTGTTTGATGGGGACAGTGTAGAGGGAGCTTTATTCTGTGTCTAACCCCGTGCTGTACCTCTCCTGGGAGTGTTTGATGGGGACAGTGTAGAGGGAGCTTTACTCTGTTTCGAACCCCGTGCTGTTCCTGTCCTGGGAGTGTTTGATGGGGACAGTGTAGAGGGAGCATTCCTCTCTATCTAACCCCGTGCTGTACATGTCCTGGGGGTGTTTGATGGGGACAGTGTAGAGGGAGCTTTAATCTGTATCTAACCTATTTCTGTACCTGTCCTGGGAGTGTTTGATGGGGACAGTGTAGAGGGAGCTTTACTCTGTATGTAACCCCGTGCTGTATCTGTCCTTGGAGTGTTTGATGGGGACAGTATAGAGGGAGCTTTACTCTGTTATCTAACCCCGTGCTGTACCTGTCCTGGTGATGGGGACAGTGTAGAGTGAGCTTTACTCTGTATCTAACCCCGTGCTGTACCTGTCCTGGGAGTGTTGATGGGGACAGTGTAGAGGGAGCTTTACTCTTTATCTAAACCCCGTGCAGTGCCTGTCCTGGGAGTGTTTGATGGGGACAGTGTAGAGGGAGCTTTTCTCTGTATCTAACCCCGTGCTGTATCTGTCCTGGGAATGTTTGATGGGGACAGTGGAGAGGGAGCTTTACTCTGTATCTAACCCGGTGCTGTACCTGTCCTGGGAGTGTTTCTTGGGGACATTGTAGAGCGAGCTTTACTCTGTATCTAAATCCCGTGATGAGCCTGTCCTAGGAGTGTTTGGTGGGGATAGTGTAGAGGGAGCTTTACTCTGTATCTAACCCCGTGCTGTACTTGTCCTGGGAGTGTTTGATGGGGACAGTGGAGAGGGAGCTCTACTCTGTATCTAACCCCGTGCTGTACCTTTCCTGGGAATGTTTGATGGGGACAGTGTAGAGGGAGCTTTACTCTGTATCTTACCACGTGCTGTACCTGTCCTGGGAGTGTTTGATGGGGACGGTGTAGAGGTAGCTTTACTCTGTATCTAACCCCATGCTGTACCTGACCTGGGAGTGTTTGATGGGCACAGTGTAGAGGGAGCTTTACTCTGCATCTAACCCCGTGCTGTACCTGTCCTGGGAGTGTTTGATGGGGACAGTGTAGAGGGAGCTTTACTTTGTATCTAACCCCGTGCTGTACCTTTCCTGGGAGTGTTTGATGGGGACAGTGTAGAGGGAACTTTACTCTGTATCTAACCCCATGCTGTTCCTGTCCAGAGAGTGTTTGATGGGGACAGTGTGGAGAGATCTTTATTCTGTGTCTAACCCCGTGCCCTACCTGTCCTGGGAGTGTTTGATGGGGACAGTGCAGAGGGAGCTATTCTCTGCATCTAAGCCCGTTCTGTACCTGTCCTGGGAGTGTTTGATGGGGACAGTTTAGAGGGAGCTTTACTCTGTATCTAACCCCGTGCTGTACCTGTACTGGGGGTGTTTGATGGGGACAGTGTAGCGGGAGCTTTACTCTGTATCTAACACCGTGCTGTACCTGTCCTGGGAGTGTTTGATGGGGACAGTGCAGAGGGAGCATTCCTCTGTATCTAACCCCGTGCTGTACATGTCCTGGGGGTGTTTGATGGAGACAGTGTAGAGGGAGCTTTAATCTGTATCTAACCACTGCTGTACCTGTCCTGGGAGTGTTTGATGGGGACAGTGTAGAGGGAGCTTTACTCTGTATCTAACCCCGTGCTGTATCTGTCCTGGGAGTGTTTGATGAGGACATATAGAGGGAGCTTTACTCTGTTATCTTACCCCGTGCTGTACCTGTCCTCGTGATGGGGACAGTGTAGAGTGAGCTTTACTCTGTATCTAACCCCGTGCTATACCTGTCCTGGGAGTGTTTGATGGGGACAGTGTAGAGGCAGCTTTACTCTTTATCTAAACCCCGTGCAGTGCCTGTCCTGGAAGTGTTTGATGGGGACAGTGTAGAGGGAGCTTTACTCTGTATCTAACCCTGTGCTGTATCTGTCCTGGGAGTGTTTGATGGGGACAGTGGAGAGGAAGCAATACTCTGTATCTAACCCCGTGCTGTACCTGTCCTGGGAGTGTTTCATGGGGACAGTGTAGAGGGAGCTTTACTCTGTATCTAAACCCCGTGATGAGCCTGTCCTGGGAGTGTTTGGTGGGGATAGTTTAGAGGGAGCTTTACTCTGTATCTAACCCCGTGCTGTACTTGTCCTGGGAGTGTTTGATGGGGACAGTGGAGAGGGAGCTCTACTCTGTATCTAACCCCGTGCTGTACCTGTCCTGGGAGTGATTGATGGGGACAGTGTAGAGGGAGCTTTACTCTGTATCTAACCACGTGCTGTACCTGTCCTGGGAGTGTTTGATGGGGACAGTGTAGAGGTAGCTTTACTCTGTATCTAACCCCGTGCTGTACCTGTCATGGGAGTGTTTGATGGGGACAGTGTAGATGGAGCTTTACTCTGCATCTAACCCCGTGCTGTACCTGTCCTGGGAGTGTTTGATGGGGACAGTGTAGAGGGAGCTTTACTTTGTATCTAACCCCGTGCTGTACCTTTCCTGGGAGTGTTTGATGGGGACAGTGTAGAGGGAACTTTACTCTGTATCTAACCCCATGCTGTTCCTGTCCAGAGAGTGTTTGATGGGGACAGTGTGGAGAGATCTTTATTCTGTGTCTAACCCCGTGCTCTACCTCTCCTGGGAGTGTTTGATGGGGACAGTGTAGATGGAGCTTCACTCTGTATCTAACCCCGTGCTGTACCTGTCCTGGGAGTGTTTGATGGGGACAGTGTAGAGGGAGCTTTATTCTGTGTCTAACCCCGTGCTGTACCTCTCCTGGGAGTGTTTGATGGGGACAGTGTAGAGGGAGCTTTACTCTGTTTCGAACCCCGTGCTGTTCCTGTCCTGGGAGTGTTTGATGGGGACAGTGTAGAGGGAGCATTCCTCTCTATCTAACCCCGTGCTGTACATGTCCTGGGGGTGTTTGATGGGGACAGTGTAGAGGGAGCTTTAATCTGCATCTAACCTATTTCTGTACCTGTCCTGGGAGTGTTTGATGGGGACAGTGTAGAGGGAGCTTTACTCTGTATGTAACCCCGTGCTGTATCTGTCCTTGGAGTGTTTGATGGGGACAGTATAGAGGGAGCTTTACTCTGTTATCTAACCCCGTGCTGTACCTGTCCTGGTGATGGGGACAGTGTAGAGTGAGCTTTACTCTGTATCTAACCCCGTGCTGTACCTGTCCTGGGAGTGTTTGATGGGGACAGTGTAGAGGGAGCTTTACTCTTTATCTAAACCCCGTGCAGTGCCTGTCCTGGGAGTGTTTGATGGGGACAGTGTAGAGGGAGCTTTTCTCTGTATCTAACCCCGTGCTGTATCTGTCCTGGGAATGTTTGATGGGGACAGTGGAGAGGGAGCTTTACTCTGTATCTAACCCGGTGCTGTACCTGTCCTGGGAGTGTTTCTTGGGGACATTGTAGAGCGAGCTTTACTCTGTATCTAAATCCCGTGATGAGCCTGTCCTAGGAGTGTTTGGTGGGGATAGTGTAGAGGGAGCTTTACTCTGTATCTAACCCCGTGCTGTACTTGTCCTGGGAGTGTTTGATGGGGACAGTGGAGAGGGAGCTCTACTCTGTATCTAACCCCGTGCTGTACCTTTCCTGGGAATGTTTGATGGGGACAGTGTAGAGGGAGCTTTACTCTGTATCTTACCACGTGCTGTACCTGTCCTGGGAGTGTTTGATGGGGACGGTGTAGAGGTAGCTTTACTCTGTATCTAACCCCATGCTGTACCTGACCTGGGAGTGTTTGATGGGCACAGTGTAGAGGGAGCTTTACTCTGCATCTAACCCCGTGCTGTACCTGTCCTGGGAGTGTTTGATGGGGACAGTGTAGAGGGAGCTTTACTTTGTATCTAACCCCGTGCTGTACCTTTCCTGGGAGTGTTTGATGGGGACAGTGTAGAGGGAACTTTACTCTGTATCTAACCCCATGCTGTTCCTGTCCAGAGAGTGTTTGATGGGGACAGTGTGGAGAGATCTTTATTCTGTGTCTAACCCCGTGCCCTACCTCTCCTGGGAGTGTTTGATGGGGACAGTGTAGAGGGAGCTTCACTCTGTATCTAAACCCGTGCTGTATCTGTCCTGGGAGTGTTTGATGGGGACAGTATAGAGGGAGCTTTACTCTGTTATCTAACCCCGTGCTGTACCTGTCCTTGGAGTGTTTGATGGGGACAGTGTAGAGGGAGCTTTACTCTGTATCTAACCCCGTGCTGTACCTGTGCTGGGAGTGTTTGATGGGGACAATGTAGAGGGAGCTTTACTCTTTATCTAAACCCCGTGCAGTGCCTGTCCTGGGAGTGTTTGATGGGGGCAGTGTAGAGGGAGCTTTACTCTGTATCTAATCCCGTGCTGAATCTGTCCTGGGAGTGTTTGATGGGGACAGTGGAGAGGGAGCTTTACTCTGTATCTAACCCTGTGCTGTACCTGTCCTGGGAGTGTTTGATGGGGACAGTGTAGACGGAGCTTTACTCTGTATCTAACCCCTTGCTGTACCTGTCCTGGGAGTGTTTCATGGGGACAGTGTAGAGGGAGCTTTACTCTGTATCTAAACCCCGTGATGAGCCTGTCCTGGGAGTGTTTGGTGGGGATAGTGTAGAGTGAGCTTTACTCTGTATCTAACCCCGTGCTGTACTTGTCCTGCAAGTGTTTGATGGGGACAGTGTAGAGGTAGCTTTACTCTGCATCTAACCCCATGCTGTTCCTGTCCAGAGAGCGTTTGATGGGGACAGTGTGGAGAGATCTTTATTCAGTGTCTAACCCCGTGCTCTACCTCTCCTCGGAGTGTTTGATAGGGACAGTGTAGGGGGAGCTTCACTCTGTATCTAACCCCGTGCTGTACCTGTCCTGGGAGTGTTTGATGGGGACAGTGTAGAGGGAGCTTTATTCTGTGTCTAACCCCGTGCTGTACCTCTCCTGTGAGTGTTTGATGGGGACAGTGTAGAGGGAGCTTTACACTGTTTCGAACCCCGTGCTGTTCCTGTCCTGGGAGTGTTTGATGGGGACAGTGTAGAGGGAGCATTCCTCTGTATCTAACCCCGTGCTGTACATGTCCTGGGGGTGTTTGATGGGGACAGTGTAGAGGGAGCTTTAATCTGTATCTAACCATTGCTGTACCTGTCTTGGGAGTGTTTGTTGGGGACAGTGTAGAGGTAGCTTTACTCTGTATGTAACCCCGTGCTGTATCTGTCCTGGGAGTGTTTGATGGGGACAGTATAGAGGGAGCTTTACTCTGTTATCTAACCCCGTGCTGTACCTGTCCTGGTGATGGGGACAGTGTAGAGTGAGCTTTACTCTGTATCTAACCCCGTGCTGTACCTGTCCTGGGAGTGTTTGATGGGGACAGTGTAGAGGGAGCTTTACTCTTTATCTAAACCCCGTGCAGTGCCTGTCCTGGGAGTGTTTGATGGGGACAGTGTAGAGGGAGCTTTACTCTGTATCTAACCCCGTGCTGTATCTGTCCTGGGAGTGTTTGATGGGGACAGTGGAGAGGGAGCTTTACTCTGTATCTAACCCCGTGCTGTACCTGTCCTGGGAGTGTTTCATGGGGACAGTGTAGAGGGAGCTTTACTCTGTATCTAAACCCCGTGATGAGCCTGTCCTGGGAGTGTTTGGTGGGGAGAGTGTAGAGGGAGCTTTACTCTGTTTCTAACCCCGTGCTGTACTTGTCCTGGGAGTGTTTGATGGGGACAGTGGAGAGGGAGCTCTACTCTGTATCTAACCTCGTGCTGTACCTTTCCTGGGAGTGGTGATGGGGACAGTGTAGAGGGAGCTTTACTCTGTATCTAACCACGTGCTGTACCTGTCCTGGGAGTGTTTGATGGGGACAGTGCAGAGGTAGCTTTACTCTGTATCTAACCCCGTGCTGTACGTTACCTGGGAGTGTTTGATGGGGACAGTGTAGAGGGAGCTTTACTCTGCATCTAACCCCGTGCTGTACCTGTCCTGGGAGTGTTTGATGGGGACAGTGTAGAGGGAGCTTTACTTTGTATCTAACCCCGTGCTGTACCTTTCCTGGGAGTGTTTGATATGGACAGTGTAGAGGGAACTTTACTCTGTATCTAACCCCATGCTGTTCCTGTCCAGAGAGTGTTTGATGGGGACAGTGTGGAGAGATCTTTATTCTGTGTCTAACCCCGTGCTCTACCTCTACTGGGAGTGTTTGATGGGGACAGTGTACATAGGACATAGAACATAGAACAATACAGCGCAGTACAGGCCCTTCGGCCCACGATGTTGCACCGAAACAAAAGCCATCCAACCTACACTATGCCATTATCATCCATATGTTTATCCAATAAACTTTTAAATGCCCTCAATGTTGGCGAGTTCACCACTGTAGCAGGTAGGG
Source organism: Scyliorhinus torazame (assembly GCF_047496885.1). Lineage (NCBI taxonomy): Eukaryota > Metazoa > Chordata > Chondrichthyes > Carcharhiniformes > Scyliorhinidae > Scyliorhinus > Scyliorhinus torazame. Next base: position 33,157,324 of record NC_092733.1, on the reverse strand, counting down.
CATTCCACGGCCTCACTACTCTTTGCGTAAAGAACCTACCTCTGACCTCTGTCCTATATCTATTACCCCTCAGTTTAAAGTTATGTCCCCTCGTGCCAGCCATATCCATCCGCGGGAGAAGGCTCTCACTGTCCACCCTATCCAACCCCCTGATCATTTTGTATGCCTCTATTAAGTCTCCTCTTAACCTTCTTCTCTCCAACGAAAACAACCTCAAGTCCATCAGCCTTTCCTCATAAGATTTTCCCTCCATACCAGGCAACATCCTGGTAAATCTCCTCTGCACCCGCTCCAAAGCCTCCACGTCCTTCCTATAATGCGGTGACCAGAACTGTACGCAATACTCCAAATTCGGCCGTACCAGAGTTCTGTACAGCTGCAACATGACCTCCCGACTCCGGAACTCAATCCCTCTACCAATAAAGGCCAACACTCCATAGGCCTTCTTCACAACCCTATCAACCTGGGTGGCAACTTTCAGGGATCTATGTACATGGACACCTAGATCCCTCTGCTCATCCACACTTTCAAGAACTTTACCATTAGCCAAATATTCCGCATTCCTGTTATTCCTTCCAAAGTGAATCACCTCACACTTCTCTGCATTAAACTCCATTTGCCACCTCTCGGCCCAGCTCTGCAGCTTATCTATATCCCTCTGTAATCTGCTACATCTTTCCACACTATCGACAACACCACCGACTTTAGTATCGTCTGCAAATTTACTCACCCACCCTTCTGCGCCTTCCTCTAGGTCATTGATAAAAATGACAAACAGCAACGGCCCCAGAACAGATCCTTGTGGTACTCCACTTGTGACTGTACTCCATTCTGAACATTTCCCATCAACCACCACCCTCTGTCTTCTTTCAGCTAGCCAATTTCTGATCCACATCTCTAAATCACCCTCAATCCCCAGCCTCCGTTTTTTTGCAATAGCCTACCGTGGGGAACCTTATCAAACGCTTTGCTGAAATCCATATACACCAAATCAACTGCTCTACCCTCGTCTACCTGTTCAGTCACCTTCTCAAAGAACTCAATAAGGTTTGTGAGGCATGACCTACCCTTCACAAAGCCATGCTGACTATCCCTGATCATATTATTCCTATCTAGATGATTATAAATCTTGTCTCTTATAATCCCCTCCAAGACTTTACCCACTACAGACGTGAGGCTCACCGGCCTATAGTTGCCGTGGTTGTCTCTGCTCCCCTTTTTGAACAAAGGGACCACATTTGCTGTCCTCCAGTCCTCTGGCACTATTCCTGTAGCCAATGATGACATAAAAATCAAAGCCAAAGGTCCAGCAATCTCTTCCCTGGCCTCCCATAGAATCCTAGGATAAATCCCATCAGGTCCCGGGGACTTATCTATTTTCAGCCTGTCCAGAATTGCCAACACCTCTTCCCTACGTACCTCAATGCCATCTATTCTATTAGCCTGGGGCTCAGCATTCTCCTCCACAACATTATCTTTTTCCTGAGTGAATACTGACGAAAAATATTCATTTAGTATCTCGCCTATCTCTTCAGACTCCACACACAATTTCCCATCCCTGTCCTTGACTGGTCCTACTCTTTCCCTAGTCATTCGCTTATTCCTGACATACCTATAGAAAGCTTTTGGGTTTTCCTTGATCCTTCCTGCCAAATACTTCTCATGTCCCCTCCTTGCTCGTCTTAGCTCTCTCTTTAGATCCTTCCTCGCTACCTTGTAACTATCCATCGCCCCAACCGAAACTTCACACCTCATCTTCACATAGGCCTCCTTCTTCCTCTTAACAAGAGATTCCACTTCCTTGGTAAACCACGGTTCCCTCGCTCGACGCCTTCCTCCCTGTCTGACCGGTGTAGAGGGAGCTTCACTCTGCATCTAACCCCGTGCTGTACCTGTCCTGGGAGTGTTTGATGGGGACAGTGTAGAGGGAGCTTTATTCTGTGTCTAACCCCATGCTGTACCTCTCCTGGGAGTGTTTGATGGTGACAGTGTAGAGGGAACTTTACTCTGTTTCGAACCCCGTGCTGTTCCTGTCCTGGGGGTGTTTGATGGGGACAGTGTAGACGGAGCTTTAATCTGTATCTAACCCCGTGCTGTACCTGTCCTGGGAGTGTTTGATGGGAACAGTGTAAAGGGAGCTTTACTCTGTACCTAACACCGTGCTGTGCCTGTCCTGGGAGTGTTTGATGGGGACAGTGTAGAGGGAGCTTTACTCTGTATCAAACCCCGTGCTGTACCTGTCCTGGGGGTGTTTGATGGGGACAGTGTCGAGGGAGCTATACTCTCTATCTCTCCCCGTGCTGTACCTGTCCTGGGAGTTTTTGATGGGGACAGTGTAGAGGGAGCTTTATTCTATATCTAACCCCGTGCTGTACCTGTCCTGGGAGTGTTTCATGGGGACAGTGTAGAGGGAGCTTTACTCTGTATCTAACCCCGTACTGTACCTCTCCTGGGGGAGTTTGATGGGGACAGTGTTGAGGGAGCTTTACTCTGTATCTAACCCCGTGCTGTCCATGTCCAGGGAGTGTTTGATGGGGACAGTGTAGAGGGAGCTTTACTCTTTATCTAACCCTGTGCTGTACCTGGCCTGGGAGTGTTTGGTGGGGACAGTGTAGAGGGAGCTTTACTCTGTATCTAACCCCGTGCTGTACCTGTCCTGGGGGTGTTTGATGGGGACAGTGTAGAGGGAGCTTTCCTCTGTATCTAACCCCTTGCTGTACCTGTCCTGGGAGTGTTTGGTGGGGACAGTGTAGAGGGAGCGTTACTCTGTATATAACCCTGTGCTGTACCTGTCCTGGGAGTTTTTGATGGGGACAGTGTAGAGGGAACTTTACTCTGTATCTAAACCCCGTGCTGTGCTTGTCCTGGGAGTGTTTGATGCGGACAGTGTAGACGGAGCTTTACTCTGTATCTAACCCCGTGCTGTATATGTCCTGGGAGTGTTTGATGGGGACAGTATAGAGGGAGCTTTACTCTGCATTTAACCCCGTGCTGTACCTGTCCTGGGAGTGTTTGATGGGGACAGTGTAGGGAGAGCTTAACTTTGTATCTAACCCCGTGCTCTACCTCTCCTGGGAGTGTTTGATGAGGACAGTGGAGAGGGAGCTTTACTCTGTATCTAACCCCGTGCTGTACCTGTCCTGGGAGTGTTTGATGGGGACAGTATAGAGGGAGCTTTATTCTGTGTCTAACCCCGTGCTGTACCTCTCCTGGGAGTGTTTGATGGGGACAGTGTAGAGGGAGCTTTACTCTGTATGTAAACCCGTGCTGTACCTGTCCTGGGGGTGTTTAATGGGGACAGTGTATAGGGAGTTTTTATCTGTATCTTACCCCGTGCTGTATGTGTCCTGGGAGTGTTTGATGGGGACAGTGTAAAGGGAGATTTACTCTGTATCTAACCCCGTGCTGTGCCTGTCCTGGGAGTGTTTCATGGGGACAGTGTAGAGGGAGCTTTACTTTGTATCTAACCCCGTGCTGTACCTTTCCTGGGAGTGTTTGATGGGGACAGTGTAGAGGGAACTTTACTCTGTATCTAACCCCATGCTGTTCCTGTCCAGAGAGTGTTTCATGGGGACAGTGTGGAGAGATCTTTATTCTGTGTGTAACCCCGTGCTCTACCTCTCCTGGGAGTGTTTGATGGGGACAGTGTAGAGGGAGCTTCACTCTGTATCTAACCCCGTGCTGTACCTGTCCTGGGAGTGTTTGATGGGGACAGTGTAGAGGGAGCTATTCTCTGCATCTAAGCCCGTTCTGTACCTGTCCTGGGAGTGTTTGATGGGGACAGTTTAGAGGGAGCTTTACTCTGCATCTAACCCCGTGCTGTACCTGTCCTGGGAGTGTTTGATGGGGACAGTATAGAGGGAGCTTTACTCTGTATCTAACCCCGTGCTGTACCTCTCCTGGGAGTGTTTGATGGTGACAGTTTAGAGGGAGCTTTACTCTGTTTCGAACCCCGTGCTGTTCCTGTCCTGGGGGTGTTTGATGGGGACAGTGTAGACGGAGCTTTAATCTGTATCTAACCCCGTGCTGTACCTGACCTGGGGGTGTTTGATGGGGACAGTGTTGAGGGAGCTTTACTCTGTATCTAACCCCGTGCTGTCCATGTCAAGGGAGTGTTTGATGGGGACAGTGTAGAGGGAGCTTTACTCTTTATCTAACCCTGTGCTGTATCTGGCCTGGGAGTGTTTGGTGGGGACAGTTTAGAGGGTGCTTTACTCTGTATCTAACCCCGTGCTGTACCTGTCCTGGGGGTGTTTGATGGGGACAGTGTAGAGGGAGCTTTACTCTGTATCTAACCCCTTGCTGTACCTGTCCTGGGAGTGTTTGGTGGGGACAGTGTAGAGGGAGCGTTACTCTGTATCTAACCCCGTGCTGTACCTGTCCTGGGAGTTTTTGATGGGGACAGTGTAGAGGGAGCTTTACTCTGTATCTAAACCCCGTGCTGTGCTTGTCCTGGGAGTGTTTGATGCGGACAGTGTAGACGGAGCTTTACTCTGTATCTAACCCCGTGCTGTATATGTTCTCGGAGTGTTTGATGGGGACAGTATAGAGGGAGCTTTACTCTGTATCTAACCCCGTGCTGTACCTGTCCTGGGAGTGTTTGATGGGGAATGTGTAGAGGGAGCTTTACTCTGCATCTAACCCCGTGCTGTACCTGTCCTGGGAGTGTTTGATGGGGACAGTGTAGAGAAATCTTTATACTGTGTCTAATCCCGTGCTCTACCTCTCCTGGGAGTGTTTGATGAGGACAGTGGAGAGGGAGCTTTACTCTGTATCTAACCCCGTGCTGTACCTGTCCTGGGAGTGTTTGATGGGGACAGTATAGAGGGAGCTTTATTCTGTGTCTAACCCCGTGCTGTACCTCTCCTGGGAGTGTTTGATGGGGACAGTGTAGAGGGAGCTTTACTCTGTATCTAAACCCGTGCTGTACCTGTCCTGGGGGTGTTTGATGGGGACAGTGTAGAGGGAGTTTTTATCTGTATCTTACCCCGTGCTGTACGTGTCCTGGGAGTGTTTGATGGGGACAGTGTAAAGGGAGGTTTACTCTGTATCTAACCCCGTGCTGTGCCTGTCCTGGGAGTGTTTCAAATGGACAGTGTAGAGGGAGCTTTACTCTGTATCTAACCCTGTGCTGTACCTGTCCTGGGAGTGTTTGATGGGGACAGTGTAGAGGGAGCTTTACTCTGCATCTAACCCCGTGCTGTACCTGTCCTGGGAGTGTTTGATGGGGACAGTGTAGAGGGAGCTTTACTTTGTATCTAACCCCGTGCTGTACCTTTCCTGGGAGTGTTTGATGGGGACAGTGTAGAGGGAACTTTACTCTGTATCTAACCCCATGCTGTTCCTGTCCAGAGAGTGTTTAATGGGGACAGTGTGGAGAGATCTTTATTCTGTGTGTAACCCCGTGCTCTACCTCTCCTGGGAGTGTTTGATGGGGACAGTGTAGAGGGAGCTTCACTCTGTATCTAACCCCGTGCTGTACCTGTCCTGGGAGTGTTTGATGGGGACAGTGTAGAGGGAGCTATGCTCTGCATCTAAGCCCGTTCTGTACCTGTCCTGGGAGTGTTTGATGGGGACAGTTTAGAGGGAGCTTTACTCTGTATCTAACCCCGTGCTGTACCTGTCCTGGGGGTGTTTGATGGGGACAGTGTAGCGGGAGCTTTACTCTGTATCTAACCCCGTGCTGTACCTGTCCTGGGAGTGTTTGATGGGGACAGTGTAGAGGGAGCTTTATTCTGTATCTAACCCCGTGCTGTACCTGTCCTGGGAGTGTTTGATGGGGACAGTGCAGAGGGAGCATTCCTCTGTATCTAACCCCGTGCTGTACATGTCCTGGGGGTGTTTGATGGAGACAGTGTAGAGGGAGCTTTAATCTGTATCTAACCACTGCTGTACCTGTCCTGGGAGTGTTTGATGGGGACAGTGTAGAGGGAGCTTTACTCTGTATCTAACCCCGTGCTGTATCTGTCCTGGGAGTGTTTGATGAGGACAGTATAGAGGGAGCTTTTCTCTGTTATCTAACCCCGTGCTGTACCTGTCCTGGTGATGGGGACAGTGTAGAGTGAGCTTTACTCTGTATCTAACCCCGTGCTATACCTGTCCTGGGAGTGTTTGATGGGGACAGTGTAGAGGGAGCTTTATTCTGGATCTAACCCCGTGCTGTATCTGCCCTGGGAGTGTTTGATGGGGACAGTGTAGAGGGAGCTTTATTCTGTATCTAAACCCCGTGATGAGCCTGTCCTGGGAGTGTTTGGTGGGGATAGTGTAGAGGGAGCTTTACTCTTTATCTAAACCCCGTGCAGTGCCTGTCCTGGAAGTGTTTGATGGGGACAGTGTAGAGGGAGCTTTACTCTGTATCTAACCCCGTGCTGTATCTGCCCTGGGAGTGTTTGATGGGGACAGTGGAGAGGAAGCTTTACTCTGTATCTAACCCCGTGCTGTACCTGTCCAGGAAGTGTTTGATGGGGACAGTGTAGAGGGAGCTTTACTCTGTATCTAACCCTGTGCTGTACCTGTCCCGGGAGTGTTTCATGGGGACAGTGTAGAGGGAGCTTTACTCTGTATCTAAACCCCGTGATGAGCCTGTCCTGGGAGTGTTTGGTGGGGATAGTGTAGAGGGAGCTTTACTCTGTATCTAACCCCGTGCTGTACTTGTCCTGGGAGTGTTTGATGGGGACAGTGTAGGGAGAGCTTAACTTTGTATCTAACCCCGTGCTCTACCTCTCCTGGGAGTGTTTGATGAGGACAGTGGAGAGGGAGCTTTACTCTGTATCTAACCCCGTGCTGTACCTGTCCTGGGAGTGTTTGATGGGGACAGTATAGAGGGAGCTTTATTCTGTGTCTAACCCCGTGCTGTACCTCTCCTGGGAGTGTTTGATGGGGACAGTGTAGAGGGAGCTTTACTCTGTATGTAAACCCGTGCTGGACCTGTCCTGGGGGTGTTTAATGGGGACAGTGTAGAGGGAGTTTTTATCTGTATCTTACCCCGTGCTGTATGTGTCCTGGGAGTGTTTGATGGGGACAGTGTAAAGGGAGATTTACTCTGTATCTAACCCCGTGCTGTGCCTGTCCTGGGAGTGTTTCATGGGGACAGTGTAGAGGGAGCTTTACTTTGTATCTAACCCCGTGCTGTACCTTTCCTGGGAATGTTTGATGGGGACAGTGTAGAGGGAACTTTACTCTGTATCTAACCCCATGCTGTTCCTGTCCAGAGAGTGTTTAATGGGGACAGTGTGGAGAGATCTTTATTCTGTGTGTAACCCCGTGCTCTACCTCTCCTGGGAGTGTTTGATGGGGACAGTGTAGAGGGAACTTAACTCTGTATCTAACCCCGTGCTGTACCTGTCCTGGGAGTGTTTGATGGGGACAGTGTAGAGGGAGCTATTCTCTGCATCTAAGCCCGTTCTGTACCTGTCCTGGGAGTGTTTGATGGGGACAGTTTAGAGGGAGCTTTACTCTGCATCTAACCCCGTGCTGTACCTGTCCTGGGAGTGTTTGATGGGGACAGTATAGAGGGAGCTTTACTCTGTATCTAACCCCGTGCTGTACCTCTCCTGGGAGTGTTTGATGGTGACAGTTTAGAGGGAGCTTTACTCTGTTTCGAACCCCGTGCTGTTCCTGTCCTGGGGGTGTTTGATGGGGACAGTGTAGACGGAGCTTTAATCTGTATCTAACCCCGTGCTGTACCTGTCCTGGGAGTGTTTGATGGGAACAGTGTAAAGGGAGCTTTACTCTGTACCTAACACCGTGCTGTGCCTGTCCTGGGAGTGTTTGATGGGGACAGTGTAGAGGGAGCTTTACTCTGTATCAAACCCCGTGCTGTACCTGACCTGGGGGTGTTTGATGGGGACAGTGTCGAGGGAGTTATACTCTCTATCTCTCCCCGTGCTGTACCTGTCCTGGGAGTTTTTGATGGGGACAGTGTAGAGGGAGCTTTATTCTATATCTAACCCCGTGCTGTACCTGTCCTGGGAGTGTTTCATGGGGACAGTGTAGAGGGAGCTTTACTCTGTATCTAACCCCGTACTGTACCTCTCCTGGGGGAGTTTGATGGGGACAGTGTTGAGGGAGCTTTACTCTGTATCTAACCCCGTGCTGTCCATGTCAAGGGAGTGTTTGATGGGGACAGTGTAGAGGGAGCTTTACTCTTTATCTAACCCTGTGCTGTATCTGGCCTGGGAGTGTTTGGTGGGGACAGTGTAGAGGGTGCTTTACTCTGTATCTAACCCCGTGCTGTACCTGTCCTGGGGGTGTTTGATGGGGACAGTGTAGAGGGAGCTTTACTCTGTATCTAACCCCTTGCTGTACCTGTCCTGGGAGTGTTTGGTGGGGACAGTGTAGAGGGAGCGTTACTCTGTATCTAACCCCGTGCTGTACCTGTCCTGGGAGTTTTTGATGGGGACAGTGTAGAGGGAGCTTTACTCTGTATCTAAACCCCGTGCTGTGCTTGTCCTGGGAGTGTTTGATGCGGACAGTGTAGATGGAGCTTTACTCTGTATCTAACCCCGTGCTGTATATGTTCTCGGAGTGTTTGATGGGGACAGTATAGAGGGAGCTTTACTCTGCATCTAACCCCGTGCTGTACCTGTCCTGGGAGTGTTTGATGGGGAATGTGTAGAGGGAGCTTTACTCTGCATCTAACCCCGTGCTGTACCTGTCCTGGGAGTGTTTGATGGGGACAGTGTAGAGAAATCTTTATACTGTGTCTAATCCCGTGCTCTACCTCTCCTGGGAGTGTTTGATGAGGACAGTGGAGAGGGAGCTTTACTCTGTATCTAACCCCGTGCTGTACCTGTCCTGGGAGTGTTTGATGGGGACAGTATAGAGGGAGCTTTATTCTGTGTCTAACCCCGTGCTGTACCTCTCCTGGGAGTGTTTGATGGGGACAGTGTAGAGGGAGCTTTACTCTGTATCTAAACCCGTGCTATACCTGTCCTGGGGGTGTTTGATGGGGACAGTGTAGAGGGAGTTTTTATCTGTATCTTACCCCGTGCTGTACGTGTCCTGGGAGTGTTTGATGGGGACAGTGTAAAGGGAGGTTTACTCTGTATCTAACCCCGTGCTGTGCCTGTCCTGGGAGTGTTTCAAATGGACAGTGTAGAGGGAGCTTTACTCTGTATCTAACCCTGTGCTGTACCTGTCCTGGGAGTGTTTGATGGGGACAGTGTAGAGGGAGCTTTACTCTGCATCTAACCCCGTGCTGTACCTGTCCTGGGAGTGTTTGATGGGGACAGTGTAGAGGGAGCTTTACTTTGTATCTAACCCCGTGCTGTACCTTTCCTGGGAGTGTTTGATGGGGACAGTGTAGAGGGAACTTTACTCTGTATCTAACCCCATGCTGTTCCTGTCCAGAGAGTGTTTAATGGGGACAGTGTGGAGAGATCTTTATTCTGTGTGTAACCCCGTGCTCTACCTCTCCTGGGAGTGTTTGATGGGGACAGTGTAGAGGGAGCTTCACTCTGTATCTAACCCCGTGCTGTACCTGTCCTGGGAGTGTTTGATGGGGACAGTGTAGAGGGAGCTATGCTCTGCATCTAAGCCCGTTCTGTACCTGTCCTGGGAGTGTTTGATGGGGACAGTTTAGAGGGAGCTTTACTCTGTATCTAACCCCGTGCTGTACCTGTCCTGGGGGTGTTTGATGGGGACAGTGTAGCGGGAGCTTTACTCTGTATCTAACCCCGTGCTGTACCTGTCCTGGGAGTGTTTGATGGGGACAGTGTAGAGGGAGCTTTATTCTGTATCTAACCCCGTGCTGTACCTGTCCTGGGAGTGTTTGATGGGGACAGTGCAGAGGGAGCATTCCTCTGTATCTAACCCCGTGCTGTACATGTCCTGGGGGTGTTTGATGGAGACAGTGTAGAGGGAGCTTTAATCTGTATCTAACCACTGCTGTACCTGTCCTGGGAGTGTTTGATGGGGACAGTGTAGAGGGAGCTTTACTCTGTATCTAACCCCGTGCTGTATCTGTCCTGGGAGTGTTTGATGAGGGCAGTATAGAGGGAGCTTTTCTCTGTTATCTAACCCCGTGCTGTACCTGTCCTGGTGAAGGGGACAGTGTAGAGTGAGCTTTACTCTGTATCTAACCCCGTGCTATACCTGTCCTGGGAGTGTTTGATGGGGACAGTGTAGAGGGAGCTTTACTCTTTATCTAAACCCCGTGCAGTGCCTGTCCTGAAAGTGTTTGATGGGGACAGTGTAGAGGGAGCTTTACTCTGTATCTAACCCCGTGCTGTATCTGTCCTGGGAGTGTTTGATGGGGACAGTGGAGAGGAAGCTTTACTCTGTATCTAACCCCGTGCTGTACCTGTCCTGGGAGTGTTTCATGGGGACAGTGTAGAGGGAGCTTTACTCTGTATCTAAACCCCGTGATGAGCCTGTCCTGGGAGTGTTTGGTGGGGATAGTGTAGAGGGAGCTTTACTCTGTATCTAACCCCGTGCTGTACTTGTCCTGGGAGTGTTTGATGGGGACAGTGGAGAGGTAGCTCTACTCTGTATCTAACCCCGTGCTGTACCTGTCCTGGGATTGATTGATGGGGACAGTGTAGAGGGAGCTTTACTCTGTATCTAACCACGTGCTGTACCTGTCCTGGGAGTGTTTGATGGGGACAGTGTAGAGGTAGCTTTACTCTGTATCTAACCCCGTGCTGTACCTGTCATGGGAGTGTTTGATGGGGACAGTGTAGATGGGGCTTTACTCTGCATCTAACCCCGTGCTGTACCTGTCCTGGGAGTGTTTGATGGGGACAGTGTAGAGGGAGCTTTACTTTGTATCTAACCCCGTGCTGTAACTTTCCTGGGAGTGTTTGATGGGGACAGTGTAGAGGGAACTTTACTCTGTATCTAACCCCGTGCTGTACCTGTCCTGGGAGTGTTTGAAGGGGACAGTGTAGAGAAATCTTTATACTGTGTCTAATCCCGTGCTCTACCTCTCCTGGGAGTGTTTGATGAGGACAGTGGAGAGGGAGCTTTACTCTGTATCTAACCCCGTGCTGTACCTGTCCTGGGAGTGTTTGATGGGGACAGTATAGAGGGAGCTTTATTCTGTGTCTAACCCCGTGCTGTACCTCTCCTGGGAGTGTTTGATGGGGACAGTGTAGAGGGAGCTTTACTCTGTATCTAATCCCGTGCTCTACCTCTCCTGGGAGTGTTTGATGAGGACAGTGTAGAGGGAGCTATTCTCTGCATCTAAGCCCGTTCTGTACCTGTCCTGGGAGTGTTTGATGCGGACAGTTTAGAGGGAGCTTTACTCTGTATCTAACCCCGTGCTGTACCTGTCCTGGGGGTGTTTGATGGGGACAGTGTAGCGGGAGCTTTACTCTGTATCTAACCCCGTGCTGTACCTGTCCTGGGAGTGTTTGATGGGGACAGTGTAGAGGGAGCTTTATTCTGTATCTAACCCCGTGCTGTACCTGTCCTGGGAGTGTTTGATGGGGACAGTGCAGAGGGAGCATTCCTCTGTATCTAACCCCGTGCTGTACATGTCCTGGGGGTGTTTGATGGAGACAGTGTAGAGGGAGCTTTAATCTGTATCTAACCACTGCTGTACCTGTCCTGGGAGTGTTTGATGGGGACAGTGTAGAGGGAGCTTTACTCTGTATCTAACCCCGTGCTGTATCTGTCCTGGGAGTGTTTGATGAGGACAGTATAGAGGGAGCTTTACTCTGTTATCTAACCCCGTGCTGTACCTGTCCTGGTGATGGGGACAGTGTAGAGTGAGCTTTAGTCTGTATCTAACCCCGTGCTATACCTGTCCTGGGAGTGTTTGATGGGGACAGTGTAGAGGGAGCTTTACTCTTTATCTAAACCCCGTGCAGTGCCTGTCCTGGAAGTGTTTGATGGGGACAGTGTAGAGGGAGCTTTACTCTGTATCTAACCCCGTGCTGTATCTGTCCTGGGAGTGTTTGATGGGGACAGTGGAGAGGAAGCTTTACTCTGTATCTAACCCCGTGCTGTACCTGTCCTGGGAGTGTTTCATGGGGACAGTGTAGAGGGAGCTTTACTCTGTATCTAACCCCGTGCTGTATCTGTCCTGGAAGTGTTTGATGGGGACAGTGGAGAGGAAGCTTTACTCTGTATCTAACCCCGTGCTGTACCTGTCCTGGGAGTGTTTCATGGGGACAGTGTAGAGGGAGCTTTACTCTGTATCTAAACCCCGTGATGAGCCTGTCCTGGGAGTGTTTGGTGGGGATAGTGTAGAGGGAGCTTTACTCTGTATCTAACCCCGTGCTGTACTTGTCCTGGGAGTGTTTGATGGGGACAGTGGAGAGGGAGCTCTACTCTGTATCTAACCCCGTGCTGTACCTGTCCTGGGAGTGATTGATGGGTACAGTGTAGAGGGAGCTTTACTCTGTATCTAACCACGTGCTGTACCTGTCCTGGGAGTGTTTGATGGGGACAGTGTAGAGGTAGCTTTACTCTGTATCTAACCCCGTGCTGTACCTGTCATGGGAGTGTTTGATGGGGACAGTGTAGATGGAGCTTTACTCTGCATCTAACCCCGTGCTGTACCTGTCCTGGGAGTGTTTGATGGGGACAGTGTAGAGGGAGCTTTACTTTGTATCTAACCCCGTGCTGTACCTTTCCTGGGAGTGTTTGATGGGGACAGTGTAGAGGGAACTTTACTCTGTATCTAACCCCGTGCTGTACCTATCCTGGGAGTGTTTGATGGGGACAGTGTAGAGAAATCTTTATACTGTGTCTAATCCCGTGCTCTACATCTCCTGGGAGTGTTTGATGAGGACAGTGGAGAGGGAGCTTTACTCTGTATCTAACCCCGTGCTGTACCTGTCCTGGGAGTGTTTGATGGGGACAGTATAGAGGGAGCTTTATTCTGTGTCTAACCCCGTGCTGTACCTCTCCTGGGAGTGTTTCATGGGGACAGTGTAGAGGGAGCTTTACTCTGTATCTAAACCCGTGCTGTACCTGTCCTGGGGGTGTTTGATGGGGACAGTGTAGAGGGAGCTATACTCTCTATCTCTCCCCGTGCTGTACCTGTCCTGGGAGTTTTTGATGGGGACAGTGTAGAGGGAGCTTTATTCTATATCTAACCCCGTGCTGTACCTGTCCTGGGAGTGTTTCATGGGGACAGTGTAGAGGGAGCTTTACTCTGTATCTAACCCCGTACTGTACCTCTCCTGGGGGAGTTTGATGGGGACAGTGTTGAGGGAGCTTTACTCTGTATCTAACCCCGTGCTGTCCATGTCCAGGGAGTGTTTGATGGGGACAGTGTAGAGGGAGCTTTACTCTTTATCTAACCCTGTGCTGTATCTGGCCTGGGAGTGTTTGGTGGGGACAGTGTAGAGGGTGCTTTACTCTGTATCTAACCCCGTGCTGTACCTGTCCTGGGGGTGTTTGATGGGGACAGTGTAGAGGGAGCTTTACTCTGTATCTAACCCCTTGCTGTACCTGTCCTGGGAGTGTTTGGAGGGGACAGTGTAGAGGGAGCGTTACTCTGTATCTAACCCCGTGCTGTACCTGTCCTGGGAGTTTTTGATGGGGACAGTGTAGAGGGAGCTTTACTCTGTATCTAAACCCCGTGCTGTGCTTGTCCTGGGAGTGTTTGATGCGGACAGTGTAGACGGAGCTTTACTCTGTATCTAACCCCGTGCTGTATATGTTCTCGGAGTGTTTGATGGGGACAGTATAGAGGGAGCTTTACTCTGCATCTAACCCCGTGCTGTACCTGTCCTGGGAGTGTTTGATGGGGAATGTGTAGAGGGAGCTTTACTCTGCATCTAACCCCGTGCTGTACCTGTCCTGGGAGTGTTTGATGGGGACAGTGTAGAGAAATCTTTATACTGTGTCTAATCCCGTGCTGTACCTCTCCTGGGAGTGTTTGATGAGGACAGTGGAGAGGGAGCTTTACTCTGTATCTAACCCCGTGCTGTACCTGTCCTGGGAGTGTTTGATGGGGACAGTATAGAGGGAGCTTTATTCTGTGTCTAACCCCGTGCTGTACCTCTCCTGGGAGTGTTTGATGGGGACAGTGTAGAGGGAGCTTTACTCTGTATCTAAACCCGTGCTGTACCTGTCCTGGGGGTGTTTGATGGGGACAGTGTAGAGGGAGTTTTTATCTGTATCTTACCCCGTGCTGTACGTGTCCTGGGAGTGTTTGATGGGGACAGTGTAAAGGGAGATTTACTCTGTATCTAACCCCGTGCTGTGCCTGTCCTGGGAGTGTTTCAAATGGACAGTGTAGAGGGAGCTTTACTCTGTATCTAACCCTGTGCTGTACCTGGCCTGGGAGTGTTTGATGGGGACAGTGTAGAGGGAGCTTTACTCTGCATCTAACCCCGTGCTGTACCTGTCCTGGGAGTGTTTGATGGGGACAGTGTAGAGGGAGCTTTACTTTGTATCTAACCCCGTGCTGTACCTTTCCTGGGAGTGTTTGATGGGGACAGTGTAGAGGGAACTTTACTCTGTATCTAACCCCATGCTGTTCCTGTCCAGAGAGTGTTTAATGGGGACAGTGTGGAGAGATCTTTATTCTGTGTGTAACCCCATGCTCTACCTCTCCTGGGAGTGTTTGATGGGGACAGTGTAGCGGGAGCATTACTCTGTATCTAACCCCGTGCTGTACCTGTCCTGGGAGTGTTTGATGGGGACAGTGTAGAGGGAGCTTTATTCTGTATCTAACCCCGTGCTGTACCTGTCCTGGGAGTGTTTGATGGGGACAGTGCAGAGGGAGCATTCCTCTGTATCTAACCCCGTGCTGTACATGTCCTGGGGGTGTTTGATGGAGACAGTGTAGGGGGAGCTTTAATCTGTATCTAACCACTGCTGTACCTGTCCTGGGAGTGTTTGATGGGGACAGTGTAGAGGGAGCTTTACTCTGTATCTAACCCCGTGCTGTATCTGTCCTGGGAGTGTTTGATGAGGACAGTATAGAGGGAGCTTTTCTCTGTTATCTAACCCCGTGCTGTACCTGTCCTGGTGATGGGGACAGTGTAGAGTGAGCTTTACTCTGTATCTAACCCCGTGCTATACCTGTCCTGGGAGTGTTTGATGGGGACAGTGTAGAGGGAGCTTTACTCTGTATCTAACCCCGTGCTGTATCTGTCCTGGGAGTGTTTGATGGGGACAGTGCAGAGGAAGCTTTACTCTGTATCTAACCCCGTGCTGTACCTGTCCTGGGAGTGTTTCATGGGGACAGTGTAGAGGGAGCTTTACTCTGTATCTAAACCCCGTGATGAGCCTGTCCTGGGAGTGTTTGGTGGGGATAGTGTAGAGGGAGCTTTACTCTGTATCTAACCCCGTGCTGTACTTGTCCTGGGAGTGTTTGATGGGGACAGTGGAGAGGTAGCTCTACTCTGTATCTAACCCCGTGCTGTACCTGTCCTGGGAGTGATTGATGGGGACAGTGTAGAGGGAGCTTTACTCTGTATCTAACCACGTGCTGTACCTGTCCTGGGAGTGTTTGATGGGGACAGTGTAGAGGTAGCTTTACTCTGTATCTAACCCCGTGCTGTACCTGTCATGGGAGTGTTTGATGGGGACAGTGTAGATGGAGCTTTACTCTGCATCTAACCCCGTGCTGTACCTGTCCTGGGAGTGTTTGATGGGGACAGTGTAGAGGGAGCTTTACTTTGTATCTAACCCCGTGCTGTACCTTTCCTGGGAGTGTTTGATGGGGACAGTGTAGAGGGAACTTTACTCTCTATCTAACCCCGTGCTGTACCTGTCCTGGGAGTGTTTGAAGGGGACAGTGTAGAGAAATCTTTATACTGTGTCTAATCCCGTGCTCTACCTCTCCTGGGAGTGTTTGATGAGGACAGTGGAGAGGGAGCTTTACTCTGTATCTAACCCCGTGCTGTACCTGTCCTGGGAGTGTTTGATGGGGACAGTATAGAGGGAGCTTTATTCTGTGTCTAACCCCGTGCTGTACCTCTCCTGGGAGTGTTTGATGGGGACAGTGTAGAGGGAGCTTTACTCTGTATCTAAACCCGTGCTGTACCTGTCCTGGGGGTGTTTGATGGGGACAGTGTCGAGGGAGTTTTTACCTGTATCTTACCCCGTGCTGTACGTGTCCTGGGAGTGTTTGATGGGGACAGTGTAAAGGGAGATTTACTCTGTATCTAACCCCGTGCTGTGCCTGTCCTGGGAGTGTTTCAAATGGACAGTGTAGAGGGAGCTTTACTCTGTATCTAACCCTGTGCTGTACCTGTCCTGGGAGTGTTTGATGGGGACAGTGGAGAGGAAGCTTTACTCTGTATCTAACCCCGTGCTGTACCTGTCCTGGGAGTGTTTCATGGGGACAGTGTAGAGGGAGCTTTACTCTGTATCTAACCCCGTGCTGTATCTGTCCTGGAAGTGTTTGATGGGGACAGTGGAGAGGAAGCTTTACTCTGTATCTAACCCCGTGCTGTACCTGTCCTGGGAGTGTTTCATGGGGACAGTGTAGAGGGAGCTTTACTCTGTATCTAAACCCCGTGATGAGCCTGTCCTGGGAGTGTTTGGTGGGGATAGTGTAGAGGGAGCTTTACTCTGTATCTAACCCCGTGCTGTACTTGTCCTGGGAGTGTTTGATGGGGACAGTGGAGAGGGAGCTCTACTCTGTATCTAACCCCGTGCTGTACCTGTCCTGGGAGTGATTGATGGGTACAGTGTAGAGGGAGCTTTACTCTGTATCTAACCACGTGCTGTACCTGTCCTGGGAGTGTTTGATGGGGACAGTGTAGAGGTAGCTTTACTCTGTATCTAACCCCGTGCTGTACCTGTCATGGGAGTGTTTGATGGGGACAGTGTAGATGGAGCTTTACTCTGCATCTAACCCCGTGCTGTACCTGTCCTGGGAGTGTTTGATGGGGACAGTGTAGAGGGAGCTTTACTTTGTATCTAACCCCGTGCTGTACCTTTCCTGGGAGTGTTTGATGGGGACAGTGTAGAGGGAACTTTACTCTGTATCTAACCCCGTGCTGTACCTATCCTGGGAGTGTTTGATGGGGACAGTGTAGAGAAATCTTTATACTGTGTCTAATCCCGTGCTCTACATCTCCTGGGAGTGTTTGATGAGGACAGTGGAGAGGGAGCTTTACTCTGTATCTAACCCCGTGCTGTACCTGTCCTGGGAGTGTTTGATGGGGACAGTATAGAGGGAGCTTTATTCTGTGTCTAACCCCGTGCTGTACCTCTCCTGGGAGTGTTTCATGGGGACAGTGTAGAGGGAGCTTTACTCTGTATCTAAACCCGTGCTGTACCTGTCCTGGGGGTGTTTGATGGGGACAGTGTAGAGGGAGCTATACTCTCTATCTCTCCCCGTGCTGTACCTGTCCTGGGAGTTTTTGATGGGGACAGTGTAGAGGGAGCTTTATTCTATATCTAACCCCGTGCTGTACCTGTCCTGGGAGTGTTTCATGGGGACAGTGTAGAGGGAGCTTTACTCTGTATCTAACCCCGTACTGTACCTCTCCTGGGGGAGTTTGATGGGGACAGTGTTGAGGGAGCTTTACTCTGTATCTAACCCCGTGCTGTCCATGTCCAGGGTGTGTTTGATGGGGACAGTGTAGAGGGAGCTTTACTCTTTATCTAACCCTGTGCTGTATCTGGCCTGGGAGTGTTTGGTGGGGACAGTGTAGAGGGTGCTTTACTCTGTATCTAACCCCGTGCTGTACCTGTCCTGGGGGTGTTTGATGGGGACAGTGTAGAGGGAGCTTTACTCTGTATCTAACCCCTTGCTGTACCTGTCCTGGGAGTGTTTGGAGGGGACAGTGTAGAGGGAGCGTTACTCTGTATCTAACCCCGTGCTGTACCTGTCCTGGGAGTTTTTGATGGGGACAGTGTAGAGGGAGCTTTACTCTGTATCTAAACCCCGTGCTGTGCTTGTCCTGGGAGTGTTTGATGCGGACAGTGTAGACGGAGCTTTACTCTGTATCTAACCCCGTGCTGTATATGTTCTCGGAGTGTTTGATGGGGACAGTATAGAGGGAGCTTTACTCTGCATCTAACCCCGTGCTGTACCTGTCCTGGGAGTGTTTGATGGGGAATGTGTAGAGGGAGCTTTACTCTGCATCTAACCCCGTGCTGTACCTGTCCTGGGAGTGTTTGATGGGGACAGTGTAGAGAAATCTTTATACTGTGTCTAATCCCGTGCTGTACCTCTCCTGGGAGTGTTTGATGAGGACAGTGGAGAGGGAGCTTTACTCTGTATCTAACCCCGTGCTGTACCTGTCCTGGGAGTGTTTGATGGGGACAGTATAGAGGGAGCTTTATTCTGTGTCTAACCCCGTGCTGTACCTCTCCTGGGAGTGTTTGATGGGGACAGTGTAGAGGGAGCTTTACTCTGTATCTAAACCCGTGCTGTACCTGTCCTGGGGGTGTTTGATGGGGACAGTGTAGAGGGAGTTTTTATCTGTATCTTACCCCGTGCTGTACGTGTCCTGGGAGTGTTTGATGGGGACAGTGTAAAGGGAGATTTACTCTGTATCTAACCCCGTGCTGTGCCTGTCCTGGGAGTGTTTCAAATGGACAGTGTAGAGGGAGCTTTACTCTGTATCTAACCCTGTGCTGTACCTGGCCTGGGAGTGTTTGATGGGGACAGTGTAGAGGGAGCTTTACTCTGCATCTAACCCCGTGCTGTACCTGTCCTGGGAGTGTTTGATGGGGACAGTGTAGAGGGAGCTTTACTTTGTATCTAACCCCGTGCTGTACCTTTCCTGGGAGTGTTTGATGGGGACAGTGTAGAGGGAACTTTACTCTGTATCTAACCCCATGCTGTTCCTGTCCAGAGAGTGTTTAATGGGGACAGTGTGGAGAGATCTTTATTCTGTGTGTAACCCCATGCTCTACCTCTCCTGGGAGTGTTTGATGGGGACAGTGTAGCGGGAGCATTACTCTGTATCTAACCCCGTGCTGTACCTGTCCTGGGAGTGTTTGATGGGGACAGTGTAGAGGGAGCTTTATTCTGTATCTAACCCCGTGCTGTACCTGTCCTGGGAGTGTTTGATGGGGACAGTGCAGAGGGAGCATTCCTCTGTATCTAACCCCGTGCTGTACATGTCCTGGGGGTGTTTGATGGAGACAGTGTAGGGGGAGCTTTAATCTGTATCTAACCACTGCTGTACCTGTCCTGGGAGTGTTTGATGGGGACAGTGTAGAGGGAGCTTTACTCTGTATCTAACCCCGTGCTGTATCTGTCCTGGGAGTGTTTGATGAGGACAGTATAGAGGGAGCTTTTCTCTGTTATCTAACCCCGTGCTGTACCTGTCCTGGTGATGGGGACAGTGTAGAGTGAGCTTTACTCTGTATCTAACCCCGTGCTATACCTGTCCTGGGAGTGTTTGATGGGGACAGTGTAGAGGGAGCTTTACTCTGTATCTAACCCCGTGCTGTATCTGTCCTGGGAGTGTTTGATGGGGACAGTGCAGAGGAAGCTTTACTCTGTATCTAACCCCGTGCTGTACCTGTCCTGGGAGTGTTTCATGGGGACAGTGTAGAGGGAGCTTTACTCTGTATCTAAACCCCGTGATGAGCCTGTCCTGGGAGTGTTTGGTGGGGATAGTGTAGAGGGAGCTTTACTCTGTATCTAACCCCGTGCTGTACATGTCCTGGGAGTGTTTGATGGGGACAGTGGAGAGGTAGCTCTACTCTGTATCTAACCCCGTGCTGTACCTGTCCTGGGAGTGATTGATGGGGACAGTGTAGAGGGAGCTTTACTCTGTATCTAACCACGTGCTGTACCTGTCCTGGGAGTGTTTGATGGGGACAGTGTAGAGGTAGCTTTACTCTGTATCTAACCCCGTGCTGTACCTGTCATGGGAGTGTTTGATGGGGACAGTGTAGATGGAGCTTTACTCTGCATCTAACCCCGTGCTGTACCTGTCCTGGGAGTGTTTGATGGGGACAGTGTAGAGGGAGCTTTACTTTGTATCTAACCCCGTGCTGTACCTTTCCTGGGAGTGTTTGATGGGGACAGTGTAGAGGGAACTTTACTCTCTATCTAACCCCGTGCTGTACCTGTCCTGGGAGTGTTTGAAGGGGACAGTGTAGAGAAATCTTTATACTGTGTCTAATCCCGTGCTCTACCTCTCCTGGGAGTGTTTGATGAGGACAGTGGAGAGGGAGCTTTACTCTGTATCTAACCCCGTGCTGTACCTGTCCTGGGAGTGTTTGATGGGGACAGTATAGAGGGAGCTTTATTCTGTGTCTAACCCCGTGCTGTACCTCTCCTGGGAGTGTTTGATGGGGACAGTGTAGAGGGAGCTTTACTCTGTATCTAAACCCGTGCTGTACCTGTCCTGGGGGTGTTTGATGGGGACAGTGTCGAGGGAGTTTTTACCTGTATCTTACCCCGTGCTGTACGTGTCCTGGGAGTGTTTGATGGGGACAGTGTAAAGGGAGATTTACTCTGTATCTAACCCCGTGCTGTGCCTGTCCTGGGAGTGTTTCAAATGGACAGTGTAGAGGGAGCTTTACTCTGTATCTAACCCTGTGCTGTACCTGTCCTGGGAGTGTTTGATGGGGACAGTGTAGAGGGAGCTTTACTCTGCATCTAACCCCGTGCTGTACCTGTCCTGGGAGTGTTTGATGGGGACAGTGTAGAGGGAGCTTTACTTTGTATCTAACCCCGTGCTGTACCTTTCCTGGGAGTGTTTGATGGGGACAGTGTAGAGGGAGCTTCACTCTGTATCTAACCCCGTGCTGTACCTGTCCTGGGAGTGTTTGATGGGGACAGTGTAGAGGGAGCTATTCTCTGCATCTAAGCCCGTTCTGTACCTGTCCTGGGAGTGTTTGATGGGGACAGTTTAGAGGGAGCTTTACTCTGTATCTAACCCCGTGCTGTACCTGTCCTGGGGGTGTTTGATGGGGACAGTTTAGCGGGAGCTTTACTCTGTATCTAACCCCGTGCTGTACCTGTCCTGGGCGTGTTTGATGGGGACAGTGTAGAGGGAGCTTTATTCTGTATCTAACCCCGTGCTGTACCTGTCCTGGGAGTGTTTGATGGGGACAGTGCAGAGGGAGCATTCCTCTGTATCTAACCCCGTGCTGTACATGTCCTGGGGGTGTTTGATGGAGACAGTGTAGAGGGAGCTTTAATCTGTATCTAACCACTGCTGTACCTGTCCTGGGAGTGTTTGATGGGGACAGTGTAGAGGGAGCTTTACTCTGTATCTAACCCCGTGCTGTATCTGTCCTGGGAGTGTTTGATGAGGACAGTATAGAGGGAGCTTTACTCTGTTATCTAACCCCGTGCTGTACCTGTCCTGGTGATGGGGACAGTGTAGAGTGAGCTTTACTCTGTATCTAACCCCGTGCTATACCTGTCCTGGGAGTGTTTGATGGGGACAGTGGAGAGGGCGCTTTACTCTGTATCTAACCCCGTGCTGTACCTGTCCTGGGAGTGTTTGATGGGGACAGTGTAGAGGGAGCTTTACTCTGTATCTAACCCCGTGCTGTATCTGTCCTGGGAGTGTTTGATGGGGACAGTGGAGAGGAAGCTTTACTCTGTATCTAACCCCGTGCTGTACCTGTCCTGGGAGTGTTTCATGGGGACAGTGTAGAGGGAGCTTTACTCTGTATCTAAACCCCGTGATGAGCCTGTCCTGGGAGTGTTTGGTGGGGATAGTGTAGAGGGAGCTTTACTCTGTATCTAACCCCGTGCTGTACTTGTCCTGGGAGTGTTTGATGGGGACAGTGGAGAGGGAGCTCTACTCTGTATCTAACCCCGTGCTGTACCTGTCCTGGGAGTGATTGATGGGGACAGTGTAGAGGGAGCTTTACTCTGTATCTAACCACGTGCTGTACCTGTCCTGGGAGTGTTTGAAAGGGGACAGTGTAGAGGTAGCTTTACTCTGTATCTAACCCCGTGCTGTACCTGTCATGGGAGTGTTTGATGGGGACAGTGTAGATGGAGCTTTACTCTACATCTAACCCCGTGCTGTACCTGTCCTGGGAGTGTTTGATGGGGACAGTGTAGAGGGAGCTTTACTTTGTATCTAACCCCGTGCTGTACCTTTCCTGGGAGTGTTTGATGGGGACAGTGTAGAGGGAACTTTACTCTGTATCTAACCCCGTGCTGTACCTGTCCTGGGAGTGTTTGATGGGGACAGTGTAGAGAAATCTTTATACTGTGTCTAATCCCGTGCTCTACCTCTCCTGGGAGTGTTTGATGAGGACAGTGGAGAGGGAGCTTTACTCTGTATCTATCCCCAAGCTGTACCTGTCCTGGGAGTGTTTGATGGGGACAGTATAGAGGGAGCTTTATTCTGTGTCTAACCCCGTGCTGTACCTCTCCTGGGAGTGTTTGATGGGGACAGTGTAGAGGGAGCTTTACTCTGTATCTAAACCCGTGCTGTACCTGTCCTGGGGGTGTTTGATGGGGACAGTGTAGAGGGAGTTTTTATCTGTATCTTACCCCGTGCTGTACGTGTCCTGGGAGTGTTTGATGGGGACAGTGTAAAGGGAGATTTACTCTGTATCTAACCCCGTGCTGTGCCTGTCCTGGGAGTGTTTCAAATGGACAGTGTAGAGGGAGCTTTACTCTGTATCTAACCCTGTGCTGTACCTGTCCTGGGAGTGTTTGATGGGGACAGTGTAGAGGGAGCTTTACTCTGCATCTAACCCCGTGCTGTACCTGTCCTGGGAGTGTTTGATGGGGACAGTGTAGAGGGAACTTTACTCTGTATCTAACCCCATGCTGTTCCTGTCCAGAGAGTGTTTAATGGGGACAATGTGGAGAGATCTTTATTCTGTGTGTAACCCCGTGCTCTACCTCTCCTGGGAGTGTTTGATGGGGACAGTGTAGAGGGAGCTTCACTCTGTATCTAACCCCGTGCTGTACCTGTCCTGGGAGTGTTTGATGGGGACAGTGTAGAGGGAGCTATTCTCTGCATCTAAGCCCGTTCTGTACCTGTCCTGGGAGTGTTTGATGGGGACAGTTTAGAGGGAGCTTTACTCTGTATCTAACCCCGTGCTGTACATGTCCTGGGAGTGTTTGATGGAGACAGTGTAGAGGGAGCTTTAATCTGTATCTAACCACTGCTGTACCTGTCCTGGGAGTGTTTGATGGGGACAGTGTAGAGGGAGCTTTACTCTGTATCTAACCCCGTGCTGTATCTGTCCTGGGAGTGTTTGATGAGGACAGTATAGAGGGAGCTTTACTCTGTTATCTAACCCCGTGCTGTACCTGTCCTGGTGATGGGGACAGTGTAGAGTGAGCTTTACTCTGTATCTAACCCCGTGCTATACCTGTCCTGGGAGTGTTTGATGGGGACAGTGTAGAGGGAGCTTTACTCTTTATCTAAACCCCGTGCAGTGCCTGTCCTGGAAGTGTTTGATGGGGACAGTGTAGAGGGAGCTTTACTCTGTATCTAACCCCGTGCTGTATCTGTCCTGGGAGTGTTTGATGGGGACAGTGGAGAGGAAGCTTTACTCTGTATCTAACCCCGTGCTGTACCTGTCCTGGGAGTGTTTCATGGGGACAGTGTAGAGGGAGCTTTACTCTGTATCTAAACCCCGTGATGAGCCTGTCCTGGGAGTGTTTGGTGGGGATAGTGTAGAGGGAGCTTTACTCTGGATCTAACCCCGTGCTGTACTTGTCCTGGGAGTGTTTGATGGGGACAGTGGAGAGGGAGCTCTACTCTGTATCTAACCCCGTGCTGTACCTGTCCTGGGAGTGATTGATGGGGACAGTGTAGAGGGAGCTTTACTCTGTATCTAACCACGTGCTGTACCTGTCCTGGGAGTGTTTGATGGGGACAGTGTAGAGGTAGCTTTACTCTGTATCTAACCCCGTGCTGTACCTGTCATGGGAGTGTTTGATGGGGACAGTGTAGATGGAGCTTTACTCTGCATCTAACCCCGTGCTGTACCTGTCCTGGGAGTGTTTGACGGGGACAGTGTAGAGGGAGCTTTACTTTGTATCTAACCCCGTGCTGTACCTTTCCTGGGAGTGTTTGATGGGGACAGTGTAGAGGGAACTTTACTCTGTATCTAACCCCATGCTGTTCCTGTCCAGAGAGTGTTTGATGGGGACAGTGTGGAGAGATCTTTATTCTGTGTCTAACACCGTGCTCTACCTCTCCTGGGAGTGTTTGATGGGGACAGTATAGATGGAGCTTCACTCTGTATCTAACCCCGTGCTGTACCTGTCCTGGGAGTGTTTGATGGGAACAGTGTAGAGGGAGCTTTATTCTGTGTCTAACCCCGTGCTGTACCTCTCCTGGGAGTGTTTGATGGGGATAGTGTAGAGGGAGCTTTACTCTGTTTCGAACCCCGTGCTGTTCCTGTCCTGGGAGTGTTTGATGGGGACAGTGTAGAGGGAGCATTCCTCTCTATCTAACCCCGTGCTGTACATGTCCTGGGGGTGTTTGATGGGGACAGTGTAGAGGGAGCTTTAATCTGTATCTAACCTATTTCTGTACCTGTCCTGGGAGTGTTTGATGGGGACAGTGTAGAGGGAGCTTTACTCTGTATGTAACCCCGTGCTGTATCTGTCCTTGGAGTGTTTGATGGGGACAGTATAGAGGGAGCTTTACTCTGTTATCTAACCCCGTGCTGTACCCATCCTGGTGATGGGGACAGTGTAGAGTGAGCTTTATTCTGTATCTAACCCCGTGCTGTACGTGTCCTGTGAGTGTTTGATGGGGACAGTGTAGAGGGAGCTTTACTCTTTATCTAAACCCCGTGCAGTGCCTGTCCTGGGAGTGTTTGATGGGGACAGTGTAGAGGGAGCTTTTCTCTGTATCTAACCCCGTGCTGTATCTGTCCTGGGAGTTTTTGATGGGGACAGTGGAGAGGGAGCTTTACTCTGTATCTAACCCCGTCCTGTACCTGTCCTGGGAGTGTTTCTTGGGGACATTGTAGAGGGAGCTTTACTCTGTATCTAAACCCCGTGATGAGCCTGTCCTAGGAGTGTTTGGTGGGGATAGTGTAGAGGGAGCTTTACTCTGTATCTAACCCCGTGCTGTACTTGTCCTGGGAGTGTATGATGGGGACAGTGGAGAGGGAGCTCTACTCTGTATCTAACCCCGTGCTGTACCTTTCCTGGGAATGTTTGATGGGGACAGTGTAGAGGGAGCTTTACTCTGTATCTTACCACGTGCTGTACCTGTCCTGCGAGTGTTTGATGGGGACAGTGTAGAGGTAGCTTTACTCTGTATCTAACCCCATGCTGTACCTGACCTGGGAGTGTTTGATGGGCACAGTGTAGAGGGAGCTTTACTCTGCATCTAACCCCGTGCTGTACCTGTCCTGGGAGTGTTTGATGGGGACAGTGTAGAGGGAGCTTTACTTTGTATCTAACCCCGTGCTGTACCTTTCCTGGGAGTGTTTGATGGGGACAGTGTAGAGGGAACTTTACTCTGTATCTAACCCCGTGCTGTTCCTGTCCAGAGAGCGTTTGATGGGGACAGTGTGGAGAGATCTTTATTCAGTGTCTAACCCCGTGCTCTACCTCTCCTCGGAGTGTTTGATAGGGACAGTGTAGGGGAGCTTCACTCTGTATCTAACCCCGTGCTGTACCTGTCCTGGGAGTGTTTGATGGGGACAGTGTAGAGGGAGCTTTATTCTGTGTCTAACCCCGTGCTGTACCTCTCCTGTGAGTGTTTGATGGGGACAGTGTAGAGGGAGCTTTACACTGTTTCGAACACCGTGCTGTTCCTGTCCTGGGAGTGTTTGATGGGGACAGTGTAGAGGGAGCATTCCTCTGTATCTAACCCCGTGCTGTACATGTCCTGGCGGTGTTTGATGGGGACAGTGTAGAGGGAGCTTTAATCTGTATCTAACCATTGCTGTACCTGTCTTGGGAGTGTTTGATGGGGACAGTGTAGAGGGAGCTTTACTCTGTATGTAACCCCGTGCTGTATCTGTCCTGGGAGTGTTTGATGGGGACAGTATAGAGGGAGCTTTACTCTGTTATCTAACCCCGTGCTGTACCTGTCCTGGTGATGGGGACAGTGTAGAGTGAGCTTTACTCTGTATCTAACCCCGTGCTGTACCTGTCCTGGGAGTGTTTGATGGGGACAGTGTAGAGGGAGCTTTACTCTTTATCTAAACCCCGTGCAGTGCCTGTCCTGGGAGTGTTTGATGGGGACAGTGTAGAGGGAGCTTTACTCTGTATCTAACCCCGTGCTGTATCTGTCCTGGGAGTGTTTGATGGGGACAGTGGAGAGGGAGCTTTACTCTGTATCTAACCCCGTGCTGTACCTGTCCTGGGAGTGTTTCATGGGGACAGTGTAGAGGGAGCTTTACTCTGTATCTAAACCCCGTGATGAGCCTGTCCTGGGAGTGTTTGGTGGGGAGAGTGTAGAGGGAGCTTTTCTCTGTTTCTAACCCCGTGCTGTACTTGTCCTGGGAGTGTTTGATGGGGACAGTGGAGAGGGAGCTCTACTCTGTATCTAACCTCGTGCTGTACCTTTCCTGGGAGTGGTGATGGGGACAGTGTAGAGGGAGCTTTACTCTGTATCTAACCCCGTGCTGTATATGTTCTCGGAGTGTTTGATGGGGACAGTATAGAGGGAGCATTACTCTGCATCTAACCCCGTGCTGTACCTGTCCTGGGAGTGTTTGATGGGGACAGTGTAGCGAGAGCTTAACTTTGTATCTAACCCCGTGCTGTGCCTTTCCTGGGAGTGTTTGATGGGGACAGTGTAGAGAAATCTTTATACTGTGTCTAACCCCGTGCTCTACCTCTCCTGGAAGTGTTTGATGAGGACAGTGGAGAGGGAGCTTTACTCTGTATCTAACCCCGTGCTGTACCTGTCCTGGGAGTGTTTGATGGGGACAGTATAGAGGGAGCTTTATTCTGTGTCTAACCCCGTGCTGTACCTCTCCTGGGAGTGTTTGATGGGGACAGTGTAGAGGGAGATTTACTCTGTATCTAAACCCGTGCTGTACCTGTCCTGGGGGTGTTTGATGGGGACAGTGTAGAGGGAGTTTTTATCTGTATCTTACCCCGTGCTGTACGTGTCCTGGGAGTGTTTGATGGGGACAGTGTAAAGGGAGATTTACTCTGTATCTAACCCCGTGCTGTGCCTGTCCTGGGAGTGTTTCATGGGGACAGTGTAGAGGGAGCTTTACTTTGTATCTAACCCCGTGCTGTACCTTTCCTGGGAGTGTTTGATGGGGACAGTGTAGAGGGAACTTTACTCTGTATCTAACCCCATGCTGTTCCTGTCCAGAGAGTGTTTAATGGGGACAGTGTGGAGAGATCTTTATTCTGTGTGTAACCCCGTGCTCTACCTCTCCTGGGAGTGTTTGATGGGGACAGTGTAGAGGGAGCTTCACTCTGTATCTAACCCCGTGCTGTACCTGTCCTGGGAGTGTTTGATGGGGACAGTGTAGAGGGAGCTATTCTCTGCATCTAAGCCCGTTCTGTACCTGTCCTGGGAGTGTTTGATGGGGACAGTTTAGAGGGAGCTTTACTCTGCATCTAACCCCGTGCTGTACCTGTCCTGGGAGTGTTTGATGGGGACAGTATAGAGGGAGCTTTACTCTGTATCTAACCCCATGCTGTTCCTGTCCAGAGTGTGTTTGATGGGGACAGTGTGGAGAGATCTTTATTATGTGTGTAACCCCGTGCTCTACCTCTCCTGGGAGTGTTTGATGGGGACAGTGTAGAGGGAGCTTCACTCTGTATCTAACCCCGTGCTGTACCTGTCCTGGGAGTGTTTGATGGGTACAGTGTAGAGGGAGCTTTACTCTGTATCTAACCCCGTGCTGTACCTGTCCTGGGGGTGTTTGATGGGGACAGTGTAGACGGAGCTTTAATCTGTATCTAACCCCGTGCTGTACCTGTCCTGGGAGTTTTTGATGGGGACAGTGTAGAGGGAGCTTTACTCTGTATCTAACCCCGTGCTGTGCCTGTCCTGGGGGTGTTTGATGGGGACAGTGTCGAGGGAGCTTTACTCTGTATCTAACCCCGTGCTGTACCTGTCCTGGGAGTGTTTGAATGGGACAGTGTAGAGGGATCTTTACTCTGCATCTAACCCCTTGCTGTACCTGTCCTGGGAGTGTTTGATGGGGAATGTGTAGAGGGAGCTTTACTCTGCATCTAACCCCGTGCTGTACCTGTCCTGGGAGTGTTTGATGGGGACAGTGTAGAGGGAGCTTTACTTTGTATCTAACCCCGTGCTGTGCCTTTCCTGGGAGTGTTTGATGGGTACAGTGTAGAGAAATCTTTATTCTGTGTCTAACCCCGTGCTCTACCTCTCCTGGGAGTGTTTGATGGGGACAGTGAAGAGGGAGCTTTACTCTGTATCTAACCCCGTGCTGTACCTGTCCTCGGAGTGTTTGATGGGGACAGTATAGAGGGAGCTTTATTCTGTGAATAACCCCGTGCTGTACCTCTCCTGGGAGTGTTTGATGGGGACAGTGTAGAGGGAGCTTTACTCTGTATCTAACCCAGTGCTGTACCTGTCCTGGGGGTGTTTGATGGGGACAGTGTAGAGGGAGTTTTACTCTGTATCTAACCCCGTGCTGTGCCTGTCCTGGGAGTGTTTGAAATGGACAGTGTAGAGGGAGCTTTACTCTGTATCTAACCCGGTGCTGTACCTGTCCTGGGGGTATTTGATGGGGACAGTGTAGAGGGAGATTTACTCTGTATCTAACCCCGTGCTGTACCTGTCCTGGGAGTGTTTGATGGGGACTGTGTAGAGGGAGCTATTCTCTGCATCTAAGCCCGTTCTGTACCTGTCCTGGGAGTGTTTGATGGGGACAATTTAGAGGGAGCTTTACTCTGCATCTAACCCCGTGCTGTACCTGTCCTGGGAGTGTTTGATGGGGACAGTGTAGAGGGAGCTTTACTCTGTATCTAACCCCATGCTGTTCCTGTCCAGAGTGTGTTTGACGGGGACAGTGTGGAGAGATCTTTATTATGTGTGTAACCCCGTGCTCTACCTCTCCTGGGAGTGTTTCATGGGGACAGTGTAGAGGGAGCTTCACTCTTTATCTAACCCCGTGCTGTACCTGTCCTGGGAGTGTTTGATGGGTACAATGTAGAGGGAGCTTTATTCTGTGTCTAACCCCGTGCTGTACCTCTCCTGGGGGTGTTTGATGGGGACAGTGCAGAGGGAGCTTTACTCTGTATCGAACCCGGTGCTGTACCTGTCCTGGGGGTGTTTGATGGGCACAGTGTAGACGGAGCTTTAATCTGTATCTAACCCCGTGCTGTACCTGTCCTGAGAGTGTTTGATGGGAACAGTGTAAAGGGAGCTTTACTCTGTATCTAACCCCGTGCTGTGCTTGTCCTGGGAGTGTTTGATGCGGACAGTGTAGACGGAGCTTTACTCTGTATCTAACCCCGTGCTGTATATGTTCTCGGAGTGTTTGATGGGGACAGTATAGAGGGAGCTTTACTCTGCATCTAACCCCGTGCTGTACCTGTCCTGGGAATGTTTGATGGGGACAGTGTAGGGAGAGCTTAACTTTGTATCTAACCCCGTGCTGTGCCTTTCCTGGGAGTGTTTGATGGGGACAGTGTAGAGAAATCTTTATACTGTGTCTAACCCCGTGCTCTACCTCTCCTGGGAGTGTTTGATGAGGACAGTGGAGAGGGAGCTTTACTCTGTATCTAACCCCGTGCTGTACCTGTCCTGGGAGTGTTTGATGGGGACAGTATAGAGGGAGCTTTATTCTGTGTCTAACCCCGTGCTGTACCTCTCCTGGGAGTGTTTGATGGGGACAGTGTAGAGGGAGCTTTACTCTGTATCTAAACCCGTGCTGTACCTGTCCTGGGGGTGTTTGATGGGGACAGTGTAGAGGGAGTTTTTATCTGTATCTTACCCCGTGCTGTACGTGTCCTGGGAGTGTTTGATGGGGACAGTGTAAAGGGAGATTTACTCTGTATCTAACCCCGTGCTGTGCCTGTCCTGGGAGTGTTTCATGGGGACAGTGTAGAGGGAGCTTTACTTTGTATCTAACCCCGTGCTGTACCTTTCCTCGAAGTGTTTGATGGGGACAGTGTAGAGGGAACTTTACTCTGTATCTAACCCCATGCTGTTCCTGTCCAGAGAGTGTTTAATGGGGACAGTGTGGAGAGATCTTTATTCTGTGTGTAACCCCATGCTCTACCTCTCCTGGGAGTGTTTGATGGGGACAGTGTAGAGGGAGCTTCACTCTGTATCTAACCCCGTGCTGTACCTGTCCTGGGAGTGTTTGATGGGGACAGTGTAGAGGGAGCTATTCTCTGCATCTAAGCCCGTTCTGTACCTGTCCTGGGAGTGTTTGATGGGGACAGTTTAGAGGGAGCTTTACTCTGCATCTAACCCCGTGCTGTACCTGTCCTGGGAGTGTTTGATGGGGACAGTATAGAGGGAGCTTTACTCTGTATCTAACCCCATGCTGTTCCTGTCCAGAGTGTGTTTGATGGGGACAGTGTGGAGAGATCTTTATTATGTGTGTAACCCCGTGCTCTACCTCTCCTGGGAGTGTTTGATGGGGACAGTGTAGAGGGAGCTTCACTCTGTATCTAACCCCGTGCTGTACCTGTCCTGGGAGTGTTTGATGGGGACAGCGTAGAGGGAGCTTTACTCTGTATCGAACCCCGTGCTGTACCTGCCCTGGGGGTGTTTGATGGGGACAGTGTAGACGGAGCTTTAATCTGTATCTAACCCCGTGCTGTACCTGTCCTGAGAGTGTTTGATGGGAACAGTGTAAAGGGAGCTTTACTCTGTATCTAACCCCGTGCTGTGCCTGTCCTGGGGGTGTTTGATGGGGACAGTGTCGAGGGAGCTTTACTCTGTATCTAACCTCGTGCTGTACCTGTCCTGGGAGTGTTTGATGGGGACAGTGTAGAGGGAGCTTTACTCTGTATCTAACCCCTGCTGTACCTGTCCTGGGAGTGTTTGATGGGGACAGTGTAGCGGGAGCTTTACTCTGTATCTAACCCCGTACTGTACCTCTCCTGGGGGTAGTTTGATGGGGACAGTGTTGAGGGAGCTTTACTCTGTATCTAACCCCCTGCTGTCCCTGTCCAGGGAGTGTTTGATGGGGACAGTGTAGAGGGAGCTTTACTCTGTATCTAACCCCGTGCTGTACCTGTCCTGGGAGTTTTTGATGGGGACAGTGTAGAGGGAGCTTTACTCTGTATCTAACCCCGTGCTGTACCTGTCCTGGGAGTTTTTGATGGGGACAGTGTAGAGGGAGCTTTACTCTGTATCTAAACCCCGTGCTGTGCGTGTCCTGGGAGTGTTTGATGGGGACAGTGTAGACGGAGCTTTACTCTGTATCTAACCCCGTGCTGTATCTGTACTGGGAGTGTTTGAATGGGACAGTGTAGAGGGAGCTTTACTCTGCATCTAACCCCTTGCTGTACCTGTCCTGGGAGTGTTTGATGGGGAATGTGTAGAGGGAGCTTTACTCTGCATCTAACCCCGTGCTGTACCTGTCCTGGGAGTGTTTGATGGGGACAGTGTAGAGGGAGCTTTACTTTGTATCTAACCCCGTGCTGTGCCTTTCCTGGGAGTGTTTGATGGGTACAGTGTAGAAAAATCTTTATTCTGTGTCTAACCCCGTGCTCTACCTCTCCTGGGAGTGTTTGATGGGGACAGTGTAGAGGGAGCTTTACTCTGTATCTAACCCCGTGCTGTACCTGTCCTCGGAGTGTTTGATGGGGACAGTATAGAGGGAGCTTTATTCTGTGAATAACCCCGTGCTGTACCTCTCCTGGGAGTGTTTGATGGGGACAGTGTAGAGGGAGCTTTACTCTGTACCTAACCCAGTGCTGTACCTGTCCTGGGGGTGTTTGATGGGGACAGTGTAGAGGGAGTTTTACTCTGTATCTAACCCCGTGCTGTGCCTGTCCTGGGAGTGTTTGAAATGGACAGTGTAGAGGGAGCTTTACTCTGTATCTAACCCGGTGCTGTACCTGTCCTGGGGGTGTTTGATGGGGACAGTGTAGAGGGAGATTTACTCTGTATCTAACCCCGTGCTGTACCTGTCCTGGGAGTGTTTGATGGGGACTGTGTAGAGGGAGCTATTCTCTGCATCTAAGCCCGTTCTGTACCTGTCCTGGGAGTGTTTGATGGGGACAATTTAGAGGGAGCTTTACTCTGCATCTAACCCCGTGCTGTACCTGTCCTGGGAGTGTTTGATGGGGACAGTGTAGAGGGAGCTTTACTCTGTATCTAACCCCATGCTGTTCCTGTCCAGAGTGTGTTTGATGGGGACAGTGTGGAGAGATCTTTATTATGTGTGTAACCCCGTGCTCTACCTCTCCTGGGAGTGTTTCATGGGGACAGTGTAGAGGGAGCTTCACTCTTTATCTAACCCCGTGCTGTACCTGTCCTGGGAGTGTTTGATGGGTACAATGTAGAGGGAGCTTTATTCTGTGTCTAACCCCGTGCTGAACCTCTCCTGGGAGTGTTTGATGGGGAAAGTGTAGAGGGAGCTTTACTCTGTATCGAACCCGGTGCTGTACCTGTCCTGGGGGTGTTTGATGGGGACAGTGTAGACGGAGCTTTAATCTGTATCTAACGCCGTGCTGTACCTGTCCTGAGAGTGTTTGATGGGAACAGTGTAAAGGGAGCTTTACTCTGTATCTAACCCCGTGCTGTGCCTGTCCTGGGAGTGTTTGATGGGGACAGTGTAGAGGGAGCTTTACTCTGTATCAAACCCCGTGCTGTACCTGTCCTGGGGGTGTTTGATGGGGACAGTGTCGAGGGAGCTTTACTCTGTATCTAACCCCGTGCTGTACCTGTCCTGGGAGTTTTTGATGGGGACAGTGTAGAGGGAGCTTTACTCTGTATCTAACCCCGTGCTGTACCTGTCCTGGGAGTTTTTGATGGGGACAGTGTAGAGGGAGCTTTACTCTGTATCTAAACCCCGTGCTGTGCCTGTCCTGGGAGTGTTTGATGGGGACAGTGTAGACGGAGCTTTACTCTGTATCTAACCCCGTGCTGTATCTGTACTGGGAGTGTTTGAATGGGACAGTGTAGAGGAAGCTATACTCTGCATCTAACCCCGTGCTGTACCTGTCCTGGGAGTGTTTGATGGGGAATGTGTAGAGGGAGCTTTACTCTGCATCTAACCCCGTGCTGTACCTGTCCTGGGAGTGTTTGATGGGGACAGTGTAGAGGGAGCTTTACTTTGTATCTAACCCCGTGCTGTGCCTTTCCTGGGAGTGTTTGATGGGTACAGTGTCGAGAAATCTTTATTCTGTGTCTAACCCCGTGCTCTACCTCTCATGGTAGTGTTTGATGGGGACAGTGTAGAGGGAGCTTTACTCTGTATCTAACCCCTTGCTGTACCTGTCCAGGGAGTGTTTGATGGGGACAGTATAGAGGGAGCTTTATTCTGTGAATAACCCCGTGCTGTACCTGTCCTGGGAGTGTTTGATGGGGACAGTGTAGAGGGAGCTGTGGTGTTGGGTGTTCTGACACACAGATGAGCCAACACAGTTGCATATGGTACAACGCTTCTTTATTTAAACTCACTATTTACAACTTGGTCTTTGCACTCTGCACGTGGGGGGCTCCCTGCTTGTGGTGTTTCAACAGCTCTGTCTTGTTCCCTTCTCCCCAGACCTACTGACCTCCAGGTGTCGTGCTCGTGCTTTTTATGTGGTTGGTGTTCTTGTCTGTGATTGGTTGTGGTGTTGTGTACTCTGATTTGCCTATTAGTGTGTCCATCATGATGTGTGTGTTTGAATATCATGACATCCCCCCTTTTTACAAAGATATGTGCCTACGTGGTAATAAATATGATCGTGACGTGAGTGCATCTAAGAGTGTGTGTGTGTCGTGTGCAGCATGTGTCTATGACGGAACTATGTACATGGGGCGATGTCGAGTGCGTCACATGAATCCAGTTGTACCATAACATAACGGAAATGCGAACGAGAGAAGAAGAAAAAAAATTTGAACAGTTGTCCAGTCAGACGACATCTGGAACGATAAACAACAACAGGTTATCATGTAAAATTGTCCAACTTATTAAACATATGAACTGTATTATAAGTCCATTCTAATGGGTTTGCGACGAATTCGGGTTGACCGCCTCAAGGGTGGATCAAGAACCACCGGCTGCTGTGCAGGCATGGCCATGGGTGGCGATGGAAAGGGCGTGATGTGCGGCAGCTCCACAAAGTCATCCTCGGAAGCCTGTTGAGGATCTGGCGTGTTGTGTGGCTGTGAGCGTGGAAGTCGGCGAAGGGCGCGCCGATTGCGGCGACGCACGGAACCATCCGGCATGCGAACCAGGAACGAGCGGGGAGCCACTTGTCGGAGGACTTCGGCCGGTGCTGACCAGCCACCATACGGTTGATGGACGCGTACTTTGTCTCCGGAGGACAGGGGGGGCAGGTCCGTCGCTCGTGTGTCGTACCGACCTTTCTGGCGATCACGCTGCAGTTGCATGTTCCGAAGAACCGCCTCATTGTCTGTTGTCGGTGCCAGGACGGAAGGTACCGTCGTCCTGAGGGAGCGACCCATTAGTAGCTGCGCTGGCGAGAGGCCCGTGGATAACGGGGCCGATCGATAGGCCAGCAAGGCAAGGTTAAAGTCCGATCCGGCATCAGCCGCCTTGCACAGGAGCCGCTTTGCGATGTGGACACCCTTTTCAGCCTTCCCACTTCGATTGTGGATGCAGAGGGCTGGATGTCACATGAGTGAAACCATATGCTGCGGCAAAGGACGACCATTCACGGCTGGCGAAACAAGGTCCATTGTCTGACATGACAGTCCTTGGAATGCCATGGCGAGCAAACGTTTCCTTGCAGGCCCCAATGACTGCGGACGACGTCAGATCATGGAGAGGCATGACTTCCGGGTAGTTTGAGAAGTAGTCTATAATAACAATGTGATCTCTGCCGAGCGCGTGAAATAGGTCCACACCCACCTTCGCCCAGGGGGACGTCACCATCTCGTGTGGTAGAAGTGTTTCCGGAGGTTGCGCCGGCTGAAACCTCTGACAGGTTGTGCAGTTGAGCACCATGTTGGCTATGTCTTCATTAATACCCGGCCAATATACCGCCTCCCGGGCCCTTCGTCTGCATTTTTCGACGCCCAAGTGGCCTTCGTGTAGTTGACGAAGAATCATCTGGCGCACACTGTGTGGAATAACGATCCTATGCGATTTCATAAGGACCCCGTCTATATTGGTGAGATCATCTCGCACATTATAAAACTGGGGGCACTGCCCTTTTAGCCACCCTTCCGTCATGTGGCGCATCACTCGCTGCAGCAGAGGGTCAGTCGCCGTCTCTGCGCGTATGTGGGCCAGACTAGGATCATCAGCTGGCATATTTGCTGCTGTCAGAGTCACGTGTGCCTCAATTTGACGCACGAACCCCTCTGCATCTGGTGGTGTGCTCACTGCTCGGGAAAGAGTGTCCGCCACGATGAGTTCCTTCCCCGGAGTGTAGATCAGTTCAAAATCGTACCTCCTGAGTTTAAGTAAGATGCGCTGGAGGCGAGGAGTCATGTCGTTCAGGTCTTTGTTAATGATGTTGACCAGGGGGCGGTGGTCAGTTTCGACCGTGAATCGTGGCAGGCCATACACATAGTCGTGGAACTTGTCCAGTCCAGTTAACAAGCCCAGGCATTCTTTTTCGATTTGCGCGTAGCGCTGTTCGGTAGGGGTCATGGCTCGTGAGGCATACGCAACCGGGGCCCATGATGACGTGCTGTCTTTTTGCAGGAGTACCGCTCCAATACCAGATTGGCTGGCGTCTGTTGAGATCTTTGTAGGGCGAGTCGTGTCAAAGAAGGCCAGCACTGGTGCCGTGACCAGTTTGTGCTTGAGCTCCTCCCATTCCCGCTGATGCGATTGGTGCCAGTTGAATTCCGTCGATTTTTTTACGAGATGGCGCATGTTTGTTGTATGAGAAGCCAGGTTGGGAATGAACTTTCCAAGGAAGTTGACCATGCCCAGGAATCTTAAGACAGCCTTCTTGTCAGCCGGTCGTGGCATGGCTGTGATGGCGCTAACCTTGTCTGCATCGGGACGGACCCCGGACCTTGAGATGTGGTCCCCGAGGAATTTCAGCTCCGTCTGGCCGAAAGCACACTTCGCACGGTTGAGACGCAGGCCATTTTGCCGTATGCGGGTAAAGACACGTCGAAGACGATGCATGTGTTCCTGCGGAGTGGTGGACCAAATGATGATATCGTCCACATATACACGTACCCCTTCGATGCCTTCCATCATCTGCTCCATAATGCGGTGGAATACTTCAGATGCCGAAATGATGCCGAATGGCATCCGGTTGTAGCAGAATCTGCCAAAAGGGGTGTTGAATGTGCATAGTCTTCGGCTGGCCGGGTCCAGTTGGATCTGCCAGAATCCTTTGGACGCATCCAATTTAGTGAATATGTTGGCTCGCGCCATCTCGCTGGTGAGGTCTTCTCGTTTCGGGATGGGATAGTGTTCCCGCATGATGTTGTTGTTCAGATCTTTTGGATCTATACATATACGGAGCTCGCCCGAGGGCTTCTTTACACAGACCATGGAGCTGACCCATGGCGTGGGCTCCGTGACCTTGGATAGGACCCCTTGGTCCTGAAGAATCTGCAGTTGTGCCTTGAGGCGGTCTTTGAGAGGCGCAGGAACCCTGCGAGGTGCGTGAACGACAGGGATGGCGTCCGGTCTGAGTCGAATCTTGTACGTGTGTGGCAATGTCCCCATGCCTTCAAAAACCTCCTGGTTGTGAGCGAGGAGGGAATGGAGATTCGCGTGGAACTCAGCATCCGGGAAGTCGGATATCTCATCTGGAGAGAGAGACATAATGCGCTGTACCAGGTGAAGGACCTTACACGCTTGTGCGCCCAGTAACGAGTCCTTTGATGAGCCCACAACTTCGAAGGGGAGTGTGGCCGTGTACCTCTTGTGAGTCACCTGTAGCTGGCAAGATCCTATGGACGGGATGACGTTCCCGTTATAGTCAACCATCTTAAGCCGGGATGGTGTGATGGGTGGTTTGACCTTCATGGCCTGGACTGCAGAGTAAGCAATCAGGTTGGCGGATGCGCCGGTGTCCAGACGGAAGGCGACGCGCGATCGGTTGACCGTCAGGGTGGCACACCACTCATCGGCTGGATTGATGGCATTGACCTTGTTGACATCAATGACGGCAACTCGGAAGGCATCCTGGTCATCTGCATCACTTAACTGGAAGTCTTGATGCGTGGGCTGGACGGTCCTGACTCGTGCGCGAGGTTGTCGAGGATGCGCCGGATCCATGGGTTGAGCCGCACGACAGCGGGCTGCGTAGTGGCCCATCATGGCACATCTGTTGCACTGTCGGTTTTTTGCAGGACATTGCCCTTTTAAGTGTAGACCTCCACAATTGCTGCACGTCATGACGTCACGGCGTTCGTTGCGCCACTGCGCATGCGCAGTGCGATCTTGCGGTGGGCGCGCCTGCGCAGTGCGTCCCTCGTTGTGGCCGTTATTTTTGGCGCGCACCTGCGCGGGAGACCGCGAAAAGCGCGGGAAGCGGCCGCTGTCGTCCGGGCCGTGGGGCGGGAAGAAATCGACGGCCTGGATGCGTTCGACGTCGTGGGCGGCCTGGCTGGCCGATTCGACGGCTGGGGACCCCCTCCGTGCCAACTCGGACGCCTGAAATCGGGCAAAACGGCAGGTAGCATTTTCATGGAGGACACAGGCTTCCACAGCAGACGCTAAGGTGAGGCTTTTTATTTTAAGAAGCTGCTGGCGTAGGCCACTAGAGGCAACGCCAAAAACAATCTGGTCCCTGATCATGGACTCTGTAGTGGTGCCGTAACCGCAGGACTGCGCTAGAATCCGGAGGTGCGTCAAAAAGGGTTGAAAAAGCTCCTCCTTACCTTGCAGGCGTTGCTGAAAGATGTATCTTTCAAAACTTTCGTTTACTTCAACTTGAAAGTGCTGGTCCAGTTTGAGGATGACCGTGTCATATTTGGCCTGGTTTTCGCCTTCTTCGAACACCAGTGAATTAAAGACATCGTTCGGGTGGGGGCCTGCGTAGAAGAGGAGCATTGCAATCTTCGAATCATCCGAGGCATTCTGTTTTTCGGTGGCACGGATGTACAGGTCAAATCGCTGCCTGTAGAGCTTCCAGTTGGTGCCTAGGTTCCCCGTGACTTGCATCGGCTGCGGTTTGCCGGTGTGGTCCATGTCCAGAATGGCAGGTTAGTAGGCAGGTATCGATCCACTCCTGTACCATGTGGTGTTGGGTGTTCTGACACACAGATGAGCCAACACAGTTGCATATGGTACAACGCTTCTTTATTTAAACTCACTATTTACAACTTGGTCTTTGCACTCTGCACGTGGGGGGCTCCCTGCTTGTGGTGTTTCAACAGCTCTGTCTTGTTCCCTTCTCCCCAGACCTACTGACCTCCAGGTGTCGTGCTCGTGCTTTTTATGTGGTTGGTGTTCTTGTCTGTGATTGGTTGTGGTGTTGTGTACTCTGATTTGCCTATTAGTGTGTCCATCATGATGTGTGTGTTTGAATATCATGACAGGAGCTTTACTCTGTATCTAACCCAGTGCTGTACCTGTCCTGGGGGTGTTTGATGGGGACAGTGTAGAGGGAGTTTTACTCTGTATCTAACCCCGTGCTGTGCCTGTCCTGGGAGTGTTTGAAATGGACAGTGTAGAGGGAGCTTTACTCTGTATCTAACCCGGTGCTGTACCTGTCCTGGGGGTGTTTGATGGGGACAGTGTAGAGGGAGATTTACTCTGTATCTAACCCCGTGCTGTACCTGTCCTGGGAGTTTTTGATGGGGACAGTGTAGAGGGAGCTTTACTCTGTATCTAACCCCGTGCTGTACCTGTCCTGGGAGTTTTTGATGGGGACAGTGTAGAGGGAGCTTTACTCTGTATCTAAACCCCGTGCTGTGCCTGTCCTGGGAGTGTTTGATGGGGACAGTGTAGACGGAGCTTTACTCTGTATCTAACCCCGTGCTGTATCTGTGCTGGGAGTGTTTGAATGGGACAGTGTAGAGGGAGCTTTACTCTGCATCTAACCCCTTGCTGTACCTGTCCTGGGAGTGTTTGATGGGGAATGTGTAGAGGGAGCTTTACTCTGCATCTAACCCCGTGCTGTACCTGTCCTGGGAGTGTTTGATGGGGACAGTGTAGAGGGAGCTTTACTTTGTATCTAACCCCGTGCTGTGCCTTTCCTGGGAGTGTTTGATGGGTACAGTGTAGAGAAATCTTTATTATGTGTCTAACCCCGTGCTCTACCTCTCCTGGGAGTGTTTGATGGGGACAGTGTAGAGGGAGCTTTACTCTGTATCTAACCCCGTGCTGTACCTGTCCTCGGAGTGTTTGATGGGGACAGTATAGAGGGAGCTTTATTCTGTGAATAACCCCGTGCTGTACCTCTCCTGGGAGTGTTTGATGGGGACAGTGTAGAGGGAGCTTTACTCTGTATCTAACCCAGTGCTGTACCTGTCCTGGGGGTGTTTGATGGGGACAGTGTAGAGGGAGTTTTACTCTGTATCTAACCCCGTGCTGTGCCTGTCCTGGGAGTGTTTGAAATGGACAGTGTAGAGGGAGCTTTACTCTGTATCTAACCCGGTGCTGTACCTGTCCTGGGGGTGTTTGATGGGGACAGTGTAGAGGGAGATTTACTCTGTATCTAACCCCGTGCTGTACCTGTCCTGGGAGTGTTTGATGGGGACTGTGTAGAGGGAGCTATTCTCTGCATCTAAACCCGTTCTGTACCTGTCCTGGGAGTGTTTGATGGGGACAATTTAGAGGGAGCTTTACTCTGCTTCTAACCCCGTGCTGTACCTGTCCTGGGAGTGTTTGTGGGGACAGTGTAGAGGGAGCTTTACTCTGTATCTAACCCCATGCTGTTCCTGTCCAGAGTGTGTTTGATGGGGACAGTGTGGAGAGATCTTTATTATGTGTGTAACCCCGTGCTCTACCTCTCCTGGGAGTGTTTCATGGGGACAGTGTAGAGGGAGCTTCACTCTTTATCTAACCCCGTGCTGTACCTGTCCTGGGAGTGTTTGATGGGTACAATGTAGAGGGAGCTTTATTCTGTGTCTAACCCCGTGCTGTATCTGTGCTGGGAGTGTTTGAATGGGACAGTGTAGAGGGAGCTTTACTCTGCATCTAACCCCTTGCTGTACCTGTCCTGGGAGTGTTTGATGGGGAATGTGTAGAGGGAGCTTTACTCTGCATCTAACCCCGTGCTGTACCTGTCCTGGGAGTGTTTGATGGGGACAGTGTAGAGGGAGCTTTACTTTGTATCTAACCCCGTGCTGTGCCTTTCCTGGGAGTGTTTGATGGGTACAGTGTAGAGAAATCTTTATTCTGTGTCTAACCCCGTGCTCTACCTCTCCTGGGAGTGTTTGATGGGGACAGTGTAGAGGGAGCATTACTCTGTATCTAACCCCGTGCTGTACCTGTCCTCGGAGTGTTTGATGGGGACAGTATAGAGGGAGCTTTATTCTGTGAATAACCCCGTGCTGTACCTCTCCTGGGAGTGTTTGATGGGGACAGTGTAGAGGGAGCTTTACTCTGTATCTAACCCAGTGCTGTACCTGTCCTGGGGGTGTTTGATGGGGACAGTGTAGAGGGAGTTTTACTCTGTATCTAACCCCGTGCTGTGCCTGTCCTGGGAGTGTTTGAAATGGACAGTGTAGAGGGAGCTTTACTCTGTATCTAACCCGGTGCTGTACCTGTCCTGGGGGTGTTTGATGGGGACAGTGTAGAGGGAGATTTACTCTGTATCTAACCCCGTGCTGTACCTGTCCTGGGAGTGTTTGATGGGGACTGTGTAGAGGGAGCTATTCTCTGCATCTAAACCCGTTCTGTACCTGTCCTGGGAGTGTTTGATGGGGACAATTTAGAGGGAGCTTTACTCTGCTTCTAACCCCGTGCTGTACCTGTCCTGGGAGTGTTTGTGGGGACAGTGTAGAGGGAGCTTTACTCTGTATCTAACCCCATGCTGTTCCTGTCCAGAGTGTGTTTGATGGGGACAGTGTGGAGAGATCTTTATTATGTGTGTAACCCCGTGCTCTACCTCTCCTGGGAGTGTTTCATGGGGACAGTGTAGAGGGAGCTTCACTCTTTATCTAACCCCGTGCTGTACCTGTCCTGGGAGTGTTTGATGGGTACAATGTAGAGGGAGCTTTATTCTGTGTCTAACCCCGTGCTGTACCTCTCCTGGGAGTGTTTGATGGGGACAGTGTAGAGGGAGCTTTACTCTGTATCGAACCCGGTGCTGTACCTGTCCTGGGGGTGTTTGATGGGGACAGTGTAGACGGAGCTTTAATCTGTATCTAACCCCGTGCTGTACCTGTCCTGAGAGTGTTTGATGGGAACAGTGTAAAGGGAGCTTTACTCTGTATCTAACCCAGTGCTGTACCTGTCCTGGGGGTGTTTGATGGGGACAGTGTAGAGGGAGTTTTACTCTGTATCTAACCCCGTGCTGTGCCTGTCCTGGGAGTGTTTGAAATGGACAGTGTAGAGGGAGCTTTACTCTGTATCTAACCCGGTGCTGTACCTGTCCTGGGGGTGTTTGATGGGGACAGTGTAGAGGGAGATTTACTCTGTATCTAACCCCGTGCTGTACCTGTCCTGGGAGTTTTTGATGGGGACAGTGTAGAGGGAGCTTTACTCTGTATCTAACCCCGTGCTGTACCTGTCCTGGGAGTTTTTGATGGGGACAGTGTAGAGGGAGCTTTACTCTGTATCTAAACCCCGTGCTGTGCCTGTCCTGGGAGTGTTTGATGGGGACAGTGTAGACGGAGCTTTACTCTGTATCTAACCCCGTGCTGTATCTGTGCTGGG
This sequence comes from Scyliorhinus torazame, assembly GCF_047496885.1. Taxonomy (NCBI): domain Eukaryota; kingdom Metazoa; phylum Chordata; class Chondrichthyes; order Carcharhiniformes; family Scyliorhinidae; genus Scyliorhinus; species Scyliorhinus torazame. The sequence goes on along the minus strand of NC_092733.1, from coordinate 33,115,663 downwards.
AGTGTTTGAATGGGACAGTGTAGAGGGAGCTTTACTCTGCATCTAACCCCTTGCTGTACCTGTCCTGGGAGTGTTTGATGGGGAATGTGTAGAGGGAGCTTTACTCTGCATCTAACCCCGTGCTGTACCTGTCCTGGGAGTGTTTGATGGGGACAGTGTAGAGGGAGCTTTACTTTGTATCTAACCCCGTGCTGTGCCTTTCCTGGGAGTGTTTGATGGGTACAGTGTAGAGAAATCTTTATTCTGTGTCTAACCCCGTGCTCTACCTCTCCTGGGAGTGTTTGATGGGGACAGTGTAGAGGGAGCTTTACTCTGTATCTAACCCCGTGCTGTACCTGTCCTCGGAGTGTTTGATGGGGACAGTATAGAGGGAGCTTTATTCTGTGAATAACCCCGTGCTGTACCTCTCCTGGGAGTGTTTGATGGGGACAGTGTAGAGGGAGCTTTACTCTGTATCTAACCCAGTGCTGTACCTGTCCTGGGGGTGTTTGATGGGGACAGTGTAGAGGGAGTTTTACTCTGTATCTAACCCCGTGCTGTGCCTGTCCTGGGAGTGTTTGAAATGGACAGTGTAGAGGGAGCTTTACTCTGTATCTAACCCGGTGCTGTACCTGTCCTGGGGGTGTTTGATGGGGACAGTGTAGAGGGAGATTTACTCTGTATCTAACCCCGTGCTGTACCTGTCCTGGGAGTGTTTGATGGGGACTGTGTAGAGGGAGCTATTCTCTGCATCTAAACCCGTTCTGTACCTGTCCTGGGAGTGTTTGATGGGGACAATTTAGAGGGAGCTTTACTCTGCTTCTAACCCCGTGCTGTACCTGTCCTGGGAGTGTTTGTGGGGACAGTGTAGAGGGAGCTTTACTCTGTATCTAACCCCATGCTGTTCCTGTCCAGAGTGTGTTTGATGGGGACAGTGTGGAGAGATCTTTATTATGTGTGTAACCCCGTGCTCTACCTCTCCTGGGAGTGTTTCATGGGGACAGTGTAGAGGGAGCTTCACTCTTGATCTAACCCCGTGCTGTACCTGTCCTGGGAGTGTTTGATGGGTACAATGTAGAGGGAGCTTTATTCTGTGTCTAACCCCGTGCTGTATCTGTGCTGGGAGTGTTTGAATGGGACAGTGTAGAGGGAGCTTTACTCTGCATCTAACCCCTTGCTGTACCTGTCCTGGGAGTGTTTGATGGGGAATGTGTAGAGGGAGCTTTACTCTGCATCTAACCCCGTGCTGTACCTGTCCTGGGAGTGTTTGATGGGGACAGTGTAGAGGGAGCTTTACTTTGTATCTAACCCCGTGCTGTGCCTTTCCTGGGAGTGTTTGATGGGTACAGTGTAGAGAAATCTTTATTCTGTGTCTAACCCCGTGCTCTACCTCTCCTGGGAGTGTTTGATGGGGACAGTGTAGAGGGAGCTTTACTCTGTATCTAACCCCGTGCTGTACCTGTCCTCGGAGTGTTTGATGGGGACAGTATAGAGGGAGCTTTATTCTGTGAATAACCCCGTGCTGTACCTCTCCTGGGAGTGTTTGATGGGGACAGTGTAGAGGGAGCTTTACTCTGTATCTAACCCAGTGCTGTACCTGTCCTGGGAGTGTTTGATGGGGACAGTGTAGAGGGAGTTTTACTCTGTATCTAACCCCGTGCTGTGCCTGTCCTGGGAGTGTTTGAAATGGACAGTGTAGAGGGAGCTTTACTCTGTATCTAACCCGGTGCTGTACCTGTCCTGGGGGTGTTTGATGGGGACAGTGTAGAGGGAGATTTACTCTGTATCTAACCCCGTGCTGTACCTGTCCTGGGAGTGTTTGATGGGGACTGTGTAGAGGGAGCTATTCTCTGCATCTAAACCCGTTCTGTACCTGTCCTGGGAGTGTTTGATGGGGACAATTTAGAGGGAGCTTTACTCTGCTTCTAACCCCGTGCTGTACCTGTCCTGGGAGTGTTTGTGGGGACAGTGTAGAGGGAGCTTTACTCTGTATCTAACCCCATGCTGTTCCTGTCCAGAGTGTGTTTGATGGGGACAGTGTGGAGAGATCTTTATTATGTGTGTAACCCCGTGCTCTACCTCTCCTGGGAGTGTTTCATGGGGACAGTGTAGAGGGAGCTTCACTCTTTATCTAACCCCGTGCTGTACCTGTCCTGGGAGTGTTTGATGGGTACAATGTAGAGGGAGCTTTATTCTGTGTCTAACCCCGTGCTGTACCTCTCCTGGGAGTGTTTGATGGGGACAGTGTAGAGGGAGCTTTACTCTGTATCGAACCCGGTGCTGTACCTGTCCTGGGGGTGTTTGATGGGGACAGTGTAGACGGAGCTTTAATCTGTATCTAACCCCGTGCTGTACCTGTCCTGAGAGTGTTTGATGGGAACAGTGTAAAGGGAGCTTTACTCTGTATCTAACCCCGTGCTGTGCCTGTCCTGGGAGTGTTTGATGGGGACAGTGTAGAGGGAGCTTTACTCTGTATCAAACCCCGTGCTGTACCTGTCCTGGGGGTGTTTGATGGGGACAGTGTCGAGGGAGCTTTACTCTGTATCTAACCCCGTGCTGTACCTGTCCTGGGAGTTTTTGATGGGGACAGTGTAGAGGGAGCTTTACTCTGTATCTAACCCCGTGCTGTACCTGTCCTGGGAGTTTTTGATGGGGACAGTGTAGAGGGAGCTTTACTCTGTATCTAAACCCCGTGCTGTGCCTGTCCTGGGAGTGTTTGATGGGGACAGTGTAGACGGAGCTTTACTCTGTATCTAACCCCGTGCTGTATCTGTACTGGGAGTGTTTGAATGGGACAGTGTAGAGGGAGCTTTACTCTGCATCTAACCCCGTGCTGTACCTGTCCTGGGAGTGTTTGATGGGGAATGTGTAGAGGGAGCTTTACTCTGCATCTAACCCCGTGCTGTACCTGTCCTGGGAGTGTTTGATGGGGACAGTGTAGAGGGAGCTTTACTTTGTATCTAACCCCGTGCTGTACCTTTCCTGGGAGTGTTTGATGGGTACAGTGTCGAGAAATCTTTATTCTGTGTCTAACCCCGTGCTCTACCTCTCATGGTAGTGTTTGATGGGGACAGTGTAGAGGGAGCTTTACTCTGTATCTAACCCCTTGCTGTACCTGTCCAGGGAGTGTTTGATGGGGACAGTATAGAGGGAGCTTTATTCTGTGAATAACCCCGTGCTGTACCTCTCCTGGGAGTGTTTGATGGGGACAGTGTAGAGGGAGCTTTACTCTGTATCTAACCCAGTGCTGTACCTGTCCTTGGGGTGTTTGATGGGGACAGTGTAGAGGGAGTTTTACTCTGTATCTAACCCCGTGCTGTGCCTGTCCTGGGAGTGTTTGAAATGGACAGTGTAGAGGGAGCTTTACTCTGTATCTAACCCGGTGCTGTACCTGTCCTGGGGGTGTTTGATGGGGACAGTGTAGAGGGAGACTAACTCTGTATCTAACCCCGTGCTGTACCTGTCCTGGGAGTGTTTGATGGGGACTGTGTAGAGGGAGCTATTCTCTGCATCTAAGCCCGTTCTGTACCTGTCCTGGGAGTGTTTGATGGGGACAATTTAGAGGGAGCTTTACTCTGCATCTAACCCCGTGCTGTACCTGTCCTTGGAGTGTTTGATGGGGACAGTGTCGAGGGAGCTTTACTCTGTATCTAACCCCATGCTGTTCCTGTCCAGAGTGTGATTGATGGGGACAGTGTAGAGAGATCTTTATTATGTGTGTAACCCCGTGCTCTACCTCTCCTGGGAGTGTTTGATGGGGACAGTGTAGAGGGAGCTTCACTCTTTATCTAACCCCGTGCTGTACCTGTCCTGGGAGTGTTTGATGGGTACAGTGTAGAGGGAGCTTTATTCTGTGTCTAACCCCGTGCTGTACCTCTCCTGGGAGTGTTTGATGGGGACAGTGTAGAGGGAGCTTTACTCTCTATCGAACCCCGTGCTGTACCTGTCCTGGGGGTGTTTGATGGGGACAGTGTAGACGGAGCTTTAATCTGTATCTAACCCCGTGCTGTACCTGTCCTGAGAGAGTTTGATGGGAACAGTGTAAAGGGAGCTTTACTCTGTATCTAACCCCGTGCTGTGCCTGTCCTGGGAGTGTTTGATGGGGACAGTGTAGAGGGAGCTTTACTCTGTATCAAACCCCGTGCTGTACCTGTCCTGGGGGTGTTTGATGGGGACAGGGTCGAGGGAGCTTTACTCTGTATCTAACCCCGTGCTGTACCTGTCCTGGGAGTGTTTGATGGGGACAGTGTAGAGGGAGCTTTACTCTGTATCTAACCCCGTGCTGTACCTGTCCTGGGAGTGTTTGATGGGGACAGTGTAGAGGGAGCTTTACTCTGTATCTAACCCCGTACTGTACCTCTCCTGGGGGAGTTTGATGGGGACAGTGTTGAGGGAGCTTTACTCTGTATCTAACCCCGTGCTGTGCCTGTCCTGGGAGTGTTTGATGGGGACAGTGTAGAGGGAGCTTTACTCTGTATCAAACCCCGTGCTGTACCTGTCCTGGGAGTTTTTGATGGGGACAGTGTAGAGGGAGCTTTACTCTGTATCTAACCCCGTGCTGTACCTGTCCTGGGAGTTTTTGATGGGGACAGTGTAGAGGGAGCTTTACTCTGTATCTAAACCCCGTGCTGTGCCTGTCCTGGGAGTGTTTGATGGGGACAGTGTAGACGGAGCTTTACTCTGTATCTAACCCCGTGCTGTATCTGTACTGGGAGTGTTTGAATGGGACAGTGTAGAGGGAGCTTTACTCTGCATCTAACCCCGTGCTGTACCTGTCCTGGGAGTGTTTGATGGGGAATGTGTAGAGGGAGCTTTACTCTGCATCTAACCCCGTGCTGTACCTGTCCTGGGAGTGTTTGATGGGGACAGTGTAGAGGGAGCTTTACTTTGTATCTAACCCCGTGCTGTACCTTTCCTGGGAGTGTTTGATGGGTACAGTGTCGAGAAATCTTTATTCTGTGTCTAACCCCGTGCTCTACCTCTCATGGTAGTGTTTGATGGGGACAGTGTAGAGGGAGCTTTACTCTGTATCTAACCCCTTGCTGTACCTGTCCAGGGAGCGTTTGATGGGGACAGTATAGAGGGAGCTTTATTCTGTGAATAACCCCGTGCTGTACCTCTCCTGGGAGTGTTTGATGGGGACAGTGTAGAGGGAGCTTTACTCTGTATCTAACCCAGTGCTGTACCTGTCCTTGGGGTGTTTGATGGGGACAGTGTAGAGGGAGTTTTACTCTGTATCTAACCCCGTGCTGTGCCTGTCCTGGGAGTGTTTGAAATGGACAGTGTAGAGGGAGCTTTACTCTGTATCTAACCCTGTGCTGTACCTGTCCTGGGGGTGTTTGATGGGGACAGTGTAGAGGGAGACTAACTCTGTATCTAACCCCGTGCTGTACCTGTCCTGGGAGTGTTTGATGGGGACTGTGTAGAGGGAGCTATTCTCTGCATCTAAGCCCGTTCTGTACCTGTCCTGGGAGTGTTTGATGGGGACAATTTAGAGGGAGCTTTACTTTGCATCTAACCCCGTGCTGTACCTGTCCTTGGAGTGTTTGATGGGGACAGTGTCGAGGGAGCTTTACTCTGTATCTAACCCCATGCTGTTCCTGTCCAGAGTGTGATTGATGGGGACAGTGTAGAGAGATCTTTATTATGTGTGTAACCCCGTGCTCTACCTCTCCTGGGAGTGTTTGATGGGGACAGTGTAGAGGGAGCTTCACTCTTTATCTAACCCCGTGCTGTACCTGTCCTGGGAGTGTTTGATGGGTACAGTGTAGAGGGAGCTTTATTCTGTGTCTAACCCCGTGCTGTACCTCTCCTGGGAGTGTTTGATGGGGACAGTGTAGAGGGAGCTTTACTCTGTATCGAACCCCGTGCTGTACCTGTCCTGGGGGTGTTTGATGGGGACAGTGTAGACGGAGCTTTAATCTGTATCTAACCCCGTGCTGTACCTGTCCTGAGAGAGTTTGATGGGAACAGTGTAAAGGGAGCTTTACTCTGTATCTAACCCCGTGCTGTGCCTGTCCTGGGAGTGTTTGATGGGGACAGTGTAGAGGGAGCTTTACTCTGTATCAAACCCCGTGCTGTACCTGTCCTGGGGGTGTTTGATGGGGACAGGGTCGAGGGAGCTTTACTCTGTATCTAACCCCGTGCTGTACCTGTCCTGGGAGTGTTTGATGGGGACAGTGTAGAGGGAGCTTTACTCTGTATCTAACCCCGTGCTGTACCTGTCCTGGGAGTGTTTGATGGGGACAGTGTAGAGGGAGCTTTACTCTGTATCTAACCCCGTACTGTACCTCTCCTGGGGGAGTTTGATGGGGACAGTGTTGAGGGAGCTTTACTCTGTATCTAACCCCGTGCTGTCCCTGTCCAGGGAGTGTTTGATGGGGACAGTGTAGAGGGAGCTTTACTCTGTATCTAACCCCGTGCTGTACCTGTCCTGGGAGTTTTTGGTGGGGACAGTGTAGAGGGAGCTTTACTCTGTATCTAACCCCGTGCTGTACCTGTCCTGGGAGTTTTTGATGTGGACAGTGTAGAGGGAGCTTTACTCTGTATCTAAACCCCGTGCTGTGCCTGTCCTGGGAGTGTTTGATGGGGACAGTGTAGACGGAGCTTTACTCTGTATCTAACCCCGTGCTGTATCTGTACTGGGAGTGTTTGAATGGGACCGTGTAGAGGGAGCTTTACTCTGCATCTAACCCCGTGCTGTACCTGTCCTGGGAGTGTTTGATGGGGACTGTGTAGAGGGAGCTTTACTCTGCATCTAACCCCGTGCTGTACCTGTCCTGGGAGTGTTTGATGGGGACAGTGTCGAGGGAGCTTTACTCTGTATCTAACCCCATGCTGTTCCTGTCCAGAGTGTGTTTGATGGGGACAGTGTAGAGAGATCTTTATTATGTGTGTAACCCCGTGCTCTACCTCTCCTGGGAGTGTTTGATGGGGACAGTGTAGAGGGAGCTTCACTCTTTATCTAACCCCGTGCTGTACCTGTCCTGGGAGTGTTTGATGGGTACAGTGTAGAGGGAGCTTTATTCTGTGTCTAACCCCGTGCTGTACCTCTCCTGGGAGTGTTTGATGGGGACAGTGTAGAGGGAGCTTTACTCTCTATCGAACCCCGTGCTGTACCTGTCCTGGGGGTGTTTGATGGGGACAGTGTAGACGGAGCTTTAATCTGTATCTAACCCCGTGCTGTACCTGTCCTGAGAGTGTTTGATGGGAACAGTGTAAAGGGAGCTTTACTCTGTATCTAACCCCGTGCTGTGCCTGTCCTGGGAGTGTTTGATGGGGACAGTGTAGAGGGAGCTTTACTCTGTATCAAACCCCGTGCTGTACCTGTCCTGGGGGTGTTTGATGGGGACAGCGTCGAGGGAGCTTTACTCTGTATCTAACCCCGTGCTGTACCTGTCCTGGGAGTGTTTGATGGGGACAGTGTAGAGGGAGCTTTACTCTGTATCTAACCCCGTGCTGTACCTGTCCTGGGAGTGTTTGATGGGGACAGTGTAGAGGGAGCTTTACTCTGTATCTAACCCCGTACTGTACCTCTCCTGGGGGAGTTTGATGGGGACAGTGTTGAGGGAGCTTTACTCTGTATCTAACCCCGTGCTGTCCCTGTCCAGGGAGTGTTTGAAGGGGACAGTGTAGAGGGAGCTTTACTCTGTATCTAACCCCGTGCTGTACCTGTCCTGGGAGTTTTTGGTGGGGACAGTGTAGAGGGAGCTTTACTCTGTATCTAACCCCGTGCTGTACCTGTCCTGGGAGTTTTTGATGTGGACAGTGTAGAGGGAGCTTTACTCTGTATCTAAACCCCGTGCTGTGCCTGTCCTGGGAGTGTTTGATGGGGACAGTGTAGACGGAGCTTTACTCTGTATCTAACCCCGTGCTGTATCTGTACTGGGAGTGTTTGAATGGGACCGTGTAGAGGGAGCTTTACTCTGTATCAAACCCCGTGCTGTACCTGTCCTGGGGGTGTTTGATGGGGACAGTGTCGAGGGAGCTTTACTCTGTATCTAACCCCGTGCTGTACCTGTCCTGGGAGTTTTTGATGGGGACAGTGTAGAGGGAGCTTTACTCTGTATCTAACCCCGTGCTGTACCTGTCCTGGGAGTTTTTGATGGGGACAGTGTAGAGGGAGCTTTACTCTGTATCTAAACCCCGTGCTGTGCCTGTCCTGGGAGTGTTTGATGGGGACAGTGTAGACGGAGCTTTACTCTGTATCTAACCCCGTGCTGTATCTGTACTGGGAGTGTTTGAATGGGACAGTGTAGAGGGAGCTTTACTCTGCATCTAACCCCGTGCTGTACCTGTCCTGGGAGTGTTTGATGGGGAATGTGTAGAGGGAGCTTTACTCTGCATCTAACCCCGTGCTGTACCTGTCCTGGGAGTGTTTGATGGGGACAGTGTAGAGGGAGCTTTACTTTGTATCTAACCCCGTGCTGTACCTTTCCTGGGAGTGTTTGATGGGTACAGAGTCGAGAAATCTTTATTCTGTGTCTAACCCCGTGCTCTACCTCTCATGGTAGTGTTTGATGGGGACAGTGTAGAGGGAGCTTTACTCTGTATCTAACCCCTTGCTGTACCTGTCCAGGGAGTGTTTGATGGGGACAGTATAGAGGGAGCTTTATTCTGTGAATAACCCCGTGCTGTACCTCTCCTGGGAGTGTTTGATGGGGACAGTGTAGAGGGAGCTTTACTCTGTATCTAACCCAGTGCTGTACCTGTCCTTGGGGTGTTTGATGGGGACAGTGTAGAGGGAGTTTTACTCTGTATCTAACCCCGTGCTGTGCCTGTCCTGGGAGTGTTTGAAATGGACAGTGTAGAGGGAGCTTTACTCTGTATCTAACCCGGTGCTGTACCTGTCCTGGGGGTGTTTGATGGGGACAGTGTAGAGGGAGACTAACTCTGTATCTAACCCCGTGCTGTACCTGTCCTGGGAGTGTTTGATGGGGACTGTGTAGAGGGAGCTATTCTCTGCATCTAAGCCCGTTCTGTACCTGTCCTGGGAGTGTTTGATGGGGACAATTTAGAGGGAGCTTTACTCTGCATCTAACCCCGTGCTGTACCTGTCCTTGGAGTGTTTGATGGGGACAGTGTCGAGGGAGCTTTACTCTGTATCTAACCCCATGCTGTTCCTGTCCAGAGTGTGATTGATGGGGACAGTGTAGAGAGATCTTTATTATGTGTGTAACCCCGTGCTCTACCTCTCCTGGGAGTGTTTGATGGGGACAGTGTAGAGGGAGCTTCACTCTTTATCTAACCCCGTGCTGTACCTGTCCTGGGAGTGTTTGATGGGTACAGTGTAGAGGGAGCTTTATTCTGTGTCTAACCCCGTGCTGTACCTCTCCTGGGAGTGTTTGATGGGGACAGTGTAGAGGGAGCTTTACTCTCTATCGAACCCCGTGCTGTACCTGTCCTGGGGGTGTTTGATGGGGACAGTGTAGACGGAGCTTTAATCTGTATCTAACCCCGTGCTGTACCTGTCCTGAGAGAGTTTGATGGGAACAGTGTAAAGGGAGCTTTACTCTGTATCTAACCCCGTGCTGTGCCTGTCCTGGGAGTGTTTGATGGGGACAGTGTAGAGGGAGCTTTACTCTGTATCAAACCCCGTGCTGTACCTGTCCTGGGGGTGTTTGATGGGGACAGGGTCGAGGGAGCTTTACTCTGTATCTAACCCCGTGCTGTACCTGTCCTGGGAGTGTTTGATGGGGACAGTGTAGAGGGAGCTTTACTCTGTATCTAACCCCGTGCTGTACCTGTCCTGGGAGTGTTTGATGGGGACAGTGTAGAGGGAGCTTTACTCTGTATCTAACCCCGTACTGTACCTCTCCTGGGGGAGTTTGATGGGGACAGTGTTGAGGGAGCTTTACTCTGTATCTAACCCCGTGCTGTGCCTGTCCTGGGAGTGTTTGATGGGGACAGTGTAGAGGGAGCTTTACTCTGTATCAAACCCCGTGCTGTACCTGTCCTGGGAGTTTTTGATGGGGACAGTGTAGAGGGAGCTTTACTCTGTATCTAACCCCGTGCTGTACCTGTCCTGGGAGTTTTTGATGGGGACAGTGTAGAGGGAGCTTTACTCTGTATCTAAACCCCGTGCTGTGCCTGTCCTGGGAGTGTTTGATGGGGACAGTGTAGACGGAGCTTTACTCTGTATCTAACCCCGTGCTGTATCTGTACTGGGAGTGTTTGAATGGGACAGTGTAGAGGGAGCTTTACTCTGCATCTAACCCCGTGCTGTACCTGTCCTGGGAGTGTTTGATGGGGAATGTGTAGAGGGAGCTTTACTCTGCATCTAACCCCGTGCTGTACCTGTCCTGGGAGTGTTTGATGGGGACAGTGTAGAGGGAGCTTTACTTTGTATCTAACCCCGTGCTGTACCTTTCCTGGGAGTGTTTGATGGGTACAGTGTCGAGAAATCTTTATTCTGTGTCTAACCCCGTGCTCTACCTCTCATGGTAGTGTTTGATGGGGACAGTGTAGAGGGAGCTTTACTCTGTATCTAACCCCTTGCTGTACCTGTCCAGGGAGCGTTTGATGGGGACAGTATAGAGGGAGCTTTATTCTGTGAATAACCCCGTGCTGTACCTCTCCTGGGAGTGTTTGATGGGGACAGTGTAGAGGGAGCTTTACTCTGTATCTAACCCAGTGCTGTACCTGTCCTTGGGGTGTTTGATGGGGACAGTGTAGAGGGAGTTTTACTCTGTATCTAACCCCGTGCTGTGCCTGTCCTGGGAGTGTTTGAAATGGACAGTGTAGAGGGAGCTTTACTCTGTATCTAACCCTGTGCTGTACCTGTCCTGGGGGTGTTTGATGGGGACAGTGTAGAGGGAGACTAACTCTGTATCTAACCCCGTGCTGTACCTGTCCTGGGAGTGTTTGATGGGGACTGTGTAGAGGGAGCTATTCTCTGCATCTAAGCCCGTTCTGTACCTGTCCTGGGAGTGTTTGATGGGGACAATTTAGAGGGAGCTTTACTTTGCATCTAACCCCGTGCTGTACCTGTCCTTGGAGTGTTTGATGGGGACAGTGTCGAGGGAGCTTTACTCTGTATCTAACCCCATGCTGTTCCTGTCCAGAGTGTGATTGATGGGGACAGTGTAGAGAGATCTTTATTATGTGTGTAACCCCGTGCTCTACCTCTCCTGGGAGTGTTTGATGGGGACAGTGTAGAGGGAGCTTCACTCTTTATCTAACCCCGTGCTGTACCTGTCCTGGGAGTGTTTGATGGGTACAGTGTAGAGGGAGCTTTATTCTGTGTCTAACCCCGTGCTGTACCTCTCCTGGGAGTGTTTGATGGGGACAGTGTAGAGGGAGCTTTACTCTGTATCGAACCCCGTGCTGTACCTGTCCTGGGGGTGTTTGATGGGGACAGTGTAGACGGAGCTTTAATCTGTATCTAACCCCGTGCTGTACCTGTCCTGAGAGAGTTTGATGGGAACAGTGTAAAGGGAGCTTTACTCTGTATCTAACCCCGTGCTGTGCCTGTCCTGGGAGTGTTTGATGGGGACAGTGTAGAGGGAGCTTTACTCTGTATCAAACCCCGTGCTGTACCTGTCCTGGGGGTGTTTGATGGGGACAGGGTCGAGGGAGCTTTACTCTGTATCTAACCCCGTGCTGTACCTGTCCTGGGAGTGTTTGATGGGGACAGTGTAGAGGGAGCTTTACTCTGTATCTAACCCCGTGCTGTACCTGTCCTGGGAGTGTTTGATGGGGACAGTGTAGAGGGAGCTTTACTCTGTATCTAACCCCGTACTGTACCTCTCCTGGGGGAGTTTGATGGGGACAGTGTTGAGGGAGCTTTACTCTGTATCTAACCCCGTGCTGTCCCTGTCCAGGGAGTGTTTGATGGGGACAGTGTAGAGGGAGCTTTACTCTGTATCTAACCCCGTGCTGTACCTGTCCTGGGAGTTTTTGGTGGGGACAGTGTAGAGGGAGCTTTACTCTGTATCTAACCCCGTGCTGTACCTGTCCTGGGAGTTTTTGATGTGGACAGTGTAGAGGGAGCTTTACTCTGTATCTAAACCCCGTGCTGTGCCTGTCCTGGGAGTGTTTGATGGGGACAGTGTAGACGGAGCTTTACTCTGTATCTAACCCCGTGCTGTATCTGTACTGGGAGTGTTTGAATGGGACCGTGTAGAGGGAGCTTTACTCTGCATCTAACCCCGTGCTGTACCTGTCCTGGGAGTGTTTGATGGGGACTGTGTAGAGGGAGCTTTACTCTGCATCTAACCCCGTGCTGTACCTGTCCTGGGAGTGTTTGATGGGGACAGTGTCGAGGGAGCTTTACTCTGTATCTAACCCCATGCTGTTCCTGTCCAGAGTGTGTTTGATGGGGACAGTGTAGAGAGATCTTTATTATGTGTGTAACCCCGTGCTCTACCTCTCCTGGGAGTGTTTGATGGGGACAGTGTAGAGGGAGCTTCACTCTTTATCTAACCCCGTGCTGTACCTGTCCTGGGAGTGTTTGATGGGTACAGTGTAGAGGGAGCTTTATTCTGTGTCTAACCCCGTGCTGTACCTCTCCTGGGAGTGTTTGATGGGGACAGTGTAGAGGGAGCTTTACTCTCTATCGAACCCCGTGCTGTACCTGTCCTGGGGGTGTTTGATGGGGACAGTGTAGACGGAGCTTTAATCTGTATCTAACCCCGTGCTGTACCTGTCCTGAGAGTGTTTGATGGGAACAGTGTAAAGGGAGCTTTACTCTGTATCTAACCCCGTGCTGTGCCTGTCCTGGGAGTGTTTGATGGGGACAGTGTAGAGGGAGCTTTACTCTGTATCAAACCCCGTGCTGTACCTGTCCTGGGGGTGTTTGATGGGGACAGCGTCGAGGGAGCTTTACTCTGTATCTAACCCCGTGCTGTACCTGTCCTGGGAGTGTTTGATGGGGACAGTGTAGAGGGAGCTTTACTCTGTATCTAACCCCGTGCTGTACCTGTCCTGGGAGTGTTTGATGGGGACAGTGTAGAGGGAGCTTTACTCTGTATCTAACCCCGTACTGTACCTCTCCTGGGGGAGTTTGATGGGGACAGTGTTGAGGGAGCTTTACTCTGTATCTAACCCCGTGCTGTCCCTGTCCAGGGAGTGTTTGAAGGGGACAGTGTAGAGGGAGCTTTACTCTGTATCTAACCCCGTGCTGTACCTGTCCTGGGAGTTTTTGGTGGGGACAGTGTAGAGGGAGCTTTACTCTGTATCTAACCCCGTGCTGTACCTGTCCTGGGAGTTTTTGATGTGGACAGTGTAGAGGGAGCTTTACTCTGTATCTAAACCCCGTGCTGTGCCTGTCCTGGGAGTGTTTGATGGGGACAGTGTAGACGGAGCTTTACTCTGTATCTAACCCCGTGCTGTATCTGTACTGGGAGTGTTTGAATGGGACCGTGTAGAGGGAGCTTTACTCTGCATCTAACCCCGTGCTGTACCTGTCCTGGGAGTGTTTGATGGGGACTGTGTAGAGGGAGCTTTACTCTGCATCTAACCCCGTGCTGTACCTGTCCTGGGAGTGTTTGATGGGGACAGTGTAGAGGGAGCTTTACTCTGCATCTAACCCCGTGCTGTACCTGTCCTGGGGGTGTTTGATGGGGACAGTGTAGAGGGAGCTTTACTCTGTATCTAACCCCGTGCTGCACCTGTCCTGGGAGTGTTTGATGGGGACAGTCTTTATTCTGTCTCTAACCCTGTGCTGTACCTTTCCTCGGAGCGTTTGATGGACAAAGGAGAGAATTTTTTAAAAAGGGAGCATCTCGGAGGTGAACAAGCAGGGAAGATGTTGCTTCTGGTTAAAAGGCAAAGTGAGGTTAATAATCCAGGAATGTTGTTGATTAAATAACTTCCAACGTGTGCAGTTCCTGTTCATTAATTGATGGTAATTGTGCAGAATGTTGTATAACCATCGCAGAGGAATGTAAAGAAGCAAGTTAGAACACGGATAACACACGGATCCTGTGACACAGAATCAGCCCTCCCCCACCCGTTGAGCGGGCACGCCTGCACAGTGCGGCCCCATTGTCAAAAATCTGCTTGGAGCCTTTTTGAGGCTGCAGCAGCCGCCATTGTTAAAAGCATAAGTTGGGGGAGAATGATGTGATTGGTTGTGTTCTGAACTTTGATGCTGATGAAGTGGAAGTCTCTTACAGCTTTAACTTCAACCAAGAGGTGGCAACTTTCCTCACCTTGGTTTTTAAACATTCCAAAACAAAGTGCCTGCAGGTCGTATTTGGAAGCTTTGTCAATTAATTGATTTTTAAGTGTCTTTTATTTTTTAACATTTTTAATTGTAATGTTTGGGTGAAATGAGGTGAACCTCCAATTTCTAGAGGATGAAAACATATTCATTTTCTGCATTTTTCTCCTGTTAAACTTTATCAAATACCCCTGTTGCTCTTTTTAGCTTTAGTCTATTTGCTCTGTTTAGGTCACCTTTGCTCACGAGTCGCCAGGTATCTTTATGATACCGCCACGTGGTTCAAGTTCAGGATATGATTAATAACACAGCACACCGCTTAGTAAGGATTAAAACAACGGTCATTTATTATCTACAACAAGCAATATTAATACCCTAATACTACTTTCTGTATAACAAACCTATCACTACTGGCCAATACTTAACTTAGGAAGAGCCCAACTGGTCAGGGAAACGAATGGCTTGTCCAATCAAATCTGGCCCGTGGGATTCAAATGGCTGCTACGGGTCGGTGGCTAGATTTCTCTACCGGATAGCGATCGCTGGATTCAAAATTACTATTACCGGTGGCTGGTCTTGCGAAGGTCTCGAGCAGGCAAAGATGAGAGAGAGAGAGATCTGAACTTGGACCTTCACTTTTATAGGGCCCAAGGGCTTCCCGCCTCCCGGGGCGGCCCTTGACCCTGAGTCCCAAGTGATTGGATTCTGATCCCCAATCTCTGGGGTCGATGTGTCCAATGGTGAGGCGATTCCTCGATCGGGGGGTGGTCGCTCACCTGTCTTTGTTTTGGCCACTGCAGGCGCCGACAGGTCTGGCCCGGTATTCAATTGCTAATATGTTGCAATTGTTCCCGGGGATAGCCGATTTAGCTGTGGATGTCTGGGTTGATTAGGTGTAAACAGTCCTGAATGCAATTGCGAATACCTGGGTTGATGGGCTGTTGATAGCCCTGAGTATCGATCTGGGCTACGTTCCCAGAGCTGAATATGCAAAACTGTCTGCAGCTGCCTGCTTGTGTCTTCTTGGCTGCTTTTCCCAGCAGTCTTTCGGGTTAGCCGTTTTAAACTGGGTTTTGGCCAGATTAATCGGAACGCAGCCATTTTACATGGCTACCCCCCCCCCCCCCCCCGCCCCCGGCCCCCCGCCCCCAGAACTTGTAAAAAAACAAGCCTGCTCCTGCAGCCGTTGCCGCCAATTTGCGCAATCGAAGTCGTAAAAGATTTTTCAAAAAAAATTCTATGTAACCTTCCTGCCTGAAGGGAAGCAGAGAGCAGGTCACGCCCCCTGAACATTGACTCCACGTGCTTTGGGCGCGATTGCGATTCCTCCATTTTGTCAGCAGTGAGGTAAGAGAAAATGGTGCATCGCGAATGTTAGCCGGCGTGGGCCGCGAATGTCGGCCGGCGTGGGTCGCAAAGGTCAGCCGGGTTGGGTCCCGAATGTTGGCCGTTTGGTAAAAATGGGACCCCGGAAAAAAGTCTGAAAATCACTGATTTAGATAAACGGCAAAACCACTTTGCTTTACATTGTCTCACATTCAACAGTTAAACAACTCCCAACAATCAGTCGGCCGCCCCAGCTGGACTCAATCCAGTCCTTGCAGCTGTAGATTTTACATTGACCAATGAATTTCACTTCAGGCAGCATGGTAACTGCATGATCAGCTCGTGATTTAACCCCTCCCTGCTCCCTGGTCATCTGTTGTTTTTCAAGATCCTCACATCTCTTGTGTCTCTTGCTCTCCCCTACTCCCATTTCTCAGTGTGGTCCCTGCTCATACCATTGTCTGTCTTAGGAATGTGGTCAAGTTAGCTGGCTTAAATCCCATCACACGTTGCAGCCACTACTATTAGCAAGAGGTTAAATGCTTGTTACTTCTATGTTCTCAGAATACATGTTTCATGGTTAATAATGATTACTGGATATACTTTCTATGATTAGTTTCAATCCTCAATAAACTAACTTATGGAGAGCTATTCTCGTGTTATCCTAAATATTCGGTTTTAAGGGGTCTCATCTCAGGACCCCTCCCCCTTCAGTTGGTTTAACATGCAGACACGACTGACTGTCTGTAATGTTAAATCTTTCTTTCACAGCAGTTGTTTGCAGTCTAAATCACTGACCTCCACAAACAATTTGATCCCTGACTAGTTTATCTGCCAGAGTTTCAAAGGCACCGATTGTGGCCAGGATTTTCCGCTGGCCGTGTAAGATTGCCTTCCTTCACCGGCTCTTTCATTTGTTGAATCAAACACATGTCTGTCGAGTATTATGCATTTTAACCAGACGACAAATATTCTGGAACTTTTTCGGGTTTATTCCAGGTTCACTTTCCATCTGGAAAATAAACAATTAGAAATTTTCAACACCCTTGAGTGTTTCTGAATGTAATTATTTATAAACTTATACCATGATTGACTTGTCAGCCAATGCAGTTCCACAGTAAATACGACACTTCTTCTCCAACTGTTCCCAAGTGTCTGTAATGTTTTCAGAAATGACCATCAGGGCGCTGTGGCCAAGTGCCTGAGCCACACCGCCAACTCCTGGCACCATGTTAAAGCGGCGTTTCCGGAAACACCACCCACAAGGACTGAGAACAAACACCATTTAGTCACTCTCGCACTCCCGGGAAGAACCCACGCACACCCGGGAAGAACCCTCGCACTCCCGGGAAGAACCCTCGCACACCCGGGAAGAATTCTCGCACTCCCGGGAAGAACCCTCGCACACCCGGGAAGACCTCTCACACACCCGGGAAGAACACTCGCACTTCCGGGAAGCACCCTCGCACTCCCGGGAAGAACTCTCGCACTCCCGGGAAGAACCCTTGCACACCCGGGAAGAACTCTCGCACTCCCGGGAAGACCTCTCCCACACCCGGGAAGAACTCTCGCACTTCCGGGAAGCACCCTCGCACTCCCGGGAAGAACTCTCGCACTCCCGGGAAGAACCCTCACACACCCTGGAAGAACCCTTGCACTCCCGGGAAGAACTCTCGCACATCGGGGAAGAACTGTCGCATACCCGGGAAGAACTCTCGCACACCCGGGAAGAACTCTCGCACTCCCAGGAAGAACACTCGCACACCCGGGAAGAACTCTCGCACTCCCGGGAAGAAATCTCGCACTCTGGGAAAGAACTGTCGCACACCAGGGAAGAACTCTCGCACTCTGGGGAAGAACTCTCGCACTCCCGGGAAGAACTCTCGCACACCCTGGAAGACCTCTCGCACACCCGGGAAGAACTCTCGCACACCCGGGAAAATCTCTCGCACACCTGGGAAGAACTCTTGCACTCCCGGGAAGAACTCTCGCACTCCTGGGAAGAACTCTCGCACACCTGGGAAGAACTCTTGCACTCCCGGGAAGAACTCTCGCACTCCTGGGAAGAACTCTCGCACACCTGGGAAGGACTCTCGCACTCCCGGGAAGAACTCTCGCACACCAGGGAAGAACCCGCGCACGCACGGGAAGAACTCACGCACACCCGGGAAGAACTCTCGCACTCCCGGGAAGAACCCTCGCACACCCGGGAAGAACCCTCGCACTCCCGGGAAGAACTCTCGCACACCCGGGAAGAACCCTCGCACACCCGAAAAGAACTCTCGCACACCCGGGAAGAACTCTCGCACACCTGGGAAGAACCCTCGCACACCCGGGAAGAACTCTCGCACACCCGGGTTGAACCCTCGCACTCCCGGGAAGAACTCTCGCACACCCGGGAAGAACCCTCGCACACCCGGGAAGAAATCTCGCACACCCGGGAAGAACTCACACACACCCGGGAAGAACTCTCGCACACCCGGGTAGAACCCTCGCACACCCAGGTAGAACCCTCGCTCTTCCGGGAAGAACTCTTGCACACCCGGGAAGAACTCTCGCACACTCGGGAAGAACTCTCGCACTCCCGGGAAGAACTCTCGCACTCCTGGGAAGAACTCTCGCACTCCTGGGAAGAACTCTCGCACTCCTGGGAAGAACTCTCGCACACCCGGGAAGAACACTCGCACACCCGGGAAGAACTCTCGCACTCCCGGATAGAACCCTCGCACACCCGGGAAGAACTGTCACACACCCGGGAAGAACTCTCGCACACCCGGTTAGACCACTCGCACGCCCAGGTAGAACCCTCGCTATTCCAGGAAGAACTCTCGCACACCCGGGAAGAACTCTCGCACACCCGGTTAGAACACTCGCACACCCAGGTAGAACCCTCGCTATTCCGGGAGGAACTCTCGCACACCCAGGAAGAACTTTCGCACTCCCAGGAAGAACTCTCGCACACCCGGGAAGAACTCTCGCACACCCAGGAAGAACTTTCGCACTCCCGGGAAGAACTCTCGCACTCCCGGGAAGAACTCTCGCACACCCGGGAAGAACTCTCGCACACCGGGGAAGAACTTTCGCACTCCCGGGAAGAACTCTCGCACACCCGGGAAGACCTCTCGCACACCCAGGAAGAACTCTCGCACACCCGGGAAGAACTCTCGCACACCCAGGAAGAACTTTCGCACTCCCGGGAAGGACTCTCGCACACCCGGGAAGAACTCTCGCAAACCCAGGAAGAACTCTCGCACACCCGGGAAGAACTCTCGCACACCCAGGAAGAACACTCGCACACCCGGGAAGAACTCTCGCACTCCCGGGAAGAAATCTCGCACTCTGGGAAAGAACTGTCGCACACCGGGGAAGAACTCTCGCACTCTGGGGAAGAACTCTCGCACTCCCGGGAAGAACTCTCGCACACCCTGGAAGACCTCTCGCACACCCGGGAAGCACCCTCGCACACCCGGGAAAATCTCTCGCACACCTGGGAAGAACTCTTGCACTCCCGGGAAGAACTCTCGCACTCCTGGGAAGAACTCTCGCACACCTGGGAAGAACTCTTGCACTCCCGGGAAGAACTCTCGCACTCCTGGGAAGAACTCTCGCACACCTGGGAAGGACTCTCGCACTCCCGGGAAGAACTCTCGCACACCAGGGAAGAACACGCGCACGCACGGGAAGAACTCACGCACACCCGGGAAGAACTCTCGCACTCCCGGGAAGAACCCTCGCACACCCGGGAAGAACCCTCGCACTCCCGGGAAGAACTCTCGCACACCCGGGAAGAACCCTCGCACACCCGAAAAGAACTCTCGCACACCCGGGAAGAACTCTCGCACACCTGGAAAGAACCCTCGCACACCCGGGAAGAACTCTCGCACACCCGGGTTGAACCCTCGCACTCACGGGAAGAACTCTCGCACACCCGGGAAGAACCCCCGCACACCCGGGAAGAAATCTCGCACACCCGGGAAGAACTCTCGCACACCTGGGAAGAACTCTCGCACTCCTGGGAAGAACCCTCGCACTTCCGGGAAAAACTCTCGCACACCCGGGAAGAACTCTCGCACACCCGGGAAGAACCCTCGCACACCTGGGAAGAACTCTCGCACACCTGGGAAGAATTCTTGCACTCCTGGGAAGAGCTCTCGCACTCCTGGGAAGAACTCTCACACACCCGGGAAGAACTCTCGCACACCCGGGAAGAACCCTCGCACACCTGGGAAGAACTCTCGCACACCTGGGAAGAACTCTCGCACTCCCGGGAAGAACCCTCGCACTCCCGGGAAGAACCCTCGCACACCCGGGAAGAACTCTCGCACACCCGGGAAGAACTCTCGCACTCCCGGGAAGAACTCTCGCACACCGGGGAAGAACCCTCGCACACCCGGGAAGAATTCTCGCACACCCGGGAAGAACTCTCGCACACCCGGGAAGAACCCTCGCACACTCGGGAAGGACCCTCGCACACCCGGGAAGAACACTTGCAATCCCGGGAAGAACCCTCGCACTCCCGGGAAGAACTCTCGCACACCCGGGTAAAACCCTCGCACACCCAGGTAGAACTCTTGCACACCCAGGTAGAACCCTCGCACTCCCAGGAAGAACCCTCGCACTCCCGGGAAGTACTCTCGCACTCCCGGGAAGAACCCTCGCACTCCCGGGAAGAACTCTCGCACACCCGGGTAAAACCCTCGCACACCCAGGTAGAACTCTCGCACACCCAGGTAGAACCCTCGCACACCCGGGAAGAACTCTCGCACTCCCGGGAAGAACTCTCGCACTCCCGGGAAGAACTCTCGCACTCCCGGGAAGAATTCTCGCACTTCCGGGAAGAACTCTCGCACACCCGGGAAGAACTCTCGCACTCCCGGGAAGAACTCTCGCACTCCTGGGAAGAACTCTCGCACTCCCGGGAAGACCTCTGGCACACCCGGGAAGAACTCTCGCACTCCTGGGAAGAACTCTCGCACTCCTGGGAAAAACTCTCGCACTCCTGGGAAGAACTCTCGCACACCCGGGAAGAACTCTCGCACACCCGGGAAGAACTCTCGCACACCCGGGAAGAACTCTCGCACACCCGGTTAGAACCCTCGCACACCCAGGTAGAACCCTCGCTCTTTCGGGAAGAACTCTTGCACACCCGGGAAGAACTCTTGCACACTCGGGAAGAACTCTCGCACTCCCGGGAAGAACTCTCGCACTCCTGGGAAGAACTCTCGCACTCCTGGGAAGAACTCTCGCACTCCTGGGAAGAACTCTCGCACACCCGGGAAGAACACTCGCACACCCGGGAAGAACTCTCGCACTCCCGGGTAGAACCCTCGCACACCCGGGAAGAACTGTCACACACCCGGGAAGAACTCTCGCACACCCGGTTAGACCACTCGCACGCCCAGGTAGAACCCTCGCTATTCCAGGAAGAACTCTCGCACACCCGGGAAGAACTCTCGCACACCCGGTTAGAACACTCGCACACCCAGGTAGAACCCTCGCTATTCCGGGAGGAACTCTCGCACACCCAGGAAGAACTTTCGCACTCCCAGGAAGAACTCTCGCACACCCGTGAAGAACTCTCGCACACCCAGGAAGAACTTTCGCACCCCCGGGAAGAACTCTCGCACTCCCGGGAAGAACTCTCGCACACCCGGGAAGAACTCTCGCACACCGGGGAAGAACTTTCGCACTCCCGGGAAGAACTCTCGCACACCCGGGAAGACCTCTCGCACACCCAGGAAGAACTCTCGCACACCCGGGAAGAACTCTCGCACACCCAGGAAGAACTTTCGCACTCCCGGGAAGGACTCTCGCACACCCGGGAAGAACTCTCGCAAACCCAGGAAGAACTCTCGCACACCGGGAAGAACTCTCGCACACCCGGGTTGAACCCTCGCACACCCGGGAAGAACTCTCGCACACCCGGGAAGAAATCTCGCACACCCGGGAAGAACCCTCGCACACCTGGGAAGAACTCTCGCACACCTGGGAAGAACTCTCGCACTCCCGGGAAGAACCCTCGCACTCCCAGGAAGAACCCTCGCACACCCGGGAAGAACTCTCGCACACCCGGGAAGAACTCTCGCACTCCCGGGAAGAACTCTCGCACACCGGGGAAGAACCCTCGCACACCCGGGAAGAATTCTCGCACACCCGGGAAGAACTCTCGCACACCCGGGAAGAGCCCTCGCACACCCGGGAAGAACCCTCGCACACCCGGGAAGGACCCTCGCACACCCGGGAAGAACCCTTGCACTCCCGGGACGAACCCTCGCACTCCCGGGAAGAACTCTCGCACACCCGGGTAAAACCCTCGCACACCCAGGTAGAACTCTCGCACACCCAGATAGAACCCTCGCACTCCCAGGAAGAACCCTCGCACTCCCGGGAAGTACTCTCGCACTCCCGGGAAGAACCCTCGCACTCCCGGGAAGAACTCTCGCACACCCGGGTAAAACCCTCGCACAACCAGGTAGAACTCTCGCACACCCAGGTAGAACCCTCGCACACCCGGGAAGAACTCTCGCACTCCCGGGAAGAACTCTCGCACTCCCGGGAAGAATTCTCGCACTTCCGGGAAGAACTCTCGCACTCCCGGGAAGAACTCTCGCACTTCTGGGAAGAACCCTCGCACACCCGGGAAGAACCCTCGCACTCCCGGGAAGAACTCTCGCACACCCGGGAAGAACCCTCGCACACCCGGGAAGAACTCTCGCACACCCGGGAAGAACTCTCGCACACCTGGGAAGAACACTCGCACACCCGGGAAGAACTCTCGCACACCCGGGTTGAACCCTCGCACTCCCGGGAAGAACTCTCGCACACCCGGGAAGAACCCTCGCACACCCGGGAAGAAATCTCGCACACCCGGGAAGAACTCTCGCACACCTGGGAAGAACTCTCGCACTCCTGGGAAGAACCCTCGCACTTCCGGGAAGAACTCTCGCACACCCGGGAAGAACTCTCGCACACCCGGGAAGAACCCTCGCACACCTGGGGAGAACTCTCGCACACCTGGGAAGAATTCTTGCACTCCCGGGAAGAACTCTCGCACTCCCGGGAAGAACCCTCGCACACCCGGGAAGAACCCTCGCACTCCCGGGAAGAACTCTCGCACACCCGGGAAGATCCCTCGCACACCCGAAAAGAACTCTCGCACACCCGGGAAGAACTCTCGCACACCTGAGTTGAACCCTCGCACACCCGGGAAGAACTCTCGCACACCCGGGTTGAACCCTCGCACTCCCGGGAAGAACTCTCGCACTCCCGGGAAGAACCCTCGTACAACCGGGAAGAAATCTCGCACACCCGGGAAGAACTCTCGCACACCTGGGAAGAACTCTCGTACTCCTGGGAAGAACCCTCGCACTTCCGGGAAGAACTCTCGCACACCCGGGAAGAACTCTCGCACACCCGGGAAGAACCCTCGCACACCTGGGAAGAACTCTCGCACACCTGGGAAGAATTCTTGCACTCCCGGGAAGAGCTCTCGCACTCCTGGGAAGAACTCTCACACACCCGGGAAGAACTCTCGCACACCCGGGAAGAATCCTCGCACACCTGGAAAGAACTCTCGCACACCTGGGAAGAACTCTCGCACTCCCGGGAAGAACCCTCGCACTCCCGGGAAGAACCCTCGCACACCCGGGAAGAACTCTCGCACACCCGGGAAGAACTCTCGCACTCCCGGGAAGAACTCTCGCACACCGGGGAAGAACCCTCGCACACCCGGGAAGAATTCTCGCACACCCGGGAAGAATTCTCGCACACCCGGGAAGAACCCTCGCACACCCGGGAAGGACCCTCGCACACCCGGGAAGAACCCTTGCACTCCCGGGAAGAACCCTCGCACTCCCGGGAAGAACTCTCGCACACCCGGGTAAAACCCTCGCACACCCAAGTAGAACTCTCGCACACCCAGGTAGAACACTCGCACTCCCAGGAAGAAGCCTCGCACTCCCGGGAAGTACTCTCGCACTCCCGGGAAGTACTCTCGCACTCCCGGGAAGAACCCTCGCACTCCCGGGAAGAACTCTCGCACACCCGGGTAAAACCCTCGCACACCCAGGTAGAACTCTCGCACACCCATGTAGAACCCTCGCACACCCGGGAAGAACTCTCGCACTCCCGGGAAGAACTCTCGCACTCCCGGGAAGAATTCTCGCACTTCCGGGAAGAGATCTCGCACACCCGGGAAGAACTCTCGCACCCCCGGGAAGAACTCTCGCACTCCTGGGAAGAACTCTCGCACTCCCGGGAAGACCTCTGGCACACCCGGGAAGAACTCTCGCACTCCTGGGAAGAACTCTCGCACTCCTGGGAAAAACTCTCGCACTCCTGGGAAGAACTCTCGCACACCCGGGAAGAACTCTCGCACACCCGGGAAGAACTCACACACACCCGGGAAGAACTCTCGCACACCCGGTTAGAACCCTCGCACACCCAGGTAGAACCCTCGCTCTTCCGGGAAGAACTCTTGCACACCCGGGAAGAACTCTCGCACACTCGGGAAGAACTCTCGCACTCCCGGGAAGAACTCTCGCACTCCTGGGAAGAACTCTCGCACTCCTGGGAAGAACTCTCGCACTCCTGGGAAGAACTCTCGCACACCCGGGAAGAACTCTCGCACTCCCGGGTAGAACCCTCGCACACCCGGGAAGAACTGTCACACACCCGGGAAGAACTCTCGCACACCCGGTTAGACCACTCGCACACCCAGGTAGAACCCTCGCTATTCCGGGAGGAACTCTCGCACACCCAGGAAGAACTTTCGCACTCCCAGGAAGAACTCTCGCACACCCGGGAAGAACTCTCGCACACCCAGGAAGAACTTTCGCACTCCCGGGAAGAACTCTCGCACTCCCGGGAAGAACTCTCGCACACCCGGGAAGAACTCTCGCACACCCGGGAAGAACTCTAGCACACCCGGGAAGAACTCTCGCACACCCAGGAAGAACTTTCGCACTCCCGGGAAGGACTCTCGCACACCCGGGAAGAACTCTCGCAAACCCAGGAAGAACTCTCGCACACCCGGGAAGAACTCTCGCACACCCGGGTTGAACCCTCGCACACCCGGGAAGAACTCTCGCACACCCGGGAAGAAATCTCGCACACCCGGGAAGAACCCTCGCACACCTGGGAAGAACTCTCGCACACCTGGGAAGAACTCTCGCACTCCCGGGAAGAACCCTCGCACTCCCGGGAAGAACCCTCGCACACCCGGGAAGAACTCTCGCACACCCGGGAAGAACTCTCGCACTCCCGGGAAGAACTCTCGCACACCGGGGAAGAACCCTCGCACACCCGGGAAGAATTCTCGCACACCCGGGAAGAACTCTCGCACACCCGGGAAGAGCCCTCGCACACCCGGGAAGAACCCTCGCACACCCGGGAAGGACCCTCGCACACCCGGGAAGAACCCTTGCACTCCCGGGACGAACCCTCGCACTCCCGGGAAGAACTCTCGCACACCCGGGTAAAACCCTCGCACACCCAGGTAGAACTCTCGCACACCCAGATAGAACACTCGCACTCCCAGGAAGAACCCTCGCACTCCCAGGAAGTACTCTCGCACTCCCGGGAAGAACCCTCGCACTCCCGGGAAGAACTCTCGCACACCCGGGTAAAACCCTCGCACAACCAGGTAGAACTCTCGCACACCCAGGTAGAACCCTCGCACACCCGGGAAGAACTCTCGCACTCCCGGGAAGAACTCTCGCACTCCCGGGAAGAATTCTCGCACTTCCGGGAAGAACTCTCGCACTCCCGGGAAGAACTCTCGCACTTCTGGGAAGAACCCTCGCACACCCGGGAAGAACTCACACACACCCGGGAAGAACTCTCGCACACCCGGTTAGAACCCTCGCACACCCAGGTAGAACCCTCGCTCTTCCGGGAAGAACTCTTGCACACCCGGGAAGAACTCTCGCACACTCGGGAAGAACTCTCGCACTCCCGGGAAGAACTCTCGCACTCCTGGGAAGAACTCTCGCACTCCTGGGAAGAACTCTCGCACTCCCGGGTAGAACCCTCGCACACCCGGGAAGAACTGTCACACACCCGGGAAGAACTCTCGCACACCCGGTTAGACCACTCGCACACCCAGGTAGAACCCTCGCTATTCCGGGAGGAACTCTCGCACACCCAGGAAGAACTTTCGCACTCCCAGGAAGAACTCTCGCACACCCGGGAAGAACTCTCGCACACCCAGGAAGAACTTTCGCACTCCCGGGAAGAACTCTCGCACTCCCGGGAAGAACTCTCGCACACCCGGGAAGAACTCTCGCACACCCGGGAAGAACTCTCGCACACCCAGGAAGAACTTTCGCACTCCCGGGAAGGACTCTCGCACACCCGGGAAGAACTCTCGCAAACCCAGGAAGAACTCTCGCACACCCGGGAAGAACTCTCGCACACCCGGGTTGAACCCTCGCACACCCGGGAAGAACTCTCGCACACCCGGGAAGAAATCTCGCACACCCGGGAAGAACCCTCGCACACCTGGGAAAAACTCTCGCACACCTGGGAAGAACTCTCGCACTCCTGGGAAGAACTCTCGCACACCCGGGAAGAACTCTCGCACTCCCGGGTAGAACCCTCGCACACCCGGGAAGAACTGTCACACACCCGGGAAGAACTCTCGCACACCCGGTTAGACCACTCGCACACCCAGGTAGAACCCTCGCTATTCCGGGAGGAACTCTCGCACACCCAGGAAGAACTTTCGCACTCCCAGGAAGAACTCTCGCACACCCGGGAAGAACTCTCGCACACCCAGGAAGAACTTTCGCACTCCCGGGAAGAACTCTCGCACTCCCGGGAAGAACTCTCGCACACCCGGGAAGAACTCTCGCACACCCGGGAAGAACTCTAGCACACCCGGGAAGAACTCTCGCACACCCAGGAAGAACTTTCGCACTCCCGGGAAGGACTCTCGCACACCCGGGAAGAACTCTCGCAAACCCAGGAAGAACTCTCGCACACCCGGGAAGAACACTCGCACACCCGGGTTGAACCCTCGCACACCCGGGAAGAACTCTCGCACACCCGGGAAGAAATCTCGCACACCCGGGAAGAACCCTCGCACACCTGGGAAGAACTCTCGCACACCTGGGAAGAACTCTCGCACTCCCGGGAAGAACCCTCGCACTCCCGGGAAGAACCCTCGCACACCCGGGAAGAACTCTCGCACACCCGGGAAGAACTCTCGCACTCCCGGGAAGAACTCTCGCACACCGGGGAAGAACCCTCGCACACCCGGGAAGAATTCTCGCACACCCGGGAAGAACTCTCGCACACCCGGGAAGAGCCCTCGCACACCCGGGAAGAACCCTCGCACACCCGGGAAGGACCCTCGCACACCCGGGAAGAACCCTTGCACTCCCGGGACGAACCCTCGCACTCCCGGGAAGAACTCTCGCACACCCGGGTAAAACCCTCGCACACCCAGGTAGAACTCTCGCACACCCAGATAGAACCCTCGCACTCCCGGGAAGAACTCTCGCACACCCGGGAAGAACTCTCGCACACCCGGGAAGAACTCTCGCACACCCAGGAAGAACTTTCGCACTCCCGGGAAGGACTCTCGCACACCCGGGAAGAACTCTCGCAAACACAGGAAGAACTCTCGCACACCCGGGAAGAACTCTCGCACACCCGGGTTGAACCCTCGCACACCCGGGAAGAACTCTCGCACACCCGGGAAGAAATCTCGCACACCCGGGAAGAACCCTCGCACACCTGGGAAGAACTCTCGCACACCTGGGAAGAACTCTCGCACTCCTGGGAAGAACTCTCGCACACCCGGGAAGAACTCTCGCACTCCCGGGTAGAACCCTCGCACACCCGGGAAGAACTGTCACACACCCGGGAAGAACTCTCGCACACCCGGTTAGACCACTCGCACACCCAGGTAGAACCCTCGCTATTCCGGGAGGAACTCTCGCACACCCAGGAAGAACTTTCGCACTCCCAGGAAGAACTCTCGCACACCCGGGAAGAACTCTCGCACACCCAGGAAGAACTTTCGCACTCCCGGGAAGAACTCTCGCACTCCCGGGAAGAACTCTCGCACACCCGGGAAGAACTCTCGCACACCCGGGAAGAACTCTAGCACACCCGGGAAGAACTCTCGCACACCCAGGAAGAACTTTCGCACTCCCGGGAAGGACTCTCGCACACCCGGGAAGAACTCTCGCAAACCCAGGAAGAACTCTCGCACACCCGGGAAGAACTCTCGCACACCCGGGTTGAACCCTCGCACACCCGGGAAGAACTCTCGCACACCCGGGAAGAAATCTCGCACACCCGGGAAGAACCCTCGCACACCTGGGAAGAACTCTCGCACACCTGGGAAGAACTCTCGCACTCCCGGGAAGAACCCTCGCACTCCCGGGAAGAACCCTCGCACACCCGGGAAGAACTCTCGCACACCCGGGAAGAACTCTCGCACTCCCGGGAAGAACTCTCGCACACCGGGGAAGAACCCTCGCACACCCGGGAAGAATTCTCGCACACCCGGGAAGAACTCTCGCACACCCGGGAAGAGCCCTCGCACACCCGGGAAGAACCCTCGCACACCCGGGAAGGACCCTCGCACACCCGGGAAGAACCCTTGCACTCCCGGGACGAACCCTCGCACTCCCGGGAAGAACTCTCGCACACCCGGGTAAAACCCTCGCACACCCAGGTAGAACTCTCGCACACCCAGATAGAACCCTCGCACTCCCAGGAAGAACCCTCGCACTCCCGGGAAGTACTCTCGCACTCCCGGGAAGAACCCTCGCACTCCCGGGAAGAACTCTCGCACACCCGGGTAAAACCCTCGCACAACCAGGTAGAACTCTCGCACACCCAGGTAGAACCCTCGCACACCCGGGAAGAACTCTCGCACTCCCGGGAAGAACTCTCGCACTCCCGGGAAGAATTCTCGCACTTCCGGGAAGAACTCTCGCACTCCCGGGAAGAACTCTCGCACTTCTGGGAAGAACCCTCGCACACCCGGGAAGAACTCACACACACCCGGGAAGAACTCTCGCACACCCGGTTAGAACCCTCGCACACCCAGGTAGAACCCTCGCTCTTCCGGGAAGAACTCTTGCACACCCGGGAAGAACTCTCGCACACTCGGGAAGAACTCTCGCACTCCCGGGAAGAACTCTCGCACTCCTGGGAAGAACTCTCGCACTCCTGGGAAGAACTCTCGCACTCCTGGGAAGAACTCTCGCACTCCCGGGTAGAACCCTCGCACACCCGGGAAGAACTGTCACACACCCGGGAAGAACTCTCGCACACCCGGTTAGACCACTCGCACACCCAGGTAGAACCCTCGCTATTCCGGGAGGAACTCTCGCACACCCAGGAAGAACTTTCGCACTCCCAGGAAGAACTCTCGCACACCCGGGAAGAACTCTCGCACACCCAGGAAGAACTTTCGCACTCCCGGGAAGAACTCTCGCACTCCCGGGAAGAACTCTCGCACACCCGGGAAGAACTCTCGCACACCCGGGAAGAACTCTCGCACACCCAGGAAGAACTTTCGCACTCCCGGGAAGGACTCTCGCACACCCGGGAAGAACTCTCGCAAACCCAGGAAGAACTCTCGCACACCCGGGAAGAACTCTCGCACACCCGGGTTGAACCCTCGCACACCCGGGAAGAACTCTCGCACACCCGGGAAGAAATCTCGCACACCCGGGAAGAACCCTCGCACACCTGGGAAGAACTCTCGCACACCTGGGAAGAACTCTCGCACTCCCGGGAAGAACCCTCGCACTCCCGGGAAGAACCCTCGCACACCCGGGAAGAACTCTCGCACACCCGGGAAGAACTCTCGCACTCCCGGGAAGAACTCTCGCACACCGGGGAAGAACCCTCGCACACCCGGGAAGAATTCTCGCACACCCGGGAAGAACTCTCGCACACCCGGGAAGAGCCCTCGCACACCCGGGAAGAACCCTCGCACACCCGGGAAGGACCCTCGCACACCCGGGAAGAACCCTTGCACTCCCGGGAAGAAATCTAACACACCCGGGTAAAACCCTCGCACACCCAGGTAGAACTCTCGCACACCCAGATAGAACCCTCGCACTCCCAGGAAGAACCCTCGCACTCCCGGGAAGTACTCTCGCACTCCCGGGAAGAACCCTCGCACTCCCGGGACGAACTCTCGCACACCCGGGTAAAACCCTCGCACAACCAGGTAGAACTCTCGCACACCCAGGTAGAACCCTCGCACACCCGGGAAGAACTCTCGCACTCCCGGGAAGAACTCTTGCACTCCCGGGAAGAATTCTCGCACTTCCGGGAAGAACTCTCGCACTCCCGGGAAGAACTCTCGCACTCCTGGGAAGAACCCTCGCACACCCGGGAAGAACCCTCGCACTCCCGGGAAGAACTCTCGCACACCCGGGAAGAACCCTCGCACACCCAGGAAGAACTCTCGCACACCCGGGAAGAACTCTCGCACACCTGGGAAGAACACTCGCACACCCGGGAAGAACTCTCGCACACCCGGGTAGAACCCTCGCACTCCCAGGAAGAACCCTCGCACTCCCGGGAAGTACTCTCGCACTCCCGGGAAGAACCCTCGCACTCCCGGGAAGAACTCTCGCACACCCGGGTAGAACTCTCGCACACCCAGGTAGAACCCTCGCACACCCGGGAAGAACTCTCGCACTCCCGGGAAGAACTCTCGCACTCCCGGGAAGAATTCTCGCACTTCCGGGAAGAACTCTCGCACTCCCGGGAAGAACTCTCGCACTTCTGGGAAGAACCCTCGCACACCCGGGAAGAACTCACACACACCCGGGAAGAACTCTCGCACACCCGGTTAGAACCCTCGCACACCCAGGTAGAACCCTCGCTCTTCCGGGAAGAACTCTTGCACACCCGGGAAGAACTCTCGCACACTCGGGAAGAACTCTCGCACTCCCGGGAAGAACTCTCGCACTCCTGGGAAGAACTCTCGCACTCCTGGGAAGAACTCTCGCACTCCTGGGAAGAACTCTCGCACTCCCGGGTAGAACCCTCGCACACCCGGGAAGAACTGTCACACACCCGGGAAGAACTCTCGCACACCCGGTTAGACCACTCGCACACCTGGGAAGAACTCTCGCACACCTGGGAAGAATTCTTGCACTCCCGGGAAGAACTCTCGCACTCCCGGGAAGAACCCTCGCACACCCGGGAAGAACCCTCGCACTCCCGGGAAGAACTCTCGCACACCCGGGAAGATCCCTCGCACACCCGAAAAGAACTCTCGCACACCCGGGAAGAACTCTCGCACACCTGAGTTGAACACTCGCACACCCGGGAAGAACTCTCGCACACCCGGGTTGAACCCTCGCACTCCCGGGAAGAACTCTCGCACTCCCGGGAAGAACCCTCGCACACCCGGGAAGAAATCTCGCACACCCGGGAAGAACTCTCGCACACCTGGGAAGAACTCTCGCACTCCTGGGAAGAACCCTCGCACTTCCGGGAAGAACTCTCGCACACCCGGGAAGAACTCTCGCACACCCGGGAAGAACCCTCGCACACCTGGGAAGAACTCTCGCACACTTGGGAAGAATTCTTGCACTCCCGGGAAGAGCTCTCGCACTCCTGGGAAGAACTCTCACACACCCGGGAAGAACTCTCGCACACCCGGGAAGAATCCTCGCACACCTGAAAAGAACTCTCGCACACCTGGGAAGAACTCTCGCACTCCCGGGAAGAACCCTCGCACTCCCGGGAAGAACCCTCGCACACCCGGGAAGAACTCTCGCACACCCGGGAAGAACTCTCGCACTCCCGGGAAGAACTCTCGCACACCGGGGAAGAACCCTCGCACACCCGGGAAGAATTCTCGCACACCCGGGAAGAATTCTCGCACACCCGGGAAGAACCCTCGCACACCCGGGAAGAACCCTCGCACACCCGGGAAGGACCCTCGCACACCCGGGAAGAACCCTTGCACTCCCGGGAAGAACCCTCGCACTCCCGGGAATAACTCTCGCACACCCGGGTAAAACCCTCGCACACCCAGGTAGAACTCTCGCACACCCAGGTAGAACCCTCGCACTCCCAGGAAGAAGCCTCGCACTCCCGGGAAGTACTCTCGCACTCCCGGGAAGTACTCTCGCACTCCCGGGAAGAACCCTCGCACTCCCGGGAAGAACTCTCGCACACCCGGGTAAAACCCTCGCACACCCAGGTAGAACTCTCGCACACCCAGGTAGAACCCTCGCACACCCGGGAAGAACTCTCGCACTCCCGGGAAGAACTCTCGCACTCCCGGGAAGAATTCTCGCACTTCCGGGAAGAGCTCTCGCACACCCGGGAAGAACTCTCGCACTCCCGGGAAGAACTCTCGCACTCCTGGGAAGAACACTCGCACTCCCGGGAAGACCTCTGGCAGACCCGGGAAGAACTCTCGCACTCCTGGGAAGAACTCTCGCACTCCTGGGAAAAACTCTCGCACTCCTGGGAAGAACTCTCGCACACCCGGGAAGAACTCTCGCACACCCGGGAAGAACTCTCGCACACCCGGGAATAACTCACACACACCCGGGAATAACTCTCGCACACCCGGTTAGAACCCTCGCACACCCAGGTAGAACCCTCGCTCTTCCGGGAAGAACTCTTGCACACCCGGGAAGAACTCTCGCACACTCGGGAAGAACTCTCGCACTCCCGGGAAGAACTCTCGCACTCCTGGGAAGAACTCTCGCACTCCTGGGAAGAACTCTCGCACTCCTGGGAAGAACTCTCGCACACCCGGGAAGAACTCTCGCACTCCCGGGTAGAACCCTCGCACACCCGGGAAGAACTGTCACACACCCGGGAAGAACTCTCGCACACCCGGTTAGACCACTCGCACACCCAGGTAGAACCCTCGCTATTCCGGGAGGAACTCTCGCACACCCAGGAAGAACTTTCGCACTCCCAGGAAGAACTCTCGCACACCCGGGAAGAACTCTCGCACACCCAGGAAGAACTTTCGCACTCCCGGGAAGAACTCTCGCACTCCCGGGAAGAACTCTCGCACACCCGGGAAGAACTCTCGCACACCGGGGAAGAACTTTCGCACTCCAGGGAAGAACTCTCGCACACCCGGGAAGACCTCTCGCACACCCAGGAAGAAATCTCGCACACCCGGGAAGAACTCTCGCACACACAGGAAGAACTTTCGCACTCCCGGGAAGGACTCTCGCACACCCGGGAAGAACTCTCGCACACCCAGGAAGAACTCTCGCACACCCGGGAAGAACACTCGCACACCCGGGTTGAACCCTCGCACACCCGGGAAGAACTCTCGCACTCCCGGGAAGAACCCTCGCACACCCGGGAAGAACCCACGCACACCCGGGAAGAACTCTCGCACTCCCGGGAAGAACCCTCGCACACCCAGGAAGAACCCTCGCACTCCCGGGAAGAACCCTCGCACACCCGGGAAGAACCCTCGCACACCCGGGAAGAACTCTCGCTCACCCGAGAAGAACTCTCGCACACCTGGGAAGAACCCTCGCACACCCGGGAAGAACTCTCGCACACCCGGGTTGAACCCTCGCACTCCCGGGAAGAACTCTCGCACACCCGGGAAGAACCCTCGCACACCCGGGAAGAAATCTCGCACACCCGGGAAGAACTCTCGCACACCTGGGAAGAACTCTCGCACTCCTGGGAAGAACCCTCGCACTTCCGGGAAGAACTCTCGCACACCCGGGAAGAACTCTCGCACACCCGGGAAGAACCCTTGCACACCTGGGAAGAACTCTCGCACACCTGGGAAGAATTCTTGCACTCCCGGGAAGAGCTCTCGCACTCCTGGGAAGAACTCTCACACACCCGGGAAGAACTCTCGCACACCCGGGAAGAACCCTCGCACACCTGGGAAGAACTCTCGCACACCTGGGAAGAACTCTCGCACTCCCGGGAAGAACCCTCGCACTCCCGAGAAGAACCCTCGCACACACGGGAAGAACTCTCGCACACCCGGGAAGAACTCTCGCACTCCCAGGAAGAACTCTCGCACACCGGGGAAGAACCCTCGCACACCCGGGAAGAATTCTCGCACACCCGGGAAGAACTCTTGCACACCCGGGAAGAGCCCTCGCACACCCGGGAAGAACTCTCGCACACCCGGGAAGGACCCTCGCACACCCGGGAAGAACCCTTGCACTCCCGGGAAGAACCCTCGCACTCCCGGGAAGAACTCTCTCACACCCGGGTAAAACCCTCGCACACCCAGGTAGAACTCTCGCACACCCAGGTAGAACTCTCGCACTCCCAGGAAGAACCCTCGCACTCCCGGGAAGTACTCTCGCACTCCCGGGAAGAACCCTCGCACTCCCGGGAAGAACTCTCGCACACCCGGGTAAAACCCTCGCACACCCAGGTAGAACTCTCGCACACCCAGGTGGAACCCTCGCACACCCGGGAAGAACTCTCGCACTCCCGGGAAGAACTTTCGCACTCCCGGGAAGAATTCTCGCAATTCCGGGAAGAACTCTCGCACTCCCGGGAAGAACTCTCGCACTCCTGGGAAGAACCCTCGCACACCCGGGAAGAACCCTCGCACTCCCGGGAAGAACTCTCGCACACCCGGGAAGAACCCTCGCACACCCGGGAAGAACTCTCGCACACCCGGGAAGAACTCTCGCACACCTGGGAAGAACCCTCGCACATCCGGGAAGAACTCTCGCACACCCGGGTTGAACCCTCGCACTCCCGGGAAGAACTCTCGCACACCCGGGAAGAACCCTCGCACACCCGGGAAGAAATCTCGCACACCCGGGAAGAACTCTCGCACACCTGGGAAGAATACTCGCACTCCTGGGAAGAACCCTCGCACTTCCGGTAAGAACTCTCGCACACCCGGGAAGAACTCTCGCACACCCGGGAAGAACCCTCGCACACCTGGGAAGAACTCTCGCACACCTGGGAAGAATTCTTGCACTCCCGGGAAGAGCTCTCGCACTCCTGGGAAGAACTCTCACACACCCGGGAAGAACTCTCGCACTCCCGGGAAGAACCCTCGCACACCCGGGAAGAACTCTCGCGCACCCGGGAAGAACTCTCGCACTCCCGGGAAGAACTCTCGCACAACGGGGAAGAACCCTCGCACACCCGGGAAGAATTCTCGCACACCCGGGAAGAACTCTCGCACACCCGGGAAGAGCCCTCGCACACCCGGGAAGAACCCTCGCACACCCGGGAAGGACCCTCGCACACCCGGGAAGAACTCTCGCACACCCGGGAAGAACTCTCGCACACCCGGGTTGAACCCTCGCACACCCGGGAAGAACTCTCGCACTCCCGGGAAGAACGCTCGCACACCCGGGAAGAACCCACGCACACCCGGGAAGAACTCTCGCACTCCCGGGAAGAACCCTCGCACACCCGGGAAGAACCCTCGCACTCCCGGGAAGAACCCTCGCACACCCGGGAAGAACCCTCGCACACCCGGGAAGAACTCTCGCTCACCCGAGAAGAACTCTCGCACACCTGGGAAGAACCCTCGCACACCCGGGAAGAACTCTCGCACACCCGGGTTGAACCCTCGCACTCCCGGGAAGAACTCTCGCACACCCGGGAAGAACCCTCGCACACCCGGGAAGAAATCTCGCACACCCGGGAAGAACTCTCGCACACCTGGGAAGAACTCTCGCACTCCTGGGAAGAACCCTCGCACTTCCGGGAAGAACTCTCGCACACCCGGGAAGAACTCTCGCACACCCGGGAAGAACCCTTGCACACCTGGGAAGAACTCTCGCACACCTGGGAAGAATTCTTGCACTCCCGGGAAGAGCTCTCGCACTCCTGGGAAGAACTCTCACACACCCGGGAAGAACTCTCGCACTCCCGGGAAGAACCCTCGCACACCCGGGAAGAACTCTCGCGCACCCGGGAAGAACTCTCGCACTCCCGGGAAGAACTCTCGCACAACGGGGAAGAACCCTCGCACACCCGGGAAGAATTCTCGCACACCCGGGAAGAACTCTCGCACACCCGGGAAGAGCCCTCGCACACCCGGGAAGAACCCTCGCACACCCGGGAAGGACCCTCGCACACCCGGGAAGAACCCTCGCACACCCGGGAAGAACTCTCGCACACCCGGGAAGAACTCTCGCACACCCGGGTTGAACCCTCGCACACCCGGGAAGAACTCTCGCACTCCCGGGAAGAACCCTCGCACACCCGGGAAGAACCCACGCACACCCGGGAAGAACTCTCGCACTCCCGGGAAGAACCCTCGCACACCCGGGAAGAACCCTCGCACTCCCGGGAAGAACCCTCGCACACCCGGGAAGAACCCTCGCACACCCGGGAAGAACTCTCGCTCACCCGAGAAGAACTCTCGCACACCTGGGAAGAACCCTCGCACTTCCGGGAAGAACTCTCGCACACCCGGGTTGAACCCTCGCACTCCCGGGAAGAACTCTCGCACACCCGGGAAGAACCCTCGCACACCCGGGAAGAAATCTCGCACACCCGGGAAGAACTCTCGCACACCTGGGAAGAACTCTCGCACTCCTGGGAAGAACCCTCGCACTTCCGGGAAGAACTCTCGCACACCCGGGAAGAACTCTCGCACACCCGGGAAGAACCCTTGCACACCTGGGAAGAACTCTCGCACACCTGGGAAGAATTCTTGCACTCCCGGGAAGAGCTCTCGCACTCCTGGGAAGAACTCTCACACACCCGGGAAGAACTCTCGCACACCCGGGAAGAACCCTCGCACACCTGGGAAGAACTCTCGCACACCTGGGAAGAACTCTCGCACTCCCGGGAAGAACCCTCGCACTCCCGAGAAGAACCCTCGCACACACGGGAAGAACTCTCGCACACCCGGGAAGAACTCTCGCACTCCCAGGAAGAACTCTCGCACACCGGGGAAGAACCCTCGCACACCCGGGAAGAATTCTCGCACACCCGGGAAGAACTCTTGCACACCCGGGAAGAGCCCTCGCACACCCGGGAAGAACTCTCGCACACCCGGGAAGGACCCTCGCACACCCGGGAAGAACCCTTGCACTCCCGGGAAGAACCCTCGCACTCCCGGGAAGAACTCTCTCACACCCGGGTAAAACCCTCGCACACCCAGGTAGAACTCTCGCACACCCAGGTAGAACTCTCGCACTCCCAGGAAGAACCCTCGCACTCCCGGGAAGTACTCTCGCACTCCCGGGAAGAACCCTCGCACTCCCGGGAAGAACTCTCGCACACCCGGGTAAAACCCTCGCACACCCAGGTAGAACTCTCGCACACCCAGGTGGAACCCTCGCACACCCGGGAAGAACTCTCGCACTCCCGGGAAGAACTTTCGCACTCCCGGGAAGAATTCTCGCAATTCCGGGAAGAACTCTCGCACTCCCGGGAAGAACTCTCGCACTCCTGGGAAGAAACCTCGCACACCCGGGAAGAACCCTCGCACTCCCGGGAAGAACACTCGCACACCCGGGAAGAACCCTCGCACACCCGGGAAGAACTCTCGCACACCCGGGAAGAACTCTCGCACACCTGGGAAGAACCCTCGCACACCCGGGAAGAACTCTCGCACACCCGGGTTGAACCCTCGCACTCCCGGGAAGAACTCTCGCACACCCGGGAAGAACCCTCGCACACCCGGGAAGAAATCTTGCACACCCGGGAAGAACTCTCGCACACCTGGGAAGAACACTCGCACTCCTGGGAAGAACCCTCGCACTTCCGGTAAGAACTCTCGCACACCCGGGAAGAACTCTCGCACACCCGGGAAGAACCCTCGCACACCTGGGAAGAACTCTCGCACACCTGGGAAGAATTCTTGCACTCCCGGGAAGAGCTCTCGCACTCCTGGGAAGAACTCTCACACACCCGGGAAGAACTCTCGCACTCCCGGGAAGAACCCTCGCACACCCGGGAAGAACTCTCGCGCACCCGGGAAGAACTCTCGCACTCCCGGGAAGAACTCTCGCACAACGGGGAAGAACCCTCGCACACCCGGGAAGAATTCTCGCACACCCGGGAAGAACTCTCGCACACCCGGGAAGAGCCCTCGCACACCCGGGAAGAACCCTCGCACACCCGGGAAGGACCCTCGCACACCCGGGAAGAACCCTTGCACTCCCGGGAAGAACCCTCGCACTCCCGGGAAGAACTCTCGCACACCCGGGTAAAACCCTCGCACACCCAGGTAGGACTCTCGCACACCAGGTAGAACCCTCGCACACCCAGGAAGAACCCTCGCACTCCCGGGAAGTACTCTCGCACTCCCGGGAAGAACCCTCGCACTCCCGGGAAGAACTCTCGCACACCCGGGTAAAACCCTCGCACACCCAGGTAGAACTCTCGCACACCCAGGTAGAACCCTCGCACACCCGGGAAGAACTCTCGCACTCCCGGGAAGAACTCTCGCACTCCCGGGAAGAATTCTCGCACTTCCGGGAAGAACTCTCGCACTCCCGGGAAGAACTCTCGCACTCCTGGGAAGAACCCTCGCACACCCGGGAAGAACCCTCACACACCCGGGAAGAACCCTCGCACACCCGGAAGGACCCTCGCACACCCGGGAAGAACCCTTGCACTCCCGGGAAGAACCCTCGCACTCCCGGGAAGAACTCTCGCACACCCGGGTAAAACCCTCGCACACCCAGGTAGAACTCTCGCACACCCAGGTAGAACCCTCGCACTCCCAGGAAGAACCCTCGCACTCCCGGGAAGTACTCTCGCACTCCCGGGAAGAACCCTCGCACTCCCGGGAAGAACTCTCGCACACCCGGGTAAAACCATCGCACACCCAGGTAGAACCCTCGCACACCCAGGAAGAACTCTCGCACTCCCGGGAAGAACTCTCGCGCTCCCGGGAAGAATTCTCGCACTCCCGGGAAGAACTCTCGCACTCCCGGGAAGAACTCTCGCACTCCTGGGAAGAACCCTCGCACACCCGGGAAGAACTCTCGCACTCCCGGGAAGAACTCTCGTACACCCGGGAAGAACTCTCGCACACACGGGAGGAACTCTCGCACACACGGGAAGAACTCTCGTACTCCTGGGAAGAACCCTCGCACACCCAGGAAGAACTCTCGCACTCCCGGGAAGAACTCTCGCACACCCGGGAAGAACTCTCGCACACACGAGAAGAACTCTCGCACACAGGGGAAGAACTCTCGCACTCCTGGGAAGAACTCTCGCACACACTGGAAGAACTCTCGCACTCCCGGGAAGAGCTCTCGCACACCCGGGTAAAACCTTCGCACACCCAGGTAGAACCCTCGCACACCCGGGTAGAACACTCGCACACCCTTGAAGAACTCTCGCAAACCCGTTTAGAACCCTCGCACACCCGGGAAGATCTCTCGCACTCCCGGGAAGAGCTCTCGCACTCCTGGGAAGAACTCTCACACACCCGGGAAGAACTCTCGCACTCCCGGGAAGAACCCTCGCACACCCGGGAAGAACTCTCGCGCACCCGGGAAGAACTCTCGCACTCCCGGGAAGAACTCTCGCACAACGGGGAAGAACCCTCGCACACCCGGGAAGAATTCTCGCACACCCGGGAAGAACTCTCGCACACCCGGGAAGAGCCCTCGCACACCCGGGAAGAACCCTCGCACTCCCGGGAAGTACTCTCGCACTCCCGGGAAGAACCCTCGCACTCCCGGGAAGAACTCTCGCACACCCGGGTAAAACCATCGCACACCCAGGTAGAACCCTCGCACACCCAGGAAGAACTCTCGCACTCCCGGGAAGAACTCTCGCGCTCCCGGGAAGAATTCTCGCACTCCCGGGAAGAACTCTCGCACTCCCGGGAAGAACTCTCGCACTCCTGGGAAGAACCCTCGCACACCCGGGAAGAACTCTCGCACTCCCGGGAAGAACTCTCGTACACCCGGGAAGAACTCTCGCACTCCCGGGAAGAACTCTCGCACACCCGGGAAGAACTCTCGCACACACGAGAAGAACTCTCGCACACAGGGGAAGAACTCTCGCACTCCTGGGAAGAACTCTCGCACACACTGGAAGAACTCTCGCACTCCCGGGAAGAGCTCTCGCACACCCGGGTAAAACCTTCGCACACCCAGGTTTGAACCCTCGCACACCCGGGTAGAACACTCGCACACCCTTGAAGAACTCTCGCAAACCCGTTTAGAACCCTCGCACACCCGGGAAGATCTCTCGCACACCCGGGAAGAACCCTCACACACCCGGGAAGAACCCTCGCACACCCGGAAGGACCCTTGCACACCCGGGAAGAACCCTTGCACTCCCGGGAAGAACCCTCGCACTCCCGGGAAGAACTCTCGCACACCCGGGTAAAACCCTCGCACAACGGGGAAGAACCCTCGCACACCCGGGAAGAATTCTCGCACACCCGGGAAGAACTCTCGCACACCCGGGAAGAGCCCTCGCACACCCGGGAAGAACCCTCGCACACCCGGGAAGGACCCTCGCACACCCGGGAAGAACCCTTGCACTCCCGGGAAGAACCCTCGCACTCCCGGGAAGAACTCTCGCACACCCGGGTAAAACCCTCGCACACCCAGGTAGGACTCTCGCACACCAGGTAGAACCCTCGCACACCCAGGAAGAACCCTCGCACTCCCGGGAAGTACTCTCGCACTCCCGGGAAGAACCCTCGCACTCCCGGGAAGAACTCTCGCACACCCGGGTAAAACCCTCGCACACCCAGGTAGAACTCTCGCACACCCAGGTAGAACCCTCGCACACCCGGGAAGAACTCTCGCACTCCCGGGAAGAACTCTCGCACTCCCGGGAAGAATTCTCCCACTTCCGGGAAGAACTCTCGCACTCCCGGGAAGAACTCTCGCACTCCTGGGAAGAACCCTCGCACACCCGGGAAGAACCCTCACACACCCGGGAAGAACCCTCGCACACCCGGAAGGACCCTCGCACACCCGGGAAGAACCCTTGCACTCCCGGGAAGAACCCTCGCACTCCCGGGAAGAACTCTCGCACACCCGGGTAAAACCCTCGCACACCCAGGTAGAACTCTCGCACACCCAGGTAGAACCCTCGCACTCCCAGGAAGAACCCTCGCACTCCCGGGAAGTACTCTCGCACTCCCGGGAAGAACCCTCGCACTCCCGGGAAGAACTCTCGCACACCCGGGTAAAACCATCGCACACCCAGGTAGAACCCTCGCACACCCAGGAAGAACTCTCGCACTCCCGGGAAGAACTCTCGCGCTCCCGGGAAGAATTCTCGCACTCCCGGGAAGAACTCTCGCACTCCCGGGAAGAACTCTCGCACTCCTGGGAAGAACCCTCGCACACCCGGGAAGAACTCTCGCACTCCCGGGAAGAACTCTCGTACACCCAGGAAGAACTCTCGCACACACGGGAGGAACTCTCGCACACACGGGAAGAACTCTCGTACTCCTGGGAAGAACCCTCGCACACCCAGGAAGAACTCTCGCACTCCCGGGAAAAACTCTCGCACACCCGGGAAGAACTCTCGCACACACGAGAAGAACTCTCGCACACAGGGGAAGAACTCTCGCACTCCTGGGAAGAACTCTCGCACACACTGGAAGAACTCTCGCACTCCCGGGAAGAGCTCTCGCACACCCGGGTAAAACCTTCGCACACCCAGGTAGAACCCTCGCACACCCGGGTAGAACACTCGCACACCCTTGAAGAACTCTCGCAAACGCGTTTAGAACCCTCGCACACCCGGGAAGATCTCTCGCAAACACGGGAAGAACTCTCGCACACCAGGGAAGAACTCTCGCACACCAGGGAAGAACTCTCGCACACCCGGGAAGAACTCTCGCACACTCGGCAAGAACTCTCCCACACCCGGGAAGAACTCTTGCACACCCGGGAAGACCTCTCGCACACCTTGGAAGAATTCTTGCACTCCCGGGAAGAACCCTCGCACTCCCGGGAAGAACCCTCGCACACCCGGGAAGAACTCTCGCACACCCGGGAAGAACTCTCGCACTCCCGGGAAGAACTCTCGCACACCGGGGAAGAACCCTCGCACACCCGGGAAGAATTCTCGCACACCCGGGAAGAACTCTTGCACACCCGGGAAGAGCCCTCGCACACCCGGGAAGAACCCTCGCACACCCGGGAAGGACCCTCGCAAACCCGGGAAGAACCCTTGCACTCCCGGGAAGAACCCTCGCACTCCCGCGAAGAACTCTCGCACACCCGGGTAAAACCCTCGCACACCCAGGTAGAACTCTCGCACACCCAGGTAGAACCCTCGCACTCCCAGGAAGAACCCTCGCACTCCCGGGAAGTACTCTCGCACTCCCGGGAAGAACCCTCGCACTCCCGGGAAGAACTCTCGCACACCCGGGTAAAACCCTCGCACACCCAGGTAGAACTCTCGCACACCCAGGTGGAAACCTCGCACACCCGGG
The DNA here is from genome assembly GCF_047496885.1 of Scyliorhinus torazame. NCBI lineage: Eukaryota > Metazoa > Chordata > Chondrichthyes > Carcharhiniformes > Scyliorhinidae > Scyliorhinus > Scyliorhinus torazame. The sequence continues at coordinate 33,073,838 of NC_092733.1, read as the reverse complement.
AAGAACTCTCGCACTCCCGGGAAGAACTCTCGCACTCCCGGGAAGAATTCTCGCAATTCCGGAAAGAACTCTCGCACTCCCGGGAAGAACTCTCGCACTCCTGGGAAGAACCCTCGCACACCCGGGAAGAACCCTCGCACTCCCGGGAAGAACTCTCGCACACCCCGGAAGAACCCTCGCACACCCGGGAAGAACTCTCGCACACCCGGGAAGAACTCTCGCACTCCTGGGAAGAACCCTCGCACACCCGGGAAGAACTCTCGCACACCCGGGTTGAACCCTCGCACTCCCGGGAAGAACTCTCGCACACCCGGGAAGAACCCTCGCACACCCAGGAAGAAATCTCGCACACCCGGGAAGAACTCTCGCACACCTGGCAAGAACTCTCGCACTCCTGGGAAGAACCCTCGCACTTCCGGGAAGAACTCTCGCACACCCGGGAAGAACTCTCGCACACCCGGGAAGAACCCTCGCACACCTGGGAAGAACTCTCGCACACCTGGGAAGAATTCTTGCACTCCCGGGAAGAGCTCTCGCACTCCTGGGAAGAACTCTCACACACCCGGGAAGAACTCTCGCACTCCCGGGAAGAACCCTCGCACACCCGGGAAGAACTCTCGTGCACCCGGGAAGAACTCTCGCACTCCCGGGAAGAACTCTCGCACACCGGGGAAGAACCCTCGCACACCCGGGAAGAATTCTCGCACACCCGGGAAGAACTCTCGCACACCCGGGAAGAGCCCTCGCACACCCGGGAAGAAACCTCGCACACCCGGGAAGGACCCTCGCACACCCGGGAAGAACCCTTGCACTCCCGGGAAGAACCCTCGCACTCCCGGGAAGAACTCTCGTACACCCAGGAAGAACTCTCGCACACACGGGAGGAACTCTCGCACACACGGGAAGAACTCTCGTACTCCTGGGAAGAACCCTCGCACACCCAGGAAGAACTCTCGCACTCCCGGGAAAAACTCTCGCACACCCGGGAAGAACTCTCGCACACACGAGAAGAACTCTCGCACACAGGGGAAGAACTCTCGCACTCCTGGGAAGAACTCTCGCACACACTGGAAGAACTCTCGCACTCCCGGGAAGAGCTCTCGCACACCCGGGTAAAACCTTCGCACACCCAGGTAGAACCCTCGCACACCCGGGTAGAACACTCGCACACCCTTGAAGAACTCTCGCAAACGCGTTTAGAACCCTCGCACACCCGGGAAGATCTCTCGCAAACACGGGAAGAACTCTCGCACACCAGGGAAGAACTCTCGCACACCAGGGAAGAACTCTCGCACACCCGGGAAGAACTCTCGCACACTCGGCAAGAACTCTCCCACACCCGGGAAGAACTCTTGCACACCCGGGAAGACCTCTCGCACACCTTGGAAGAATTCTTGCACTCCCGGGAAGAACCCTCGCACTCCCGGGAAGAACCCTCGCACACCCGGGAAGAACTCTCGCACACCCGGGAAGAACTCTCGCACTCCCGGGAAGAACTCTCGCACACCGGGGAAGAACCCTCGCACACCCGGGAAGAATTCTCGCACACCCGGGAAGAACTCTTGCACACCCGGGAAGAGCCCTCGCACACCCGGGAAGAACCCTCGCACACCCGGGAAGGACCCTCGCAAACCCGGGAAGAACCCTTGCACTCCCGGGAAGAACCCTCGCACTCCCGCGAAGAACTCTCGCACACCCGGGTAAAACCCTCGCACACCCAGGTAGAACTCTCGCACACCCAGGTAGAACCCTCGCACTCCCAGGAAGAACCCTCGCACTCCCGGGAAGTACTCTCGCACTCCCGGGAAGAACCCTCGCACTCCCGGGAAGAACTCTCGCACACCCGGGTAAAACCCTCGCACACCCAGGTAGAACTCTCGCACACCCAGGTGGAAACCTCGCACACCCGGGAAGAACTCTCGCACTCCCGGGAAGAACTCTCGCACTCCCGGGAAGAATTCTCGCAATTCCGGAAAGAACTCTCGCACTCCCGGGAAGAACTCTCGCACTCCTGGGAAGAACCCTCGCACACCCGGGAAGAACCCTCGCACTCCCGGGAAGAACTCTCGCACACCCCGGAAGAACCCTCGCACACCCGGGAAGAACTCTCGCACACCCGGGAAGAACTCTCGCACTCCTGGGAAGAACCCTCGCACACCCGGGAAGAACTCTCGCACACCCGGGTTGAACCCTCGCACTCCCGGGAAGAACTCTCGCACACCCGGGAAGAACCCTCGCACACCCAGGAAGAAATCTCGCACACCCGGGAAGAACTCTCGCACACCTGGCAAGAACTCTCGCACTCCTGGGAAGAACCCTCGCACTTCCGGGAAGAACTCTCGCACACCCGGGAAGAACTCTCGCACACCCGGGAAGAACCCTCGCACACCTGGGAAGAACTCTCGCACACCTGGGAAGAATTCTTGCACTCCCGGGAAGAGCTCTCGCACTCCTGGGAAGAACTCTCACACACCCGGGAAGAACTCTCGCACTCCCGGGAAGAACCCTCGCACACCCGGGAAGAACTCTCGTGCACCCGGGAAGAACTCTCGCACTCCCGGGAAGAACTCTCGCACACCGGGGAAGAACCCTCGCACACCCGGGAAGAATTCTCGCACACCCGGGAAGAACTCTCGCACACCCGGGAAGAGCCCTCGCACACCCGGGAAGAAACCTCGCACACCCGGGAAGGACCCTCGCACACCCGGGAAGAACCCTTGCACTCCCGGGAAGAACCCTCGCACTCCCGGGAAGAACTCTCGCACACCCGGGTAAAACCCTCGCACACCCAGGTAGGACTCTCGCACACCCAGGTAGAACCCTCGCACTCCCAGGAAGAACCCTCGCACTCCCGGGAAGTACTCTCGCACTCCCGGGAAGAACCCTCGCACTCCCGGGAAGAACTCTCGCACACCCGGGTAAAACCCTCGCACACCCAGGTAGAACTCTCGCACACCCAGGTAGAACCCTCGCACACCCGGGAAGAACTCTCGCACTCCCGGGAAGAACTCTCGCACTCCTGGGAAGAATTCTCGCACTTCCGGGAAGAACTCTCGCACTCCCGGGAAGAACTCTCGCACTCCTGGGAAGAACCCTCGCACACCCGGGAAGAACCCTCACACACCCGGGAAGAACCCTCGCACACCCGGAAGGACCCTCGCACACCCGGGTAAAACCCTCGCACACCCAGGTAGAACTCTCGCACACCCAGGTAGAACCCTCGCACTCCCAGGAAGAACCCTCGCACTCCCGGGAAGTACTCTCGCACTCCCGGGAAGAACCCTCGCACTCCCGGGAAGAACTCTCGCACACCCGGGTAAAACCATCGCACACCCAGGTAGAACTCTCGCACACACAGGTAGAACCCTCGCACACCCAGGAAGAACTCTCGCACTCCCGGGAAGAACTCTCGCGCTCCCGGGAAGAATTCTCGCACTCCCGGGAAGAACTCTCGCACTCCCGGGAAGAACTCTCGCACTCCTGGGAAGAACCCTCGCACACCCGGGAAGAACTCTCGCACTCCCGGGAAGAACTCTCGTACACCCGGGAAGAACTCTCGCACACACGGGAAGAACTCTCGTACTCCTGGGAAGAACCCTCGCACACCCGGGAAGAACTCTCGCACTCCCGGGAAGAACTCTCGCACACCCGGGAAGAACTCTCGCACACCCGGGTAAAACCATCGCACACCCAGGTAGAACCCTCGCACACCCAGGAAGAACTCTCGCACTCCCGGGAAGAACTCTCGCGCTCCCGGGAAGAATTCTCGCACTCCCGGGAAGAACTCTCGCACTCCCGGGAAGAACTCTCGCACTCCTGGGAAGAACCCTCGCACACCCGGGAAGAACTCTCGCACTCCCGGGAAGAACTCTCGTACACCCGGGAAGAACTCTCGCACACACGGGAGGAACTCTCGCACACACGGGAAGAACTCTCGTACTCCTGGGAAGAACCCTTGCACACCCAGGAAGAACTCTCGCACTCCCGGGAAGAACTCTCGCACACCCGGGAAGAACTCTCGCACACACGAGAAGAACTCTCGCACACAGGGGAAGAACTCTCGCACTCCTGGGAAGAACTCTCGCACACACTGGAAGAACTCTCGCACTCCCGGGAAGAGCTCTCGCACACCCGGGTAAAACCTTCGCACACCCAGGTAGAACCCTCGCACACCCGGGTAGAACACTCGCACACCCTTGAAGAACTCTCGCAAACCCGTTTAGAACCCTCGCACACCCGGGAAGATCTCTCGCAAACACGGGAAGAACTCTCGCACACCAGGGAAGAACTCTCGCACACCAGGGAAGAACTCTCGCACACCCGGGAAGAACTCTCGCACACTCGGGAAGAACTCTCCCACACCCGGGAAGAACTCTTGCACACCCGGGAAGACCTCTCGCACACCTTGGAAGAATTCTTGCACTCCCGGGAAGAACCCTCGCACTCCCGGGAAGAACCCTCGCACACCCGGGAAGAACTCTCGCACACCCGGGAAGAACTCTCGCACTCCCGGGAAGAACTCTCGCACACCGGGGAAGAACCCTCGCACACCCGGGAAGAATTCTCGCACACCCGGGAAGAACTCTTGCACACCCGGGAAGAGCCCTCGCACACCCGGGAAGAACCCTCGCACACCCGGGAAGGACCCTCGCACACCCGGGAAGAACCCTTGCACTCCCGGGAAGAACCCTCGCACTCCCGCGAAGAACTCTCGCACACCCGGGTAAAACCCTCGCACACCCAGGTAGAACTCTCGCACACCCAGGTAGAACCCTCGCACTCCCAGGAAGAACCCTCGCACTCCCGGGAAGTACTCTCGCACTCCCGGGAAGAACCCTCGCACTCCCGGGAAGAACTCTCGCACACCCGGGTAAAACCCTCGCACACCCAGGTAGAACTCTCGCACACCCAGGTGGAAACCTCGCACACCCGGGAAGAACTCTCGCACTCCCGGGAAGAACTCTCGCACGCCCGGGAAGAATTCTCGCAATTCCGGAAAGAACTCTCGCACACCCGGGAAGAACCCTCGCACTCCCGGGAAGAACTCTCGCACACCCCGGAAGAACCCTCGCACACCCGGGAAGAACTCTCGCACACCCGGAAGAACTCTCGCACTCCTGGGAAGAACCCTCGCACACCCGGGAAGAACTCTCGCACACCCGGGTTGAACCCTCGCACTCCCGGGAAGAACTCTCGCACACCCGGGAAGAACCCTCGCACACCCGGGAAGAAATCTCGCACACCCGGGAAGAACTCTCGCACACCTGGGAAGAACTCTCGCACTCCTGGGAAGAACCCTCGCACTTCCGGGAAGAACTCTCGCACACCCGGGAAGAACTCTCGCACACCCGGGAAGAACCCTCGCACACCTGGGAAGAACTCTCGCACACCTGGGAAGAATTCTTGCACTCCCGGGAAGAGCTCTCGCACTCCTGGGAAGAACAATCACACACCCGGGAAGAACTCTCGCACTCCCGGGAAGAACCCTCGCACACCCAGGAAGAACTCTCGCGCACCCGGGAAGAACTCTCGCACTCCCGGGAAGAACTCTCGCACACCGGGGAAGAACCCTCGCACACCCGGGAAGAATTCTCGCACACCCGGGAAGAACTCTCGCACACCCGGGAAGAGCCCTCGCACACCCGGGAAGAAACCTCGCACACCCGGGAAGGACCCTCGCACACCCGGGAAGAACCCTTGCACTCCCGGGAAGAACCCTCGCACTCCCGGGAAGAACTCTCGCACACCCGGGTAAAACCCTCGCACACCCAGGTAGGACTCTCGCACACCCAGGTAGAACCCTCGCACTCCCAGGAAGAACCCTCGCACTCCCGGGAAGTACTCTCGCACTCCCGGGAAGAACCCTCGCACTCCCGGGAAGAACTCTCGCACAGCCGGGTAAAACCCTCGCACACCCAGGTAGAACTCTCGCACACCCAGGTAGAACCCTCGCACACCCGGGAAGAACTCTCGCACTCCCGGGAAGAACTCTCGCACTCCCGGGAAGAATTCTCGCACTTCCGGGAAGAACTCTCGCACTCCCGGGAAGAACTCTCGCACTCCTGGGAAGAACCCTCGCACACCCGGGAAGAACCCTCACACACCCGGGAAGAACCCTCGCACACCCGGAAGGACCCTCGCACACCCGGGTAAAACCCTCGCACACCCAGGTAGAACTCTCGCACACCCAGGTAGAACCCTCGCACTCCCAGGAAGAACCCTCGCACTCCCGGGAAGTACTCTCGCACTCCCGGGAAGAACCCTCGCACTCCCGGGAAGAACTCTCGCACACCCGGGTAAAACCATCGCACACCCAGGTAGAACTCTCGCACACACAGGTAGAACCCTCGCACACCCAGGAAGAACTCTCGCACTCCCGGGAAGAACTCTCGCGCTCCCGGGAAGAATTCTCGCACTCCCGGGAAGAACTCTCGCACTCCCGGGAAGAACTCTCGCACTCCTGGGAAGAACCCTCGCACACCCGGGAAGAACTCTCGCACTCCCGGGAAGAACTCTCGTACACCCGGGAAGAACTCTCGCACACACGGGAAGAACTCTCGTACTCCTGGGAAGAACCCTCGCACACCCGGGAAGAACTCTCGCACTCCCGGGAAGAACTCTCGCACACCCGGGAAGAACTCTCGCACACACGAGAAGAACTCTCGCACACAGGGGAAGAACTCTCGCACTCCTGGGAAGAACTCTCGCACACACTGGAAGAACTCTCGCACTCCCGGGAAGAGCTCTCGCACACCCGGGTAAAACCTTCGCACACCCAGGTAGAACCCTCGCACACCCGGTAGAACACTCGCACACCCTTGAAGAACTCTCGCAAACCCGTTTAGAACCCTCGCACACCCGGGAAGATCTCTCGCAAACACGGGAAGAACTCTCGCACACCAGGGAAGAACTCTCGCACACCAGGGAAGAACTCTCGCACACCCGGGAAGAACTCTCGCACACTCGGGAAGAACTCTCCCACACCCGGGAAGAACTCTTGCACACCCGGGAAGACCTCTCGCACACCAGGGAAGAACTCTCGCACACTCGGGAAGAACTCTCGCACACCCGGGAAGAAATCTCGCACTCCGGGTAAGAACTCTCGCACACCCGGGAAGAACTCTCGCACACCGGGGAAGAACTCTCGCACTCCCGGGAAGAACTCTCGCACTCCCGGGAAGAACTCTCGCACTCCCGGGAAGAACTCTCGCTCTCCCGGGAAGAACTCTTGCACACCCGGGTAGAACTCTCGCACACCGGGGAAGAACTCTCGCACTCCCGGGAAGAACTCTCGCACTCCCGGGAAGAACTCTCGCACTCCCGGGAAGAACTCTCGCTCTCCCGGGAAGAACTCTTGCACACCCGGGTAGAACCTCGCACTCCTGGGAAGAACTCTCACACTCCGGGGAAGAACTCTCGCACTCCGGGGAAGAACCCTCGCAATCCCGGGAAGAACTCTCGCACTCCCGGGAAGAACTCTCGCACACCCGGGAAGAACTCTCGCACTCCCGGGAAGAACTCTCGCACTCCCGGGAAGAACCCTTGCACACGCGGGGAAGAACTCTTGGACACCCGGGAAGAACTCTCGCAAACCAGGGAAGAACTCTCGCACACCCGGGGAGAACTCTCGCACACCCGGGAAGAAATCTCGCACACCCGGGAAGAAATCTCGCACTCCGGGGAAGAACTCTCGCACACCCGGGAAGAACTCTCGCACACCAGGGTAGAACTCTCGCACACCCGGGAAGAAATCTCGCACTCCGGGGAAGAACTCTCGCCCACCCGGCAAGAACTCTCGCCCACCCAGGAAGAACCTCGCACACCCGGGAAGAACTCTCGCACACCCAGGTAGAACCCTCGCACTCCCGGGAAGAACTCTCGCACACCTGGGAAGATATCTCGCACTCCTGGGAAGAACTCTGGCACACCCGGGAAGAACTCTCGCACACCCGGGAAGAACCCTCGCACACCCGGGAAGAAATCTCGCACTCCGGGTAAGAACTCTCGCCCACCCGGCAAGAACTCTCGCACACCCGGGAAGAACCCTCGCACTCCCGGGAAGAAACCTCGCACTCCCGGGAAGAACTCTCGCACTCCTGGGAAGATCTCTCGCACACCCGGGAAGAACTCTCGCACACCCGGGTAGAACTCTCGCACACCCGGGAAGAAATCTCGCACTCCGGGGAAGAACTCTCGCCCACCCGGCAAGAACTCTCGCACACCCGGGAAGAACTCTCGCCCACCCGGGAAGACCTCTTGCACACCTGGGAAGAACTCTCGCACACCCGGGAAGAACTCTCGCACACCAGGGAAGAACTCTCGCACACCGGGGAAGAACTCTCGCACTCCCGGGAAGAACTCTCGCACACCGGGGAAGAACTCTCGCACTCCCGGGAAGAACTCTCGCACTCCCGGGAAGAACTCTCGCACTCCCGGGAAGAACTCTCGCTCTCCCGGGAAGAACTCTTGCACACCTGGGTAGAACCTCGCACTCCTGGGAAGAACTCTTGCACTCCGGGGAAGAACTCTCGCACTCCGGGGAAGAACCCTCGCAATCCCGGGAAGAACTCTCGCACTCCCGGGAAGAACTCTCGCACACCCGGGAAGAACCCTCGCACTCCCGGGAAGAAACCTCGCACTCCCGGGAAGAACTCTCGCACTCCTGGGAAGATCTCTCGCACACCCGGGAAGAACTCTCGCACACCCGGGAAGAACCCTCGCACACCCGGGAAGAAATCTCGCACTCCGGGTAAGAACTCTCGCCCACCCGGCAAGAACTCTCGCACACCCGGGAAGAACCCTCGCACTCCCGGGAAGAAACCTCGCACTCCCGGGAAGAACTCTCGCACTCCTGGGAAGATCTCTCGCACACCCGGGAAGAACTCTCGCACACCCGGGTAGAACTCTCGCACACCCGGGAAGAAATCTCGCACTCCGGGGAAGAACTCTCGCCCACCCGGCAAGAACTCTCGCACACCCGGGAAGAACTCTCGCCCACCCGGGAAGACCTCTTGCACACCTGGGAAGAACTCTCGCACACCCGGGAAGAACTCTCGCACACCAGGGAAGAACTCTCGCACACCAGGGAAGAACTCTCGCACACCCGGGAAGAACTCTCGCACACTCGGGAAGAACTCTCCCACACCCGGCAAGAACTCTCGCACACCCGGGAAGAACTCTCGCCCACCCGGGAAGACCTCTTGCACACCTGGGAAGAACTCTCGCACACCCGGGAAGAACTCTCGCACACCAGGGAAGAACTCTCGCACACCAGGGAAGAACTCTCGCACACCCGGGAAGAACTCTCGCACACTCGGGAAGAACTCTCCCACACCCGGGAAGAACTCTTGCACACCCGGGAAGACCTCTCGCACACCAGGGAAGAACTCTCGCACACTCGGGAAGAACTCTCGCACACCCGGGAAGAAATCTCGCACTCCGGGTAAGAACTCTCGCACACCCGGGAAGAACTCTCGCACACCGGGGAAGAACTCTCGCACTCCCGGGAAGAACTCTCGCACTCCCGGGAAGAACTCTCGCACTCCCGGGAAGAACTCTCGCTCTCCCGGGAAGAACTCTTGCACACCCGGGTAGAACCTCGCACTCCTGGGAAGAACTCTTGCACTCCGGGGAAGAACTCTCGCACTCCGGGGAAGAACCCTCGCAATCCCGGGAAGAACTCTCGCACTCCCGGGAAAAACTCTCGCACACCCGGGAAGAACTCTCGCACACCCGGGTAGAACTCTCGCACACCCGGGAAGAAATCTCGCACTCCGGGGAAGAACTCTCGCCCACCCGGCAAGAACTCTCGCACACCCGGGAAGAACTCTCGCCCACCCGGGAAGACCTCTTGCACACCTGGGAAGAACTCTCGCACACCCGGGAAGAACTCTCGCACACCAGGGAAGAACTCTCGCACACCAGGGAAGAACTCTCGCACACCCGGGAAGAACTCTCGCACACTCGGGAAGAACTCTCCCACACCCGGCAAGAACTCTCGCACACCCGGGAAGAACTCTCGCCCACCCGGGAAGACCTCTTGCACACCTGGGAAGAACTCTCGCACACCCGGGAAGAACTCTCGCACACCAGGGAAGAACTCTCGCACACCAGGGAAGAACTCTCGCACACCCGGGAAGAACTCTCGCACACTCGGGAAGAACTCTCCCACACCCGGGAAGAACTCTTGCACACCCGGGAAGACCTCTCGCACACCAGGGAAGAACTCTCGCACACTCGGGAAGAACTCTCGCACACCCGGGAAGAAATCTCGCACTCCGGGTAAGAACTCTCGCACACCCGGGAAGAACTCTCGCACACCGGGGAAGAACTCTCGCACTCCCGGGAAGAACTCTCGCACTCCCGGGAAGAACTCTCGCACTCCCGGGAAGAACTCTCGCTCTCCCGGGAAGAACTCTTGCACACCCGGGTAGAACCTCGCACTCCTGGGAAGAACTCTTGCACTCCGGGGAAGAACTCTCGCACTCCGGGGAAGAACCCTCGCAATCCCGGGAAGAACTCTCGCACTCCCGGGAAGAACTCTCGCACACCCGGGAAGAACCCTCGCACTCCCGGGAAGAAACCTCGCACTCCCGGGAAGAACTCTCGCACTCCTGGGAAGATCTCTCGCACACCCGGGAAGAACTCTCGCACACCCGGGAAGAACCCTCGCACACCCGGGAAGAAATCTCGCACTCCGGGTAAGAACTCTCGCCCACCCGGCAAGAACTCTCGCACACCCGGGAAGAACCCTCGCACTCCCGGGAAGAAACCTCGCACTCCCGGGAAGAACTCTCGCACTCCTGGGAAGATCTCTCGCACACCCGGGAAGAACTCTCGCACACCCGGGTAGAACTCTCGCACACCCGGGAAGAAATCTCGCACTCCGGGGAAGAACTCTCGCCCACCCGGCAAGAACTCTCGCACACCCGGGAAGAACTCTCGCCCACCCGGGAAGACCTCTTGCACACCTGGGAAGAACTCTCGCACACCCGGGAAGAACTCTCGCACACCAGGGAAGAACTCTCGCACACCAGGGAAGAACTCTCGCACACCCGGGAAGAACTCTCGCACACTCGGGAAGAACTCTCCCACACCCGGGAAGAACTCTTGCACACCCGGGAAGACCTCTCGCACACCAGGGAAGAACTCTCGCACACTCGGGAAGAACTCTCGCACACCCGGGAAGAAATCTCGCACTCCGGGTAAGAACTCTCGCACACCCGGGAAGAACTCTCGCACACCGGGGAAGAACTCTCGCACTCCCGGGAAGAACTCTCGCACTCCCGGGAAGAACTCTCGCACTCCCGGGAAGAACTCTCGCTCTCCCGGGAAGAACTCTTGCACACCCGGGTAGAACCTCGCACTCCTGGGAAGAACTCTTGCACTCCGGGGAAGAACTCTCGCACTCCGGGGAAGAACCCTCGCAATCCCGGGAAGAACTCTCGCACTCCCGGGAAGAACTCTCGCACACCCGGGAAGAACTCTCGCACTCCCGGGAAGAACTCTCGCACTCCCGGGAAGAACCCTTGCACACGCGGGGAAGAACTCTTGCACACCCGGGAAGAACTCTCGCAAACCAGGGAAGAACTCTCGCACACCCGGGGAGAACTCTCGCACACCCGGGAAGAAATCTCGCACACCCGGGAAGAAATCTCGCACTCCGGGGAAGAACTCTCGCACACCCGGGAAGAACTCTCGCACACCAGGGTAGAACTCTCGCACACCCGGGAAGAAATCTCGCACTCCGGGGAAGAACTCTCGCCCACCCGGCAAGAACTCTCGCCCACCCAGGAAGAACCTCGCACACCCGGGAAGAACTCTCGCACACCCAGGTAGAACACTCGCACTCCCGGGAAGAACTCTCGCACACCTGGGAAGATATCTCGCACTCCTGGGAAGAACTCTGGCACACCCGGGAAGAACTCTCGCACACCCGGGAAGAACCCTCGCACACCCGGGAAGAAATCTCGCACTCCGGGTAAGAACTCTCGCCCACCCGGCAAGAACTCTCGCACACCCGGGAAAAACCCTCGCACTCCCGGGAAGAAACCTCGCACTCCCGGGAAGAACTCTCGCACTCCTGGGAAGATCTCTCGCACACCCGGGAAGAACTCTCGCACACCCGGGTAGAACTCTCGCACACCCGGGAAGAAATCTCGCACTCCGGGGAAGAACTCTCGCCCACCCGGCAAGAACTCTCGCACACCCGGGAAGAACTCTCGCCCACCCGGGAAGACCTCTTGCACACCTGGGAAGAACTCTCGCACACCCGGGAAGAACTCTCGCACACCCGGGAAGAACTCTTGCACACCTGGGAAGAACTCTTGCACACCCGGGAAGAACTCTCGCACACCCGGGAAGAACTCTCACACACCCGGGAAGAACACTTGCACACCCGGGAAGAACTCTCACACACCCGGGAAGAACTCTCGCACACCCGGGAAGAACCCACGCACACTCGGGAAGAACCCTCGCACACCCGGGAAGAACCCTCGCACACTCGGGAAGAACCCTTGCACACGCGGGAAGAACCCTCGCACACCCGGGAAGAACTCTCGCACACCCAGGAAGAACTCTTGCACACCCGGGAAGACCTCTTGCACACCTGGGAAGAACTCTCGCACACCCGGGAAGAACTCTCGCACACCCGGGAAGAACTCTTGCACACCTTGGAAGAACTCTCGCACACCCGGGAAGAACTCTCGCACACCCGGGAAGAACTCTCGCACACCCGGGAAGAACTCTTGCACACCCGGGAAGAACCCTCGCACTCCCGGGAAGAACTCTCGCACACCCGGTTAAAACCCTCGCACACCCAGGTAGAACTCTCGCACACCCAGGTAGAACCCTCGCACTCCCAGGAAGAACCCTCGCACTCCCGGGAAGTACTCTCGCACTCCCGGGAAGAACCCTCGCACTCCCGGGAAGAACTCTCGCACACCCGGGTAAAACCATCGCACACCCAGGTAGAACTCTCGCACACACAGGTAGAACCCTCGCACACCCAGGAAGAACTCTCGCACTCCCGGGAAGAACTCTCGCGCTCCCGGGAAGAATTCACGCACTCCCGGGAAGAACTCTCGCACTCCCGGGAAGAACTCTCGCACTCCTGGGAAGAACCCTCGCACACCCGGGAAGAACGCTCGCACTCCCGGGAAGAACTCTCGTACACCCGGGAAGAACTCTCGCACAAACGGGAGGAACTCTCGCACACACGGGAAGAACTCTCGTACTCCTGGGAAGAACCCTCGCACACCCGGGAAGAACTCTCGCACTCCCGGGAAGAACTCTCGCACACCCGGGAAGAACTCTCGCACACACGAGAAGAACTCTCGCACACAGGGGAAGAACTCTCGCACTCCTGGGAAGAACTCTCGCACACACTGGAAGAACTCTCGCACTCCCGGGAAGAGCTCTCGCACACCCGGGTAAAACCTTCGCACACCCAGGTAGAACCCTCGCACACCCGGGTAGAACACTCGCACACCCTTGAAGAACTCTCGCAAACCCGTTTAGAACCCTCGCACACCCGGGAAGATCTCTCGCAAACACGGGAAGAACTCTCGCACACCAGGGAAGAACTCTCGCACACCAGGGAAGAACTCTCGCACACCCGGGAAGAACTCTCGCACACTCGGGAAGAACTCTCCCACACCCGGGAAGAACTCTTGCACACCTGGGAAGACCTCTCGCACACCTGGGAAGAATTCTTGCACTCCTGGGAAGAGCTCTCGCACTCCTGGGAAGAACTCTCACACACCCGGGAAGAACTCTCGCACTCCCGGGAAGAACCCTCGCACTCCCGGGAAGAACCCTCGCACACCCGGGAAGAACTCTCGCACACCCGGGAAGAACTCTCGCACACCCGGGAAGAACTCTCGCACTCCCGGGAAGAACTCTCGCACAGCGGGGAAGAACCCTCGCACACCCGGGAAGAATTCTCGCACACCCGGGAAGAACTCTTGCACACCCGGGAAGAGCCCTCGCACACCCGGGAAGAACCCTCGCACACCCGGGAAGGACCCTCGCACACCCGGGAAGAACCCTTGCACTCCCGGAAAGAACCCTCGCACTCCCGGGAAGAACTCTCGCACACCCGGGTAAAACCCTCGCACACCCAGGTAGAACTCTCGCACACCCAGGTAGAACCCTCGCACTCCCAGGAAGAACCCTCGCACTCCCGGGAAGTACTCTCGCACTCCCGGGAAGAACCCTCGCACTCCCGGGAAGAACTCTCGCACACCCGGGTAAAACCCTCGCACACCCAGGTAGAACTCTCGCACACCCAGGTGGAAACCTCGCACACCCGGGAAGAACTCTCGCACTCCCGGGAAGAACTCTCGCACTCCCGGGAAGAATTCTCGCAATTCCGGGAAGAACTCTCGCACTCCCGTGAAGAACTCTCGCACTCCTGGGAAGAACCCTCGCACACCCGGGAAGAACCCTCGCACTCCCGGGAAGAACTCTCGCACACCCGGGAAGAACCCTCGCACACCCGGGAAGAACTCTCGCACACCCGGGAAGAACTCTCGCACACCTGGGAAGAACTCTCGCACTCCTGGGAAGAACCCTCGCACTTCCGGGAAGAACTCTCGCACACCCGGGAAGAACTCTCGCACACCCGGGAAGAACCCTCGCACACCTGGGAAGAACTCTCGCACACCTGGGAAGAATTCTTGCACTCCCGGGAAGAGCTCTCGCACTCCTGGGAAGAACTCTCACACACCCGGGAAGAACTCTCGCACTCCCGGGAAGAACCCTCGCACACCCGGGAAGAACTCTCGCGCACCCGGGAAGAACTCTCGCACTCCCGGGAAGAACTCTCGCACACCGGGGAAGAACCCTCGCACACCCGGGAAGAATTCTCGCACACCCGGGAAGAACTCTCGCACACCCGGGAAGAGCCCTCGCACACCCGGGAAGAACCCTCGCACACCCGGGAAGGACCCTCGCACACCCGGGAAGAACCCTTGCACTCCCGGGAAGAACCCTCGCACTCCCGGGAAGAACTCTCGCACACCCGGGTAAAACCCTCGCACACCCAGGTAGGACTCTCGCACACCCAGGTAGAACCCTCGCACTCCCAGGAAGAACCCTCGCACTCCCGGGAAGTACTCTCGCACTCCCGGGAAGAACCCTCGCACTCCCGGGAAGAACTCTCGCACACCCGGGTAAAACCCTCGCACACCCAGGTAGAACTCTCGCACACCCAGGTAGAACCCTCGCACACCCAGGTAGAACCCTCGCACACCCGGGAATATCTCTCGCACTCCCGGGAAGAACTCTCGCACTCCCGGGAAGAATTCTCGCACTTCCGGGAAGAACTCTCGCACTCCCGGGAAGAACTCTCGCACTCCTGGGAAGAACCCTCGCACTCCCGGGAAGTACTCTCGCACTCCCGGGAAGAACCCTCGCACTCCCGGGAAGAACTCTCGCACACCCGGGTAAAACCATCGCACACCCAGGTAGAACTCTCGCACACACAGGTAGAACCCTCGCACACCCAGGAAGAACTCTCGCACTCCCGGGAAGAACTCTCGCGCTCCCGGGAAGAATTCACGCACTCCCGGGAAGAACTCTCGCACTCCCGGGAAGAACTCTCGCACTCCTGGTAAGAACCCTCGCACACCCGGGAAGAACTCTCGCACTCCCGGGAAGAACTCTCGTACACCCGGGAAGAACTCTCGCACACACGGGAGGAACTCTCGCACACACGGGAAGAACTCTCGTACTCCTGGGAAGAACCCTCGCACACCCGGGAAGAACTCTCGCACTCCCGGGAAGAACTCTCGCACACCCGGGAAGAACTCTCGCACACACGAGAAGAACTCTCGCACACAGGGGAAGAACTCTCGCATTCCTGGGAAGAACTCTCGCACACACTGGAAGAACTCTCGCACTCCCGGGAAGAGCTCTCGCACACCCGGGTAAAACCTTCGCACACCCAGGTAGAACCCTCGCACACCCGGGTAGAACACTCGCACACCCTTGAAGAACTCTCGCAAACCCGTTTAGAACCCTCGCACACCCGGGAAGATCTCTCGCAAACACGGGAAGAACTCTCGCACACCAGGGAAGAACTCTCGCACACCAGGGAAGAACTCTCGCACACCCGGGAAGAACTCTCGCACACTCGGGAAGAACTCTCCCACACCCGGGAAGAACTCTTGCACACCCGGGAAGACCTCTCGCACACCTGGGAAGAATTCTTGCACTCCCGGGAAGAGCTCTCGCACTCCTGGGAAGAACTCTCACACACCCGGGAAGAACTCTCGCACACCCGGGAAGAACCCTCGCACACCTGGGAAGAACTCTCGCACACCTGGGAAGAACTCTCGCACTCCCGGGAAGAACCCTCGCACTCCCGGGAAGAACCCTTGCACACCCGGGAAGAACTCTCGCACACCCGGGAAGAACTCTCGCACACCCGGGAAGAACTCTCGCACTCCCGGGAAGAACTCTCGCACAGCGGGGAAGAACCCTCGCACACCCAGGAAGAATTCTCGCACACCCGGGAAGAACTCTTGCACACCCGGGAAGAGCCCTCGCACACCCGGGAAGAACCCTCGCACACCCGGGAAGGACCCTCGCACACCCGGGAAGAACCCTTGCACTCCCGGGAAGAACCCTCGCACTCCCGGGAAGAACACTCGCACACCCGGGTAAAACCCTCGCACACCCAGGTAGAACTCTCGCACACCCAGGTAGAACCCTCGCACTCCCAGGAAGAACCCTCGCACTCCCGGGAAGTACTCTCGCACTCCCGGGAAGAACCCTCGCACTCCCGGGAAGAACTCTCGCACACCCGGGTAAAACCCTCGCACACCCAGGTAGAACTCTCGCACACCCAGGTGGAAACCTCGCACACCCGGGAAGAACTCTCGCACTCCCGGGAAGAACTCTCGCACTCCCGGGAAGAATTCTCGCAATTCCGGGAAGAACTCTCGCACTCCCGGGAAGAACTCTCGCACTCCTGGGAAGAACCCTCGCACACCCGGGAAGAACCCTCGCACTCCCGGGAAGAACTCTCGCACACCCGGGAAGAACCCTCGCACACCCGGGAAGAACTCTCGCACACCCGGGAAGAACTCTCGCACACCTGGGAAGAACTCTCGCACTCCTGGGAAGAACCCTCGCACTTCCGGGAAGAACTCTCGCACACCCGGGAAGAACTCTCGCACACCCGGGAAGAACCCTCGCACACCTGGGAAGAACTCTCGCACACCTGGGAAGAATTCTTGCACTCCCGGGAAGAGCTCTCGCACTCCTGGGAAGAACTCTCCCACACCCGGGAAGAACTCTCGCACTCCCGGGAAGAACCCTCGCACACCCGGGAAGAACTCTCGCGCACCCGGGAAGAACTCTCGCACTCCCGGGAAGAACTCTCGCACACCGGGGAAGAACCCTCGCACACCCGGGAAGAATTCTCGCACACCCGGGAAGAACTCTCGCACACCCGGGAAGAGCCCTCGCACACCCGGGAAGAACCCTCGCACACCCGGGAAGGACCCTCGCACACCCGGGAAGAACCCTTGCACTCCCGGGAAGAACCCTCGCACTCCCGGGAAGAACTCTCGCACACCCGGGTAAAACCCTCGCACACCCAGGTAGGACTCTCGCACACCCAGGTAGAACCCTCGCGCTCCCAGGAAGAACCCTCGCACTCCCGGGAAGTACTCTCGCACTCCCGGGAAGAACCCTCGCACTCCCGGGAAGAACTCTCGCACACCCGGGTAAAACCCTCGCACACCCAGGTAGAACTCTCGCACACCCAGGTAGAACCCTCGCACACCCAGGTAGAACCCTCGCACACCCGGGAATATCTCTCGCACTCCCGGGAAGAACTCTCGCACTCCCGGGAAGAATTCTCGCACTTCCGGGAAGAACTCTCGCACTCCCGGGAAGAACTCTCGCACTCCTGGGAAGAACCCTCGCACACCCGGGAAGAACCCTCACACACCCGGGAAGAACCCTCGCACACCTGGAAGGACCCTCGCACACCCGGGTAAAACCCTCGCACACCCAGGTAGAACTCTCGCACACCCAGGTAGAACCCTCGCACTCCCAGGAAGAACCCTCGCACTCCCGGGAAGTACTCTCGCACTCCCGGGAAGAACCCTCGCACTCCCGGGAAGAATTCTCGCACACCCGGGTAAAACCATCGCACACCCAGGTAGAACTCTCGCACACACAGGTAGAACCCTCGCACACCCAGGAAGAACCCTCGCGCTCCCGGGAAGAACTCTCGCGCTCCCGGGAAGAATTCTCGCACTCCCGGGAAGAACTCTCGCACTCCCGGGAAGAACTCTCGCACTCCTGGGAAGAACCCTCGCACACCCGGGAAGAACTCTCGCACTCCCGGGAAGAACTCTCGTACACCCGGGAAGAACTCTCGCACACACGGGAGGAACTCTCGCACACACGGGAAGAACTCTCGTACTCCTGGGAAGAACCCTCGCACACCCGGGAAGAACTCTCGCACTCCCGGGAAGAACTCTCGCACACCCGGGAAGAACTCTCGCACACACGAGAAGAACTCTCGCACACAGGGGAAGAACTCTCGCACTCCTGGGAAGAATTCTCGCACACACTGGAAGAACTCTCGCACTCCCGGGAAGAGCTCTCGCACACCCGGGTAAAACCTTCGCACACCCAGGTAGAACCCTCGCACACCCGGTAGAACACTCGCACACCCTTGAAGAACTCTCGCAAACCCGTTTAGAACCCTCGCACACCCGGGAAGATCTCTCGCAAACACGGGAAGAACTCTCGCACACCAGGGAAGAACTCTCGCACACCAGGGAAGAACTCTCGCACACCCGGGAAGAACTCTCGCACACTCGGGAAGAACTCTCCCACACCCGGGAAGAACTCTTGCACACCCGGGAAGACCTCTCGCACACCAGGGAAGAACTCTCGCACACTCGGGAAGAACTCTCGCACACCCGGGAAGAAATCTCGCACTCCGGGTAAGAACTCTCGCACACCCGGGAAGAACTCTCGCACACCGGGGAAGAACTCTCGCACTCCCGGGAAGAACTCTCGCACTCCCGGGAAGAACTCTCGCACTCCCGGGAAGAACTCTCGCTCTACCGGGAAGAACTCTTGCACACCCGGGTAGAACCTCGCACTCCTGGGAAGAACTCTCGCACTCCGGGGAAGAACTCTCGCACTCCGGGGAAGAACCCTCGCAATCCCGGGAAGAACTCTCGCACTCCCGGGAAGAACTCTCGCACACCCGGGAAGAAATCTCGCACTCCCGGGAAGAACTCTCGCACTCCCGGGAAGAACCCTTGCACACGCGGGGAAGAACTCTTGCACACCCGGGAAGAACTCTCGCAAACCAGGGAAGAACTCTCGCACACCCGGGGAGAACTCTCGCACACCCGGGAAGAAATCTCGCACACCCGGGAAGAAATCTCGCACTCCGGGGAAGAACTCTCGCACACCCGGGAAGAACTCTCGCACACCAGGGTAGAACTCTCGCACACCCGGGAAGAAATCTCGCACTCCGGGGAAGAACTCTCGCCCACCCGGCAAGAACTCTCGCCCACCCAGGAAGAACCTCGCACACCCGGGAAGAACTCTCGCACACCCAGGTAGAACCCTCGCACTCCCGGGAAGAACTCTCGCACACCTGGGAAGATATCTCGCACTCCTGGGAAGAACTCTGGCACACCCGGGAAGAACTCTCGCACACCCGGGAAGAACCCTCGCACACCCGGGAAGAAATCTCGCACTCCGGGTAAGAACTCTCGCCCACCCGGCAAGAACTCTCGCACACCCGGGAAGAATCCTCGCACTCCCGGGAAGAAACCTCGCACTCCCGGGAAGAACTCTCGCACTCCTGGGAAGATCTCTCGCACACCCGGGAAGAACTCTCGCACACCCGGGTAGAACTCTCGCACACCCGGGAAGAAATCTCGCACTCCGGGGAAGAACTCTCGCCCACCCGGCAAGAACTCTCGCACACCCGGGAAGAACTCTCGCCCACCCGGGAAGACCTCTTGCACACCTGGGAAGAACTCTCGCACACCCGGGAAGAACTCTCGCACACCCGGGAAGAACACTTGCACACCTGGGAAGAACTCTCGCACACCCGGGAAGAACTCTCGCACACCCGGGAAGAACTCTCGCACACCCGGGAAGAACTCTCGCACACCCGGGAAGAACTCTCGCACACCCGGGAAGAACCCACGCACACCCGGGAAGAACCCTCGCACACCCGGGAAGAACCCTCGCACACTCGGGAAGAACCCTTGCACACGCGGGAAGAACCCTCGCACACCCGGGAAGAACTCTCGCACACCCAGGAAGAACTCTTGCACACCCGGGAAGACCTCTTGCACACCTGGGAAGAACTCTCGCACACCCGGGAAGAACTCTCGCACACCCGGGAAGAACTCTTGCACACCTTGGAAGAACTCTCGCACACCCGGGAAGAACTCTCGCACAACCGGGAAGAACTCTCGCACACCCGGGAAGAACTCTTGCACACCCGGGAAGAACTCTCACACACCCGGGAAGAACTCTCGCACACCCGGGAAGAACCCACGCACAACCGGGAAGAACCCTCGCACACCCGGGAAGAACCCTCGCACACCCGGGAAGAACCCTTGCACACGCGGGAAGAACCCTCGCACACCCGGGAAGAACCCTCGCACACCCGGGAAGCACCCTCGCACTCCCGGGAAGAACTCTCGCACACCCGGGAAGAACCCTCGCACACCCGGGAAGAACCCTCGCACTCCCGGGAAGAACTCTCGCACACCCGGGAAGAACCCTCGCACACCCAGGAAGAACCCTCGCACACCCGGGAAGAACTTTGGGACTCCCGGGAAGAACCCTCGCACACCCGGGAAGAACTCTCGCACTCCTGGGAAGAACCCTCGCACACCCGGGAAGAACTCTCGCACTCCCGGGAAGAACTCTCACACACCCGGGAAGATCCCTCGCACTCCCGGGAAGAACTCTCGCACTCCTGGGAAGAACACTCGTACTCCTGGGAAGAACTCTCGCTCTTCCGGAAAGAACTCGCGCATTCCCGGGAAGAACTCTCGCACACCCGGGAAGAACTCTCGCACTCCTGGGAAGAAATCTCGCACACCCGGGAACACCTCTGGCACACCCGGGAAGAACTCTCGCACACCCAGGAAGAACTCTCGCACACCCGGGAAGACCTCTCGCACACCCCGGATTAACTCGCACATGCGGGAAGAACTCTCCAACACCCGGGATGTACTCTTGCACACCCGGAAAGAACTCTCGCACACCCGAGGTGACGGTCTGTTTGTGATCACTCATTCAACACCGACAGAAATGGAAGAGGAGGTAATAATAATAATAATAATATTTATTAGTGTCACAAGTAGGCTTACATTAAGACTACAATGAAGTTACTGTGAAAATCCCCCAGTCGCCACATTCCGGCGCCGGTTCGAGTACACAGAGGGAGAATTCAGAATGCCCAAATTATCTAACAGCACGTCTTTTGGGACTTGTGGGAGGAAACCGGAGCACCCGGAGGAAACCCACGCAGACACGGGGAGAACGTGCAGACTCCACACGGACAGTGACCCAGACCGGAATCGAACCTGGGACCCTGATGCTGTGAAGCAACAGTGCTAACCACTGTTTAACGTGTCGTCCACGATAGGAATATTGATTCTGTGTCACTGATAAAACAGCTGGTGTAGGAGGGAGGGTTTCTGTTATCTGGACCACTGGGAGCTCTTCCGGGGCAGGTGTGACCTGTATAAGATGGACGGGTTGCATCTAAACCGGAGAGGCATAAATATCCTGGCCGCGAGGTTTGCTAGTGTCACACGGGAGGGTTTAAACTAGTATGGCAGGGGGGTGGGCACGGGAGCAATAGGTCAGAAGGTGAGAGCATTGAGGGAGAACTAGGGAATAGGGACAGTGTGGCTCTGAGGCAGCGCAGACGGGGAGAAGTTGCTGAACACAGCGGGTCTGGTGGCCTGAAGTGCATATGTTTTAATGCAAGGAGCATTACGGGTAAGGCAGATGAACTTAGAGCTTGGATTACTACTTGGAACTATGATGTTGTTGCCATTACAGAGACCTGGTTGAGGGAAGGGCAGGATTGGCAGCTAAACGTTCCAGGATTTAGATGTTTCAGGCGGGATAGAGGGGGATGTAAAAGGGGAGGCGGAGTTGCGCTACTTGTTCAGGAGAGTATCACAGCTATACAGCGAGAGGACACCTCAGAGGGCAGTGAGGCTATATGGGTAGAGATCAGGAATAAGAAGGGTGCAGTCACAATGTTGGGGGTATACTACAGGCCTCCCAACAGCCAGCGGGAGATAGAGGAGCAGATAGGTAGACAGATTTTGGAAAAGAGTAAAAACAACAGGGTTGTGGTGATGGGAGACTTCAACTTCCCCAATATTGACTGGGACTCACTTAGTGCCAGGGGCTTAGACGGGGCAGAGTTTGTAAGGAGCATCCAGGAGGGCTTCTTAAAACAATATGTAAACAGTCCAACTAGGGAAGGGGCGGTACTGGACCTGGTATTGGGGAATGAGCCCGGCCAGGTGGTAGATGTTTCAGTAGGGGAGCATTTCGGTAACAGTGACCACAATTCAGTAAGTTTTAAAGTACTGGTGGACAAGGATAAGAGTGGTCCGAGGATGAATGTACTAAACTGGGGGAAGGCTAATTATAACAATATTAGGCGGGAACTGAAGAACATAGATTGGGGGCGGATGTTTGAGGGCAAATCAACATCTGACATGTGGGAGGCTTTCAAGTGTCAGTTGAAAGGAATACAGGACAGGCATGTTCCTGTGAGGAAGAAAGATAAATACGGCAATTTTCGGGAACCTTGGATGACGAGTGATATTGTAGGCCTCGTCAAAAAGAAAAAGGAGGCATTTGTCAGGGCTAAAAGGCTGGGAACAGACGAAGCCTGTGTGGCATATAAGGAAAGTAGGAAGGAACTTAAGCAAGGAGTCAGGAGGGCTAGAAGGGGTCATGAAAAGTCATTGGCAAATAGGGTTAAGGAAAATCCCAAGGCTTTTTACACTTACATAAAAAGCAAGAGGGTAGCCAGGGAAAGGGTTGGCCCACTGAAGGATAGGCAAGGGAATCTGTGTGTGGAGCCAGAGGAAATGGGCGAGGTACTAAATGAATACTTTGCATCAGTATTCACCAAAGAGAAGGAATTGGTAGATGTTGAGTCTGGAGAAGGGGGTGTAGATAGCCTGGGTCACATTGGGATCCAAAAAGACGAGGTGTTGGGTGTCTTAAAAAATATTAAGGTAGATAAGTCCCCAGGGCCGGATGGGATCTACCCCAGAATACTGAAGGAGGCTGGAGAGGAAATTGCTGAGGCCTTGACAGAAATCTTTGGATCCTCGCTGTCTTCAGGGGATGTCCCGGAGGACTGGAGAATAGCCAATGTTGTTCCTCTGTTTAAGAAGGGTGGCAGGGATAATCCCGGGAACTACAGGCCGGTGAGCCTTACTTCAGTGGTAGGGAAATTACTGGAGAGAATTCTTCGAGACAGGATCTACTCCCATTTGGAAGCAAATGGACGTATTAGTGAGAGGCAGCACGGTTTTGTGAAGGGGAGGTCGTGTCTCACTAACTTGATAGAGTTTTTCGAGGAGGTCACTAAGATGATTGATGCAGGTAGGGCAGTAGATGTTGTCTATATGGACTTCAGTAAGGCCTTTGACAAGGTCCCTCATGGTAGACTAGTACAAAAGGTGAAGTCACACGGGATCAGGGGTGAACTGGCAAGGTGGATACAGAACTGGCTAGGCCATAGAAGGCAGAGGGTAGCAATGGAGGGATGCTTTTCTAATTGGAGGGCTGTGACCAGTGGTGTTCCACAGGGATCAGTGCTGGGACCTTTGCTCTTTGTAGTATATATAAATGATTTGGAGGAAAATGTAACTGGTCTGATTAGTAAGTTTGCAGACGACACAAAGGTTGGTGGAATTGCGGATAGCGATGAGGACTGTCTGAGGATACAGCAGGATTTAGATTGTCTGGAGACTTGGGCGGAGAGATGGCAGATGGAGTTTAACCTGGACAAATGTGAGGTAATGCATTTTGGAAGGGCTAATGCAGGTAGGGAATATACAGTGAATGGTAGAACCCTCAAGAGTATTGAAAGTCAAAGAGATCTAGGAGTACAGGTCCACAGATCACTGAAAGGGGCTACACAGGTGGAGAAGGTAGTCAAGAAGGCATACGGCATGCTTGCCTTCATTGGCCGGGGCATTGAGTATAAGAATTGGCAAGTCATGTTGCAGCTGTATAGAACCTTAGTTAGGCCACACTTGGAGTATAGTGTTCAATTCTGGTCGCCACACTACCAGAAGGATGTGGAGGCTTTAGAGAGGGTGCAGAAGAGATTTACCAGAATGTTGCCTGGTATGGAGGGCATAAGCTATGAGGAGCGATTGAATAAACTCGGTTTGTTCTCACTGGAACGAAGGAGGTTGAGGGGCGACCTGATAGAGGTATACAAAATTATGAGGGGCATAGACAGAGTGGATAGTCAGAGGCTTTTCCCCAGGGTAGAGGGGTCAATTACTAGGGGGCATAGGTTTAAGGTGAGAGGGGCAAAGTTTAGAGTAGATGTACGAGGCAAGTTTTTTACGCAGAGGGTAGTGGGTGCCTGGAACTCACTACCGGAGGAGGTAGTGGAGGCAGGGACGATAGGGACATTTAAGGGGCATCTTGACAAATATATGAATAGGATGGGAATAGAAGGATACGGACCCAGGAAGTGTAGAAGATTGTAGTTTAGTCGGGCAGTATGGTCGGCACGGGCTTGGAGGGCCGAAGGGCCTGTTCCTGTGCTGTACATTTCTTTGTTCTTTGTTCTTTGATACTGGGGGGGAGTGATTCTGTGTCATTTTGGTGACAGAGGCCACGACTCCTATCCCTCATGGAGAGGGATAAGAACAGACAGTATGGGAAGGTATTTCATTGGGGGAGGGGAAATTCTCCTGCTATTAGACAGGAGCTGAGGAGCATAAAGTGGGAACAGTTGCACAAATGCACAACAGTAACGTGGGGTTTGTTTCAGGAGCACTTGCTGCGAGTGCTGGATAGTTTTGTCCCACTGAGACGAGGAAGGAGTGGTAGGTGAAGGAGCCTTGGATGACAAGAGAAGTGGAGCTTCTAGTCAAGAGGAAGGGGGAAGCTTACGTAAGGTTGAGGAAGCAAGGATCTGACCCGGCTCTAGAGGGTTACAAGGTAGCCAGGAAGGAACTCAAAAATAGACTTAGGAGAGCTAGAAGGGGGCATGAAAAGCCCTGGCGGGAAGGATTAGGGAAAACCCCAAGGCATTCTACACTTATGTGAGAAATAAGAGGATGATCAGAGTGAGAGTAGGGCCGATCAGGGATAGTGGAGGGAACTTGTGCCTAGAGTCTGAGGAGATGGGGGAGGCCTTAAATGAATACTTTGCATCAGTATTCACTAGAGAGAGGGACCTTGTTGCTCATGAGAACAGTGTGAACCAGGTTGATAGACTCAAACAGGTTGATATTAAGAAGGAGGATGCGCTGGA
The DNA here is from genome assembly GCF_047496885.1 of Scyliorhinus torazame. Lineage (NCBI taxonomy): Eukaryota > Metazoa > Chordata > Chondrichthyes > Carcharhiniformes > Scyliorhinidae > Scyliorhinus > Scyliorhinus torazame. The sequence goes on along the minus strand of NC_092733.1, from coordinate 33,048,286 downwards.
AATTTTGAAAAGCATCAGGATAGATAGGTCCCCTGGGCCTGACGGGATATCCCCAAGGTTACTACGGGAAGCGAGGGAGGAGATTGCTGCGCCGTTAGCGATGACCTTTGCATCCTCACATTCAATGGAGTAGTACCGGATGATTGGAGGGTGGCGACTGTTGTTCCCCTATTCAAGAAAGGGAACGGAAATCCCTGGGAATTACAGACCAGTCAGTCTTGCGTCTGTGGCGAGCAAAATTTTGGAAAGGATTCTGAGAGATAGGATTTATGATTATTTAGAAAAACATAGTTTGATTAAAGATAGTCAGCATGGCTTTGTGAGGGGCAGGTCATGCCTCACAAGCCTCATTGAATTCTTTGAGGATGTGACGAGACACATTGATGAAGGTTGGGCAGTGGATGTGGTGTATATGGATTTCAGTAAGGCATTTGCTAAGGTTCCCCATGGTAGGCTCATTCAAAAAGTTAGGGGGCATGGGATACAGGGAAATTTGGTTGTCTGGATACAGAATTGGCTGGCCGAAAGAAGACAGCGAGTGGTAGTGGATGGAAAGTATTCCGCCTGGAGGTCGGTGACCAGTGGTGTCCCGCAAGGATCTGTTCTGGGACCTCTGCTCTTTGTGGATTTTATAAATGACTTGGATGAGGAAGTGGAAGGGGGCTGAGTAAGTTTGCCGATGACATGAAGGTTGGGGGAGTTGTAGATAGTGTTGAGAGTTGTTGCAGGTTACAACAGGACATTGACAGGATGCAGAGCTGGGCTAAGAAGTGGCAGGTGGAGTTCAACTTTGATAAATGTGAAGTGATTCATTTTGAAAGGTCGAATTTGGATGCTGAATACAGGGTTAAAGGCAGGAATCTTGGAAGTGTGGAGGAACAGAGAGATCTTGGAGTCCACGTACATAGGTCATAGAATTGACAGTGTAGAAGGAGGGCATTCGGCACATCGAGTCTGCACCGGCTCTTAGAAAGAGCACCCCACTTAACCCCACACCTCCACCCTCTCCCCGTAACCCAAGTAACCCCACCTAACCTAAGGGCAATTTAGCGTGGCTAATCCACCTAACCCTGCACATCTTTGGACTGTGGGAGGAAACCGGAGCACCCGGAGGAAACCCACGCACACACGGGGAGAACATGCAGACTCCGCACAGACAGTGACCCAAGCCAGGAATCGAACCTGGGACCCTGGAGCTGTGAAGCAATTGTGCCAACGACTGTGCTACCGGGGTCCACAAGAGGCCAGAGTTGCAAGAATGCAGATTATGGGGGATTTGATCGGCAAAACAGGAGACTGGTGAGGTAGAGAGGAGGAATCTCCCACCGGTTTATGGAGTCGCGGACCAGAAGGGGTCTGCAAAGAAGTGATTGTTGGGCATAGAAGAGAGTGGTTTCTGCAGCACAGGGAAACATGGCGGAGGCTCAGGAGCTGGGATTGCCGGCCCAGTGGTCAACAGAACAGCTGGTGAACTTCCTCCAGGAGAGCTTCGCCAAGCAAAGGCAAGAGTATCTGGACCCGATTAAGACGGGGATTGACCGGATGCAGCAAAGATTGGAAGCCCAGGGACAGGCGACCAGAAGATGGAAGAGAGGGTGACTGAGCACGAGGACCAGCTCACCGCGATGGCGGTGGAGATGGATTTGATGAAGGACCACCAGAAAAGGCTGCAGGAGGTGGACAGGGCGCACAGAGCACTTGCGAGGAAGCCGCAGACGAAAGGGCCACCGAGGGCGATGGTGCAATTGCACCGGTTCCTGGACAAGGAGCAGATCTTGAGGTGGGCCAGGGAGACGAGGAGCTGCAAATGGGAGAATAACGAGCTGTGCATTTACCAGGACTTGGGTACTGAACTGGCTAAGAGAAGGGCGAGCTTTAACAAAGTAAAATCGTCCCTCTTCAAGAAGGGGGTGAAGTTCGGCATGCTGTACCCAGCTCGTTTGTGGGTCAACTATGAAGGTCAAGAACTATATTTTGCATCGTCGGAGGAGGCGATGAACTTTGTGAAAGACAGGGGACTAGCTGGTGATGGAGGACATTGAACTTGGGGACGGGTAAATCTGTGCTTGTTCTGCTTAATTCCGTTTCATAGAATCATAGAATTTACAGTGCAGCAGGAGGCCATTCGGCCCATCGAGTCTGCACCAGCTCTTGGAAAGAGCACCCTACCCAAGGTTAACACCTCCACCCTATCCCCATAACCCAGTAACCCCACCCAACACTAAGGGCAATTTTGGACAGTAAGGGCAATTTATCATGGCCAATCCACCTAACCTGCACATCTTTGGACTGTGGGAGGAAACCGGAGCACCCAGAGGAAACCCACGCACACACGGGGAGGATATGCAGACTCCGCACAGACAGTGACCCAAGCTGGAATCGAACCTGGGACCCTGGAGCTGTGAAGCAATTGTGCTATCCACAATGCTACCGTGCTGCCTTTTCTTTTGGGTTTTGTATGGATTGGTTTTGTACCAAGTTTTGGGCCATTGCTCAGAGTTGTCTGTGGGTTAACTTTGTTTTAATTGGGGGATGGTGAGTGGAATTTTCTTCTTTGGGTTTGTTGGGGATTGTAATTTGCTTATGTATGTTCGAACGGCGGGGGGCGGGGGGGGGGGAGATCAGTGGGGGGTAGAATGCTTGGCGCCATGGCCAGGGGCTACCAGGCTAGCTGGGCGGGCTGGCTCACGGAATCGCAGTGGGGGGCGAGCAAGTAATTTGTTTGTTACGGGGGGTCGGGATTGTTGTTTTGTTCTGAGAACTGTTCTGCTGACAGGGGAGGGACTGGCGCGTGGAGACAAAGAGGAGGTCGATGATGGTGGACACCCGAGGGCGGGCTGGAGGCTGGCCTAAGAAGGGTGATGGTTGATCGGCGGTGGGGGGGGGGGGGGGGTGGGGGGGTTATTTGATAAAGTTTAACAGGAAAAAAATGCAGAAAATGAATATGTTTTCATCCTCTAGAAATTGGAGGCTCACCACATTTCACCCAAACATTACAATTAAAAATGTTAAAAAATATAAGACACTTAAAAATCAATTAATTGACAAAGCTTCCAAATACGACCTGCAGGCACTTTGTTTTGGAATGTTTAAAAACCAAGGTGAGGAAAGTTGCCACCTCTTGGTTGAAGTTAAAGCTGTAAGAGACTTCCACTTCATCAGCATCAAAGTTCAGAACACAACCAATCACATCATTCTCCCCCAACTTATGCTTTTAACAATGGCGGCTGCTGCAGCCTCAAAAAGGCTCCAAGCAGATTTTTGACAATGGGGCCTCACTGTGCAGGCGTGCCCGCTCAACGGGTGGGGGAGGGCTGATTCTGTGTCACAGAATTCAGATTCTGTTATCCGTGTTCTAACTTGCTTCTTTACATTCCTCTGCGATGGTTAGACAACATTCCGCACAATTACCATCAATTAGATCTGTTGAGCCGCTCGCAGAAAAATACTTTTCACTGTACCTCGGTACACGTGACAACAAACAAATCCAATCCAAATTTATGAACAGGAACTGGACACGTTGGAATTTATTCAATCAATAACATTCCTGGATTATTAACCTCACTTTGTCTTTTAACCAGAAGCAACATCTTCCCTGCTTGTTCACCTCCTATATGCTCCCTTTTTAAAAAATTCTCTCCTTTGTCCATCAAACACTCCGAGGAAAGGTACAGCACAGGGTTAGATACAGAGTAAATCTCCCTCTACACTGTCCCCATCAAACACTCCCAGGACAGGGACAGCACGGGGTTAGATCCAGAGTAAATCTCCCTCTACACTGTCCCCATCAAACACTCCCAGGACAGGTACAGCAGGGGGATAGATACAGAATAAAGCTCCCTCTACACTGTCGCATCAAACACTCCCAGGACAGGGACTGCACGGGGTTAGATACAGAGTAAAGCTCCCTCTACACTGCCCCCATCAAACACTCCCAGGACAGGTACAGCACGGGGTTAGATATAGAGTAAAGCTCCCTCTACACTGTCCCCATCAAACACTCCCAGAACAGGTACAGCACAGGGTTAGACACAGAATAAAGATCTCTCTACACTGTCCCCATCAAACACTCCCAGGACAGGTACAGCACGGGGTTAGATACAGAATAAAGCTCCCTCTCCACTGTCCCCATCAAACACTCCCAGAACAGGTACAGCACAGGGTTAGACACAGAATAAAGATCTCTCTACACTGTCCCCATCAAACACTCCCAGGACAGGTACAGCACGGGGTTAGACACAGAATAAAGCTCCCTCTGCACTGTCCCCATCAAACACTCCCAGGACAGGGACAGCACAGGGTTAGATCCAGAGTAAAGCTCCCTCTACACTGTCCCCATCAAACACTCCCAGGACAGGTACAGCAGGGGGATAGATACAGAATAAAGCTCCCTCTACACTGTCGCATCAAACACTCCCAGGACAGGGACTGCACGGGGTTAGATACAGAGTAAAGCTCCCTCTACACTGCCCCCATCAAACACTCCCAGGACAGGTACAGCACGGGGTTAGATATAGAGTGAAGCTCCCTCTACACTGTCCCCATCAAACACTCCCAGAACAGGTACAGCACAGGGTTAGACACAGAATAAAGATCTCTCTACACTGTCCCCATCAAACACTCCCAGGACAGGTACAGCACGGGGTTAGATACAGAATAAAGCTCCCTCTACACTGTCCCAATCAAACACTCCCAGGACAGGGACAGCACGGGGTTAGATACAGAGTAAAGCTCCCTCTACACTGTCCCCATCAAACACTCCCAGGACAGGTACAGCACGGGGTTAGATACAGAATAAAGCTCCCTCTACACTGTCCCAATCAAACACTCCCAGGACAGGTACAGCACGTGGTTAGATACAGAATAAAGCTCCCTCTACACTGTCCCAATCAAACACTCCCAGGACAGGTACAGCACGGGGTTAGATACAGAATAAAGCTCCCTCTACACTGTCCCAATCAAACACTCCCAGGACAGGGACAGCACGGGGTTAGATACAGAGTAAAGCTCCCTCTACACTGTCCCCATCAAACACTCCCAGGACAGGTACAGCACGGGGTTAGATACAGAATAAAGCTCCCTCTACACTGTCCCAATCAAACACTCCCAGGACAGGTACAGCACGTGGTTAGATACAGAATAAAGCTCCCTCTACACTGTCCCAATCAAACACTCCCAGAACAGGTACAGCACAGGGTTAGACACAGAATAAAGATCTCTCTACACTGTCCCAATCAAACACTCCCAGGACAGGTAAAGCACGGGGTTAGATACAGAGTAAAGCTCCCTCTACACTGTCCCCATCAAACACTCCCAGGACAGGTACAGCACGGGGTTAGATACAGAGTAAAGCTCCCTCGACACTGTCCCCATCAAACACCCCCAGCACAGGAACAGCACAGGATTAGAATATAGAGCATAGAACATTACAGCGCAGTACAGGCCCTTCGGCCCTCGATGTTGCGCCGACCTGTGAAAGCACTCTAAAGCGAATCTACACTATTCCCTTATTGTCCATATGTCTATCCAATGACCATTTTAATGCCCTTAGTGTTGGTGAGTCCACTACTTTTGCAGGCAGGGCATTCTACACCCTTACTACTCTCTGAGTAAAGAACCTACCTCTGACATCTGTCCTATATCTATCTCCCCTCAATTTAAAGCTATGTCCCCTCGTGCTCGACATCACCATCCGAGGAAAAAGGCTCTCACTGTCCACCCTATCTAATCCTCTGAGCAACTTGTATGCCTCAATTAAGTCACCTCTTACCCTTCTCCTCTCTAACGAAAACAGCCTCAAGTCCCTCAGTCTTTCCTTATAAGATCTTTCCTCCATACCAGGCAACATTCTGGTAAATCTCCTCTGCACCCTTTCCAATGCTTCCACATTCCTTCCTATAATGCGGCGACCAGAATTGCACGCAATACACCAAATGCGGCCGCACCAGAGTTTTGTACAGCTGCAACATGACCTCATGGCTCCGAAACTCAATCCCTCTACCAATAAAAGCTAACACACCATATGCCTTCATAATAACCCTTTCAACCTGGGTGGCAACTTTCAGGGATCTATGTACATGGACACCGAGATCTCTCTGCTCATCCACACTGCCAAGAATCTTACCATTAGCACAGTACTCAGTCTTCCTGTTATTCTTCCAAAAAGAATCACCTCACACTTTTCTGCATTAAACTCCATTTGCCACCTCTCAGCCCAGCGCTGCAGCTTATCTATGTCCCTCTGTAACTTGTAACCTCCTTCCGCACTGTCCACAACTCCCACCGACTTTAGTGTAATCTGCAAATTTACTCACCCATCCTTCTACGCCCTCCTCCAGGTCATTTATAAAAATGAAGAACAGCAGTTTTCCCAAAACAGATCCTTGTGGTATACCACTAGTAACTGGACTCCAGTCTGAACATTTCCCATCAACCACCACCCTTTGTCTTCTTCCAGCTAGCCAATTTCTGATCCAAACTGCTAAATCACCCTAAATCCCATGCCTCCGTATTTTCTGCAGTAGCCTACCGTGGGGGACCTTATCAAACGCCTTACTGAAATCCATGTACACCACATCAACTGCTTTACCCTCATCCACCTGTTTAGTCACCTTCTCAAAGAACTCAATAAGGTTTGTGAGGCACGACCTACTCTTCACAAAACAGCGTTGACTATCTCTAATCAAATTATTCCTTTCCAGATGATTATACACCCTATCTCTTATAAACCTTTCCAAGATTTTGCCCACCACAGAAGTAAGGCTCACTGGTCTATAGTTACTGGGGTTGTCCCTACTCCCCTTCTTGAACAAGGGGACAACATTTGTGATTCTCCAGTCTTTTGGCACTATTCCTGTAGACATAGATGACTTAAAGATCAAAGCCAAAGGCTCAGCAATCTCCTCCCTAGCTGCCAAAGAATCCAAGGAAAGATCCCATCCGGCACAGGGGACTTATCAATTTTCACACTTTCCAGAATTGCTAACACCTCCTCATGAACCACAAGCCCTTCTAGTCTAGTAGCCTGAATCTCAGTATTCTCCTCGAGAACATTGTCTTTTTCCTGTGTGAATACTGACAAAAAATATTCATTTAGCACCTCTCCTATCTCCTCGGACTCCAAGCACAACTTCTCACTACTGTCCTTGACTGGCCCTACTCTTACCCTAGTCATTCATTTATTCCTGACATATCTATAGAAAGCTTTAGGGTTATCCTTGATCCTACCTGCCAAAGACTTCTCATGTCCCCTCCTGGCTCTTCTTAGCTCTCTCTTTAGGTCCTTCCTAGCTAACTTGTAACTCTCGAGCGCCCTAACTGAACCTTCATGTCTCATCTTTACATAAGCCTCCTTCTTCCTCTTGACAAGTGTTTCGACTGCTTTAGTAAACGGCGGTTCCCTTGCTCGACCACTTCCTCCCTGCCTGACAGGTACATATTTATCAAGGACACGCAGTAGCTGTTCCTTGAACAAGCTCCACATTTCCATTGAGCCCATCTCCTGCAGGTTTCCTCTCCATCCGATGCATCCTAAGTCTCACCTCATCGCATCATAATTGCCTTTTAATAGAACATAGAACATAGAACGATACAGCGCAGTACAGGCCCTTCGGCCCACGATGTTGCACCGAAACAAAAGCCATCTAACCTACACTATGCCATTATCATCCATATGTTTATCCAATAAACTTTTAAATGCCCTCAATGTTGGCGAGTTCACTACTGTTGCAGGTAGGGCATTCCACGGCCTCACTACTCTTTGCGTAAAGAACCTACCTCTGACCTCTGTCCCATATCTATTACCCCTCAGTTTAAAGCTATGTCCTCTCCTGCCAGCCATTTCCATCCACGGGAGAAGGCTCTCACTGTCCACCCTATCTAACCCCCTGATCATTTTGTCTGCCTCTATTAAGTCTCCTCTTAACCTTCTTCTCTCCAACGAAAACAACCTCACGTCCATCAGCCTTTCCTCATAAGATTTTCCCTCCATACCAGGCAACATCCTGGTAAATCTCCTCTGCACCCGCTCCAAAGCCTCCACGTCCTTCCTATAATGCGGTGACCAGAACTGTACGCAATACTCCAAATGTGGCCGTACCAGAGTTTTGTACAGCTGCAACATGACCTCCTGACTCCGGAATTCAATCCCTCTACCAATAAGGGCCAACACTCCATAGGCCTTCTTCACAACCCTATCAACCTGGGTGGCAACTTTCCCCCCAGATATAACTCTTGCCCTGCGGTATATACCTATCCCTTTCCATCACTAAAGTAAACGTAATCGAATTGTGGTCACTAACACCAAAGTGCTCACCTACCTCCAAATCTAACAATTGTCCTGGTTCATTACCCAGTACCAAATCCAATATGGCCTCGCCTCTCGTTGGCCTATATACAAACTGTGTCAGGAAACCCTCCTGCACACATTGGACAAAAACAGACCCATGTAAAGTACTCGGACTATAGCGTTTCCAGTCAATATTTGGAAAGTTAAAGTCCCCCATAACAACTACCCTGTTTCTTTCGCTCCTATCCAGAATCATCTTTGCAATCCTTTCCTCTACATCTCTGGAACTTTTCAGAGGCCTATAGAAAACCCCTAACAGGGTGACCTCTCCTTTCCTGTTTCTAACCTCAGCCCATACTACCTCAGTAGACGGGTCCTCATCAAACGTCCTTTCTGCCACCGTAATACTGTCCTTGACTAACAATGCCACCCCTCCCCCTCTTTTACCACCTTCCCTGAGCTTACTGAAATATCTAAACCCCGGCACCTGCAACAACCATTCCTGTCCCTGCTCTATCCATGTCTCCGAAATGGCCACAACATCGAATTCCCAGGTACCAACCCATGCCGCAAGTTCACCCACCTTATTCCGGATGCTCCTGGCATTGAAGAAGACACACTTTAAACCACCTTCCTGCCTGCCGGTACACTCCTGCAACTTTAAAACCTTACTCATGACATCACTACTCTCAACCCCCTGTATACTGGAGCTACAATTCAGGTTCCCAAGCCCCTGCTGAACTAGTTTAAACCCTCCTGAAGAGCATTAGCAAATTTGCCCCCCAGGATATTGGTACCCCTCTGGTCCAGGTGTAGACCATCCCGTTTGTAGAGGTCCCACCGACCCCAGAATGAGCCCCAATTATCCAGAAATCTGAAACCCTCCCTCCTGCACCATCCCTGTGGCCACATGTTCAACTCCTCTCCCTCCTATTCCTCGTCTTGCTATCACGTGGCACGGGTAACAACCCAGAGATAATAACTCTGTTTGTCCTGGATCTAAGTTTCCACCCTAGCTCCCTGAATTCCTGCCTTACATCCCTATCCCTTTTCCTACCTATGTCGTTGGTACCTATGTGGACCACGACTTGGGGCAGCTCCCCCTTAAGGATCCCAAAAACACGATCCGAGACATCACGCACCCTGGCACCTGGGAGGCAACACACCAACCGCGAGTCTCTCTCGTTCCCACAGAATCTCCTATCTATCCGCCTAACTATGGAGTCTCCAATGACTAATGCTCTACTCCTCTCCCCCCTTCCCTTCTGAGCAACAAGGACAGACTCTGTGCAGGGACCTGTACCCCATGGCTTACCCCTGGTAAGTCGTCCCCTGGTAAAGTTGGCCAGGGAGCAGGAAGGGGTTAAATGACAAGCTGATCATGCTATTATGTATTTTCTTTTATTCCCTTTTCTTCCCATGTACTTAATGATCTGTTGAGCTGCTCGCAGAAAAATACTTTTCACTGTACCTCGGTACACGTGACAACAAACAAATCCAATCCAATCCAATCCAATCCAACAATTCAGCTTGCTGTGCTGAAAGATTATCTGGAAGAGTGTCTGCCTCTCTGGTTCCATGGGGGGGGGACACAATAGCATAGCCAGAGCAGCATTTCCCTTTGTGATTTCTGAGCGCTGACCCACTCTGGGTTGGTCAGGGAGACCTGACTGAGGTCTGCGCGTTACTAGGTGGGTAACCGTCTCACAACAGTGTGCCATCTTCAGTGTTGGGTAGTAAGGTACCAGGGTTAAGGGTTGTACATTGTTTAATAGATAGGTTAGTGTTTGTCAAAAGTTCTACTTGGGACCTAATTGTCCGTGCTGGAGTCAGGTGCTGGGTTGCGCATTTAGTGAGGGGAATTTCCAGTGAGTGGGGCACATGTAGAGCGGTCTGGGTGATTCAGGGTGATCGCCTGGGCTTGTTGTCCTGCATAATCTGCAGCGGCTAGGGCTGACAAGCAGCCGGGCAGGCCTCTCGCCATGGCCTCTAATTGAATGCTAAAATAAGCGACTGGTCTCTGTTTGCCTCCGTGATCCTGGGTGAGCGCAGATTGGGCGAACCCGGATTTGGGTTGTACGAAAAGATGACAGTGTCTGGCGTAGTCTCGGAGGCCGAAAGCGGGGCAGAGGTCAGTGTCGAGTTGGGTGTTCTGGTCTACAAACAGGCCAACACGCTGGAGATGGGGGTAACACTATTTTATTAACTACTCAACTGTAATAACATACTGTAAACGTGGGGATCTGCATTACCAGCTTACCTGTGGACCCTGTCCTATCACTAGCTGGGTGAGGCACTCAGCACAGGGTGAATGTCTGTGATGCATGCTGTGAGCTCTGTGCTCTGTGCTGGCTGCTGCTGGAATGAGCGGGAACTCTGCTGTCCCCCGTCTATATAGTGCGTGTGCTCTCACTGGTGATTGGCTGCGATGTTGTGTATGCTGCTTGGTCCGACTGCATGTCCATCAGTGTGTGTGTGATTGCACCATGATATGCTGATGTATATCATGACAGTCAGAGTCTGTTTCAACGCCAGAAAGGAATTGTGTGTCTTTGGTCCACGTTAAGGCTTCAGGTCGCGCTGTCAGGACAAGATCCAAGAGAGGAGTGAAACTGACTATCCACTGGCGACAGTGACTTTTCATCCCAAGGAAATGTTTAATTTCCCTGTTAGTCGCCGGGAATGGGGCTGAGCACATGGCTCCAATCTATCTTGGGATAGCCGGCTGGTGTCCTGGAAAAGCTCACGGCCCAGGTATCGGCCCTTTCTGATACGAATTGCAATTTTGCTTTTGATACTTTATGTCCCTTTCTTGTGAGGGCGCGTAATAGAACTACCAAACCGTGTTTCACAAGCCTTTTTACTGGGTGACGCTATGGGTAGTTCATCGACATGTTGAATTCGGGTGGACCCTGCGGGTATATCTTCCAAATCTCTTTTTAGGCATTGGGAGAATGTTGTCGGACTTTCAATGTATCCTTGGGGTAATCTAGTCCAGGTACACTGCTGGCCACGGTAGGTAAAAGCAGACAGAAATTGCGAGTCCTGATGTATGGGGACCGGGAAGAATGCCGGGCACAGATCAACAACAGTATAGTAGCCTGACCCTCCGGGAATACTGGTCAGGAAGGTCACTGGGTTTGGCACTAGGTTTTTTTTAAGTCTTCTGGATGTTAAAAGGAGAGCTTACAGATGACTTAGTGTTATATTGTTTGGGGGTTGCATTTGAATTAATGGTTGCTACGATGTTCACTGTTTGTTTCAAAAAGGTTAACTTGAATTCATTTTGCTTAAAAAATCATTTCCCATTTCTGCTGTACACCTGTAGAGTGGGCCGTGTGCGCCCCATACCACAATCTATTAAAAGTTGTGGGTCAGGTGAACTCCATGATACAGTCCATAATACACCAGCAGCAGTGCACACCTCCCTGATAAACTCAATTAATTCAATGCTCGGTTCGAGCAGGAAACCATCAAACCGCTGTCAACTGCCCGAGCAGCCCTGGACACACCCATACTCACCATCACAGCTTCCGAAGTCAGATCGGCCTTCTTGAAAGTGAACTCTCGGAAGGCGTGCACTCAGACCTGTGCAGGCCAGCTGGCAGATGGGTTCACAGATCTTCAACCTGTCCCTACCCCGTTCCGAGGTCCCCACCTGCTTCAAGAAGACCACCATCATACCGGTGCCAAAGAAGAACCAGGCAACGTGCCTCAATGACTACTGTCCAGCGGCCTTTACATTGATCGTAATGAAGTGTTTCGCGAGGTTGGTCATGAGGTACATCAACTCCATACTCCCAGAATGCCTAGATCCACTGTAATTCACATACCGCCACAACAGGTCCACAGCAGACACCATCTCCCTGGCCCTACACTCATCCCTGGAGCATCTCGACAACAAGGACTCCTACATCAGACACCTATTCATTGACTACAACTCCACCTTCACCACCATAATCCCAGCCAAGCTCAAATCAAAATTCCAAAACCTAGGATATGGCTCCTCATTCTGCAACTGGATCCTCAACGTTCTGATCCATAGACATCAATCGGTAAGAATAAACAACAACACCTCCTCCGTGTTCCCAATACCAGGGCCCCACCTCCCATTCATTGACTCTGTCTACACCTCCCGCTGCCTGGGGAAAGCGGGCAGCATAATGAAAGACCCCTCCCACCCAGCTTACTCACTCTTCCATAAGACCACACAACATCGGAGCAGAATTAGGGCACTTGGTCAATCGAGTCTGCTCCACCATTACAATATAAATATAATCCAAATATAATCCAACTTCTTCCATCTGGCAGCAGATACAAAACTCTGAGAACACGCACTAACAGCTTCAAAAACAGATTCTTCCCCGCTGTAACCAGACTCCTAAATGACCCTCTTATGGACTGACCTGATCTCTCCACACATCTTCTCTACTGAGCAGTCCTACACTCCGTGTGCTTCACCCGATGCCTGTGTCTCTGTATTTACATTGGGTATTTGTGTCTGCCCGATGTGTTTTATTTTCATGTACGGAATGATGTGTCTGAGCTGCATAGGAGGCAGGATGTGCCTCGCTAGTGAGTCTGCGAACATGTCCCGTAGGTGTGGGGGGTTCGGACGTGTACAGCCCTCGGTAAAACGTCTCGACCTCACGCCACACAAGACGCCAGGCACACGGACTAGCAATGGGGACCAAATTCGCACCTCAATACGCCAACATCTTCACGCACAAGTTCGAACAAGACTTCCTCTGCGCACAGAGAACCTTCAACCGACGTTATACACCAGATACATCGATGACATTTTTTTCCTTTGTACCCATGGCGAAAACTCACTGAAACGACGACACAGTGAGTTCAATAAGTTCCATTCCACCATCAGACTCACCATGGACTAATCTCCAGATGTTCAAGACATTTATCAGGGCTGGGTTATCCCCAATCCACATCAACAATAGGTTGTCATGATATCCACATTAACATATCATGGTGCAATCACACACACACTGATGGACAGGTAGATGGACCAACCAACACACACACAACATCGCAGCCAATCACCAGTGAGAGCACACGCACTATAAAACAGGGAACACCACAGTTCCCGCTCATTCTACCAGGAGATAGCTCAGAGCACAGAGCTCACAGCGCGCCACTCAGACATACACCATGTGCTGAGTGCCTCACTAAGATAGTGCTGGGGCTGGGCCCACAGGTTAGCTGGTGAAGTACGAACCACAGCCAGAAGTTAACAGTTATTATTGAACAAGTTTGTTTGTGTATCGGAACACCCAACACGACATGATACCAGGTCTGGAAACTCGCCAGCGACTGTGAGACCTACCTGCACCTCTTCAGAGATCCGCCATCCTGCGCCATGGACATCATCAGCCCGCCGCAGCCGCTCCGAATCGCTGGAAATCTTGGCGTCAACTGGAAGCTGTTTAAACAGCGCTTCCAGCTCTTCCTAGAAGCCACAGACAGGGAGAATGCATCGGACACCAGGAAGATCGCCCTCCTCCTCTCCACGGCAGGGCAACACGCCATCCTCATCTACAACTCCCTGGCATTCGCGGAAGGCGAGGACAAGACAAAATACAAGACGGTCCTTCTAAAATTTGAGGAACACTTCAGCGTTGAAGTTAATGAGAGCTTCGAGAGGTCCCTCTTCCAGCAGCGCCTGCAGGGTAAGGCTGAGCCTTTTCAATCTTATCTAACACACCTCCGTATCCTCGTGCAGTCCTGCGGCTATGAGGCCACCTCCAACTCCATGATTCGGGATCAGATAGTTTTTGGGACACCTCGGACACCCTACGCCAGCAGCTCCTCAAAATAAAGCGCCTCACCCTAGCCACCGTCATCGAAACCTGCGTCCTCCACGAAAACGCGACCAGCCGGTACTCCCAATTCCAGGCGGCCGAATCGGCGCGGCAGGGGTCCTACGAGGCCGAGCGGGTCCAGTCGATCGCGTTCCTCCCGGCCCGCGGCCCGGACGAGGGCAGCCATTTTGCGCGCTTTCCAAGGCCTCCCGCGCTTGTACGCCCCAGAAGAGGGGACGTCGACGCAGAGGGAAGTGATGCGCAGTCGCGCTCTACACAGGACCGCACCGCGCATGCAGGGTAGCGCAACGAACGACATGACATCACGACGTGCGCCAACTGTGGATCTGCACACTTAAAGCGGCAATGTCCAGCCAAAGCGCGACAATGCCTCCGCTGTGGCAGGATGGGCCACTACGCTGCCTGCTGTCGAGCAGCTCAACCTGCCAACTCTCCGCAATTCCGCCAGCCTCGCAGGGACGTGCGGGCCATTCAGCCCCCATACACCGAGTCTACCCTGACGACGTGCAGACCGGTGATACCGACGACCGGGAACCCTTCCGCGTCGTGGTAATAGACAGGAACCGGATGTCCCCAAGTCGGACCCACCAGCCGATGCCAGTGCACAGCATTAATCCGGGCGATGAATGGTGTGCCACCCTAACGGTCAACCCGAATTTGTCGCCCACCTAATAGACTGGACTTAGGAGCCTGTTTGCACATTGGACTCACTGCATTGTTGTGCAATACTGTTAATGTGTTTCTTTCTTGTCGTTTCAGGAGTTCTCTTTTGATATTTGATGATTGCATTTGTTTTGTTCGTGGTACAACCTCGTTGCTCTGTTGCACCCGACACCTTCCTATGTATATAGTTTAGCCTCATGTACATGTTGTAAATATTGCACACACATACTCAGCCGCACTCAGTACACACCAATATTCATTACCATGTAGGCACATATCCTTGTGAAAAGGGGGGATGTCATGATATCCACATTAACATATCATGGTGCAATCACACACACACTGATGGACAGGTAGTTGGACCAACCAACACACACACAACATCGCAGCCAATTACCAGTGAGAGCACACGCACTATAAAACAGGGAACACCACAGTTCCCGCTCATTCTACCAGGAGATAGTTCAGGGCACAGAGCTCACAGCGCGCCACTCAGACATACACCATGTGCTGAGTGCCCCTCTAAGATAGTGCTAGGGCTGGGTCCACAGGTTAGCTGGTGAAGCACGAACCACAGCCAGAAGTTAATAGTTATTATTGTACAGAATAATAAAACAGCGTTGTACCATCTACAACTGTGTTGGTTCGTTTGTGTGTCGGAACACCCAACACGACATAGGTGACAATTAAAAACTTGTTTTGATCAGGTTTAGATTTGTGGTTGGAATCTATGTCGGGCCGGTTGGTTCAATGAATGTGAAGAATGTTGCGAAACAGGACAAGCACTTTGCCAGAAACTGGGACTGTGAGTGACAGGGGCTGGATTACATTACCCAATGCAGAGCACATGACACAAGCACAATCACATTTCCCCCTCCAGCCAGACTATTGGGTAAGCTTTGTTCTCCAGGGAGCAAATCAGAATTCTGGTCCAGTCCGTTTCCCTTATAAGTAGTCAGAGGCTGCCATGAATAGCATTCAACACTGAGCAACAGGCAAGCTTACAGAACCTCCTCCAGCTCACACGGGAACACCTCCTGAGGCTCCGGTACGCAGTCAGGTATGAATTAGAATGAAGAATATGCGACGGGCAGCAAGGTGGTGCAGTGGTTAGCACTGCTGCCTCACGGCGACGAGGTCCCAGGTTCGATCCCGGCTCTGGGTCACTGTCCATGTGGAGTTTGCACATTCTCCCCATGTCCGTGTGGGTTTCGCCCCCACAACCCAAAGATGTGCAGGGCAGGTGGATTGGCCACGCTAAATTACCCCTTCATTGGAAAAAATGAATTGGGTACTCTAAATTTATTTATAAAAAAGAATTTAGACTGTGCTGAGAGGTGTATCACTGTTTTAAACATGGGCTCAGGTCTGTGTATGTTCTCCAGTCCCAATACAGAGCTGCTGAATGACCTGAGTCATTGAGGAGACTGGAGATGGATCTGGATGATGAATACAGCAAGTCACAAACAAACGTGGTTTAACCATGGATGGTGGTGGGGGACAGGAGGGCAGTGCGGTGCTGGATTCAAACAAGAAAGATTAATATTGGGGTCAAAGCATAATCTGTGGGATTCGGCGTTGGCGGGATCCTCCGGCTCGCGGGCAGCGCGCCCATAAGCGCGAGTTTACCGATGGTGTGACCACAATGGCCGGCTGCGGGAATGGAGAATCTCAAACAATGTTAATCAAGGATATAACCAAGGGATGCTCATTCCAAAAGAGAGAGAGACTTTAGCACTATCGATAGATAAACTCAATGTTTACTATCCCACTCCCACAGAGACTTCACTCACTATAGATAGATAAACTCAATGTTTACTATCCCACTCCCAGAGAGTGACTTCACTCACTATGGATAGATAAACTCAATGTTTACTATCCCACTCCCAGAGAGACTTCACTCACTATAGATAGATACATTCAATGTTTACTATCCCACTCCCAGAGAGACTTCACCCACTATAGATAGATAAACTCAATGTTTACTATCCCACTCCCAGAGAGACTTCACTCACTATAGATAGAGAAACTCAATGTTTACTATCCCAGTCCCAGAGAGACTTCACTCACTATAGATAGAGAAACTCAATGTTTACCATCCCAGTCCCAGAGAGACTTCACTCACTATAGGTAGATAAACTCAATGTGTACGATCCCAGTCCCAGAGAGACTTCACTCACTATAAATAGATAAACTCAATGTTTACTACCCCACTCCCAGAGAGAGAGACTTCACTCACTATAAATAGATAAACATAATGTTTACTATCCCACTCCCAGAGAGAGAGTTCACTCACTATAGATAGATAAACTCAATGTTTACAATCCCAGTTCCAGAGAGACTTCACTCACTATAAATAGATAAACTCAATGTTTACTACCCCACTCCCAGAGAGACTTCACTCACTATAAATAGATAAACATAATGTTTACTATCCCACTCCCAGAGAGAGAGTTCACTCACTATAGATAGATAAACTCAATGTTTACTGTCCCACTCCCAGAGAGAGACTTCACTCAATATAGATAGATAAACTCAATGTTTACTATCCCACTCCCAGGGAGACTTCACTCACTATCGATAGATAAACTCAATGTTTACTACCCCACTGCCAGAGAGAGAGACTTCACTCACTATCGATAGATAAACTCAATGTCTACTATCCCACTGCCAGAGAGAGACTTCACTCACTATAGATAGACAAACTCAATGTTTACTAGCTCACTCCCAGAGAGAGAGACTTCACTCACTACAGATAGATAAACTCAATGTCTACTATCCCACTCCCAGAGAGACTTCACTCACTATAGATAGATAAACTCATTGTTCACTATCCCACGCCCCGAGAGACTATACTCATGATAGATAGATAAATTCAATGTTTACTATGCCACTCCCAGAGAGAGACTTCACTCACTATAGATAGATAAACTCAATGTTTACTATCCCACTCCCAGAGAGAGACTTCACTCACTATAGATAGATAAACTCAATGTTTACTATCCCACTCCCAGAGAGACTTCACTCACTATAGATAGATAAACTCAATGTTTACTATCCCACTCCCAGACAGACTTCACTCACTATCGATAGATAAACTCAATGTTTACTATCCCACTCCCAGAGAGAGAGACTTCACTCAATAGAGATAGATAAACTCAATGTTTTCTATCCCTCTCCCAGAGAGAGACTTCACTCACTATAGATAGATAAACTCAATGTTTACTATCCCACTCCCAGAGAGACTTCACTCACTATCGATAGATAAACTCAATGTTTACTATCCCACTCCCAGAGAGAGAGACTTCACTCAATAGAGATAGATAAACTCAATGTTTTCTACCCTCTCCCAGAGAGAGACTTCACTCACTATAGATAGATAAACTCAATGTTTACAATCCTGCTCCCAGAGAGAGACTTCACTCACTATTGATAGATAAACTCAATGTTTAATATCCCACTCCCAGAGACAGACTTTACTCTCTATAAATAGATAAACTCAATGTTTATTATCCCACTCCCAGAGAGACTTCACTCACTATAAATAGATAAACTCAATGTTTTCTATCCCACTCCCAGAGAGACTATACTCACGATAGATAGATAAACTGAATGTTTACTATCCCAGTCCCAGGGAGACTTCACTCACTATAGATAGATAAACTCAATGTTTACTATCCCACTCGCAGAGAGAGACTTCACTCACTATAGATAGATAAACTCAATGTTTACTATCCCACTCCCAGAGAAACTTCACTCACGAGAGGTAGATAAACTCAGTGTTTACTATCCCACTCCCAGAGTGACTTCACTCACTATAGATAGATAAACTCAATGTTTGCTATCCCACTCCAAGAGAGACTTCACTCACTTTCGATAGATAAACTCAATGTTTACTATCCCACTACCAGAGAGACTTCACTCACGAGAGGTAGATAAACTCAGTGTTTACTATCCCACTCCCAGAGAGACTTCACTCACTATAGATACATTAAGTCAATGTTTACTATCCCACTCCCAGAGAGACTTCACTCACCAGAGATAGATAAACTCAGTGTTTACTATCCCACTCCCAGAGTGACTTCACTCACTGTAGATAGACAAACTCAATGTTTACTATCCAACTACCAGAGAGAGACTTCACTCACTAGAGACAGATAAATTCAATGTTTACAATCCCGCTCCCAGAGAGAGACTTCACTCACTATTGATGGATATACTCAATGTTTTCTATCCCACTCCCAGAGACAGACTTCACTCACTATAAATAGATAAACTCAATGTTTTCTATCCCACGTCCCAAGAGACTATACTCACTATAGATCGATAAACTCAATGCTTACTATCCCACTTCCAGAGAGACTTCACTCACTTTCGATAGGTAAACGCAATGTTTCTACCCCACTCCCAGAGAGACTTCACTCACTATAGATTGATAAACTCAGTGTTTACTCTCCCACTCCCAGAGAGAGACTTCACTCAATATAGATAGATAAACTCAATGTCTACTATCCCTCTGCCAGAGAGAGTTCACTCACGATAGATAGATAAACTCAATGTTTACTATCCGAATCCCAGAGAGACTTCACTCACAATAGATAGATCAACTCAATGTATACTATCCCACTCAGAGAGAGATACTTCACTCACTATAGATAGATAAACTCAATGTTTACTATCCCACTCAGAGAGAGAGACTTCACTCATTATAGATAGATAAACTCAATGTTAACTATCCCACTCCCAGAGAGAGACTTCACTCTCTATAGATAGATAAACTCAATGTTTACTATTCCACTCCCAGAGAGACTTCACTCACGAGAGGTAGATAAACTCAGTG
This sequence comes from Scyliorhinus torazame, assembly GCF_047496885.1. Classification (NCBI taxonomy): domain Eukaryota; kingdom Metazoa; phylum Chordata; class Chondrichthyes; order Carcharhiniformes; family Scyliorhinidae; genus Scyliorhinus; species Scyliorhinus torazame. The sequence continues at coordinate 33,028,659 of NC_092733.1, read as the reverse complement.
TTTACTATCCCACTCCCAGAGTGACTTCACTCACTACAGATACATAAAGTCAAAGTTTACTATCCCTCTCGCAGAGAGACTTCACTCACCAGAGATAGATAAACTCAGTGTTTACTATCCCACTCCCAGAGTGACTTCACTCACTATAGATAGATAAACTCAATGTTTACTATCCAACTCCCAGAGAGAGACTTAACTCACTAGAGACAGATAAACTCAATGTTTACAATCCCGCTCCCAGAGAGAGACTTCACTCACTAGAGATAGATAAACTCAATGTTTACTATCCTACTCCCAGAGAGACTTCACTCACTATAAATAGATAAACGCAATGTTTTCTATCCCACGTCCCAAGAGACTATACTCACTATAGATAGATAAACTCAATGTTTACTATCCCACTCCCAGAGAGACTTCACTCACTATAGATAGATAAACTCAATGTTTACTATCCCACTCTGTAGAGGGTGCCATCTCCGCTACTGCACTACTGGGCCGATATCTGGGGTTTGAATATCTGTGTGTGTCTCTCTCCAGCTGGCACTGAAACTTCAGAGGCCAGGGGATGTCGCAGTGGGACACTTCCACTGAAGAGAGCACTGATTCAAGCCTGCCGTTTATTCCTAACCGACAGCCTGAGACTTATAGCACACAGATCTCCAGACCCCTACCAATACCCAGGTGATTCTCTCTCTTGCCGGTGGTACAACACCCACCCGGTTCCTACTCCACTAGAGTAGCTTTCCCAAGAGAGAGAATAGGACACTGCTGTTTATTTCCTAACCAGCAGTCTGTCCTGAGTGAATCGCTCAAGATGACCCTCGATTCTTGAACCCGGAATTAAGGTGAGGAGTATTTTAACAATGACTTGGTCAGAGATCGCTGGTGAAAGATTGAAGAATTTAAACGACTCCAATTATCATCAAATCAAGGTTTATTGCAAAACCCAGGTCAAAATCATCAACAGAAGAAACACAATAAAATCTTATGCTCTAATACACACTAAGTCTATTCAAAGGTAATATAGCGGACACAACGAAAATTCTTATGATTACAATTGTCTGATTTCTAGGATAACGAGGTTAGACTCTTTTGTGGAGAATTTCAGTGTCTTCCAGCTGCTCCGGAGATGGCTGCTATTCTCACCTCGCTATGTTGATGGGGTGTTAATTGGATTCTGCTCTGGTGGAGGCCAGGTCATTTACATTTGCATGGGGCTATGACCATCCCATTGTCCTGCTTGCAGGCAGGCCCCCTGTGTATTCCCATGCCCCTTTGTCTGTGTTTTGATGTTATCTTGTTGTCTGGCTCCTTCTTCCTTGTAGCTCCTAGGGGGGTGTTTGTAAATATTTATGTGCTTATGTCCCTACTCAGCTCAGCGGACCAAGCCTGCTGGGAAAACTGGTTCTGTTCTCTTGGCTGAAAAGTCAGTTTACAGTCTCTGGGTTTCTCCAAAAGGGCCGAATTGCCCGAAAACCTTACAACTCCCAGAGAGAGACTTCACTCTCTATAGATAGATAAACTCAATGTTTACTATTCCACTCCCAGAGAGAATTCACTCAGTATAGATTGATAAACTCAATGTTTACTATCCCACTCCCAGAGAGACTTCACTCACTATAAATAGATAAACTCAATGTTTACTATCCCACTCCCAGAGAGACTTCACTCACTATAGATAGATAAACTCAATGTTTACTATCCCACTCCCAGAGAGACTTCACTCACTGTAGATAGATAAACTCAATGTTTTCTATCCCACACAGAGAGAGAGACTTCACTCACTATAGATAGATAAACTCAATGTTTACTATCCCACTCCCAGAGAGAGACTTCACTCTCTATAGATAGATAAACTCAATGTTTACTATTCCACTCCCAGAGAGACTTCACTCACTATAGATTGATAAACTCAATGTTTACTATCCCACTCCCAGAGAGACTTCACTCACTATAGATAGATAAACTCAATGTTTACTATCCCACTCCCAGAGAGACTTCACTCACTATAGATAGATAAACTCAATGTTTACTATCCCACTCCCAGAGAGAGAGACTTCACTCACTATAAATAGATAAACTCAATGTTTACTATCTCACTCCCAGAGAGACTTCACTCACTATAGATAGATAAACTCAATGTTTACTATCTCACTTCCAGAGAGAGAGACTTCACTCACTATAAATAGATAAACTCAATGTTTACTATCTCACTTCCAGAGAGAGAGACTTCACTCACTTTAGATAGATAAACTCAATGTTTACTCTCCCACTCCCAGAGAGACTTCACTCACTATAGATAGATAAACTCAATGCTTACTATCCCACACCCAGAGAGACTTCACTCACTATAGACAGATAAATTCAATGTTTTCTATCCCACTCCCAGAGAGAGACTTCAGTCACTATAGCTAGATAAACTCAATGTTTACTATCCCACTCCCAGAGAGACTTCACTCACTATAGATAGATAAACTCAATGATTACTATCCCACTCCCAGAGAGAGACTTCACTCACTATAGCTAGATAAACTCAATGTTTACTATCCCACTCCCAGAGAGAGAGTTCACTCACTATAGATAGATAAACTCAATGATTACTCTCCCACTCCCAGAGAGACTTCACTCACTCTAGGTAGATAAACTCAATGTTTACTATCCCACTCCCAGAGAGACTTCACTCACTATAGATAGATAAACTCAATGTTTACTATCCCACTCCCAGAGAGAGACTTCACTCACTATAGATAGATAAACTCAATGTTTACTATCCCACTCCCAGAGAGACTTCACTCACTATAGATAGATAAACTCAATGTTTACTATCCCACTCCCAGAGAGAGAGACTTCACTCACTATAGGTAGATAAACTCAATGTTTACTATCCCACCCACAATTTAACATTCTCTCTAATTTTCCCATTGCCGGAATTCTCTCCCATACGGATTGTCTCTTTTCCTTTGCAGGATATGCCGAGTGAGATGAAGACGTTGTTGCTGATTCTGGGATGTCTGAGTGAGTAACATTCATTCAGGACGGTCGGCCATTGTACAACAAATACAATTGTCCACGTTCAGTATCTTCCCCTCAAAACCTCGAGAGGTTCTTCCTGACCAAAGAATTGGTTTGAAAGAGAGAAGTTGTTTTTTGGAGAGGTTTTATTGAAGGGTGTGTATTTAGGAGGGAGTTCGGGACGAGAGGAAGGTGGAGAGACTGAGAGCTTTCGGGAAGACAGTTCCCAGCTTGGAATGTTGGGATGAGGTTGTGGCCTTCACTGATTGGGTGACGGGTGTGGATGATGTGATGGGGTGGATGGGTGACATTTGAGGCTCAGGCATCTGGATTATACAGCAAGAGGAGATAATGAGTGGTCTGGGATGATTTGATTTTGTGGATAATTGGGAAAGTTTGCACAATTACCTCAGTTCGAGAATTTGCCTGGGGAGGTGAGGCATTAGAAATAATTGAGGCACTGGAGAGAAGTGAGGCCCTGGAGGCAAGTGAGGCTTTGGAGGGAGGAGAGGTGCTGAAGGAATTTGAGGTAGTGGAGGGAGTTGAGACCCTGGAGGAATATTGGGCACTGGAGGGTGGTGAGCTGCTGGAGGGAAGCATGGCACTGGAGGGAGATGAGGAGCTGGGTGGAGGTGACATACAGGAGGTAGGTTGGGAGCAGGAGGGAGAACAAAGAACAGCCTGGACCAGGCCCTTCGGCCCACCAAGCCTGCACCAATCCAGATTCCTTATTTAGACCGACTACATATTGTCCAAATGATCTGTGGCCTCCATTCCCGCCTATTCAAGTGAATATCGAAATACATGGTTTTTTTTTTTAATTTAGTGTACCCAGTTCTTTTTTTTTCCCAATTAAGGGGCAATTTAGCGTGGCCAATCCACCTAGCCTGCACATCTTTGAGTTGCGGGGCGAAACCCACGCAAACACGGGGAGAATGTGCAAACTTCACACAGACAGTGACCACGTGCCAGGATCGAACCTGGGACCTCGGAGCCGTGAGGCAGCAGAGCTAACCCACTGCGCTACCGCGCTGCCTATATCGAAGTACATCTTAAATGTTACCATCGTGCCTGCGTCCACACCTCCACTGGCAACGCATTCCAGGCATCGACCACCCTTTCCCCGCACATCGCACATCGCCCCTGAACTGATCCCTTCTCACCTGGAACCTGTGCCCCCTGTCATTGAGTCTTCCAGCCTGGGACAAAGCTTCCGACTATTCACCCTGTCTATACCTCTCGATAGTTTGTTGACCTCAATCAGGTGTCTCCACAGCCTCTGTCTTTCCAACGAAAATAATCCGAGTTTATTCCTGATGGCACCTGATAGCTAATAGGCAACATTCTGGGTAAACCTTCTTTGCACCCTCTCCACAGGATCCACGTCCTTCTGGTAGTGTGGTGACCAGAATTGCACGCAATATCCCAAATGTGGCCTAACTAAAGTTTTATACAACTGTAACATCACCTGATAACTCTTGTACTCAAAGAAGGCCGATGAAGACAAGCATGCCATATCCTTTCTTGCCCATGTGATCCACCTGTATTGCCACTTTCATGGAACTATGGACCTGAATGCCCAGATCCCTCTGTATGTCAATGCTACTAAGGTTCTGCCATTTACTGTACAATTCACACTTGAATTTGATCTTCCAAAATGCATCACCTCGCATTTGTCCAGATTGAACTCTATCTGCCATTTCCCTGCCCAACTCTCCAATCTATCTGTATTACAAAGAACAAAGAACAAAGAAACGTACAGCACAGGAATAGGCCCTTCGGCCCTCCAAGCCCGTGCCGACCATGCTGCCCGACTAAACTACAATCTTCTACACTTCCTGGGTCCGTATCCCTCTATTCCCATCCTATTCATGTATTTGTCAAGATGCCCCTTAAATGTCACTATCGTCCCTGCTTCCACCACCTCCTCCGGTAGCGAGTTCCAGGCACTACACTACACTACACTCTGCGTAAAAAACTTGCCTCGTACATCTACTCTAAACCTTGCCCCTCTCACCTTAAACCTATGCCCCCTAGGACTTATCCACTCTGTCCATGCCCCTCATAATTTTGTATACCTCTATCAGGTCTCCCCTCAACCTCCTTCGTTCCTGTGAGAACAAACCGAGTTTATTCAACCGCTCCTCATAGCTAATGCCCTCCATACCAGGCAACATTCTGGTAAATCTCTTCTGCACCCTCTCTAAAGCCTCCACATCCTTCTGGTAGTGTGGCGACCAGAATTGAACACTATACTCCAAGTGTGGCCTAACTAAGATTCTATACAGCTGCAACATGACTTGCCAATTCTTATACTCAATGCCCCGGCCAATGAAGGCAAGCATGCCGTATGCCTTCTTGACTACCTTCTCAATGATCTGTGGACCTGTACTCCTAGATCTCTTTGACTTTCAATACTCTTGAGGGTTCTACCATTCACTGTATATTCCCTACCTGCATTAGACCTTCCAAAATGCATTACCTCACATTTGTCCGGATTAAACTCCATCTGCCATCTCTCCGCCCAAGTCTCCAAACAATCTAAATCCTGCTGTATCCTCCGACAGTCCTCATCGCTATCCGCAATTCCACCAACCTTTGTGTCGTCTGCAAACTTACTAATCAGACCAGTTATATTTTCCTCCAAATCATTTATATATACTCCAAAGAGCAAAGGTCCCAGCACTGATCCCTGTGGAACACCACTGGTCACAGCCCTCCAATTAGAAAAGCATCCTTCCATTGCTACTCTCTGCCTTCTATGGCCTAGCCAGTTCTGTATCCACCTTGCCAGCTCACCCCTGATCCCGTGTGACTTCACCTTTTGTACTAGTCTACCATGAGGGGCCTTGTCAAAGGCCTTACTGAAGTCCATATAGACAACATCCACTGCCCTACCTGCATCAATCATCTTAGTGACCTCCTCGAAAAACTCGATCAAGTTGGTGAGACACGACCTTCCCTTCACAAAACCGTGCTGCCTCTCACTAATACGTCTATTTGCTTCCAAATGGGAGTAGATCCTGTCTCGAAGAATTCTCTCCAGTAATTTCCCTACCACTGAAGTAAGGCTCACCGGCCTGTAGTTCCCGGGATTATCCTTGCTACCCTTCTTAAACAGAGGAACAACATTGGCTATTCTCCAGTCCTCCGGGACATCCCCTGAAGACAGCGAGGATCCAAAGATTTCTGTCAAGGCCTCAGCAATTTCCTCTCCAGCCTCCTTCAGTATTCTCGGGTAGATCCCATCAGGCCCTGGGGACTTATCTACCCAACACCTCTTCTTTTTGGATCTCAATGTGACCCAGGCTATCTACACACCCTTCTCCAGACTCAACATCTACTAATTTCTTCTCTTTGGTGAATACTGATGCAAAGTATTCATTTAGTACCTCACCCATTTCCTCTGGTTCCACACATAGATTCCCTTGCCTATCCTTCAGTGGGCCAACCCTTTCCCTGGCTACCCTCTTGCTTTTTATGTACGTGTAAAAATCCTTGGGATTTTCCTTAACCCTATTTGCTAATGACTTTTCGTGACCCCTTCTAGCCCTCCTGACTCCTTGCTTAAGTTCCTTCCTACTTTCCTTATATTCCACGCAGGCTTCGTCTGTTCCCAGCCTTTTAGCCCTGACAGCCTTTAGCCCTCCGGCCTATAATTACCAGGATTATCCCTGGTTCCATTACATGGATCAGAGGATTTACAGCGCAGAAGGAGGCCATTTGGCCCATCAAGTCTGCACCGGCCTTTGGAAAGATCACCGCACTTAAGCCCTCACTTCCACCCTATTCCCATAACCCAGAAACCCCTCCTAACCTTTTTGGACACTAAAGGCAATTTAGTGGCCAATCCACCTAACCTGCACATCTTTGGACTGTGGGAGGAAACCGGGGCACCCGGAGGAAACCCACACAGACACGTGTTTCCAAAGATGTGCAGGGTCCATTCTTAAGCAAAGGGGCAATATTGGCTATTCTCCAGCCATCGAAAAGGCTGAAGTCTGCAGGGAGTTGTGCGGTGGAGTTTGAAGGGTTTATTGCTGATTCAAGACTTCTGCACAGATGAGTTACTCCAAGATATGGGTGCGCTGGAGGGAGATGAGGAGCTGGAGGGAGGTGAGGCGCTGGAGGGAGGTGAGGAGCTGGAGGGAGGTGAGGAGCTGGAGGGAGGTGAGGAGCTGGAGGCAGGTGAGGTGTTGGAGGGAGGTGAGGTGTTGGAGGGAGGTGAGGAGCTGGAGGGCGGTGAGGTGTTTGAGGGAGGTGAGGTGTTGGAGGGAGGTAAGGTGTTGGAGGGAGGTGAGGTGTTGGAGGTGGGTGAGGAGCTGGAGGGAGGTGAGGTGTTGGAGGGAGGTGAGGTGTTGGAGGGAGGTGAGGAGCTGGAGGGAGGTAAGGCATTGGAGGGAGGTGAGGAGCTGGAGGGAGGTGAGGAGCTGGAGGGAGGTGAGATATTGTAGGGAGGTAAGGTGTTGGAGAGAGGTGAGGCGCTGGAGGGAGGAGAGGTGTTGGAGGGAGGTGACCAACTGGAGGGAGGTGAGGTATTGTAGGGAGGTGAGGTGTTCGAGGGAGGTGAGGTGCTGGAGGGAGGTGAGGTGTTGGAGGGAGGTGAGGTGTTGGAGGGAGGTGAGGTGTTGGAGGTGGGTGAGGAGCTGGAGGGAGGTGAGGTGTTGGATGGAGGTGACGTGTTGGAGGGAGGTGAGGTGTTGGAGGTGGGTGAGGAGCTGGAGGGAGGTGAGGTGTCGGAGGGAGGTGAGGTGTTGGAGGCAGGTGAGGAGCTGGAGGGAGGTAAGGCATTGGAGGGAGGTGAGGAGCTGGAGGGAGGTGAGGAGCTGGAGGGAGGTGAGGTATTGTAGGGAGGTAAGGTGTTGGAGAGAGGTGAGGCGCTGGAGGGAGGTGAGGTGTTGGAGGGAGGTGACCAACTGGAGGGAGGTGAGGTATTGTAGGGAGGTGAGGTGTTCGAGGGAGGTGAGGCGCTGGAGGGAGGTGAGGTGTTGGAGGGAGGTAAGGTGTTGGAGGTTGGTGAGGCGCTGGAGGGAGGTGAGGTGTTGGAGGGAGGTGAGGTGTTGGAGGGAGGTGAGGTGTTGGAGGTTGGTGAGGAGCTGGAGGGAGGTGAGGTGTTGGACGGAGGTGAGGTGTTGGAGGGAGGTGAGGTGTTGGAGGTGGGTGAGGAGCTGGAGGGAGGTGAGGTGTTGGAGGGAGGTGAGGTGTTGGAGGGAGGTGAGGAGCTGGAGGGAGGTAAGGCATTGGAGGGAGGTGAGGAGCTGGAGGGAGGTGAGGAGCTGGAGGGAGGTGAGGAATTGTAGGGAGGTAAGGTGTTGGAGAGAGGTGAGGCGCTGGAGGGAGGTGAGGTGTTGGAGGGAGGTGACCAACTGGAGGGAGGTGAGGTATTGTAGGGAGGTGAGGTGTTCGAGGGAGGTGAGGCGCTGGAGGGAGGTGAGGTGTTGGAGGGAGGTGACCAATTGGAGGGAGGTGAGGTATTGTAGGGAGGTGAGGTGTTGGAGGGAGGTGAGGTGTTGGAGGGAGGTGAGTAGCTGGAGGGAGGTGAGGAGCTGGAGGGAGGTGAGGTGTTGGAGGGAGGTAAGGTGTTGGAGGGAGCTGATGTGTTGGAGGTGGGTGAGGAGCTGGAGGGAGTTGAGGTGTTGGAGGGAGGTGAGGTGTTGGAGGGAGGTGAGGTGTTGGAGGGAGGTGAGGTGCTGGAGGGAAGTGAGGTGTTGGAGGTGGGTGAGGAGCTGGAGGGAGGTGAGGTGTTGGAGGTAGGTTAGTTGTTGGAGGAAGTTGAGGTTTTGGAGGGAGGTGAAGTGCTGGAGGCAAGTGAGGTGTTGGAGGGAGGTGAGGTGTTGGAGGGAAGTGTGGTGTTGGAGGTGGGTGAGGAGCTGGAGGGAGGTGAGGTGTTGGAGGGAGGTTAGGTGTTGGAGGAAGTTGAGGTTTTGGAGGGAGGTGAGGAGCTGGAGGGAGGTGAGGTGTTGGAGGGAGCTGAGGTGTTGGAGGGAGGTGAGGTGTTGGAGGGAGGTGAGCTGTTGGAGGTGGGTGAGGTGCTGGAGGGAAGTGAGGTGTTGGAGGTGGGTGATGAGCTGGAGGGAGCTGAGGTGTTGGAGGGAGCTGAGGTGTTGGAGGGAGTTGAGGTGTTGGAGGGAGGTGAGGTGTTGGAGGGAGCTGAGGTGTTGGAGGGAGTTGAGGTGTTGGAGGGAGGTGAGGTATTGGAGGTGGGTGAGGTGCTGGAGGGAGGTTAGGTGTTGGAGGGAGTTGAGGCAGTGGAAGGAGGAGCTCGAGGGAGGCAAGGTGGTGGAGGGGGTGAGGTCGTTCAGGAGACGTTTGAGGGGAGGGAGGGGTTCAGAGGGAGTGTTTTGGGAGGGAGGGTCTGGGTGGAGGGAGGGGTCGGCCGGAGAGTGCCACCCAAGAACCCTGGCAATGCCACCTTGTCCTTTCCCCGATCACCCTGGGAAATTCTCCTCCCCCCCATCCCCTCAGGAGTCATTACGTGTGCTCCATGCGTGTGTGGGCCAGGACTAACGGCACCCTGGCGAGGTATCCCGGTCACGGCCTTTCCCTGGGCACCGGGAGAATCCGGCATCTGGGCATTGAAATCAGCCAGTGGGGGTGAGATCCAGATCATGATGCCTGCCGAGGCTCGCTTGAATCTCACAAGACATTTTGACCGTTGCGTATTTCTGGAGATTCAACAGCCTCGTCCTGACACCAAGTCGCGTGCGATTGGCCACTAAATCTCACCCTCTGCTCCTCTGTCCACAGGTGCTGCCAGACCTGCTGAGTTTACCCAGCATCCTCTGTAATGAAAATTAATCTTTCTAACTCAACCTGGAGTAAACTCAATTAGCCAATCTCCGGTTTGCTCCCACAGACCCAAGTTGTGCCGGTTCGGTGGGATTAGGGGGACAGGGCCCTGGAGGGAGGGAGCTTTTGGCACGTTTACGAGTGCATTCCGGCGCTCACAGCGCTGAGAAAGACCACGCTATCGACCGGGACTCTGCTGTAATCCAGGGCCTCAGTGAGAACACCCCACCGAGGCCGAACTTAATCCCTTTTCCGACACGGAAGAACTCCGCTCGCCAGAACTCCTCAGTGTAAGAGGAGATCGCGACGTCATTTTAAAATGGAGGCCGATCTTTGGACCCTCTGAGTCGGCCCTGGACTGAGCTGCACTTGTCTAAGGATCCAAGGCGGGGAGGTTACATCCTAAAGCCTCGATAGATCAGGTGAGCTGCATATTCGACGGAGGTTAGCTGCCTCACTAATATGCTGACTTGACAAATACTCATCCTGCCCACAATGGGCGGGATGCAGATGGTGATGTTTCGCCAGATCCCGTTAGATCTTGTGAGGTTTTGTGAGCTGGGTAAATCCCGGAAGAGGCCTCTCCTGACATCTACCCTGTTTGTGTGGGACACGGGATCACAGCCGTGTCTGAGATCCGCTTTCACTGAGGAGAATCCCAGTGGATTTGGAATGATGTCAGCACATCCTGATCATTAGTCAGACCAATGGGCCAGGGATTAAATCCAGGGAAAGGGAGGCTGTGGATCCGACAGAGTGAAACATGGGGAATATCGGGAGATTCCCAGGGGAAGTGAGGTAAAGATCCTGGAAAGTATCGAGGAATCTTGGGTGGGAAATTTAGTGGAACAAGGAGTTGAGGTTTTCAGGTTGAAAGAATGAAAGGAGTCTGCAATTTGTTGGAGCTGGGGGTCGGGGGTGAGGGTGGGGGGTTCCGGGTACTGGTCTCGGGAAGGAGCAGAGATTCCCGCTTTCATTTCAGGGATTTGATAGCAGAGCAGTGGGTGAAAGGGAGGTTTTTAATGTTTCAATGGAGACGAGTCAGTGTGGAACATTTCCTAAACTTTATCTTTACAATCAACAGATTGCTGCCATTTCCTGTCTGCCGACCCGTGTGTGAATCACACAGTCCTGGAGCAGCCATGGAGGAGCACAAACTGTGCTAACACTGACTGTTCTAGTTTTCAATGTGACAACAACCTTCTCACTGGATGGTACAGATTCAACGGGTAAGTCCACGGGAAACTCAATTAAACTCATCAGTGAAACTTCAGAGAAACTGGGATCATTATTCGGAGCAATGGGGCTGGGAGTGAATCCTGGGAAAGGGAAGATGTAGAGCGGGACTCTCCACTCCCGCGCCGAAGTGGCCGCGCCGTTGTGATCGCCGTCGAGGTTCACGACGCCGCGAAACGGCCCCGATCCCGACCGATTCAGGCCCTGACAATGGGCCAGGATCGGGGCCGCGTCATCTACCCGCGCCAGGCCTTGTCGCCCGCGTAAAGGCGGCGCCGCATAACTGGCGTCACCCGCGCATGCGCGGTTGACGTTCTCTCTCAGTCCGCCCCGCAAGAAGATGGGGGATGGATCTTGCAGGGCTGCGGAAGGAAGGAGGTCCTCCTTCAGAGAGGACAGCACGACGATCGGTGGGCACCGATCGCGGGCCACCCCACATTTCAGGTACCCCCCGGTGCAGGATCCCCCCCCCCCCCCACCCCCACCACCCCGCAGGCCGACCCCCCAGCGTTCACGCACCGCTCACGACGGCAGCGACCAGGTGTGGACGGCGCCAGGGGGAACCCGCCGTTTTGGCCTGGCCGCTCGGCCAATCCGGGCCTGAGAATAGCGGGGGTGCCGGAGAATCGCCATTTTGGGTGTCTCCGGCGATTCTCCGGCCTGCGGCCCGCGAAACTCGACCAGGCCGTTCCCGCCGCTTGGGAGAATCGCGGGAGGGCGTCGGACCGGCGTCCCGAAAATTTTTGGCGGCCCAGGCGATTCTCCCAAGTGGCGGGAGTGGAGAATCTCGCCCGCAGATTCTACAGAGTGGGAAACATGGGGAATAATGGGAGATTCCCAGTAAGGTAGCACTGAGACAGAGAGGAAAGGCATTGCTGGGATGGGGGGAAATATTTGTGAACGTGGAAAGACTTAGGGTGCAGAACGAGGCCATTCGATCCATTGTATCCATGCTGGTTGACAAAGCAGAGCGCCCCCTTCTGGCTCTGTCAGACGGTTCACACCGCCCTGTGGGTGAAAAGATTCCTCCTCATCCCCCCATCAATCTGCCAACAATTATTTTCAATCTTTGCTCCTGGTTATTGACCTCTCTGCCAATTGAAACTGGTTCTTCCTAATCCACTCGCTCCAGATTCCTCCCCATTTTAGACATCACAATTAAGAAGAACAATACAAAGAAAATTACAGCACAGGAACAGGCCCTTCGGCCCTCCGAGCCTGCGCCGATCCAGATCCTTTATCTAAACCTGTCACCTATTTTCCAAGGATCTACTTCCCTCTGTTCCCCTCCCATTCATATATCTGTCTAGATGCATCTTAAATGATGCTATCGTGCCCGCCTCTACCACCTCCGCTGGCAAAGCGTTCCAGGCACCCACCACCCTCTGCGTAAAAAACTTGCCACGCACATCTCCCTTAAACTTTCCCCCTCTCACCTTGAAATCGTGACCCCTTGTAATTGACACCCCCACTCTTGGAAAAAGCTTGTTGCTATCCACCCTGCCCATACCTCTCATAATTTTGTAGACCTCAATCAGGTCCCCCCTCAACCTCCGTCTTTCCAATGAAAACAATCCTAATCTACTCAACCTTTCTTCATAGCTTGCACCCTCCATACCAGGCAACATCCTGGGGAACCTCCTCTGCACCCTCTCTAAAGCATCCACATCCTTCTGGTAATGTGGTGACCAGAACTGCACGCAGTATTCCAAATGTGGCCTAACCAAAGTCCTATACAACTGTAACGTGACCTGCCGACTCTTGTACTCAATACCCCGTCCGATGAAGGCAAGCATGCTGTATGCCTTCTTGACCACTCTATCGACCTGCGTTGCCACCTTCAGGGTACAATGGACCTGAACTCCCAGATCTCTCTGTACATCAATTTTCCCCAGGACTCTTCCATTGACCGTATAGTCCGCTCTTGAATTCGATCTTCCAAAATGCATCACCTCGCATTTGCCTGGATTGAACTCCATCTGCCATTTCTCTGCCCAACTCTCCAATCTATCTATATTTTGCTGTATTCTCTGACAGTCCTCCTCGCTATCTGCAACTCCACCAATCTTAGTATCATCTGCAAACTTGCTAATCAGACCACCTATACCTTCGTCCAGATCATTTATGGAAATGACAAACAACAGTGGTCCGAGCACGGATCCCTGTGGAACACCACTAGTCACCTTTCTCCATTTTGAGACACTCCCTTCCGCCACTACTCTCTGTCTCCTGTTGCCCAGCCAGTTCTTTATCCATCTAGCTAGTACACTCTGAACCCCATACAACTTCACTTATTCCATCAACCTGCCATGGGAAACTTTATCAAACGCCTTACTGAAGTCCATGTATATGACATCTACTGCCTTTCCCTCATCAATTAACTTTGTCACTTCCTCAAAGAATTCTATTAGGTTTGTAAGACATGACCTTCCCTGCACAAAACCATGTTGCCTAACACTGATAAGTCTATTTTCTTCCAAATGTGAATAGATCCTATACTCAGATTCTTCTCCAACAGTTTGCCTACCACTGACGTCAAGCTCACAGGTCTATAATTCCCTGGATTATCCCTGCTACCCTTCTTAAAGAAAGGGACACCATTAGCAATTCTCCAGTCCTCCGGGACCTCACCCGTGCTCAAGGATGCTGCAAAGATATCTGTTAAGGCCCCAGCTATTTTGTCCCTCGCTGCCCTCAGTAACCCGGGATAGATCCCATCCGGACCTGGGGACTTGTCCACCTAAATGCCTTTTAGAATGCCCAAAACTTCCCCCTTCCTTATGCCAACATGACCTAGAGTATCCTCAACATCCGTCATGCCCTTGGTGTTGGGTGGAGGTGTTGAGTTTGGGTAGGGTGCTCTTTCCAAGAGCTGGTGCAGATTCAAAGGGCCGAATGGCCTCCTTCTGCACTGCAAATTCAATGATAATCTATGATTAATCTAGGACAAAGGTTCGGCACAACATCGTGGGCCGAAGGGCCTGTTCTGTGCTGTATTTTCTATGTTCTATGTTCTATGCCCCACTCCTTGGTGAATACCGATGTAAAGTACTCATTAAGAATCTCACCCATTTCCTCTGACTCCACGCATAAATTCCCTCTTTTGTCTTTGAGTGGGCCAATCCTTTCTCTAGTTGCCGTGTTGCTCCTTATATAAATAAAATGCTTTGGGATTTTCCTTAACCCTGTTAGCCAAAGATATTTCATGACCCCTTTTAGCCCTCTTTATGGCGCGTTTGAGATTTGTCCTACTTTCCCGATATTCCTCCAAAGCTTCATCAGATTTAAGTCGCCTGGATCTTATGTATGCTTCCTTTTTCATCTTAGCTAGTCTCACAATTCCACCCGTCATCCATGGTTCCCTAATCCTGCCATTTGTATCCCTCATTTTCACAGGGACATGTCTGTCCTGCACTCTAATCAACCTTTCCTTAAAAGACTCCCACATTTCAAATGTGGATTTCCACTGAAACAGCTGCTCCCAATCCACATTCCCTTGCTCCTGCCGAATTTTGTTATACTTGGCCTTTCCCCAATTTAGCACTCTTCCTTTAGGACCACTCGCGTCTTTGTCCATGAATATTCTAAAATTTACTGAGTTGTGATCGCTATTCCCAAAGTAATCACCGACTGAAACTTCAACCACCTGGCCGGGATCATGCCCCAATACCAGGTCCAGTACGGCCCCTTCCCGAGTTGGACTATTTACATACTGCTCTAAAAAACTCTCCTGGATGCTTCTTACAAATTCTGCTCCATCTACGCCACCAACACTACATGTTGGGGAAGTTAACATCACGACCACCCTATTGCTCCTATATGTTTGTATAATCTGTCCACATATTTGTACCTCTACTTAACGCTCGCTTTTGGGAAGTCTGTAGTAAAGTCCCAACAATGTTACTGCACCCTTCCTATTTCTTAGCTCTACCCATATTGCCTCAGTGCTCGAATCCTCCATCGTGCCCTCCTTAACCACAGCTGTGATATCATCTCTGACCAGTAATGCAACTCCTCCACTCCTTTTAGCTCCCTCTCAATTCCTCCTGAAGCATCTATACCCTGGGATATTTAGTTGCCAGTCTTGCTCTTCCCTCAACCAAGTCTCCGTAATACCAATAACATCATATTCCCAGGTACTAATCCAAGCCCTAAGTTCATCTGCCTTACCTGCTACACTTCTCGCATTGAAACAATTGCACCTCAGACCACCTGTCCCTTTGCGTTCATCATCTCTTCCCTGTCTACTCTTCCCCTTAGTCACATTGAGTTTATTATCTAGTACCTTACTGGCTTTAGTTGCTGCCTCTTTACTGACCTCTAACTTCCTAATCTCATTCCCATCCCCCTGCCACATTAGTTTAAAACCTCCCCAACAGTGTTAGCAAAAGCACCCCCTAGGACATTGGTTCCACTCCTGCCCAGGTGTAGACCATCTGATTTGTAATGGTCCCACCGCCCCCAGAACCGGTTCCAATGTCCCAAAAATCTGAACCCCTCCCTCCTGCACCATCTCTCAAGCCACGTATTCATTCTGACTATTCTTGAATTTCTACTCTGACTGTCTCGTACCACTGGTAGCAATCCTGAGATTACTATCTTTGAGGTCCTACTTTTTAACTTATCTCCTAACTCCCTAAATTCTGATTGCAGGACCTCATCCCGTTTTTTACCTCTATCATTGGTGCCTATATGCACCATGACAACTGGCTGTTAACCCTCCCTCTTCAGTATGTCCTGCAGCCGATCTGAGACATCCCTGACCCGTGCACCCGGGAGGCAACATACCATTCGGGAGTCTCGTTTTCGACCACAGAATCGCCTGTCTACTCCCCTTACGATTGAATCCCCTATTACTATAGCCCTGCCAGTCTTTACCCCGCCCTTCTGTGCAGCAGAGCCAGCCACGCTGCCATGAGCCTGGCTACTACTGCCTTCCCCTGGTGAGTCATCTCCCCCAACAGTATCCAAAACGGTATACCTGTTTTGGAGGGAGATGATCGCAGGGGACACCTGCACTGCCTTCCTGCTCTTTCTCTGCCTTTTGAACACCCATTCCCTGTCTCCCTCACCAATCCTAATCTGCGGTGTGACCAACTCACTGAACGTGCTATCCACGACCTCCTCAGCATCGCGGATGCTCCAAAGTGAGTCCATCCACAGCTCCAGAGCCGTCATGCGGTCTAACAGGAGCTGCAGCTGGACACACTTCCCGCACATGAAGGAGTCAGGGGCATCGACCGCATCCCTGAACTCCCACATTGAGCACGAGGAGCATAACACGGGTCTGGGATCTCCTGCCATTTTTACACTTTACCTGAACTGATTACAAATATAATATCAAATAATGAATAAGCGAAAGGAATAAAGAGTTTACTTACCAATCACAATGCTTACCAACACACGAAGAGTTAAATTTCTCCCAGCTACTGCTAATTGGAGCACTTTCCCTACCAGCCAATCAGGTGACTGCTTTGCTGTGATGTCACTCTTCAAGGTAAGTTTTTAAAGTTTAAATCCCCCCTTAGCCTCTGTTGAAAGGTCAACAATTCCAGCCAATCCAATCTCTCCTCCTGACTACAGTTTCTCATTCATAATAATATAAAATACAATCTTTATTATTGTCACAAGTAGGCTGACACACTGCAATGGTGTTACTGTGAAAATCCCTGTGAAAATCCGGCACCTGTTCAGGTACTCAGAGGGAGAATTCAGAATGTCCAATTCACCGAACAGCACGTCTTTTGGGACGTGTGGGAGGAAACCGGAGCACCCGGAGGAAACCCACGCAGACACGGGGAGAACGTGCTGACTCCGCACAGACAGTGACCCAAGCGGGAATCGAAGCTGGGACCCTGGAGCTGTGAGGCGACAGTGCTAACCACTGTGCCACCGTGCTGCCCATGGCAATATCCTCATTAATAATCTCTGTACGTTCTCAAGTCTGATCGCATTCTTCCAAATGCTTCCGCTGGACTTTCCCCTGAATCCTAACGTGTTGGAGGCCGGTCCTGTTCTCTCCAGCACGACACCTGGGAGTCAGCGCCTTGTCTCCAAGGTTACAACAGAGACCGTGTCCCCGAGTGAAACTGCCGCCCTGCTGTCCTCTGTTAATGATGTCACTGCGGGGCCTCCTGCTGAACCTCCACTTTCACACCGAGGTTCAGTAACATGAGGCTCAACCGATCGAAGCCTTCAGCCCAACAGCAGTTCTTCATGGGCTACCCCTGTAGTTAAAAAGGAACCGTGCCAGTCCCGTGTTCATGGAGCTCGTGGTTCGTTATTTTATGTCCCTTTTGGACCGCCCTTTCTGCCAGGCCGATGGATGAGGAGCGGTAAGGACGGTTCTGATGTCAGATGTGTTCCGTTTTTGCAAACTCCTCACTCGTGGAGGGCGTCCCGTTGTCTGTCACCAGAACCTCAGGGATCCCACGGGTGCTGAGCGAGCACCCGAGCTTTTGTACCGTGGCCCTGGATGTCGTCGAGGCCATGTTGTACACGTTACGCTACTTTGAGTGAGCGTCCGCGATGGCAAGAAACATGGACCCCATGGAATGTCTGCGTGCATAGAACATAGAACATAGAACTGTACAGCACAGCACAGGCCCTTCGGCCCACAATGTTGTGCCGAACTAGTCTGAAACTAAGATCAAATCAACCTACTCCCAATCATTCTAGTGCACTCCATATGCCGATCCAATAACCGCTTGAAAGTTCCTAAAGTGTCCGAGTCCACCACCATAGCTGGGAGTGCATTCCACGCCCCAACCACTCTCTGAGTAAAGAACCTACCTCTGATATCCCTCCTATGTCTTCCACCATGAACCTTATAGTTATGCCCCCTTGTAACAGCTACATCCACCCGAGGAAATAGTCTCTGAACGTCCACTCTATCTATCCCCCTCATCATCTTATAAACCTCTATTAAGTCATCTCTCATCCTCCTTCGCTCCAATGAGAAAAGCCCTAGCTCCCTCAACCTTTCCTCATAAGACCTACCCTCCAATCCAGGCAGCATCCTGGTAAATCTCCTTTGCACCCTTTCCAATGCTTCCACATCCTTCCTATAATGAGGTGACCAGAACTGCACACAATACTCCAAATATGGTCTAACCAAGGTCTTGTACAGTTGCAGCAGAACCTCACGGCTCTTAAACTCAATCCCCCTGTTAATAAACGCTAACACACTTTCTTCACGGCTCTATCCACTTGGGTGGCAACTTTCAGAGATCTATGGACATGAACTTCGTGATCTCTCTGCTCCTCCACATTCTTCAGAACCCTGCCGTTAACCCTGTAATCCGCATCCATATTTGTCCGACCAAAATGAATCACCTCACACTTATCAGGGTTAAACTCCATCTGCCACTTTTCAGCCCAGCTCTGCATCCTATCAATGTCTCTCTGCAGCCTACAACAGCCCTCCACCTCATCCACTACTCCACCAATCTTGGTGTCATCAGCAAATTCCTTCAACTCCATCATCCAAGTCATTGATAAAAATCACAAATAGCAGAGGACCCAGCACTGATCCCTGTGGTACACCGCTGGTAACTGGGCTCCAGGATGGAAATTTACCATCTACCACCACCCTCTGTCTTCTCGGTGATAGCCAGTTACTGATCCAATCAACCAAATTTCCCTCTATGCCATGCCTCCTTGCTGCATGAGCCGACCATGGGGCACCTTATCAAACGCCGTACTAAAATCCATGTGTACGACATCAACTGCTCGACCTTCATCTACACACTTAGTTACCTCCTCAAAGAATACAATCAAACTTGTGAGGCAAGACTTACCCCTCACAAATCCGTGCTGACTATCCTGGATTGAGCTGTATCTTTCCAAATGATCATAAATCCTATCCCTCAGGACCATTTCCAATAATTTACCTGTGACCGAAGTGAGACTAACCAGCCTATAATTCCCAGGGTTATACCTATTCCCTTTCTTGAACAAGGGACAACATTCGCCTCTCTCCATTCTTCTGGCAGTTCACCAGAACATAAAGATCAAAGCCAAAGGCTCTGCAATTTAGCGTAGCCAATCCACCTAACCTGCACATCTTTGGGCTGTGGGAGGAAACCGGAGCACCCGGAGGAAACCCACGCACACACGGGGAGAATGGGCAAACTCCACAGGCAGGAATTGTCCCTGGCGCTGTGAGGCAGCAGTGCTAACTGTGCCACCGTGCTGCCCTTAATCAAACTGGACTCAGCCTGAACAAATCTGTCCTGACGCCCTTTGATTAATTTATGTCTTCCTAGACGATGATTTATATCATTTCACACAATTATTTCCCATAATTTAACCACCACAGACGTTAGGCGGAGTGGTCTGTAATTAGTCACACTGGTCTCTCCATCCTGTTTTTATCAATGTTATTAGACCATAAGACCATAAGATATAGGAGCAGAATTAAGCCCATCAGGTCTGCTCCATCATTCAATCATGGCTGATATATTCTCATCCCCATTCTCCTGCCTTCTCCCCATAACCCCTGATCCCCTTACTGATCAAAAACCTATCTATCTCTGTCTTAAAGACGCTCAGTGATTTGGCCTCCACAGCCTTCTGCGGCAAAGAGTTCCACAGATTCACCACCCTCTGGCTGAAGAAATTCCTCCTCATCTCAGTTTTAAAGGATCGTCCCTTTAGTCTGAGATTGTGTCCTCTGGTTCTAGTTTTTCCTACAAGTCATTTCCTACAAGAAATGGCAAGTCATGTTGCAGCTGTATAGAACCTTAGTTAGGCCACACTTGGAGTATAGTGTTCAATTCTGGTTGCCACACTACCAGAAGGCTTTAGAGAGGGTGCAGAAGAGAATTACCAGAATGTTGCCTGGTATGGAGGGCATTAGCTATGAGGAGCGGTTGAATCAACTCGGTTTGTTCTCACTGGAACGAAGGAGGTTGAGGGGCAACCTGATAGAGGTCTACAAAATTATGAGGGGCATAGACAGAGTGGATAGTCAGAGGCTTTTCCCCAGGGTAGAGGGGTCAATTACTAGGGGGCATAGGTTTAAGGTGCGAGGGGCAAGGTTTCGAGGAGATGTACGAGGCAAGTTTTTTACACAGAGGGTATTGGGTGCCTGGAACTCGCTGCTGGAGTAGGTGGTGGAAGCAGGGACGATAGTAACATTTAAGGGGCATCTTGACAAATACATGAATAGGATGGGAATAGAGGGATACGGACCTAGGAATGTGGAAGATTTTAGTTTAGACGAGCAGCAGGGTCAGCACAGGCTTGGAGGGCCGAAGGGCCTGTTCCTGTGCTGTCCTTTTCTTTGTTCTTTGTTCTAAGTGGAAACATCCTCTCCACATCCACTCTATCCGGGCCTCGCAGTATCCTGTAAGTTTCAATAAGATCCACCCTCGTCATCCTAAACTCCAACAGACCCAGAGTCCTCAACCGTTCCTCATACGACAAGCTCTTCATTCCTGGGATCATTCTTGTGAAGCTCCTCTAGACCCTTTCCAAGGCCAGCACATCCTTCCTTGGGTACGGGGCCCAGAACTGCTCCCAATACTCCAAATGGGGTCTGACCAGAGCCTTTTCCAGCCTCACAAGTACAACCCTGCTCTTGTATTGTAGCCCTCTGGCCATGAATGCTAACATTGCATTTGCCTTCCTAACTGCCGACTGAATCTGCACGTTAACCTTAAGAGAATCTTGAACAAGGACTCCCAAGTCCCTTTGTGCTTCCTCAGCATTTCCCCATTTAGAAAATAGTCTATGCCTCCATTCCTCCTTTCAAAACGCAGAACCTGACACTTTTCCACATTGTATTCCATCTGCCACTTCTTTGCCCACTCTCCTAGCCTGTCCAAATCCTTCTGCAGCCCCCCCCCCCCCCCCCCCCCGCTTCCTCATTCTACAGATCTTTGTATCATCTACAAACGTAGCAACAGTACCTTCAGTTCCTTCCTCCAGATCATTAATGTATATTGTGAAAAGTTGTGGTCCCAGCACAGACCCCTGAGGCACATAACTAGATACCGGTTGCCATCCTGAAAAAGACCCCTTTATCCCCACTCTCTGCATTCTGCCAGTCAGCCAATCCTCTATCCATGCCAGTCTCTCGCCCTGAAAACCATGGCACCTTAACTTATTTAACAGACTCCTCTATGGCACCTATGGGCAGCACGGTAGCATTGTGGATAGCACAACTGCTTCACAGCTCCAGGGTCCCAGGTTCGATTCCGGCTTGAGTCACTGTCTGTGCGGAGTCTGCACATCCTCCCCGTGTGTGCGAGGGTTTCCTCCGGGTGCTCCGGTTTCCTCCCACAGTCCAAAGATGTGCAGGTTAGGTAGATTGGCCATGATAAATTGCCCTTAGTGTCCAAAATTGCCCTTTGTGTTGGGTGGGGTTACTGGGTTACGGGGATAGGGTGGAGGTGTTGACCTTGGGTAGGGTGCTCTTTCCAAGAGCTGGTGCAGACTTGATGGGCCGAATGGCCTCCTTCTGCACTGTAAATTCTATGATTGTCAACGACCTTCTGGAAATCTAAATAGACCATGTCCACTGGTTCTCCTTTCTCTATCTTCCTTGTTATTCTCAAAGAACCCTAACAGATTTGTCAGACATGATCTCCCTTTGACGAAGCCATGCTGACTCAGTCCTATTTTACCATGCACTTCCAAGTACTCCGCAATCTCATCTTTAATAATGGACTCTCAAATCTTACTTATGACCGAAGTCAGGGTAACCGGCCTATAATTTCCCATCTTCTGCCTCCCTCCCTTCTTAAACAGGGGTGTTACATTAGCCACTTTCCAGTCCTCTGGGACCCTCCCTGCCTCCAGTGATTCCTGAAAGATCGTCACTAATGCCTCCACAATCTCCTCCGCTATCTCCTTTAGAACGCTGGGGTGTAGTCCATCCGGTCCAGGTGGTTTATCCACCTTCAGACCTTTCAGTTTCCCCAGAACCTTCTCCTTAGTGATGGCCACTACACTCACCCCTGCCCCCTGGTTCGCCTGGAGTTCGGGCATCCCACTGGTGTCTACCACTGTGGAGACTGATGCAAAACTATTCAGTTTGTCTGCCATTTCTTTGTTTTATTATGGGCCAGGGTTCAGAGAACCCCAAAGTGTATCATGGAGTTCACCTGACCCACAACTTTTACTAGATTGTGGTATGGGGAGCACACGGCTCACTTTACAGATGTGGGACAGCAGAACATGGACCAGTGGTTTTTAAAACAAAACAATGTTTATTCTATGAACTCAAGTTAACCTTTCTACAACAAACAGTGAACATCTTAGCAACCAGTAAATCAAATACACCCCCCCAAAGAATACAACACTAAATAACCTGTATGCTGCCCTTTTACCATCCAAAAGACTTAGCAAACCTCCAAACAGGAGCACATCAGGGTTTACATTCAAGACTGAAAACATGTATACTTCTTCTGAATTCACCAAATGATCCATAGATAGTCTTTGGATGGCAGAGATCAACAGCAGTGCAGCTCACAGACACACCCAAGCTTTCTCCAACTGAAACCCAAAAAGCAGAAGTAGAGCTTAGCCCCACCCACACTCTGACATCACTGCAGTAACATGAGCAGCTCCATTTCTTAAAGGTACATTTCTTAAACACCCATTTCTTAAAGGGTACTCTCACATGACAGTTTCCTATTATTCTCCAGCCTCATTTTCCAGTTATATGTTCATTCTTGCCTCTCCCTTAACTTTTATATATTGAAAGAAACTCTTGCAATCTTCTTTTATATTACTAGCTAGCTTGCACTCATATTTCATCTTCGCCCCCCCCTTACTGCTTTTTTAGTTGTCCTCTGCTCACTTTTAAAGGCTTCCCAATCCACTGGCTTTCCACGAATGCTCGCCAGTTTGTATGTTTTTTCTTTTGCTTTCATGCTGTCTTTGACTTCTCTAGTCCGCCATGGTTGCCTCGTCCTCCCCCTTAGCATGTTTCCTCCTCCTTGGGATTAATTTCTTTTGTGCCTCCTGTCATGTAAGTGTCCCTTTAAGAAAGTTGTGACCTCTTATCATGTGACATGAGAAGAAAAGGGAATAAAAGAAAATACATAATAGGGCAACACAACATATCCAATGTAACTACACAAGCACTGGCATCGGATGAAGCATACAGGGTGTAGTGTTAATGAGGTCAGTCCATAAGAGGGTCATTTAGGAGTCTGGTGACAGTGGGGAAGAAGCTGTTTTTGAGTCTGTTCGTGCGTGTTCTCAGACTTCTGTATCTCCTGCCCGATGGAAGAAGTTGGAAGAGTGAGTAAGCCGGGTGGGAGGGATCTTTGATTATGCTGCCTGCTTTCCCCAGGCAACGGGAGGCGTAGATGGAGTCAATGGATGGGAGGCAGGTTCGTGTGATGGACTGGGCGGTGTTCACGACTCTCTGAAGTTTCTTGCGGTCCTGGGCCGAGCAGTTGCCATACCAGGCTGTGATGCAGCCCGATAGGATGCTTTCTATGGTGCATCTGTAAAAGCTGGTAAGAGTCAATGTGGACATGCCGAATTTCCTTAGTTTCCTGAGGAAGTATAGGCGCTGTTGTGCTTTCTTGGTGGTAGCGTCGACGTGGGTGGACCAGGACAGATTTTTGGAGATGTGCACCCCTAGGAATTTGAAACTACTAACCATCTCCACCTCGGCCCCGTTGATGCTGACGGGTGTGTACAGTACTTTGCTTCCTGAAGACAATTACCAGCTCTTTAGTTTTGCTGGCATTGAGGGAGAGATTGTTGTCGCTACACCACTCCACTAGGTTCTCTATCTCCCTCCTGTATTCGGACTCATCGTTATTCGAGATCCGGCCCACTATGGTCGTATCGTCAGCAAACTTGTAGATGGAGTTGGAACCAAGTTTTGCCACGCAGTCGTGTGTGTACAGTGAGTAGAGTAGGGGACTAAGTACGCAGCCTTGCGGGGCGCCGGTGTTGAGGACTATTGTGGAGGAGGTGTTGTTGTTCATTCTTACTGATTGTGGTCTGTTGGTCAGAAAATCGAGGATCCAGTTGCAGAGTGGGGAGACAAGTCCTAGGTTTTGGAGCTTTGATATGAGCTTGGCTGGGATTATGGTGCTGAAGGCGGAGCTGTAGTCAATCAATAGGAGTCTAATGTAGGAGTCCTTGTTTTTGAGATGCTCTAGGGATGAGTGTAGGGCCAGGGAAATGGTGTCTGATGTGGACCGGTTGCAGCGGTATGCGAATTGCAGTGGATCAAGGCGTTCTGGGAGTATGGAGGTGATGTGCTTCATGATCAACCTCTCGAAGCACTTCATTACGACTGAAGTCAGGGCCACTGGACGGTAGTCATTGAGGCACGTTGCCTGGTTCTTCTTTGGTACCGGTATGATGGTGGTCTTCTTGAAGCAGGTGGGGACCTCGGAGTGGAGTAGGGACAGGTTAAAGATGTCCGTGAATACCTCTGCCAGCTGGTCCGCGCAGGCTCTGAGTGCACGACCAGGGATCCCGTCTGGGCCCGTCGCCTTCCGAGGGTTCACTTTCAGGAAGGCCAATCTGACTTTGGAAGCTGTGATGGTGGGTATGGGTGAGTTATGGGCTGCTGGGGCACTCGCCAGCGGATTGTTGGTTACCTGCTCGAACCGAGCACAGAATGCATTGAGTTCATCAGGGAGGGGTGCGCTGCTGCCAGAGATACTGTTCGGCTTCGCTTTGTAGCCCGTTATGTTGTTTAGTCCTTGCCACAACCGCCGAGAGTCTGTCTGTGACTCTAGCTTGGTTTGATATTCTTTCTTGGCATCTCGGATGGCTTTGCAGAGGTCGTGCCTGGATTTCTTGTATAGGTCAGGGTCGTCTGCCTTGAACGCCTCAGATCTGTCCTTCAGTAGGGAGTCAATCTCGCGATTGAGCCATGGTTTCCGGTTGGGGAACGCACGTACTGCTTTCTTTGGCACGCAGTCGTCCACAGGTTTGCTGATGAAGTCTGTGACAGTGGTGGCATACTCATTTAAGTTGGTCGCTGAGTTCTTAAATATGGACCAGTCCACTGTCTCTAAGCAGTCACGTAAGAGCTCTTCTGTCTCCTCGGACCAGCACTGCACAACCTTCTTAGCTGGATTCTCCCGCTTGAGATTCTGCTTGGATGCCGGGAGAAGGAGCACCGTCTTATGGTCTGATTTCCCAAAGTGCGGTCGGGGGATGGAACGGTAGGCGCCCTTGATTTTTGAGTAGCAGTGGTCAAGAGTGTTGTCGCCCCTGGTGGGACAGGAGATGTACTGGTGGAATTTTGGCAGTACACTCTTGAGGTTGGACTTGTTGAACTCTCCGGCCACGATGAACAAGGCCTCCGGGTGTTCTGATTCGTAGTTGTTTATTACTGAGGATAGTTCGTCCAGCACCTTCCTCACTACTGCCTGGGGTGGGATGTAGACCGCTGTGATAATGGCTGAAGTGAACTCACGTGGAAGATAATATGGGCGGCACTTCACGGTCAGGTATTCCAGGTCTGGGAGCAGTGGGTCGCCAGAGTCGCCACATCCGAGCACCAGGAGGAGCTGATGAGGAGGCAAACCCCTCCACCCTTCACTTTGCCTGATGATGCCGTGCGGTCCGCCCGGTGAATTGAGAAGCCGTCAGGTTGTATGGCACAGTCCGGTGAGGCAGGGGTGAGCCATGTCTCTGTGAAACAGAGCACACAGCGGTCTCTTACTTCCCTCTGAGAGGTACGTCTGGCGTAAAGTTCATCCAGCTTGTTTTCGATCGCTTGGACGTTTGCCAGGAGTATGCTGGGGAGAGGGGTCTTGAAACCGCGTTCCTTCAGTCTAACCTGCAGACCGCCGCGTTTCCCTCGCTTCCTCGGTCGGCGGCTGCTGCTGGATGATCCTGGGATCCGATGGGAGAAGTCTGACCTTGTGGAAGGTAGGTGGTCGCGTCTGGCGGGGTCCAGGGCGCTGGCGGGGACCAGGGCGTTCGTTACGTATCTGGGGTCGCGTCTGGCAGGGTCCCGGGCGCTGGTTGAGGTAGAGGGGTTGCTAGGGGGACATGTTTGCGGTCTCGATGGGTCCCGGCGTTCTGTGGGCGCAGGAATACCTTGCAGCGCGTTCAGGTCCTCGCACGGGGTCTCTGCCGTTTCGGGGGTCCTGGGTCGTGGGCAGGGGCTTCCTGAGGCAGGTTGGGCTGGGTCCCGTGGTCTGTTCCCTCCCTGAGCGCTCCTGGGGTCGGGTCTTGAAGTAGGCCCGGTCGGGCCTCCACGTGGATTTTTCTTTCTTCCATCACCAGGTAGGTCGGGTCACTGGGCGGACCTCTCCGGGTCGGGTCGCTGGGCGGGTCTCTCGGGGTCGGGTCGCTGGGCCCTTCTCTCGGGGTCGGGTCGCTGGGCGGGTCTCTCGGGGTCGGGTCGCTGGGCCCTTCTCTCGGGGTCGGGTCGTTGGGCGGGTCTCTCGGGGTCGGGTCGCTGGGCGGGTCTCTCGGGGTCGGGTCGCTGGGCGGGCCTCTCCGGGTCGGGTCGCTGGCGGGTCAATCGGGGTCGGGTCGCTGGGCGGGTCTCTCGGGGTCGGGTCGCTGGGCGGGTCTCTCGGGGTCGGGTCGCTGGGCCCTTCTCTCGGGGTCGGGTCGCTGGGCGGGTCTCTCGGGGTCGGGTCGCTGGGCCCTTCTCTCGGGGTCGGGTCGTTGGGCGGGTCTCTCGGGGTCGGGTCGCTGGGCGGGTCTCTCGGGGTCGGGTCGCTGGGCGGGCCTCTCCGGGTCGGGTCGCTGGCGGGTCAATCGGGGTCGGGTCGCTGGGCGGGTCTCTCGGGGTCGGGTCGCTGGGCGGGTCTCTCGGTGTCGCTGGGCGGGTCTCTCGGGGTCGGGTCGCTGGGCGGGTCTCTCGGGGTCAGGTCGCTTGGCGGGTCTCTCGGGGTTCGGGTCGCTGGGCGGGTCTCTCGGGGTTCGGGTCGCTGAGCGGGTCTCTCGGGGTCGGGTCGCTGGGCGGGTCTCTCGGGGTCGGGTCGCTGGGCGGGTCTCTCGGGGTCGGGTCTCTCGGGGTCGGGTCGCTGGGCGGGTCTCTCGGGGTCGGGTCGCTGGGCGGGTCTCTCGGGGTCGGGTCGCTGGGCGGGCCTCTCCGGGTCGGGTCGCTGGGCGGGTCTCTCGGGGTCGGGTCGCTGGGCGGGTCTCTCGGGGTCGGGTCGCTGGGCGGGTCTCTCGGGGTCGGTTCGCTGGGAGGGTCTCTCGGGGTCGGGTCGCTGGGCGGGTCTCTCGGGGTCAGGTCGCTTGGCGGGTCTCTCGGGGTTCGGGTCGCTGGGCGGGTCTCTCGGGGTCAGGTCGCTTGGCGGGTCTCTCGGGGTTCGGGTCGCTGAGCGGGTCTCTCGGGGTCGGGTCGCTGGGCGGGTCTCTCGGGGTCGGGTCGCTGGGCGGGTCTCTCGGGGTCGGGTCTCTCGGGGTCGGGTCGCTGGGCGGGCCTCTCCGGGTCGGGTCGCTGGGCGGGTCTCTCGGGGTCGGGTCGCTGGGCGGGTCTCTCGGGGTCGGGTCGCTGGGCGGGTCTCTCGGGGTCGGGTCGCTGGGCGGGTCTCTCGGGGTCGGGTCGCTGGGCGGGTCTCTCGGGGTCGGGTCGCTGGGCGGGTCTCTCGGGGTCGGGTCGCTGAGCGGGTCTCTCGGGGTCGGGTCGCTGGGCGGGTCTCTCGGGGTCGGGTCGCTGGGCGGGTCTCTCGGGGTCGGGTCGCTGGGCGGGTCTCTCGGGGTCGGGTCGCTGAGCGGGTCTCTCGGGGTCGGGTCGCTGGGCGGGCCTCTCCGGGTCGGGTCGCTGGGCGGGTCTCTCGGGGTCGGGTCGCTGGGCGGGTCTCTCGGGGTCGGGTCGCTGGGCGGGTCTCTCGAGGTCGGGTCGCTGGGCGGGCCTCTCCGGGTCGGGTCGCTGGGCGGGTCTCTCGAGGTCGGGTCGCTGGGCCCTTCTCTCGGGGTCGGGTCGCTGGGCGGGTCTCTCGGGGTCGGGTCGCTGGGCGGGCCTCTCCGGGTCGGGTCGCTGGGCGGGTCTCTCGAGGTCGGGTCGCTGGGCGGGTCTCTCGGGGTCGGGTCGCTGGGCGGGTCTCTCGGGGTCGGGTCGCTGGGCGGGTCTCTCGAGGTCGGGTCGCTGGGCGGGTCTCTCGGGGTCGGGTCGCTGGGCGGGTCTCTCGGGGTCGGGTCGCTGGGCGGGTCTCTCCGGGTCGGGTCGCTGGGCGGGTCTCTCGAGGTCGGGTCGCTGGGCGGGTCTCTCGGGGTCGGGTCGCTGGGCGGGTCTCTCGGGGTCGGGTCGCTGGGCGGGACTCTCGGGGTCGGGTCTCTCGGGGTCGGGTCGCTTGGCGGGTCTCTCGGGGTCGCTGGGCTGGTCTCTCGGTGTCGCTGGGCGGGTCTCTCGGGGTCGGGTCGCTGGGCGGGTCTCTCGGGGTCGCTGCGCTGGTCTCTCGGGGTTGGGTCGCTGGGCGGGTCTCTCGGGGTCGGGTCGCTGGGCGGGTCTCTCGGGGTCGGGTCGCTGGGCGGGTCTCTCGGGGTCGGGTCGCTGGGCGGGTCTCTCGGGGTCGGGTCGCTGGGCGGGTCTCTTGGGGTCGGGTCGCTGGGCGGGTCTCTCGGGGTCGGGTCGCTGGGCGGGTCTCTCGGGGTCGGGTCGCTGGGCGGGTCTCTCGGGGTCGGGTCGCTGGGCGGGTCTCTCGGGGTCGGGTCTCTCGGGGTCGGGTCTCTCGGGGTCGGGTCGCTGCGCTGGTCTCTCGGGGTCGGGTCGCTGGGCGGGTCTCTCGGGGTCGGGTCGCTGGGCGGGTCTCTCGGGGTCGGGTCGCTGCGCTGGTCTCTCGGGGTCGGGTCGCTGCGCTGGTCTCTCGGGGTCGGGTCGCTTGGCGGGTCTCTCGGGGTCGGGTCGCTGGGCGGGTCTCTCGGCGTCGGGTCGCTGGGCGGGTCTCTCGGGGTCGGGTCGCTGGGCGGGTCTCTCGGGGTCGGGTCGCTGGGCGGGTCTCTCGGGGTCTGGTCGCTGGGCGGGTCTCTCGGGGTCGGGTCGCTGGGCGGGTCTCTCGGGGTCGGGTCGCTGGGCGGGTCTCTCGGGGTCGGGTCGCTGGGCGGGTCTCTCGGGGTCGGGTCGCTGGGCGGGTCTCTCGGGGTCTGGTCGCTGGGTCGGGTCTCTCGGGGTCAGGTCGCTGGGCGGGTCTCTCCGGGTCGGGTCGCTGGGCGGGTCTCTCGGGGTCGGGTCGCTGGGCGGGTCTCTCGGGGTCTGGTCGCTGGGTCGGGTCTCTCGGGGTCAGGTCGCTGGGTCGGGTCGCTGGGCGGGTCTCTCGGGGTCGGGTCGCTGGGCGGGTCTCTCGGGGTCGGGTCGCTGGGCGGGTCTCTCGGGGTCTGGTCGCTGGGCGGGTCTCTGGGGGTCGGGTCGCTGGGCGGGTCTCTCGGGGTCGGGTCGCTGGGCGGGTCTCTCGGGGTCTGGTCGCTGGGCGGGTCTCTCGGGGTCGGGTCGCTGGGCGGGTCTCTCGGGGTCGGGTCGCTGGGCGGGTCACTCGGGGTCGGGTCGCTGGGCGGGTCTCTCGGCGTCGGGTCGCTGGGCGGGTCTCTCGGGGTCGGGGTCGCTGAGCGGGTCTCTCGGGGTCGGGTCGCTGGGCGGGTCTCTCGGGGTCGGGGTCGCTGAGCGGGTCTCTCGGGGTCGGGTTGCTGGGCGGGTCTCTCGGGGTCGGGTCGCTGGGCGGGTCTCTCGGGGTCGGGTCGCTGGGCGGGTCTCTCGGGGTCGGGTCGCTGGGCGGGTCTCTCGGGGTCGGGTTGCTGGGCGGGTCTCTCGGGGTCGGTTCGCTGCGCGGGTCTCTCGGGGTCGGTTCGCTGGGAGGGCCTCTCGGGGTTCGGGTCGCTGGGCGGGACTCTCGGGGTCGGGTCGCTGGGCGGGTCTCTCGGGGTCGGGTCGCTGGGCGGGTCTCTCGGGGTCGGGTCGCTGGGCGGGTCTCTCGGGGTCGCTGGCGCGGGAATACCTTGCAGCGCGTTCAGGTCCTCGCACGGGGTCTCTGCCGTTTCGGGGGTCCTGGGTCGTGGGCAGGGGCTTCCTGAGGCAGGTTGGGCTGGGTCCCGTGGTCTGTTCCCTCCCTGAGCGCTCCTGGGGTCGGGTCTTGAAGTAGGCCCGGTCGGGCCTCCACGTGGATTTTTCTTTCTTCCATCACCAGGTAGGTCGGGTCACTGGGCGGACCTCTCCGGGTCGGGTCACTGGGCGGACCTCTCCGGGTCGGGTCGCTGGGCGGGTCTCTCGGGGTCGGGTCGCTGGGCGGCTCTCGGGGTCGCTGGCGGGTCAATCGGGGTCGGGTCGCTGGGCGGGTCTCTCGGGGTCGGGTCTCTCGGGGTCGGGTCTCTCGGGGTCGGGTCTCTCGGGGTCGGGTCGCTGGGCAGGTCTCTCGGGGTCGCTGGCGGGTCAATCGGGGTCGGGTCGCTGGGCGGGTCTCTCGGGGTCGGGTCGCTGGGCGGGTCTCTCGGGGTCGGGTCGCTGGGCCCTTCTCTCGGGGTCGGGTCGCTGGGCGGGTCTCTCGGGGTCGGGTCGCTGGGCCCTTCTCTCGGGGTCGGGTCGCTGGGCGGGTCTCTCGGGGTCGGGTCGCTGGGCGGGCCTCTCCGGGTCGGGTCGCTGGCGGGTCAATCGGGGTCGGGTCGCTGGGCGGGTCTCTCGGGGTCGGGTCGCTGGGCGGGTCTCTCGGTGTCGCTGGGCGGGTCTCTCGGGGTCGGGTCGCTGGGCGGGTCTCTCGGGGTCAGGTCGCTTGGCGGGTCTCTCGGGGTTCGGGTCGCTGGGCGGGTCTCTCGGGGTTCGGGTCGCTGAGCGGGTCTCTCGGGGTCGGGTCGCTGGGCGGGTCTCTCGGGGTCGGGTCGCTGGGCGGGTCTCTCGGGGTCGGGTCTCTCGGGGTCGGGTCGCTGGGCGGGTCTCTCGGGGTCGGGTCGCTGGGCGGGTCTCTCGGGGTCGGGTCGCTGGGCGGGCCTCTCCGGGTCGGGTCGCTGGGCGGGTCTCTCGGGGTCGGGTCGCTGGGCGGGTCTCTCGGGGTCGGGTCGCTGGGCGGGTCTCTCGGGGTCGGTTCGTTGGGAGGGTCTCTCGGGGTCGGGTCGCTGGGCGGGTCTCTCGGGGTCAGGTCGCTTGGCGGGTCTCTCGGGGCTCGGGTCGCTGGGCGGGTCTCTCGGGGTCAGGTCGCTTGGCGGGTCTCTCGGGGTTCGGGTCGCTGAGCGGGTCTCTCGGGGTCGGGTCGCTGGGCGGGTCTCTCGGGGTCGGGTCGCTGGGCGGGTCTCTCGGGGTCGGGTCTCTCGGGGTCGGGTCGCTGGGCGGGCCTCTCCGGGTCGGGTCGCTGGGCGGGTCTCTCGGGGTCGGGTCGCTGGGCGGGTCTCTCGGGGTCGGGTCGCTGGGCGGGTCTCTCGGGGTCGGGTCGCTGGGCGGGTCTCTCGGGGTCGGGTCGCTGGGCGGGTCTCTCGGGGTCGGGTCGCTGGGCGGGTCTCTCGGGGTCGGGTCGCTGAGCGGGTCTCTCGGGGTCGGGTCGCTGGGCGGGTCTCTCGGGGTCGGGTCGCTGGGCGGGTCTCTCGGGGTCGGGTCGCTGGGCGGGTCTCTCGGGGTCGGGTCGCTGAGCGGGTCTCTCGGGGTCGGGTCGCTGGGCGGGCCTCTCCGGGTCGGGTCGCTGGGCGGGTCTCTCGGGGTCGGGTCGCTGGGCGGGTCTCTCGGGGTCGGGTCGCTGGGCGGGTCTCTCGAGGTCGGGTCGCTGGGCGGGCCTCTCCGGGTCGGGTCGCTGGGCGGGTCTCTCGAGGTCGGTTCGCTGGGCCCTTCTCTCGGGGTCGGGTCGCTGGGCGGGTCTCTCGGGGTCGGGTCGCTGGGCGGGCCTCTCCGGGTCGGGTCGCTGGGCGGGTCTCTCGAGGTCGGGTCGCTGGGCGGGTCTCTCGGGGTCGGGTCGCTGGGCGGGTCTCTCGGGGTCGGGTCGCTGGGCGGGTCTCTCGAGGTCGGGTCGCTGGGCGGGTCTCTCGGGGTCGGGTCGCTGGGCGGGTCTCTCGGGGTCGGGTCGCTGGGCGGGTCTCTCCGGGTCGGGTCGCTGGGCGGATCTCTCGAGGTCGGGTCGCTGGGCGGGTCTCTCGGGGTCGGGTCGCTGGGCGGGTCTCTCGGGGTCGGGTCGCTTGGCGGGTCTCTCGGTGTCGCTGGGCGGGTCTCTCGGGGTCGGGTCGCTGGGCGGGTCTCTCGGGGTCGGGTCGCTGGGCGGGTCTCTCGGGGTCGGGTCGCTGGGCGGGTCTCTCGGGGTCGGGTCGCTGGGCGGGTCTCTCGGGGTCGGGTCGCTGGGCGGGTCTCTTGGGTTCGGGTCGCTGGGCGGGTCTCTCGGGGTCGGGTCGCTGGGCGGGTCTCTCGGGGTCGGGTCGCTGGGCGGGTCTCTCGGGGTCGGGTCGCTGGGCGGGTCTCTCGGGGTCGGGTCTCTCGGGGTCGGGTCTCTCGGGGTCGTGTCGCTGCGCTGGTCTCTCGGGGTCGGGTCGCTGGGCGGGTCTCTCGGGGTCGGGTCGCTGGGCGGGTCTCTCGGGGTCGGGTCGCTGCGCTGGTCTCTCGGGGTCGGGTCGCTGCGCTGGTCTCTCGGGGTCGGGTCGCTTGGCGGGTCTCTCGGGGTCGGGTCGCTGGGCGGGTCTCTCGGCGTCGGGTCTCTCCGGGTCGGGTCGCTGGGCGGGTCTCTCGGGGTCTGGTCGCTGGGCGGGTCTCTCGGGGTCGGGTCGCTGGGCGGGTCTCTCGGGGTCGGGTCGCTGGGCGGGTCTCTCGGGGTCGGGTCGCTGGGCGGGTCTCTCGGGGTCTGGTCGCTGGGTCGGGTCTCTCGGGGTCTGGTCGCTGGGTCGGGTCTCTCGGGGTCAGGTCGCTGGGCGGGTCTCTCCGGGTCGGGTCGCTGGGCGGGTCTCTCGGGGTCGGGTCGCTGGGCGGGTCTCTCGGGGTCTGGTCGCTGGGTCGGGTCTCTCGGGGTCAGGTCGCTGGGTCGGGTCGCTGGGCGGGTCTCTCGGGGTCGGGTCGCTGGGCGGGTCTCTCGGGGTCGGGTCGCTGGGCGGGTCTCTCGGGGTCTAGTCGCTGGGCCCTTCTCTCGGGGTCGGGTCGCTGGGCGGGTCTCTCGGGGTCGGGTCGCTGGGCGGGCCTCTCCGGGTCGGGTCGCTGGGCAGGTCTCTCGAGGTCGGGTCGCTGGGCGGGTCTCTCGGGGTCGGGTCGCTGGGCGGGTCTCTCGGGGTCGGGTCGCTGGGCGGGTCTCTCGAGGTCGGGTCGCTGGGCGGGTCTCTCGGGGTCGGGTCGCTGGGCGGGTCTCTCGGGGTCGGGTCGCTGGGCGGGTCTCTCCGGGTCGGGTCGCTGGGCGGATCTCTCGAGGTCGGGTCGCTGGGCGGGTCTCTCGGGGTCGGGTCGCTGGGCGGGTCTCTCGGGGTCGGGTCGCTTGGCGGGTCTCTCGGTGTCGCTGGGCGGGTCTCGCGGGGTCGGGTCGCTGGGCGGGTCTCTCGGGGTCGGGTCGCTGGGCGGGTCTCTCGGGGTCGGGTCGCTGGGCGGGTCTCTCGGGGTCGGGTCGCTGGGCGGGTCTCTCGGGGTCGGGTCGCTGGGCGGGTCTCTTGGGGTCGGGTCGCTGGGCGGGTCTCTCGGGGTCGGGTCGCTGGGCGGGTCTCTCGGGGTCGGGTCGCTGGGCGGGTCTCTCGGGGTCGGGTCGCTGGGCGGGTCTCTCGGGGTCGGGTCTCTCGGGGTCGGGTCTCTCGGGGTCGGGTCGCTGCGCTGGTCTCTCGGGGTCGGGTCGCTGGGCGGGTCTCTCGGGGTCGGGTCGCTGGGCGGGTCTCTCGGGGTCGGGTCGCTGCGCTGGTCTCTCGGGGTCGGGTCGCTGCGCTGGTCTCTCGGGGTCGGGTCGCTTGGCGGGTCTCTCGGGGTCGGGTCGCTGGGCGGGTCTCTCGGCGTCGGGTCTCTCCGGGTCGGGTCGCTGGGCGGGTCTCTCGGGGTCTGGTCGCTGGGCGGGTCTCTCGGGGTCGGGTCGCTGGGCGGGTCTCTCGGGGTCGGGTCGCTGGGCGGGTCTCTCGGGGTCGGGTCGCTGGGCGGGTCTCTCGGGGTCTGGTCGCTGGGTCGGGTCTCTCGGGGTCTGGTCGCTGGGTCGGGTCTCTCGGGGTCAGGTCGCTGGGCGGGTCTCTCCGGGTCGGGTCGCTGGGCGGGTCTCTCGGGGTCGGGTCGCTGGGCGGGTCTCTCGGGGTCTGGTCGCTGGGTCGGGTCTCTCGGGGTCAGGTCGCTGGGTCGGGTCGCTGGGCGGGTCTCTCGGGGTCGGGTCGCTGGGCGGGTCTCTCGGGGTCGGGTCGCTGGGCGGGTCTCTCGGGGTCTAGTCGCTGGGCGGGTCTCTCGGGGTCGGGTCGCTGGGCGGGTCTCTCGGGGTCGGGTCGCTGGGCGGGTCTCTCGGGGTCTGGTCGCTGGGCGGGTCTCTCGGGGTCGGGTCGCTGGGCGGGTCTCTCGGGGTCGGGTCGCTGGGCGGGTCACTCGGGGTCGGGTCGCTGGGCGGGTCTCTCGGCGTCGGGTCGCTGGGCGGGTCTCTCGGGGTCGGGGTCGCTGAGCGGGTCTCTCGGGGTCGGGTCGCTGGGCGGGTCTCTCGGGGTCGGGGTCGCTGAGCGGGTCTCTCCGGGTCGGGTTGCTGGGCGGGTCTCTCGGGGTCGGGTCGCTGGGCGGGTCTCTCGGGGTCGGGTCGCTGGGCGGGTCTCTCGGGGTCGGGTCGCTGGGCGGGTCACTCAGGGTCGGGTCTCTGGGCGGGTCTCTCGGGGTCGGGTCGCTGGGCGGGTCTCTCGGGGTCGGGTCGCTGGGCGGGTCTCTCGGGGTCGGTTCGCTGGGCGGGTCTCTCGGGGTCGGTTCGCTGGGAGGGCCTCTCGGGGTTCGGGTCGCTGGGCGGGACTCTCGGGGTCGGGTCGCTGGGCGGGTCTCTCGGGGTCGGGTCGCTGGGCGGGTCTCTCGGGGTCGGGTCGCTGGGCGGGTCTCTCGGGGTCGCTGGGGCGGGTCTCTCGGGGTCGGGTCGCTGGGCGGGTCTCTCGGGGTCGGGTCGCTGGGCGGGTCTCTCGGGGTCGGGTTGCTGGGCGGGTCTCTCGGGGTCGGGTCGCTGGGCGGGTCTCTCGGGGTCTGGTCGCTGGGTCGGGTCTCTCGGGGTCTGGTCGCTGGTCGGGTCTCTCGGGGTCTGGTCGCTGGGTCGGGTCTCTCGGGGTCAGGTCGCTGGGCGGGTCTCTCCGGGTCGGGTCGCTGGGCGGGTCTCTCGGGGTCGGGTCGCTGGGCGGGTCTCTCGGGGTCTGGTCGCTGGGTCGGGTCTCTCGGGGTCAGGTCGCTGGGTCGGGTCGCTGGGCGGGTCTCTCGGGGTCGGGTCGCTGGGCGGGTCTCTCGGGGTCGGGTCGCTGGGCGGGTCTCTCGGGGTCTGGTCGCTGGGCGGGTCTCTCGGGGTCGGGTCGCTGGGCGGGTCTCTCGGGGTCGGGTCGCTGGGCGGGTCTCTCGGGGTCTGGTCGCTGGGCGGGTCTCTCGGGGTCGGGTCGCTGGGCGGGTCTCTCGGGGTCGGGTCGCTGGGCGGGTCACTCGGGGTCGGGTCGCTGGGCGGGTCTCTCGGCGTCGGGTCGCTGGGCGGGTCTCTCGGGGTCGGGGTCGCTGAGCGGGTCTCTCGGGGTCGGGTCGCTGGGCGGGTCTCTCGGGGTCGGGGTCGCTGAGCGGGTCTCTCGGGGTCGGGTTGCTGGGCGGGTCTCTCGGGGTCGGGTCGCTGGGCGGGTCTCTCGGGGTCGGGTCGCTGGGCGGGTCTCTCGGGGTCGGGTCGCTGGGCGGGTCACTCGGGGTCGGGTCTCTGGGCGGGTCTCTCGGGGTCGGGTCGCTGGGCGGGTCTCTCGGGGTCGGGTCGCTGGGCGGGTCTCTCGGGGTCGGTTCGCTGGGCGGGTCTCTCGGGATCGGTTCGCTGGGAGGGCCTCTCGGGGTTCGGGTCGCTGGGCGGGACTCTCGGGGTCGGGTCGCTGGGCGGGTCTCTCGGGGTCGGGTCGCTGGGCGGGTCTCTCGGGGTCGGGTCGCTGGGCGGGTCTCTCGGGGTCGCTGGGGCGGGTCTCTCGGGGTCGGGTCGCTGGGCGGGTCTCTCGGGGTCGGGTCGCTGGGCGGGCCTCTCGCGGTCGGGTCGCTGGGCGGGTCTCTCGGGGTCGGTTCGCTGGGCGGGACTCTCGGGGTCGGGTCGCTTGGCGGGTCTCTCGGGGTTCGGGTCGCTGGGCGAGTCTCTCGGGGTCGGGTCGCTGGGCGGGTCTCTCGGGGTCGGGTCGCTGGGCGGGTCTCTCGGGGTCGGTTCGCTGGGCGGGCCTCTCGGGGTCGGGTCGCTGGGCGGGCCTCTCGCGGTCGGGTCGCTGGGCGGGTCTCTCGGGGTCGGTTCGCTGGGCGGGACTCTCGGGGTCGGGTCGCTTGGCGGGTCTCTCGGGGTTCGGGTCGCTGGGCGAGTCTCTCGGGGTCGGGTCGCTGGGCGGGTCTCTCGGGGTCGGGTCGCTGGGCGGGTCTCTCGGGGTCGGTTCGCTGGGCGGGCCTCTCGGGGTTCGGGTCGCTGGGCGGGACTCTCGGGGTCGGGTCGCTTGGCGGGTCTCTCGGGGTCGGGTCGCTGGGTGTTGTCTCTCGGGGTCGCTGGTCGGGTCTGTCGGGGTCGCTGGGCGGGTCTCTCAGGGTCGGGTCGCTGGGCGGGTCTCTCGGGGTCGCTGGGCGGGCCTCTCGGGGTCGGGTCGCTGGGCGGGCCTTTCGGGGTCGCTGGGTGGGTCTCTTGGGGACGCTGGGCGGGGCCTCTCGCGGTCGGGTCTCTCCGGGTCAGGTCGCTGGGCGGGTCTCTCGGGGTCGCTGGGTGGGCCTCTCGGGGTCGGGTCGCTGGGTGGGTCTCTCGGGGTCGCTGGGCGGGCCTCTCGGGGTCGGGTCGCTGGGTCGGGTCTCTCGGGGTCGCTGGGCGGGCCTCTCGGGGTCGGGTCGCTGGGTGGGTCTCTCGGGGTCGGGTCGCTGGGTCGGGTCTCTCGGGGTCGCTGGGCGGGCCTCTCGGGGTCGGGTCGCTGGGTGGGTCTCTCGGGGTCGCTGGGCAGGTCTCTCGGGGTCGCTGGGCGGCCTCTCGGTGTCGGGTCTCTAGGTGTCGGGTCGCTGGGCGGGCCTCTCGGGGTCGGGTCTCTCGGTGTCGGGTCGCTGGGCGGGTCTCTCAGGGTCGGGTCGCTGGGCGGGTCTCTCGGGGTCGCTGGGCGGGTCTCTCGGTGTCAGGTCGCTGGGCGGGTCCCTCGGGGTCGGGTCTCTCGGTGTTGGGTCGC
Organism: Scyliorhinus torazame; assembly: GCF_047496885.1. NCBI lineage: Eukaryota > Metazoa > Chordata > Chondrichthyes > Carcharhiniformes > Scyliorhinidae > Scyliorhinus > Scyliorhinus torazame. The sequence continues at coordinate 32,991,456 of NC_092733.1, read as the reverse complement.
TGGGCGGGTCTCTCGGGGTCGCGTTGGGCCGGGTCTCTCGGGGTCGGGTCTCTCGGGGTCGCTGGGCGGGTCCCTCGGGGTCGGGTCTCTCGGTGTTGGGTCGCTGGGCGGGTCTCTCGGGGTCGCGTTGGGTCGGGTCTCTCGGGGTCGGGTCTCTCGGGGTCGGGTCGCTGGGCGGGTCTCTCGGGGTTGGGTCGCTGGGCGGGTCTCTCGGGGTCGGGTCGCTGGGCGGGTCCCTCGGGGTCGGGTCGCTGGGCGGGTCTCTCGGCGTCGGGTCGCTGGGCGGGTCACTCGGGGTCGGGTCGCTGGGCGGGTCACTCGGGGTCGGGTCGCTGGGCGGGTCACTCGGGGTCGGGTCGCTGGGCGGGTCTCTCGGGGTCGGGTCGCTGGGCGGGTCTCTCGGGGTCGGGTCGCTGGGCGGGTCTCTCGGGGTCGGGTCGCTGGGCGGGTCTCTCGGGGTCTGGTCGCTGGGCGGGTCTCTCGGGGTCGGGTCGCTGGGCGGGTCTCTCGGGGTCGGGTCGCTGGGCGGGTCTCTCGGGGTCGGGTCGCTGGGCAGGTCTCTCGGCGTCGGGTCGCTGGGCGGGTCTCTCGGCGTCGGGTCGCTGGACGGGTCTCTCGGGGTCGGGTCGCTGGGCGGGTCTCTCGGGGTCGGGTAGCTGGGCGGGTCTCTCGGAGTCGGGTCGCTGGGCGGGTCTCTCGGGGTCGCTGGGCCGGGTCTCTCGGGGTCGGGTCGCTGGGCCGGGTCTCTCGGGGTCGGGTAGCTGGGCGGGTCTCTCGGGGTCGCTGGGCGGGTCTCTCGGGGTCGGGTCGCTGGCGGGTCTCTCGGGGTCGGGTCGCTGGGCGGGTCTCTCGGGGTCGGGTCGCTGGGCGGGTCTCTCGGGGTCGCTGGGCGGGTCTCTCGGGGTCGGGTCGCTGGGCGGGTCTCTCGGGGTCGGGTCGCTGGGCGGGTCTCTCGGGGTCGGGTCGCTGGGCGGGTCTCTCGGGGTCGCTGGGCGGGTCTCTCGGGGTCGGGTCGCTGGGCGGGTCTCTCGGGGACGCTGGGCGGGTCTCTCGGGGTCGGGTCGCTGAGCGGGTCTCTCGGGGTCGGGTCGCTGGACGGGTCTCTGGGGTCGGGTCGCTGGGCGGGTCTCTCGGGGTCGCTGGGCGGGTCTCTCGGGGTCGGGTCGCTGGGCGGGTCTCTCGGGGTCGGGTCGCTGGGCGGGTCTCTCGGGGTCGGGTCGCTGGGCGGGTCCCTCGGGGACGCTGGGCGGGTCTCTCGGGGTCGGGTCGCTGAGCGGGTCTCTCGGGGTCGGGTCGCTGGGCAGGTCTCTCGGGGTCGGGTCGCTGGGCGGGTCTCTCGGGGTCGGGTCGCTGGGCGGGTCTCTCGGGGTCGGGTCGCTGGGCAGGTCTCTCGGGGTCGGGTCGCTGGGCGGGTCTCTCGGGGTTGGGTCGCTGGGCGGGTCACTCGGGGTCGGGTCGCTGGGCGGGTCTCTCGGGGTCGGGTCGCTGGGCGGGTCTCTCGGGGTCGGGTCGCTGGGCGGGTCTCTTGGGGTCGGGTCGCTGGGCGGGTCACTCGGGGTCGGGTCGCTGGGCGGGTCTCTCGGGGTCGGGTCGCTGGGCGGGTCACTCGGGGTCGGGTCGCTGGGCGGGTCACTCGGGGTCGGGTCGCTGGGCGGGTCACTCGGGGTCGGGTCGCTGGGCGGGTCACTCGGGGTCGGGTCGCTGGGCGGGTCTCTCGGGGTCGGGTCGCTGGGCGGGTCACTCGGCGTCGGGTCGCTGGGCGGGTCTCTCGGGGTCGGGTCTCTCGGGGTCGGGTCTCTCGGGGTCGCTGGGCGGGTCTCTCGGGGTCGGGTCTCTCGGGGTCGGGTCGCTGGGCGGGTCTCTCGGGGTCGGGTCGCTGGGCGGGTCTCTCGGGGTCGGGTCGCTGGGCGGGTCTCTCGGGGTCGGGTCGCTGGGCGGGGCCTCTCGGGGTCGGGTCGCTGGGCGGGTCTCTCGGGGTCGGGTCGCTGGGCGGGTCTCTCGGGGTCGGGTCGCTGGGTCGGTCTCTCGGGGTCGCTGGGCGGGTCTCGCGGGGTCGCAGGGTCGGGTCTTTCGGGGTCGCTGAGTCGGGTCTCTCGGGGTCGCTGGGCGGGTCTCTCGGGGTCGCTGGGTCGGGTCTCTCGGAGTCGCTTGGCGGGTCTCTCGGGGTTCGGGTCGCTGAGCGGGTCTCTCGGTGCCGGATCGCTGGGGCGGGTCTCTCGGGGTCGGGTCGCTGGGCGGGCCTCTCGCAGTCAGGTTCGCTGGGCGGGTCTCTCGGGGTCGGTTCGCTGGGCGGGTCTCTCGGGGTTCGGGTCGCTGGGCGGGTCTCTCGGTGCCGGATCGCTGGGCGGGTCTCTCGGGGTCGCTGGGCGGGTCTCTCAGGGTCGGGTCGCTGGGCGGGTCTCTCGGGGTCGCTGGGCGGGCCTCTCGGGGTCGGGTCGCTGGGCGGGCCTTTCGGGGTCGCTGGGTGGGTCTTTTGGGGACGCTGGGCGGGGCCTCTCGCGGTCGGGTCTCTCCGGGTCAGGTCGCTGGGCGGGTCTCTCGGGGACGCATTGGGCCGGGTCTCTCGGGGTCGCTGGGCGGGCCTCTCGGGGTCGGGTCGCTGGGTGGGTCTCTCGGGGTCGCTGGGCGGGCCTCTCGGGGTCGGGTCGCTGGGTCGGGTCTCTCGGGGTCGCTGGGCCGGTCTCTCGGGGTCGGGTCGCTGGGTCGGGTCTCTCGGGGTCGCTGGGCGGGCCTCTCGGGGTCGGGTCGCTGGGTGGGTCTCTCGGGGTCGCTGGGCGGGTCTCTCGGGGTCGCATTGGGCCGGGTCTCTCGGGGTCGCTGGGCGGCCTCTCGGGGTCGGGTCGCTGGGTGGGTCTCTCGGGGTCGGGTCGCTGGTTCGGGTCTCTCGGGGTCGCTGGGTGGGTCTCTCGGGGTCGGGTCGCTGGGTCGGGTCTCTCGGGGTCGCTGGGCGGGCCTCTCGGGGTCGGGTCGCTGGGTGGGTCTCTCGGGGTCGCTGGGCGGGTCTCTCGGGGTCGCATTGGGCCGGGTCTCTCGGGGTCGCTGGGCGGCATCTCGGGGTCGGGTCTCTCGGTGTTGGGTCGCTGGGCGGGGCCTCTCGGGGTCGGGTCTCTCGGTGTCGGGTCGCTGGGCGGGCCTCTCGGGGACGCTGGGTGGCCTCTCGGGGTCGGGTCGCTGGGCGGGTCTCTCGGGGTCGCTGGGTGGCCTCTCGGGGTCGGGTCTCTCGGGGTCGCTGGGCGGGCCTCTCGGGGACGCTGGGCGGGGCCTCTCGCGGTCGGGTCGCTGGGTCGGGTCTCTCGGGGTCGCTGGTCGGGTCTCTCGGGGTCGCTGGGCGGGTCTCTCAGGGTCGGGTCGCTGGGCGGGTCTCTCGGGGTCGCTGGGCGGCCTCTCGGGATCGGGTCTCTAGGTGTCGGGTCGCTGGGCGGGGCCTCTCGCGGTCGCATAGGGCCGGGTCTCTCGGGGTCGCTGGGTGGGTCTCTCGGGGACGCTGGGCGGCCTCCCGGGGTCGGGTCTCTCGGTGTTGGGTCGCTGGGCGGGCCTCTCGGGGTCGGGTCTCTCCGGGTCAGGTCGCTGGGCGGGTCTCTCGGGGTCGCGTTGGGCCGGGTCTCTCGGGGTCGGGTCTCTCGGTGTCGGGTCGCTGGGCGGGTCTCTCGGGGTTGCTGGGCGGGTCTCTCGGGGTCAGGTCTATCGGGGTCGGGTCGCTGGGCGGGTCTCTCACGGTCGGGTCGCTGGGCGGGTCTCTCGGGGTCGCTGGGGCGGGTCTCTCTGGGTCAGGTCTCTCGGGGTCGGGTCGCTGGGACGGGTCTCTCGGGGTCGCTGGGCGGGCCTCTCGGGGTCGGGTCGCTGGGTCGGGTCTCTCGGGGTCGCTGGGCGGGTCTCTCGGGGTCGGGTCGCTGGGCGGGTCTCTCGGGGTCGGGTCGCTGGGCGGGTCTCTCGGGGTCGGGTCGCTGGGCGGGTCTCTCGGGGTCGCTGGGCGGGTCTCTCGGGGTCGGGTCGCGGGGCAGGTCTCTCGGGGTCGGTTCGCTGGGCGGGTCTCTCGGGGTCGGGTCGCTGGGCGGGTCTCTCGGGGTCGGGTCGCTGGGCGGGCCTCTCGGGGTCGGGTCGCTGGGCGGGTCTCTCGGGGTCGGGTCGCTGGGCGGGTCTCTCGGGGTCGCTGGGCGGGTCTCTCGGGGTCGGGTCGCTGGGCGGGTCTCTCGGGGTCGCTGGGCGGGCCTCTCGGGGTCGGGTCGCTGGGCGGGCCTTTCGGGGTCGCTGGGTGGGTCTCTTGGGGACGCTGGGCGGGCCTCTCGCGGTCGGGTCTCTCCGGGTCAGGTCGCTGGGCGGGTCTCTCGGGGTCGCTGGGCGGGCCTCTCGGGGTCGGGTCGCTGGGTGGGTCTCTCGGGGTCGCTGGGCGGGCCTCTCGGGGTCGGGTCGCTGGGTCGGGTCTCTCGGGGTCGCTGGGCGGGCCTCTCGGGGTCGGGTCGGTGGGCGGGTCTCTCGGGGTCGGGTCGCTGGGCGGGCCTCTCGGGGTCGGGTCGCTGGGTGGGTCTCTCGGGGTCGGGTCGCTGGGTCGGGTCTCTCGGGGTCGCTGGGCGGGCCTCTCGGGGTCGGGTCGCTGGGTGGGTCTCTCGGGGTCGCTGGGCAGGTCTCTCGGGGTCGCTGGGCGGCCTCTCGGGGTCGGGTCTCTCGGTGTTGGGTCGCTGGGCGGGGCCTCTCGGGGTCGGGTCTCTAGGTGTCGGGTCGCTGGGCGGGCCTCTCGGGGTCGGGTCTCTCGGTGTCGGGTCGCTGGGCGGGTCTCTCAGGGTCGGGTCGCTGGGCGGGTCTCTCGGGGTCGCTGGGCAGCCTCTCGGGGTCGGGTCTCTCGGTGTTGGGTCGCTGGGCGGGTCTCTCGGGGTCGGGTCTCTCGGGGTCGGGTCTCTCGGGGTCGGGTCGCTGGGCGGTGCCTTTTGGGGTCGGGTCTCTCGGTGTCGGGTCGCTGGGCGGGTCTCTCGGGGTCGGGTCGCTGGGCGGGTCTCTCGGGGTCGGGTCGCTGGGCGGGTCTCTCGGGGTCGGGTCTCTCGGGGTCGGGTCGCTGGGCGGGTCTCTCGGCGTCGGGTCGCTGGGCGGGTCTCTCGGGGTCGGGTCGCTGGGGCGGGTCTCTAGGGGTCGGGTCGCTGGGCGGGTCTCTCGGGGTCGGGTCGCTGGGCGGGTCTCTCGGGGTCGGGGTCGCTGGGCGGGACTCTCGGGGTCGGGTCTCTCGGGGTCGGGTCGCTGGGCGGGTCTCTCGGGGTCGGGTCGCTGGGCGGGTCTCTCGGGGTCGCTGGGCGGGTCTCTCGGGGTCGAGTCGCTGGGCGGGTCTCTCGGGGTCGGGTCGCTGGGCGGGTCTCTCGGGGTCGGGTCGCTGGGCGGGTCTCTCCGGGTCGGGTCGCTGGGCGGGTCTCTCGGGGTCGGGTCGCTGGGCGGGTCTCTCGGGGTCGGGTCGCTGGGCGGGTCTCTCGGGGTCGGGTCGCTGGGCGGGTCTCTCGGTGTCGGGTCGCTGGGCGGGTCACTCGGGGTCGGGTCGCTGAGCGGGGCCTCTCGGGGTCGGGTCGCTGGGCGGGTCTCTCGGGGTCGGGTCGCTGGGCGGGTCTCTCGGGGTCGCTGGGCGGGTCTCTCGGGGTCGGGTCGCTGAGCGGGGCCTCTCCGGGTCGGGTCGCTGGGCGAGTCTCTCGGGGTCGGGTCGCTGGGCGGGTCTCTCGGGGTCGGGTCGCTGGGCGGGTCTCTCGGGGTCGGGTCGCTGGGCGGGTCACTCGGGGTCGGGTCGCTGAGCGGGGCCTCTCGGGGTCGGGTCGCTGGGCGGGTCTCTCGGGGTCGCTGGGCGGGTCTCTCGGGGTCGGGACGCTGGGCGGGTCTCTCGGGGTCGGGTCGCTGGGCGGGTCTCTCGGGGTCGCTGGGCGGGTCTCTCGGGGTCGGGTCGCTGGGCGGGTCTCTCGGGGTCGGGTCGCTGGGCAGGTCTCTCGGGGTCGGGTCGCTGGGCGGGTCTCTCGGGGTCTCTGGGCGGGTCTCTCGGGGTCGGGTCGCTGGGCGGGTCTCTCGGGGTCGGGTCGCTGGGCGGGTCTCTCGGGGTCGGGTCGCTGGGCGGGTCTCTCGGGGTCGGGTCGCTGGGCGGGTCTCTCGGGGTCGGGTCGCTGGGCGGGTCACTCGGGGTCGGGTCGCTGAGCGGGGCCTCTCGGGGTCGGGTCGCTGGGCGGGTCTCTCGGGGTCGCTGGGCGGGTCTCTCGGGGTCGGGTCTCTCCGGGTCAGGTCGCTGGGCGGGTCTCTCGGGGTCGCGTTGGGCCGGGTCTCTCGGGGTCGGGTCTCTCGGTGTTGGGTCGCTGGGCGGGCCTCTCGGGGTCGGGTCTCTCCGGGTCAGGTCGCTGGGCGGGTCTCTCGGGGTCGCGTTGGGCCGGGTCTCTCGGGGTCGGGTCTCTCGGTGTCGGGTCGCTGGGCGGGTCTCTCGGGGTTGCTGGGCGGGTCTCTCGGGGTCAGGTCTATCGGGGTCGGGTCGCTGGGCGGGTCTCTCACGGTCGGGTCGCTGGGCGGGTCTCTCGGGGTCGCTGGGGCGGGTCTCTCGGGGTCAGGTCTCTCGGGGTCGGGTCGCTGGGACGGGTCTCTCGGGGTCGCTGGGCGGGCCTCTCGGGGTCGGGTCGCTGGGTCGGGTCTCTCGGGGTCGCTGGGCGGGTCTCTCGGGGTCGGGTCGCTGGGCGGGTCTCTCGGGGTCGGGTCGCTGGGCGGGTCTCTCGGGGTCGGGTCGCTGGGCGGGTCTCTCGGGGTCGCTGGGCGGGTCTCTCGGGGTCGGGTCGCGGGGCGGGTCTCTCGGGGTCGGTTCGCTGGGCGGGTCTCTCGGGGTCGGGTCGCTGGGCGGGTCTCTCGGGGTCGGGTCGCTGGGCGGGCCTCTCGGGGTCGGGTCGCTGGGCGGGTCTCTCGGGGTCGGGTCGCTGGGCGGGTCTCTCGGGTTCGCTGGGCGGGTCTCTCGGGGTCGGGTCGCTGGGCGGGTCTCTCGGGGTCGCTGGGCGGGCCTCTCGGGGTCGGGTCGCTGGGCGGGCCTTTCGGGGTCGCTGGGTGGGTCTCTTGGGGACGCTGGGCGGGCCTCTCGCGGTCGGGTCGCTGGGCGGGTCTCTCGGGGTCGGGGTCGCTGGGCGGGACTCTCGGGGTCGGGTCTCTCGGGGTCGGGTCGCTGGGCGGGTCTCTCGGGGTCGGGTCGCTGGGCGGGTCTCTCGGGGTCGCTGGGCGGGTCTCTCGGGGTCGAGTCGCTGGGCGGGTCTCTCGGGGTCGGGTCGCTGGGCGGGCCTCTCGGGGTCGGGTCGCTGGGCGGGTCTCTCGGGGTCGGGTCGCTGGGCGGGTCTCTCGGGGTCGCTGGGCGGGTCTCTCGGGGTCGGGTCGCTGGGCGGGTCTCTCGGGGTCGCTGGGCGGGCCTCTCGGGGTCGGGTCGCTGGGCGGGCCTTTCGGGGTCGCTGGGTGGGTCTCTTGGGGACGCTGGGCGGGCCTCTCGCGGTCGGGTCTCTCCGGGTCAGGTCGCTGGGCGGGTCTCTCGGGGTCGCTGGGCGGGCCTCTCGGGGTCGGGTCGCTGGGTGGGTCTCTCGGGGTCGCTGGGCGGGCCTCTCGGGGTCGGGTCGCTGGGTCGGGTCTCTCGGGGTCGCTGGGCGGGCCTCTCGGGGTCGGGTCGGTGGGCGGGTCTCTCGGGGTCGGGTCGCTGGGCGGGCCTCTCGGGGTCGGGTCGCTGGGTGGGTCTCTCGGGGTCGCTGCGCAGGTCTCTCGGGGTCGCTGGGCGGCCTCTTGGGGTCGGGTCTCTCGGTGTTGGGTCGCTGGGCGGGGCCTCTCGGGGTCGGGTCTCTAGGTGTCGGGTCGCTGGGCGGGCCTCTCGGGGTCGGGACTCTCGGTGTCGGGTCGCTGGGCGGGTCTCTCAGGGTCGGGTCGCTGGGCGGGTCTCTCGGGGTCGCTGGGCGGCCTCTCGGGGTCGGGTCTCTCGGTGTTGGGTCGCTGGGCGGGTCTCTCGGGGTCGCGTTGGGCCGGGTCTCTCGGGGTCGGGTCTCTCGGGGTCGGGTCTCTCGGGGTCGGGTCGCTGGGCGGTGCCTTTTGGGGTCGGGTCTCTCGGTGTCGGGTCGCTGGGCGGGTCTCTCGGGGTCGGGTCGCTGGGCGGGTCTCTCGGGGTCGGGTCGCTGGGCGGGTCTCTCGGGGTCGGGTCTCTCGGGGTCGGGTCGCTGGGCGGGTCTCTCGGCGTCGGGTCGCTGGGCGGGTCTCTCGGGGTCGGGTCGCTGGGGCGGGTCTCTAGGGGTCGGGTCGCTGGGCGGGTCTCTCGGGGTCGGGTCGCTGGGCGGGTCTCTCGGGGTCGGGGTCGCTGGGCGGGACTCTCGGGGTCCGGTCTCTCGGGGTCGGGTCGCTGGGCGGGTCTCTCGGGGTCGGGTCGCTGGGCGGGTCTCTCGGGGTCGCTGGGCGGGTCTCTCGGGGTCGAGTCGCTGGGCGGGTCTCTCGGGGTCGGGTCGCTGGGCGGGTCTCTCGGGGTCGGGTCGCTGGGCGGGTCTCTCCGGGTCGGGTCGCTGGGCGGGTCTCTCGGGGTCGGGTCGCTGGGCGGGTCTCTCGGGGTCGGGTCGCTGGGCGGGTCTCTCGGGGTCGGGTCGCTGGGCGGGTCTCTCGGGGTCGGGTCGCTGGGCGGGTCACTCGGGGTCGGGTCGCTGAGCGGGGCCTCTCGGGGTCGGGTCGCTGGGCGGGTCTCTCGGGGTCGGGTCGCTGGGCGGGTCTCTCGGGGTCGCTGGGCGGGTCTCTCGGGGTCGGGTCGCTGAGCGGGGCCTCTCCGGGTCGGGTCGCTGGGCGAGTCTCTCGGGGTCGGGTCGCTGGGCGGGTCTCTCGAGGTCGGGTCGCTGGGCGGGTCTCTCGGGGTCGGGTCGCTGGGCGGGTCACTCGGGGTCGGGTCGCTGAGCGGGGCCTCTCGGGGTCGGGTCGCTGGGCGGGTCTCTCGGGGTCGCTGGGCGGGTCTCTCGGGGTCGGGACGCTGGGCGGGTCTCTCGGGGTCGGGTCGCTGGGCGGGTCTCTCGGGGTCGCTGGGCGGGTCTCTCGGGGTCGGGTCGCTGGGCGGGTCTCTCGGGGTCGGGTCGCTGGGCAGGTCTCTCGGGGTCGGGTCGCTGGGCGGGTCTCTCGGGGTCTCTGGGCGGGTCTCTCGGGGTCGGGTCGCTGGGCGGGTCTCTCGGGGTCGGGTCGCTGGGCGGGTCTCTCGGGGTCGGGTCGCTGGGCGGGTCTCTCGGGGTCGGGTCGCTGGGCGGGTCTCTCGGGGTCGGGTCGCTGGGCGGGTCACTCGGGGTCGGGTCGCTGAGCGGGGCCTCTCGGGGTCGGGTCGCTGGGCGGGTCTCTCGGGGTCGCTGGGCGGGTCTCTCGGGGTCGGGTCTCTCCGGGTCAGGTCGCTGGGCGGGTCTCTCGGGGTCGCGATGGGCCGGGTCTCTCGGGGTCGGGTCTCTCGGTGTTGGGTCGCTGGGCGGGCCTCTCGGGGTCGGGTCTCTCCGGGTCAGGTCGCTGGGCGGGTCTCTCGGGGTCGCGTTGGGCCGGGTCTCTCGGGGTCGGGTCTCTCGGTGACGGGTCGCTGGGCGGGTCTCTCGGGGTTGCTGGGCGGGTCTCTCGGGGTCAGGTCTATCGGGTTCGGGTCGCTGGGCGGGTCTCTCACGGTCGGGTCGCTGGGCGGGTCTCTCGGGGTCGCTGGGGCGGGTCTCTCGGGGTCAGGTCTCTCGGGGTCGGGTCGCTGGGACGGGTCTCTCGGGGTCGCTGGGCGGGCCTCTCGGGGTCGGGTCGCTGGGTCGGGTCTCTCGGGGTCGCTGGGCGGGTCTCTCGGGGTCGGGTCGCTGGGCGGGTCTCTCGGGGTTGGGTCGCTGGGCGGGTCTTTCGGGGTCGGGTCGCTGGGCGGGTCTCTCGGGGTCGCTGGGCGGGTCTCTCGGGGTCGGGTCGCGGGGCGGGTCTCTCGGGGTCGGTTCGCTGGGCGGGTCTCTCGGGGTCGGGTCGCTGGGCGGGTCTCTCGGGGTCGGGTCGCTGGGCGGGCCTCTCGGGGTCGGGTCGCTGGGCGGGTCTCTCGGGGTCGGGTCGCTGGGCGGGTCTCTCGGGGTCGCTGGGCGGGTCTCTCGGGGTCGGGTCGCTGGGCGGGTCTCTCGGGGTCGCTGGGCGGGCCTCTCGGGGTCGGGTCGCTGGGCGGGCCTTTCGGGGTCGCTGGGTGGGTCTCTTGGGGACGCTGGGCGGGCCTCTCGCGGTCGGGTCTCTCCGGGTCAGGTCGCTGGGCGGGTCTCTCGGGGTCGCTGGGCGGGCCTCTCGGGGTCGGGTCGCTGGGTGGGTCTCTCGGGGTCGCTGGGCGGGCCTCTCGGGGTCGGGTCGCTGGGTCGGGTCTCTCGGGGTCGCTGGGCGGGCCTCTCGGGGTCGGGTCGGTGGGCGGGTCTCTCGGGGTCGGGTCGCTGGGCGGGCCTCTCGGGGTCGGGTCGCTGGGCGGGTCTCTCGGGGTCGGGGTCGCTGAGCGGGTCTCTCGGGGTCGGATCGGTGGGCGGGTCTCTCGGGGTCGGGTCGCTGGGCGGGCCTCTCGGGGTCGGGTCGCTGGGTGGGTCTCTCGGGGTCGGGTCGCTGGGTCGGGTCTCTCGGGGTCGCTGGGCGGGCCTCTCGGGGTCGGGTCGCTGGGTGGGTCTCTCGGGGTCGCTGGGCAGGTCTCTCGGGGTCGCTGGGCGGCCTCTCGGGGTCGGGTCTCTCGGTGTTGGGTCGCTGGGCGGGGCCTCTCGGGGTCGGGTCTCTAGGTGTCGGGTCGCTGGGCGGGCCTCTCGGGGTCGGGTCTCTCGGTGTCGGGTCGCTGGGCGGGTCTCTCAGGGTCGGGTCGCTGGGCGGGTCTCTCGGGGTCGCTGGGCGGCCTCTCGGGGTCGGGTCTCTCGGTGTTGGGTCGCTGGGCGGGTCTCTCGGGGTCGCGTTGGGCCGGGTCTCTCGGGGTCGGGTCTCTCGGGGTCGGGTCTCTCGGGGTCGGGTCGCTGGGCGGTGCCTTTTGGGGTCGGGTCTCTCGGTGTCGGGTCGCTGGGCGGGTCTCTCGGGGTCGGGTCGCTGGGCGGGTCTCTCGGGGTCGGGTCGCTGGGAGGGTCTCTCGGGGTCGGGTCTCTCGGGGTCGGGTCGCTGGGCGGGTCTCTCGGCGTCGGGTCGCTGGGCGGGTCTCTCGGGGTCGGGTCGCTGGGGCGGGTCTCTAGGGGTCGGGTCGCTGGGCGGGTCTCTCGGGGTCGGGTCGCTGGGCGGGACTCTCGGGGTCGGGTCTCTCGGGGTCGGGTCGCTGGGCGGGTCTCTCGGGGTCGGGTCGCTGGGCGGGTCTCTCGGGGTCGCTGGGCGGGTCTCTCGGGGTCGAGTCGCTGGGCGGGTCTCTCGGGGTCGGGTCGCTGGGCGGGTCTCTCGGGGTCGGGTCGCTGGGCGGGTCTCTCCGGGTCGGGTCGCTGGGCGGGTCTCTCGGGGTCGGGTCGCTGGGCGGGTCTCTCGGGGTCGGGTCGCTGGGCGGGTCTCTCGGGGTCGCTGGGCGGGTCTCTCGGGGTCGCTGGGCGGGTCTCTCGGGGTCGGGTCGCTGGGCGGGTCTCTCGGGGTCGCTGGGCGGGTCTCTCGGGGTCGAGTCGCTGGGCGGGTCTCTCGGGGTCGGGTCGCTGGGCGGGTCTCTCGGGGTCGGGTCGCTGGGCGGGCCTCTCCGGGTCGGGTCGCTGGGCGAGTCTCTCGGGGTCGGGTCGCTGGGCGGGTCTCTCGGGGTCGGGTCGCTGGGCGGGTCTCTCGGGGTCGGGTCGCTGGGCGGGTCACTCGGGGTCGGGTCGCTGAGCGGGGCCTCTCGGGGTCGGGTCGCTGGGCGGGTCTCTCGGGGTCGCTGGGCGGGTCTCTCGGGGTCGGGACGCTGGGCGGGTCTCTCGGGGTCGGGTCGCTGGGCGGGTCTCTCGGGGTCGCTGGGCGGGTCTCTCGGGGTCGGGTCGCTGGGCGGGTCTCTCGGGGTCGGGTCGCTGGGCAGGTCTCTCGGGGTCGGGTCGCTGGGCGGGTCTCTCGGGGTCTCTGGGCGGGTCTCTAGGGGTCGGGTCGCTGGGCGGGTCTCTCGGGGTCGGGTCGCTGGGCGGGTCTCTCGGGGTCGGGTCGCTGGGCGGGTCTCTCGGGGTCGGGTCGCTGGGCGGGTCTCTCGGGGTCGGGTCGCTGGGCGGGTCACTCGGGGTCGGGTCGCTGAGCGGGGCCTCTAGGGGTCGGGTCGCTGGGCGGGTCTCTCGGGGTCGCTGGGCGGGTCTCTCGGGGTCGGGTCTCTCCGGGTCAGGTCGCTGGGCGGGTCTCTCGGGGTCGCGTTGGGCCGGGTCTCTCGGGGTCGGGTCTCTCAGGGTTGGGTCGCTGGGCGGGCCTCTCGGGGTCGGGTCTCTCCGGGTCAGGTCGCTGGGCGGGTCTCTCGGGGTCGCGTTGGGCCGGGTCTCTCGGGGTCGGGTCTCTCGGTGTCGGGTCGCTGGGCGGGTCTCTCGGGGTTGCTGGGCGGGTCTCTCGGGGTCAGGTCTATCGGGGTCGGGTCGCTGGGCGGGTCTCTCGGGGTCGCTGGGGCGGGTCTCTCGGGGTCAGGTCTCTCGGGGTCGGGTCGCTGGGACGGGTCTCTCGGGGTCGCTGGGCGGGCCTCTCGGGGTCGGGTCGCTGGGTCGGGTCTCTCGGGGTCGCTGGGCGGGTCTCTCGGGGTCGCTGGGGCGGGTCTCTCGGGGTCAGGTCTCTCGGGGTCGGGTCGCTGGGACGGGTCTCTCGGGGTCGCTGGGCGGGTCTCTCGGGGTCGGGTCGCTGGGCGGGTCTCTCGGGGTCGGGTCGCTGGGCGGGTCTCTCGGGGTCGGGTCGCTGGGCGGGTCTCTCGGGGTCGCTGGGCGGGTCTCTTGGGGTCGGGTCGCTGGGCGGGTCTCTCGGGGTCGGGTCGCTGGGCGGGCCTCTCGGGGTCGGGTCGCTGGGCGGGTCTCTCGGGGTCGGGTCGCTGGGCGGGTCTCTCGGGGTCGCTGGGCGGGTCTCTCGGGGTCGGGTCGCTGGGCGGGTCTCTCGGGGTCGCTGGGCGGGTCCCTCGGGGTCGGGTCGCTGGGCGGGTCTCTCGGGGTCGGGTCGCTGGGCGGGTCACTCGGGGTCGGGTCGCTGAGCGGGGCCTCTCGGGGTCGGGTCGCTGGGCGGGTCTCTCGGGGTCGCTGGGCGGGTCTCTCGGGGTCGGGTCGCTGGGCGGGTCTCTCGGGTTCTCTGGGCGGGTCTCTCGGGGTCGGGTCGCTGGGCGGGTCTCTCGGGGTCGGGTCGCTGGGCGGGTCACTCGGGGTCGGGTCGCTGAGCGGGGCCTCTCGGGGTCGGGTCGCTGGGCGGGTCTCTCGGGGTCGCTGGGCGGGTCTCTCGGGGTCGGGTCGCTGGGCGGGTCTCTCGGGGTCGGGTCGCTGGGCGGGTCTCTCGGGGTCGGGTCGCTGGGCGGGTCTCTCGGGGTCTCTGGGCGGGTCTCTCGGGGTCGGGTCGCTGGGCGGGTCTCTCGGGGTCGGGTCGCTGGGCGGGTCTCTCGGGGTCGGGTCGCTGGGCGGGTCTCTCGGGGTCGGGTCGCTGGGCGGGTCTCTCGGGGTCGCTGGGCTGGTCTCTCGGGGTCTGGTCGCTGGACGGGTCTCTCGGGGTCGGGTCGCTGGGCGGGTCTCTCGGGGTCGGGTCGCTGGGCGGGTCTCTCGGGGTCGCTGGGCGGGTCTCTCGGGGTCGGGTCGCTGGGCGGGTCTCTCGGGGACGGGTCGCTGGGCGGGTCTCTCGGGGTCGCTGGGCGGGTCTCTCGGGGTCGGGTCGCTGGGCGGGTCTCTCGGGGTCGCTGGGCGGGCCTCTCGGGGTCGGGTCGCTGGGCGGGCCTTTCGGGGTCGCTGGGTGGGTCTCTTGGGGACGCTGGGCGGGCCTCTCGCGGTCGGGTCTCTCCGGGTCAGGTCGCTGGGCGGGTCTCTCGGGGTCGCTGGGCGGGCCTCTCGGGGTCGGGTCGCTGGGTGGGTCTCTCGGGGTCGCTGGGCGGGCCTCTCGGGGTCGGGTCGCTGGGTCGGTTCTCTCGGGGTCGCTGGGCGGGCCTCTCGGGGTCGGGTCGCTGGGCGGGTCTCTCGGGGTCGGGTCGCTGGGCGGGCCTCTCGGGGTCGGGTCGCTGGGCGGGTCTCTCGGGGTCGCTGGGCGGGCCTCTCGGGGTCGGGTCGCTGGGTGGGTCTCTCGGGGTCGCTGGGCAGGTCTCTCGGGGTCGCTGGGCGGCCTCTCGGGGTCGGGTCTCTCGGTGTTGGGTCGCTGGGCGGGGCCTCTCGGGGTCGGGTCTCTAGGTGTCGGGTCGCTGGGCGGGTCTCTCAGGGTCGGGTCGCTGGGCGGGGCCTCTCGGGGTCGGGTCTCTCGGTGTCGGGTCGCTGGGCGGGTCTCTCAGGGTCGGGTCGCTGGGCGGGTCTCTCGGGGTCGCTGGGCGGCCTCTCGGGGTCGGGTCTCTCGGTGTCGGGTCGCTGGGCGGGTCTCTCAGGGTCGGGTCGCTGGGCGGGTCTCTCGGGGTCGCTGGGCGGCCTCTCGGGGTCGGGTCTCTCGGTGTTGGGTCGCTGGGCGGGTCTCTCGGGGTCGCGTTGGGCCGGGCCTCTCGGGGTCGGGTCTCTCGGGGTCGCGTTGGGCCGGGTCTCTCGGGGTCGGCTCTCTCGGGGTCGGGTCGCTGGGCGGGCCTCTCGGGGTCGGGTCGCTGGGCGGGTCTCTCGGGGTCGGGTCGCTGGGCGGGTCTCTCGGGGTCGGGTCTCTCGGGGTCGGGTCGCTGGGCGGGTCTCTCGGCGTCGGGTCGCTGGGCGGGTCTCTCGGGGTCGGGGTCGCTGGGCGGGACTCTCGGGGTCGGGTCTCTCGGGGTCGGGTCGCTGGACGGGTCTCTCGGGGTCGGGTCGCTGGGCGGGTCTCTCGGGGTCGGGTCGCTGGGCGGGTCTCTCGGGGACTGGTCGCTGGGCGGGTCTCTCGGGGTCGGGTCGCTGGGCGGGTCTCTCGGGGTCGGGTCGCTGGGCGGGTCTCTCGGGGTCGGGTCGCTGGGCGGGTCTCTCGGGGTCGGGTCGCTGGGCGGGCCTCTCCGGGTCGGGTCGCTGGGCGGGTCTCTCGGGGTCGGGTCGCTGGGCGGGTCTCTCGGGGTCGGGTCGCTGGGCGGGTCTCTCGGGGTCGGGTCGCTGGGCGGGTCTCTCGGGGTCGGGTCGCTGGGCGGGTCTCTCGGGGTCGGGTCGCTGGGCGGGTCACTCGGGGTCGGGTCGCTGAGCGGGGCCTCTCGGGGTCGGGTCGCTGGGCGGGTCTCTCGGGGTCGGGTCGCTGGGCGGGTCTCTCGGGGTCGCTGGGCGGGTCTCTCGGGGTCGGGTCGCTGAGCGGGGCCTCTCCGGGTCGGGTCGCTGGGCGGGTCTCTCGGGGTCGGGTCGCTGGGCGGGTCTCACGGGGTCGGGTCGCTGGGCGGGTCTCTCGGGGTCGGGTCGCTGGGCGGGTCACTCGGGGTCGGGTCGCTGAGCGGGGCCTCTCGGGGTCGGGTCGATGGGCGGGTCTCTCGGGGTCGCTGGGCGGGTCTCTCGGGGTCGGGACGCTGGGCGGGTCTCTCGGGGTCGGGTCGCTGGGCGGGTCTCTCGGGGTCGCTGGGCGGGTCTCTCGGGGTCGGGTCGCTGGGCGGGTCTCTCGGGGTCGGGTCGCTGGGCGGGTCTCTCGGGGTCGGGTCGCTGGGCGGGTCTCTCGGGGTCTCTGGGCGGGTCTCTCGGGGTCGGGTCGCTGGGCGGGTCTCTCGGGGTCGGGTCGCTGGGCGGGTCTCTCGGGGTCGGGTCGCTGGGCGGGTCTCTCGGGGTCGGGTCGCTGGGCGGGTCTCTCGGGGTCGCTGGGCTGGTCTCTCGGGGTCTGGTCGCTGGACGGGTCTCTCGGGGTCGGGTCGCTGGGCGGGTCTCTCGGGGTCGGGTCTCTCGGGGTCGGGTCGCTGGGCGGGTCTCTCGGGGTCGGGTCGCTGGGCGGGTCTCTCGGGGTCGGGTCGCTGGGCGGGTCTCTCGGGGTCGGGTCGCTGGGCGGGTCTCTCGTGGTCGGGTCGCTGGGCGGGTCTCTCGGGGTCGGGTCGCTGGGCGGGTCTCTCGGGGTCGGGTCGCTGGGCGGGTCTCTCGGGGTCGGGTCGCTGGGCGGGTCTCTCGGGGTCGGGTCGCTGAGCGGGTCTCTCGGGGTCGGGTCGCTGGGCGGTTCTCTCGGGGTCACTGGGCCGGGTCTCTCGGGGTCGGGTCGCTGGGCGGGTCTCTCAGGGTCGCTGGGGCGGGTCTCTCGGTGTCGGGTCGCTGGGCGGGTCTCTCGGGGTCGGGTCGCTGGGTCGGGTATCTCGGGGTCGGGTCGCTTGGCGGGTCTCTCGGGGTCGGGTCGCTGGGCGGGTCTCTCGGGGTCGGGTCGCTGAGCGGGTCTCTCGGGGTCGGGTCTCTCGGGGTCGGGTCGCTGGGCGGGTCTCTCGGGGTCAGGTCGCTGGGCGGGTCTCTCGGGGTCGAGTCGCTGGGCGGGTCTCTCGGGGTCGGGTCGCTGGGCGGGTCTCTCGGGGTCGGGTCGCTGGGCGGGTCTCTCGGGGTCGGGTCGCTGGGCGGGTCTCTCGGAGTCGGGTCGCTGGGCGGGTCTCTCGGGGTCGCTGGGCCGGGTCTCTCGGGGTCGGGTCGCTGGGCCGGGTCTCTCGGGGTCGGGTAGCTGGGCGGGTCTCTCGGGGTCGCTGGGCGGGTCTCTCGGGGTCGGGTCGCTGGCGGGTCTCTCGGGGTCGGGTCGCTGGGCGGGTCTCTCGGGGTCGGGTCGCTGGGCGGGTCTCTCGGGGTCGCTGGGCGGGTCTCTCGGGGTCGGGTCGCTGGGCGGGTCTCTCGGGGTCGGGTCGCTGGGCGGGTCTCTCGGGGTCGGGTCGCTGGGCGGGTCTCTCGGGGTCGGGTCGCTGGGCGGGTCTCTCGGGGTCTCTGGGCGGGTCTCTCGGGGTCGGGTCGCTGGGCGGGTCTCTCGGGGACGCTGGGCGGGTCTCTCGGGGTCGGGTCGCTGAGCGGGTCTCTCGGGGTCGGCTCGCTGGACGGGTCTCTCGGGGTCGGGTCGCTGGGCGGGTCTCTCGGGGTCGCTGGGCGGGTCTCTCGGGGTCGGGTCGCTGGGCGGGTCTCTCGGGGTCGGGTCGCTGGGCGGGTCTCTCGGGGTCGGGTCGCTGGGCGGGTCTCTCGGGGTCGGGTCGCTGGGCGGGTCTCTCGGGGACGCTGGGCGGGTCTCTCGGGGTCGGGTCGCTGAGCGGGTCTCTCGGGGTCGGGTCGCTGGGCAGGTCTCTCGGGGTCGGGTCGCTGGGCGGGTCTCTCGGGGTCGGTTCGCTGGGCGGGTCTCTCGGGGTCGGGTCGCTGGGCAGGTCTCTCGGGGTCGGGTCGCTGGGCGGGTCTCTCGGGGTTGGGTCGCTGGGCGGGTCACTCGGGGTCGGGTCGCTGGGCGGGTCTCTCGGGGTCGGGTCGCTGGGCGGGTCTCTCGGGGTCGGGTCGCTGGGCGGGTCTCTTGGGGTCGGGTCGCTGGGCGGGTCACTCGGGGTCGGGTCGCTGGGCGGGTCTCTCGGGGTCGGGTCGCTGGGCTGGTCACTCGGGGTCGAGTCGCTGGGCGGGTCACTCGGGGTCGGGTCGCTGGGCGGGTCACTCGGGGTCGGGTCTCTCGGGGTCGGGTCTCTCGGGGTCGCTGGGCGGGTCTCTCGGAGTCGGGTCTCTCGGGGTCGGGTCGCTGGGCGGGTCTCTCGGGGTCGGGTCGCTGGGCGGGTCTCTCGGGGTCGGGTCGCTGGGCGGGTCTCTCGGGGTCGGGTCGCTGGGCGGGGCCTCTCGGGGTCGGGTCGCTGGGCGGGTCTCTCGGGGTCGGGTCGCTGGGCGGGTCTCTCGGGGTCGGGTCGCTGGGTCGGGTCTCTCGGGGTCGCTGGGCGGGTCTCGCGGGGTCGCAGGGTCGGGTCTTTCGGGGTCGCTGAGTCGGGTCTCTCGGGGTCGCTGGGCGGGTCTCTCGGGGTCGCTGGGTCGGGTCTCTCGGAGTCGCTTGGCGGGTCTCTCGGGGTTCGGGTCGCTGAGCGGGTCTCTCGGTGCCGGATCGCTGGGGCGGGTCTCTCGGGGTCGGGTCGCTGGGCGGGCCTCTCGCGGTCGGGTCGCTGGGCGGGTCTCTCGGGGTCGGTTCGCTGGGCGGGTCTCTCGGGGTTCGGGTCGCTGGGCGGGTCTCTCGGTGCCGGATCGCTGGGCGGGTCTCTCGGGGTCGCTGGGCGGGTCTCTCATGGTCGGGTCGCTGGGCGGGTCTCTCGGGGTCGCTGGGCGGGCCTCTCGGGGTCGGGTCGCTGGGCGGGCCTTTCGGGGTCGCTGGGTGGGTCTTTTGGGGACGCTGGGCGGGGCCTCTCGCGGTCGGGTCTCTCCGGGTCAGGTCGCTGGGCGGGTCTCTCGGGGTCGCATTGGGCCGGGTCTCTCGGGGTCGCTGGGCGGGCCTCTCGGGGTCGGGTCGCTGGGTGGGTCTCTCGGGGTCGCTGGGCGGGCCTCTCGGGGTCGGGTCGCTGGGTCGGGTCTCTCGGGGTCGCTGGGCGGGTCTCTCGGGGTCGGGTCGCTGGGTCGGGTCTCTCGGGGTCGCTGGGCGGGCCTCTCGGGGTCGGGTCGCTGGGTGGGTCTCTCGGGGTCGCTGGGCGGGTCTCTCGGGGTCGCATTGGGCCGGGTCTCTCGGGGTCGCTGGGCGGCCTCTCGGGGTCGGGTCGCTGGGTGGGTCTCTCGGGGTCGGGTCGCTGGTTCGGGTCTCTCGGGGTCGCTGGGTGGGTCTCTCGGGGTCGGGTCGCTGGGTCGGGTCTCTCGGGGTCGCTGGGCGGGCCTCTCGGGGTCGGGTCGCTGGGTGGGTCTCTCGGGGTCGCTGGGCGGGTCTCTCGGGGTCGCATTGGGCCGGGTCTCTCGGGGTCGCTGGGCGGCATCTCGGGGTCGGGTCTCTCGGTGTTGGGTCGCTGGGCGGGGCCTCTCGGGGTCGGGTCTCTCGGTGTCGGGTCGCTGGGCGGGCCTCTCGGGGACGCTGGGTGGCCTCTCGGGGTCGGGTCGCTGGGCGGGTCTCTCGGGGTCGCTGGGTGGCCTCTCGGGGTCGGGTCTCTCGGGGTCGCTGGGCGGGCCTCTCGGGGACGCTGGGCGGGGCCTCTCGGGGTCGGGTCGCTGGGTCGGGTCTCTCGGGGTCGCTGGTCGGGTCTCTCGGGGTCGCTGGGCGGGTCTCTCAGGGTCGGGTCGCTGGGCGGGTCTCTCGGGGTCGCTGGGCGGCCTCTCGGGATCGGGTCTCTAGGTGTCGGGTCGCTGGGCGGGGCCTCTCGCGGTCGCATAGGGCCGGGTCTCTCGGGGTCGCTGGGTGGGTCTCTCGGGGACGCTGGGCGGCCTCTCGGGGTCGGGTCTCTCGGTGTTGGGTCGCTGGGCGGGCCTCTCGGGGTCGGGTCTCTCCGGGTCAGGTCGCTGGGCGGGTCTCTCGGGGTCGCGTTGGGCCGGGTCTCTCGGGGTCGGGTCTCTCGGTGTCGGGTCGCTGGGCGGGTCTCTCGGGGTTGCTGGGCGGGTCTCTCGGGGTCAGGTCTATCGGGGTCGGGTCGCTGGGCGGGTCTCTCACGGTCGGGTCGCTGGGCGGGTCTCTCGGGGTCGCTGGGGCGGGTCTCTCGGGGTCAGGTCTCTCGGGGTCGGGTCGCTGGGACGGGTCTCTCGGGGTCGCTGGGCGGGCCTCTCGGGGTCGGGTCGCTGGGACGGGTCTCTCGGGGTCGCTGGGCGGGTCTCTCGGGGTCGGGTCGCTGGGCGGGTCTCTCGGGGTCGGGTCGCTGGGCGGGTCTCTCGGGGTCGGGTCGCTGGGCGGGTCTCTCGGGGTCGCTGGGCGGGTCTCTTGGGGTCGGGTCGCGGGGCGGGTCTCTCGGGGTCGGTTCGCTGGGCGGGTCTCTCGGGGTCGGGTCGCTGGGCGGGTCTCTCGGGGTCGGGTCGCTGGGCGGGCCTCTCGGGGTCGGGTCGCTGGGCGGGTCTCTCGGGGTCGGGTCGCTGGGCGGGTCTCTCGGGGTCGCTGGGCGGGTCTCTCGGGGTCGGGTCGCTGGGCGGGTCTCTCGGGGTCGCTGGGCGGGCCTCTCGGGGTCGGGTCGCTGGGCGGGCCTTTCGGGGTCGCTGGGTGGGTCTCTTGGGGACGCTGGGCGGGCCTCTCGCGGTCGGGTCTCTCCGGGTCAGGTCGCTGGGCGGGTCTCTCGGGGTCGCTGGGCGGGCCTCTCGGGGTCGGGTCGCTGGGTGGGTCTCTCGGGGTCGCTGGGCGGGCCTCTCGGGGTCGGGTCGCTGGGTCGGGTCTCTCGGGGTCGCTGGGCGGGCCTCTCGGGGTCGGGTCGGTGGGCGGGTCTCTCGGGGTCGGGTCGCTGGGCGGGCCTCTCGGGGTCGGGTCGCTGGGTGGGTCTCTCGGGGTCGGGTCGCTGGGTCGGGTCTCTCGGGGTCGCTGGGCGGGCCTCTCGGGGTCGGGTCGCTGGGTGGGTCTCTCGGGGTCGCTGGGCAGGTCTCTCGGGGTCGCTGGGCGGCCTCTCGGGGTCGGGTCTCTCGGTGTTGGGTCGCTGGGCGGGGCCTCTCGGGGTCGGGTCTCTAGGTGTCGGGTCGCTGGGCGGGCCTCTCGGGGTCGGGTCTCTCGGTGTCGGGTCGCTGGGCGGGTCTCTCAGGGTCGGGTCGCTGGGCGGGTCTCTCGGGGTCGCTGGGCGGCCTCTCGGGGTCGGGTCTCTCGGTGTTGGGTCGCTGGGCGGGTCTCTCGGGGTCGCGTTGGGCCGGGTCTCTCGGGGTCGGGTCTCTCGGGGTCGGGTCTCTCGGGGTCGGGTTGCTGGGCGGTGCCTTTTGGGGTCGGGTCTCTCGGTGTCGGGTCGCTGGGCGGGTCTCTCGGGGTCGGGTCGCTGGGCGGGTCTCTCGGGGTCGGGTCGCTGGGCGGGTCTCTCGGGGTCGGGTCTCTCGGGGTCGGGTCGCTGGGCGGGTCTCTCGGCGTCGGGTCGCTGGGCGGGTCTCTCGGGGTCGGGTCGCTGGGGCGGGTCTCTAGGGGTCGGGTCGCTGGGCGGGTCTCTCGGGGTCGGGTCGCTGGGCGGGTCTCTCGGGGTCGGGGTCGCTGGGCGGGACTCTCGGGGTCGGGTCTCTCGGGGTCGGGTCGCTGGGCGGGTCTCTCGGGGTCGGGTCGCTGGGCGGGTCTCTCGGGGTCGGGTCGCTGGGCGGGTCTCTCGGGGTCGGGTCGCTGGGCGGGTCTCTCCGGGTCGGGTCGCTGGGCGGGTCTCTCGGGGTCGGGTCGCTGGGCGGGTCTCTCGGGGTCGGGTCGCTGGGCGGGTCTCTCGGGGTCGGGTCGCTGGGCGGGTGTCTCGGGGTCGGGTCGCTGGGCGGGTCACTCGGGGTCGGGTCGCTGAGCGGGGCCTCTCGGGGTCGGGTCGCTGGGCGGGTCTCTCGGGGTCGGGTCGCTGGGCGGGTCTCTCGGGGTCGCTGGGCGGGTCTCTTGGGGTCGGGTCGCTGAGCGGGGCCTCTCCGGGTCGGGTCGCTGGGCGAGTCTCTCGGGGTCGGGTCGCTGGGCGGGTCTCTCGGGGTCGGGTCGCTGGGCGGGTCTCTCGGGGTCGGGTCGCTGGGCGGGTCACTCGGGGTCGGGTCGCTGAGCGGGGCCTCTCGGGGTCGGGTCGCTGGGCGGGTCTCTCGGGGTCGCTGGGCGGGTCTCTCGGGGTCGGGACGCTGGGCGGGTCTCTCGGGGTCGGGTCGCTGGGCGGGTCTCTCGGGGTCGCTGAGCGGGTCTCTCGGTGCCGGATCGCTGGGGCGGGTCTCTCGGGGTCGGGTCGCTGGGCGGGCCTCTCGCGGTCGGGTCGCTGGGCGGGTCTCTCGGGGTCGGTTCGCTGGGCGGGTCTCTCGGGGTTCGGGTCGCTGGGCGGGTCTCTCGGTGCCGGATCGCTGGGCGGGTCTCTCGGGGTCGCTGGGCGGGTCTCTCATGGTCGGGTCGCTGGGCGGGTCTCTCGGGGTCGCTGGGCGGGCCTCTCGGGGTCGGGTCGCTGGGCGGGCCTTTCGGGGTCGCTGGGTGGGTCTTTTGGGGACGCTGGGCGGGGCCTCTCGCGGTCGGGTCTCTCCGGGTCAGGTCGCTGGGCGGGTCTCTCGGGGTCGCATTGGGCCGGGTCTCTCGGGGTCGCTGGGCGGGCCTCTCGGGGTCGGGTCGCTGGGTGGGTCTCTCGGGGTCGCTGGGCGGGCCTCTCGGGGTCGGGTCGCTGGGTCGGGTCTCTCGGGGTCGCTGGGCGGGTCTCTCGGGGTCGGGTCGCTGGGTCGGGTCTCTCGGGGTCGCTGGGCGGGCCTCTCGGGGTCGGGTCGCTGGGTGGGTCTCTCGGGGTCGCTGGGCGGGTCTCTCGGGGTCGCATTGGGCCGGGTCTCTCGGGGTCGCTGGGCGGCCTCTCGGGGTCGGGTCGCTGGGTGGGTCTCTCGGGGTCGGGTCGCTGGTTCGGGTCTCTCGGGGTCGCTGGGTGGGTCTCTCGGGGTCGGGTCGCTGGGTCGGGTCTCTCGGGGTCGCTGGGCGGGCCTCTCGGGGTCGGGTCGCTGGGTGGGTCTCTCGGGGTCGCTGGGCGGGTCTCTCGGGGTCGCATTGGGCCGGGTCTCTCGGGGTCGCTGGGCGGCATCTCGGGGTCGGGTCTCTCGGTGTTGGGTCGCTGGGCGGGGCCTCTCGGGGTCGGGTCTCTCGGTGTCGGGTCGCTGGGCGGGCCTCTCGGGGACGCTGGGTGGCCTCTCGGGGTCGGGTCGCTGGGCGGGTCTCTCGGGGTCGCTGGGTGGCCTCTCGGGGTCGGGTCTCTCGGGGTCGCTGGGCGGGCCTCTCGGGGACGCTGGGCGGGGCCTCTCGGGGTCGGGTCGCTGGGTCGGGTCTCTCGGGGTCGCTGGTCGGGTCTCTCGGGGTCGCTGGGCGGGTCTCTCAGGGTCGGGTCGCTGGGCGGGTCTCTCGGGGTCGCTGGGCGGCCTCTCGGGATCGGGTCTCTAGGTGTCGGGTCGCTGGGCGGGGCCTCTCGCGGTCGCATAGGGCCGGGTCTCTCGGGGTCGCTGGGTGGGTCTCTCGGGGACGCTGGGCGGCCTCTCGGGGTCGGGTCTCTCGGTGTTGGGTCGCTGGGCGGGCCTCTCGGGGTCGGGTCTCTCCGGGTCAGGTCGCTGGGCGGGTCTCTCGGGGTCGCGTTGGGCCGGGTCTCTCGGGGTCGGGTCTCTCGGTGTCGGGTCTCTGGGCGGGTCTCTCGGGGTTGCTGGGCGGGTCTCTCGGGGTCAGGTCTATCGGGGTCGGGTCGCTGGGCGGGTCTCTCACGGTCGGGTCGCTGGGCGGGTCTCTCGGGGTCGCTGGGGCGGGTCTCTCTGGGTCAGGTCTCTCGGGGTCGGGTCGCTGGGACGGGTCTCTCGGGGTCGCTGGGCGGGCCTCTCGGGGTCGGGTCGCTGGGTCGGGTCTCTCGGGGTCGCTGGGCGGGTCTCTCGGGGTCGGGTCGCGGGGCGGGTCTCTCGGGGTCGGTTCGCTGGGCGGGTCTCTCGGGGTCGGGTCGCTGGGCGGGTCTCTCGGGGTCGGGTCGCTGGGCGGGCCTCTCGGGGTCGGGTCGCTGGGCGGGTCTCTCGGGGTCGGGTCGCTGGGCGGGTCTCTCGGGGTCGCTGGGCGGGTCTCTCGGGGTCGGGTCGCTGGGCGGGTCTCTCGGGGTCGCTGGGCGGGCCTCTCGGGGTCGGGTCGCTGGGCGGGCCTTTCGGGGTCGCTGGGTGGGTCTCTTGGGGACGCTGGGCGGGCCTCTCGCGGTCGGGTCTCTCCGGGTCAGGTCGCTGGGCGGGTCTCTCGGGGTCGCTGGGCGGGCCTCTCGGGGTCGGGTCGCTGGGTGGGTCTCTCGGGGTCGCTGGGCGGGCCTCTCGGGGTCGGGTCGCTGGGTCGGGTCTCTCGGGGTCGCTGGGCGGGCCTCTCGGGGTCGGGTCGGTGGGCGGGTCTCTCGGGGTCGGGTCGCTGGGCGGGCCTCTCGGGGTCGGGTCGCTGGGTGGGTCTCTCGGGGTCGGGTCGCTGGGTCGGGTCTCTCGGGGTCGCTGGGCGGGCCTCTCGGGGTCGGGTCGCTGGGTGGGTCTCTCGGGGTCGCTGGGCAGGTCTCTCGGGGTCGCTGGGCGGCCTCTCGGGGTCGGGTCACTCGGTGTTGGGTCGCTGGGCGGGGCCTCTCGGGGTCGGGTCTCTAGGTGTCGGGTCGCTGGGCGGGCCTCTCGGGGTCGGGTCTCTCGGTGTCGGGTCGCTGGGCGGGTCTCTCAGGGTCGGGTCGCTGGGCGGGTCTCTCGGGGTCGCTGGGCGGCCTCTCGGGGTCGGGTCTCTCGGTGTTGGGTCGCTGGGCGTGTCTCTCGGGGTCGCGTTGGGCCGGGTCTCTCGGGGTCGGGTCTCTCGGGGTCGGGTCTCTCGGGGTCGGGTCGCTGGGCGGTGCCTTTTGGGGTCGGGTCTCTCGGTGTCGGGTCGCTGGGCGGGTCTCTCGGGGTCGGGTCGCTGGGCGGGACTCTCGGGGTCGGGTCGCTGGGCGGGTCTCTCGGGGTCGGGTCTCTCGGGGTCGGGTCGCTGGGCGGGTCTCTCGGCGTCGGGTCGCTGGGCGGGTCTCTCGGGGTCGGGTCGCTGGGGCGGGTCTCTAGGGGTCGGGTCGCTGGGCGGGTCTCTCGGGGTCGGGTCGCTGGGCGGGTCTCTCGGGGTCGGGGTCGCTGGGCGGGACTCTCGGGGTCGGGTCTCTCGGGGTCGGGTCGCTGGGCGGGTCTCTCGGGGTCGGGTCGCTGGGCGGGTCTCTCGGGGTCGGGTCGCTGGGCGGGTCTCTCGGGGTCGGGTCGCTGGGCGGGTCTCTCCGGGTCGGGTCGCTGGGCGGGTCTCTCGGGGTCGGGTCGCTGGGCGGGTCTCTCGGGGTCGGGTCGCTGGGCGGGTCTCTCGGGGTCGGGTCGCTGGGCGGGTGTCTCGGGGTCGGGTCGCTGGGCGGGTCACTCGGGGTCGGGTCGCTGAGCGGGGCCTCTCGGGGTCGGGTCACTGGGCGGGTCTCTCGGGGTCGGGTCGCTGGGCGGGTCTCTCGGGGTCGCTGGGCGGGTCTCTCGGGGTCGGGTCGCTGAGCGGGGCCTCTCCGGGTCGGGTCGCTGGGCGAGTCTCTCGGGGTCGGGTCACTGGGCGGGTCTCTCGGGGTCGGGTCGCTGGGCGGGTCTCTCGGGGTCGGGTCGCTGGGCGGGTCACTCGGGGTCGGGTCGCTGAGCGGGGCCTCTCGGGGTCGGGTCGCTGGGCGGGTCTCTCGGGGTCGCTGGGCGGGTCTCTCGGGGTCGGGACGCTGGGCGGGTCTCTCGGGGTCGGGTCGCTGGGTGGGTCTCTCGGGGTCGCTGGGCGGGTCTCTCGGGGTCGGGTCGCTGGGCGGGTCTCTCGGGGTCGGGTCGCTGGGCGGGTCTCTCGGGGTCGGGTCGCTGGGCGGGTCTCTCGGGGTCTCTGGGCGGGTCTCTCGGGGTCGGGTCGCTGGGCGGGTCTCTCGGGGTCGGGTCGCTGGGCGGGTCTCTCGGGGTCGGGTCGCTGGGCGGGTCTCTCGGGGTCGGGTCGCTGGGCGGGTCTCTCGGGGTCGGGTCGCTGGGCGGGTCACTCGGGGTCGGGTCGCTGAGCGGGGCCTCTCGGGGTCGGGTCGCTGGGCGGGTCTCTCGGGGTCGCTGGGCCGGTCTCTCGGGGTCGGGTCGCTGGGCGGGTCTCTCGGGGTCTCTGGGCGGGTCTCTCGGGGTCGGGTCGCTGGGTGGGTCTCTCGGGGTCGGGTCGCTGGGCGGGTCACTCGGGGTCGGGTCGCTGAGCGGGGCCTCTCGGGGTCGGGTCGCTGGGCGGGTCTCTCGGTGTCGCTGGGCGGGTCTCTCGGGGTCGGGTCGCTGGGCGGGTCTCTCGGGGTCGGGTCGCTGGGCGGGTCTCTCGGGGTCGGGTCGCTGGGCGGGTCTCTCGGGGTCTCTGGGCGGGTCTCTCGGGGTCGGGTCGCTGGGCGGGTCTCTCGGGGTCGGGTCGCTGGGCGGGTCTCTCGGGGTCGGGTCGCTGGGCGGGTCTCTCGGGGTCGGGTCGCTGGGCGGGTCTCTCGGGGTCGCTGGGCTGGTCTCTCGGGGTCTGGTCGCTGGACGGGTCTCTCGGGGTCGGGTCGCTGGGCGGGTCTCTCGGGGTCGGGTCGCTGGGCGGGTCTCTCGGGGTCGCTGGGCGGGTCTCTCGGGGTCGGGTCGCTGGGCGGGTCTCTCGGGGTCGGGTCGCTGGGCGGGTCTCTCGGGGGTCGCTGGGCGGGTCTCTCGGGGTCGGGTCGCTGGGCGGGTCTCTCGGGGTCGCTGGGCGGGCCTCTCGGGGTCGGGTCGCTGGGCGGGGCCTTTCGGGGTCGCTGGGTGGGTCTCTTGGGGACGCTGGGCGGGCCTCTCGCGGTCGGGTCTCTCCGGGTCAGGTCGCTGGGCGGGTCTCTCGGGGTCGCTGGGCGGGCCTCTCGGGGTCGGGTCGCTGGGTGGGTCTCTCGGGGTCGCTGGGCGGGCCTCTCGGGGTCGGGTCGCTGGGTCGGGTCTCTAGGGGTCGCTGGGCGGGCCTCTCGGGGTCGGGTCGCTGGGCGGGTCTCTCGGGGTCGGGTCGCTGGGCGGGCCTCTCGGGGTCGGGTCGCTGGGCGGGTCTCTCGGGGTCGCTGGGCGGGCCTCTCGGGGTCGGGTCGCTGGGTGGGTCTCTCGGGGTCGCTGGGCAGGTCTTTCGGGGTCGCTGGGCGGCCTCTCGGGGTCGGGTCTCTCGGTGTTGGGTCGCTGGGCGGGGCCTCTCGGGGTCGGGTCTCTAGGTGTCGGGTCGCTGGGCGGGTCTCTCAGGGTCGGGTCGCTGGGCGGGGCCTCTCGGGGTCGGGTCTCTCGGTGTCGGGTCGCTGGGCGGGTCTCTCAGGGTCGGGTCGCTGGGCGGGTCTCTCGGGGTCGCTGGGCGGCCTCTCGGGGTCGGGTCTCTCGGTGTCGGGTCGCTGGGCGGGTCCTCTCAGGGTCGGGTCGCTGGGCGGGTCTCTCGGGGTCGCTGGGCGGCCTCTCGGGGTCGGGTCTCTCGGTGTTGGGTCGCTGGGCGGGTCTCTCGGGGTCGCGTTGGGCCGGGTCTCTCGGGGTCGGGTCTCTCGGGGTCGCGTTGGGCCGGGTCTCTCGGGGTCGGGTCTCTCGGGGTCGGGTCGCTGGGCGGGCCTCTCGGGGTCGGGTCGCGTTGGGCCGGGTCTCTCGGGGTCGGGTCTCTCGGGGTCGCGTTGGGCCGGGTCTCTCGGGGTCGGGTCTCTCGGGGTCGGGTCGCTGGGCGGGCCTCTCGGGGTCGGGTCGCTGGGCGGGTCTCTCGGGGTCGGGTCGCTGGGCGGGTCTCTCGGGGTCGGGTCTCTCGGCGTCGGGTCGCTGGCGGGTCTCTCGGGGTCGGGTCGCTGGGTCGGGTCTCTCGGGGTCGGGTCACTTGGCGGGTCTCTCGGGGTCGGGTCGCTGGGCGGGTCTCTCGGGGTCGGGTCGCTGAGCGGGTCTCTCGGGGTCGGGTCTCTCGGGGTCGGGTCGCTGGGCGGGTCTCTCGGGGTCAGGTCGCTGGGCGGGGTCTCTCGGGGTCGAGTCGCTGGGCGGGTCTCTCGGGGTCGGGTCGCTGGGCGGGTCTCTCGGGGTCGGGTCGCTGGGCGGGTCTCTCGGGGTCGGGGTCGCTGGGCGGGTCTCTCGGGGTCGGGTCGCTGAGCGGGTCTCTCGGGGTCGGGACGCTGGGCTGGTCTCTCGGGGTCGGGTCGCTGGGCCGGTCTCTCGGGGTCGGGTCGCTGGGCGGGTCTCTCGGGGTCGGGTCGCTGGGCCGGTCTCTCGGGGTCGGGTCGCTGGGCGGGTCTCGCGGGGTCGCTGGGCGGGTCTCTCGGGGTCGGGTCGCTGAGCGGGGTCTCTCGGGGTCGGGACGCTGGGCAGGACCCTCGGGGTCGCTGGGCGGGTCTCTCGGGGTCGGGTCGCTGGGCGGGTCTCTCGGGGTCGCTGGGCGGGTCTCTCGGGGTCGGGTCGCTGGGCGGGTCTCTCGGGGTCGCTGGGCGGGTCTCTCGGGGTCTGGACGCTGGTCGGGTCTCTTGGGGTCGCTGGGCGGGTCTCTCGGGGTCGGGTCGCTGGGCGGGTCTCTCGGGGTCGGGTCGCTGAGCGGGTCTCTCGGGGTCAGGTCGCTGGGCGGGTCTCTCGGGGTCGGGTCGCTGGGCGGGTCTCTCGGGGTCGGTTCGCTGAGCGGGTCTCTCGGGGTCGCTGGGCGGGTCTCTCGGGGTCGGGTCGCTTGGCGGGTCTCTCGGGGTCGGGTCGCTGGGCGGGTCTCTCGGGGTCGGGTCGCTGAGCGGGTCTCTCGGGGTCGGGTCTCTCGGGGTCGGGTCGCTGGGCGGGTCTCTCGGGGTCAGGTCGCTGGGCGGGTCTCTCGGGGTCGAGTCGCTGGGCGGGTCTCTCGGGGTCGGGTCGCTGGGCGGGTCTCTCGGGGTCGGGTCGCTGGGCGGGTCTCTCGGGGTCGGGGCGCTGAGCGGGTCTCTCGGGGTCGGGTCGCTGGGCTGGTCTCTCGGGGTCGGGTCGCTGGGCTGGTCTCTCGGGGTCGGGTCGCTGGGCCGGTCTCTCGGGGTCGGGTCGCTGGGCGGGTCTCTCGGGGTCGGGTCGCTGGGCCGGTCTCTCGGGGTCGGGTCGCTGGGCGGGTCTCTCGGGGTCGCTGGGCGGGTCTCTCGGGATCGGGTCGCTGGGCGGGTCTCTCGGGATCGGGTCGCTGGGCGGGTCTCTCGGCGTCGGGTCGCTGGGCGGGTCACTCGGGGTCGGGTCGCTGAGCGGGGTCTCTCGGGGTCGGGACGCTGGGCGGGTCCCTCGGGGTCGCTGGGCGGGTCTCTCGGGGTCGGGTCGCTGGGCGGGTCTCTCGGGGTCGCTGGGCGGGTCTCTCGGGGTCGGGTCGCTGGGCGGGTCTCTCGGGGTCGCTGGGCGGGTCTCTCGGGGTCTGGACGCTGGTCGGGTCTCTTGGGGTCGCTGGGCGGGTCTCTCGGGGTCGGGTCGCTGGGCGGGTCTCTCGGGGTCGGGTCGCTGAGCGGGTCTCTCGGGGTCAGGTCGCTGGGCGGGTCTCGCGGTGTCGGGTCGCTGGGCGGGTCTCTCGGGGTCGGGTCGCTGGGCGGGTCTCTCGGCGTCGGGTCGCTGGGCCGGGTCTCTCGGGGTCGGGTCGCCGGGCGGGTCTCTCGGGGTTGGGTCGCTGGGCGGGTCTCTCGGGGTCGGGGTCGCTGGGCGGGTCTCTCGGGGTCGGGTCGCTGGGCGGGTCTCTCGGGGTCGGGTCGCTGGGCGGGTCTCTCGGGGTCGGGTCGCTGGGCGGGTCTCTCGGGGTCGGGTCGCTGGGCGGGTCTCTCGGGGTCGGGTCGCTGGGCGGGTCTCTCGGGGTCGGGTCGCTGGGCGGGTCTCTCGGGGTCGGGTCGCTGGGCGGGTCTCTCGGGGTCGGGTCGCTGGGCGGGTCTCTCGGGGTCGCTGGGCGGGTCTCTCGGGGTCGGGTCGCTGGGCGGGTCTCTGGGGGTCGGGTCGCTGGGCGGGTCACTCGGGGTCGGGTCGCTGGGCGGGTCTCTCGGGGTCGGGTCGCTGGGCGGGTCTCTCGGGGTCGGGTCGCTGGGCGGGTCTCTCGGGGTCGGGTCGCTGGGCGGGTCACTCGGGGTCGGGTCGCTGGGCGGGTCTCTCGGGGTCGGGTCGCTGGGCGGGTCACTCGGGGTCGGGTCGCTGGGCGGGTCTCTCGGCGTCGGGTCGCTGGGCGGGTCTCTCGGCGTCGGGTCGCTGAGCGGGTCTCTCGGGGTCGGGTCGCTGGGCGGGTCTCTCGGGGTCGGTTCGCTGGGCGGGTCTCTCGGCGTCGGGTCGCTGGGCGGGTCACTCGGGGTCAGGTCGCTGGGCGGGTCTCTTGGGGTCGGGTCGCTGGGCGGGACTCTCGGGGTCAGGTCGCTGGGCGGGTCACTCGGGGTCAGGTCGCTGGGAGGGTCTCTCGGGGTCGGGTCGCTGGGCGGGTCACTCGGGTCAGGTCGCTGGGCGGGTCACTCGGGGTCGGGTCGCTGGGAGGGTCTCTCGGGGTCGGGTCGCTGGGCGGGTCACTCGGGGTCAGGTCGCTGGGCGGGTCTCTTGGGGTCGGGTCGCTGGGCGGGACTCTCGGGGTCAGGTCGCTGGGCGGGTCACTCGGGATCAGGTCGCTGAGCGGGTCTCTCGGGGTCGGGTCGCTGGGCGGGTCTCTCGGGGTCGGTTCGCTGAGCGGGTCTCTCGGGGTCGGATCGCTGGGCGGGTCTCTCGGGGTCGGGTCGCTGGGCGGGTCTCTCGGGGTCGGGTCGCTGAGCGGGTCTCTCGGGGTCGGGTCGCTGGGCGGGTCTCTCGGGGTCGGGTCGCTGGGCGGGTCTCTCGGCGTCGGGTCGCTGAGCGGGTCTCTCGGGGTCGGGTCGCTGGGCGGGTCTCTCGGGGTCGGTTCGCTGGGAGGGCCTCTCGGGGTCGGGTCGCTGGGCGGGTCTCTCGGGGTCGGGTCGCTGGGCGGGTCTCTCGGTGCCGGATCGCTGGGCGGGTCTCTCGGGGTCGGGTCGCTGGGCGGGCCTCTCGGGGTCGGGTCGCTGGGCGGGCCTTTCGGGGTCGCTGGGCGGGTCTCTCGGGGTCGCATTGGGCCGGGTCTCTCGGGGTCGCTGGGCGGGCCTCTCGGGGTCGGGTCGCTGGGCGGGTCTCTCAGGGTCGGGTCGCTGGGCGGGTCTCTCGGGGTCGCTGGGCGGCCTCTCGGGGTCGGGTCTCTCGGTGTTGGGTCGCTGGGCGGGTCTCTCGGGTCGGGTCGCTGGGCGGGTCTCTCGGGGTCGCTGGGCGGGCCTCTCGGGGTCGCGTTGGGCCGGGTCGCTCGGGGTCGGGTCTCTCGGGGTCGATGGTTGGGTCTCTCGGGGTCGCTGGGCGGGCCACTCGGGGTCGGGCCTCTCGGGGTCAGGCCTCTCGGGGTCGCTGGGCGGGGCCTCTCGGGGTCGGGCCTATCGGGGTCGGGTCGCTGGGCGGGCCTCTAGGGGTCGCTGGGCGGTGCCTCTCGGGGTCGGGCCTCTCGGGGTCGGGTCGCTGGGCGGGCCTCTAGGGGTCGCTGGGCGGTGCCTCTCGGGGTCGGGCCTCTCGGGGTCGCTGGGCGGGCCTCTCGGGGTCACTGGGCGGGTCTCTAGGGGTCGGGTCTCTGGGCGGGCCTCTCGGGGTCGCTGGGCGGACCTCTCGGGGTCGCTGGGCGGGCCTCTCGGGGTCGCTGGGCGGGCCTCTCGGGGTCGGGTCTCTCGGGGTCGGGTCGCTGGGCGGGCCTCTCGGGGTCGGGTCTCTCGGGGTCGGGTCTCTCGGGGTCGGGTCGCTGGGCGGGCCTCTCGGGGTCGCTGGGCAGGTCTCTCGGGGTCAGGTCTCTCGGGGTCGCTGGTTGGGTCTCTCGGGGTCGCTGGACGGGCCTCTCGGGGTCAGGTCTCTCGGGGTCGCTGGTTGGGTCTCTCGGGGTCGCTGGGCGGGGCCTCTCGGGGTCGGGTCTCTCGGGGTCGGGTCTCTCGGGGTCGGGTTGCTGGGCGGGACTCTCGGGGTCGCTGGGCAGGTCTCTCGGGGTCGCTGGGCAGGTCTCTCGGGGTCGCTGGACGGGCCTCTCGGGGTCAGGTCTCTCGGGGTCGCTGGTTGGGTCTCTCTGGGTCGCTGGGCGGGGCCTCTTGGGGTCGGGTCTCTCGGGGTCGGGTCTCTCGGGGTCGCTGGTTGGGTCTCTCGGGGTCGCTGGGCGGGCCTCTCGGGGTCGGGTCTCTCGGGGTCGCTGGGCGGGGCCTCTTGGGGTCGGGTCTCTCGGGGTCGGGTCTCTCGGGGTCGCTGGTTGGGTCTCTCGGGGTCGCTGGGCGGGGCCTCTCGGGGTCGGGTCTCTCGGGGTCGGGTCTCTCGGGGTCGGGTCGCTGGGCGGGCCTCTCGGGGTCGCTGGGCAGGTCTCTCGGGGTCGCTGGGCGGGGCCTCTCGGGGTCGGGTCTCTCGGGGTCGGGTCTCTCGGGGTCGGGTCGCTGGGCGGGCTTCTCGGGGTCGCTGGGCGGGCCTCTCGGGGTCGCGTTGCGCCGGGTCTTGCCGTCGGGGGTCGGGTCGGGAGCTCCTGGGACTGGGCCGGGCGATCCGGGGGCTGGCGTCGGGATTGAGGTCGGGTTTGGAGCTCCGAGGTCCGGGTCGCTCCAAATCGAGGTCGGGGCTTCACTTCCGGTTCGGGCCCGATCTTCTCGCAGGTCGCGGAGGTCAGGTCGGGTCGGGTCAAAAGGTCTCCAAGGACCTCGGAGGATGTTCAAGCTGCAAGAGAGGCTACAAGAGAGAGGCTCGGAATCATGTTCGGGTCAGAATTAAATTTTAAAAGATGAGAAGGAGTATAAGTTAAGTAAAAAGTGGATCTGTTTGTGAGAGCTCGCAGAGAGTCGCCTCGCTCCGGCGTCAGCGCGGGAACATTTTGTCTCTTTCAGGGAATAGGGCCACTTTCCAGGGTGCTGAACACGGTAATATTCCCTCCCCTGCTGAGTTTATCCCACTGCACATTTCACACACGTCCTCCTGAATACAACGTGAAATGGAAACACAACATGCTGCAAATACTCAGCAGCTCAGTCAGCTTCTGTGGAGAGAATCAGAGTTACTGTTTGGAGTTGTGATAACTCCTCTGTCCTGACGAAGGGTCATCACAAACAGAAAGGTTAATTCTGTTTCTCTCCACACAGGCTGCCTGACCAGCTGAGTAATTCCTGCTTCATTTTATTGTGATTTCCCCAGTCCAGCGACTGACTCTGTGATTGTTCTTTCAGTTCTGGTGGATCGACCATTCCTGAGGCTGTTGTTCCAGTCAATCACTGCTCCACAGATGCCCCGGGCTCGTTAAACGGTAATTTCAGACTCTATTATCTCAGATTTCCATTGACTGTCCAACATATTCACACTGGATACACTTTTCACTCTTTCTATCCCTCGTTTCAGGTAGTCATCCCACTCCGGGTGATGGGGAGGTGAATAGGACAGTTTGTTTTCACTGGAGAGGAAAGAGTTGTCGCTGGTCTCAGGACATAAAGATCAAACGCTGCAGCGATTACTTTGTTTATTACTTGAAGAAGCCTCCCGCCTGTCGCCTCGCTTACTGCACAGGTACATTGGGGTTTTTAAATGGAGTAAACGGGTAATTCTGGGATGTCCCAGGTCAGCAGCAGCAATGACAAAGTTACATCAGAGCCTCGCTGCTGGAAGGGACTGAAACCCAAAGTGTAATTTCCAGCGACGGGAACTGAATCAGACACTCTGATAGCTCCTTTGTAACCCTTTCCCAACTCACTCACCTTGCTGCAGTCGGAGGGGAAACGTTCAAATCAATTCGGAAGGATGTGAGAACTGGACACTTGGATAATGATGATCTGATTGGACACAGTCGACATGGGTTAATGTGGGGAAAGATGTTGGACGAACATGTTGGGGGTTTTGAGGATGTTACAGACAGAATAGATAAAGGGGAATGTCGAGTTCCCGGGCGGGATTCTCCGTGAATCGGCGCGATGACCCGAACAACTCGCCAAAAACGGCGCAAATCACTCCGGCCCGCAATGGGCTAGCAGCGGCGTGATGCCATTCGCGACGGCACTAACCTGCACTCACCCACCCAGCACCCACCCAGCACACACCCACCCAGCACCCACCCACCCAGCACCCACCCACCCAGCACCCACCCAGCACACACCCACCCAGCACCCACCCAGCCAGCACACACCCACCCAGCACCCACCCAGCACCCACCCACCCACCCAGCACCCACCAAGCACACACCCACCCAGCACCCACACACCCAGCCAGCACCCACCCAGCACCCACCCACCCAGCACCCACCCAGCACCCACCCACCCACCCAGCACCCACCCAGCACACACCCACCCAGGACACACCCACCCAGCACCCACCCACCCAGCACCCACCCACCCAGGACACACCCACCCAGCACCCACCCACCCAGCACACACCCACCCAGCACACACCCACCCAGCACCCACCCACCCAGCACCCACCCACCCAGGACACACCCACCCAGCACCCAACCACCCAGCACCCACCCACCCAGCACCCACCCACCCAGCACCCACCAACCCAGCACCCACCCACCCAGGACACACACACCCAGCACAAACCCACCCAGCACCCACCCACCCAGTACCCACCCACCCAGCACACACACACCCAGGACACACACACCCAGCACCCACCCACCCAGCACCCACCCACCCAGTACCCACCCACCCAGCACACACACACCCAGGACACACACACCCAGCACCGACCCACCCAGCACCCACACACCCAGGACACCCACACCCAGGACATACACACCCAGCACCCACCCACCCAGGACACACCTACTCAGCACCCACACACCCAGTACACACACACCCAGGACACACCTTCTCAGCACCCACACACCCAGTACACACACACCCAGCACTCACCCACCCAGGACACACACACCCAGGACACACACACCCAGCACACACACACCCAGCACACACACCCAGCACCCACACACCCACAACACACCTACCCAGGACACACCTACCCAGCACCCACCCACCCAGCACACACCTACCCAGGACACATCTACCCAGGACACACACACCCAGCACACACCTACCCAGCACACACCCACCAGCACCCACACACCCAGCACACACCTACCCAGCACACACCCACCCAGCACACACCCACCCAGCACACTCCTACCCAGCACACACCTACCCAGCACACATCCACCCAGGACACACATACCCAGGACGAGCACACCCAGGACACACCCACCCAGGACACACCCACCCAGCACACACACACCCACCCAGGACGGACATATCCAGCACACACCTACCCAGGACACACCCACCCAGGACGGACACACCCAGCACACACCTACCCAGGACACACCCACCCAGGACACACACACCCAGCACACACGCACCCAGCACACACACACCCAGCACACACCTACCCAGGACACACACAGCACACACACACCCATCACACACACACCCAGCACACACCCACGCAGCACACACACACCCAGGGCACACCCACCCAGCACCCACCCACCCAGGACACACACACCCAGCAAACAAACACCCAGCACACACCCACCCAGCACACACCCACCCAGCACACACCTACCCAGCACCCACACACCCAGGACACACACGCCCAGCACCCACCCACCAAGGACACACCTACCCAGGACACCCACACCCAGCACCCACACACCCAGGACACCCACACCCAGGACATACACACCCAGCACCCACCCACCCAGGACACACCTACTCAGCACCCACACACCCAGTACACACACACCCAGCATCCACCCACCCATGACACACACACCCAGGACACACCTTCTCAGCACCCACACACCCAGTACACACACACCCAGCACTCACCCACCCAGGACACACACACCCAGGACACACACACCCAGCACACACACACCCAGCACACACACCCAGCACCCACACACCCACAACACACCTACCCAGGACACACCTACCCAGCACCCACCCACCCAGCACACACCTACCCAGGACACATCTACCCAGGACACACACACCCAGCACACACCTACCCAGCACCCACACACCCAGCACACACACACCCAGCACACACCTACCCAGCACACACCCACCAGCACCCACACACCCAGCACACACCTACCCAGCACACACCCACCCAGCACACACCCACCCAGCACACTCCTACCCAGCACACACCTACCCAGCACACACACACCCAGCACACACCTTCCCAGCACACACACACCCAGCACACACACACCCAGGACGGACACACCCAGCACACTCCTACCCAGCACACACCTACCCAGGACACACCCACCCAGGACGGACACACCCAGCGCACACCTACCCAGGACATACACACCCAGGACACACACACCCAGCACACACGCACCCAGCACACACACACCCAGCACACACCTACCCAGGACACACACAGCACACACACACCCATCACACACACACCCAGCACACACCCAACCAGCACACACACACCCAGGGCACACCCACCCAGCACCCACCCACCCAGGACACACACACCCAGCAAACAAACACCCAGCACACACCCACCCAGCACACACCCACCCAGGACACACACACCCAGCACACACACACCCAGCACACACCCACCCAGCACACACCTACCCAGCACCCACACACCCAGGACACACACGCCCAGCACCCACCCACCAAGGACACACCTACCCAGGACACCCACACCCAGCACCCACACACCCAGGACACCCACACCCAGGACATACACACCCAGCACCCACCCACCCAGGACACACCTACTCAGCACCCACACACCCAGTACACACACACCCAGCACCCACCCACCCAGGACACACACACCCAGGACACACCTTCTCAGCACCCACACACCCAGTACACACACACCCAGCACTCACCCACCCAGGACACACACACCCAGGACACACACACCCAGCACACACACACCCAGCACACACACCCAGCACCCACACACCCACAACACACCTACCCAGGACACACCTACCCAGCACCCACCCACCCAGCACACACCTACCCAGGACACATCTACCCAGGACACACACACCCAGCACACGCCTACCCAGCACCCACACACCCAGCACACACACACCCAGCACACACCTACCCAGCACACACCCACCAGCACCCACACACCCAGCACATACCTACCCAGCACACACCCACCCAGCTCACACCCACCCAGCACACTCCTACCCAGCACACACCTACCCAGCACACATCCACCCAGGACACACATACCCAGGACGAGCACACCCAGGACACACCCACCCAGGACACACCCACCCAGCACACACACACCCACCCAGGACGGACATATCCAGCACACACCTACCCAGGACACACCCACCCAGGACGGACACACACCTACCCAGCACACACCCACCAGCACCCACACACCCAGCACATACCTACCCAGCACACACCCACCCAGCACACACCCACCCAGGACGGACACACCCAGCACACTCCTACCCAGCACACACCTACCCAGGACACACCCACCCAGGATGGACACACCCAGCACACACCTACCCAGGACACACCCACCCAGGACACACCCACCCAGGACACACACACCCAGCACACGCCCCCCAGCACACACCCACCCAGCACACACACAGCACACACACACCCAGCACACACACACCCAGCACACACACAGCACACACACACCCATCACACACACACCCATCACACACACACCCAGCACACACACACCCAGCACACACACACCCAGCACACACCCACCCAGCACACACACAGCACACACACACCCAGCACACACCCACCCAGCACACACCTACCCAGCACACACCCACCCTGCACACACACACCCAGCACAAACCCACCCAGCAAACACACACCCAGCACACACCCACCCAGCACACACACACTCAGCACACACCTTCCCAGCACACACACACCCAGCACACACACACCCAGGACGGACACACCCAGCACACACATACCCAGGACGGGCACACCCAGGACACACCCACCCAGGACACACCCACCCAGGACGGACACACCCAGCACCCACCCACCCAGCACACACCTTCCCAGCACACACACACCCAGCACACACCCACACAGCACACACACACCTACCCAGGACACACCTACCCAGGACGGACACACCCAGGACGGACACACCCAGGACACACCCACCCAGCACACGCCCCCCCCAGCACACACCCACCCAGCACACACACAGCACACACACCCATCACACACACACCCAGCACACACACACCCAGCACACACCTACCCAGCACACACCTACCCAGGACACACCTACCCAGGACACACCCACCCAGGACACACCCACCCAGCACAAACCCACCCAGCACACACACACCCAGCACACACACACCCAGGACGGACACACCCAGCACACTCCTACCCAGCACACACCTACCCAGGACACACCCACCCAGGACGGACACACCCAACACACACCTACCCAGGACACACCCACCCAGGACACACACACCCAGCACACGCCCCCCCAGCACACACACACCCAGCACACACCCAGCACACACACACCCATCACACACACACCCAGCACACACACACCCAGCACACACACAGCACACACACACCCAGCACACACCCACCCAGCACACACCTACCCAGGACCCACACATCCAGCACAAACCCACCCAGCACACACACACACCCAGCACACACCTACCCAGGACACACCTACCCAGGACGGACACAACCAGCACACACCTTCCCAGGACGGACACACCCAGCACACACCTACCCAGGACACACCCACCCAGGACAGACACACCCAGCACACACTTACCCAGCACACACACACCCAGGACGGACACACCCAGCACACACCTTCCCAGGATGGACACACCCAGCACACTCCTACCCAGGACACACCCACCCAGGACGGACACACCCAGCACACACCCACCCAGCATGCACACACCCAGGTCACACCTACCCAGCACACACACACACACACAGCTCACACCTACACAGCACACACCTACCCAGCTCACACACACCCATCACACACACACCCAGCTCACACCTACACAGCACACACCCACCCAGCTCACACACACCCAGCACACACCTACCCAGCACACACCCACCCAGCACACACCCACCCAGCACACACCCACCCAGCACACACCCACCCAGCACACACCTACCCAGCACACACCAACCCAGCACACACACACCCAGCACACACCCACCCAGCACACACACACCCAGCACCCACCCACCCAGTACCCACACAACTACCCAGCACACACCCACACAGCACACACCTACCCAGCACACACCTACCCAGCACACACCTACCCAGGACACACCCACCCAGCACAAACCCACCCAGCACAAACCCACCCAGCGCACACCTACCCAGCACACACCTACCTAGCACACACCCACCCAGCACACACACACCCAGCGCACACCTACCCAGCACACACCTACCCAGCACACACCCACCCAGGACACACCCACCCAGCACATACCCACCCAGCACACACCCACCCAGCACACACTCACCCAGGACACACCCACCCAGCACACACACACCCAGCGCACACCTACCCAGCACACACCCACCCAGGACACACCCACCCAGCACACACCCACCCAGCACACACACACCCAGCGCACACCTACCCAGCACACACCCACCCAGGACACACCCACCCAGCACACACCCACCCAGCACACACACACCCAGCGCACACCCACTCAGCACACACCTACCCAGCACACACCCACCCAGCACACACCCACCCAGCACACACCCACCCAGCACACACCCACCCAGGACACACCCACCCAGCACACACCTACCCAGGACCCACACACCCAGCACAAACCCACACAGCACACACACACACCCAGCACACACACACCCAGCACACACCCAGCACACACCCACCCAGCACACACCTACCCAGGACACACACACCCAGCACACACCCACCCAGCACACACCCACCCAGGACACAC
The DNA here is from genome assembly GCF_047496885.1 of Scyliorhinus torazame. Lineage (NCBI taxonomy): Eukaryota > Metazoa > Chordata > Chondrichthyes > Carcharhiniformes > Scyliorhinidae > Scyliorhinus > Scyliorhinus torazame. The sequence continues at coordinate 32,951,996 of NC_092733.1, read as the reverse complement.
ACACCCAGCACACACCCACCCAGCACACACACACCCAGCACACACACACCCAGCACGCACACACCCAGCACACACCCACCCAGCACACACACACCCAGCACACACCTACCCAGGAAACACCCACCCAGCACACACACACCCAGCACACACCCACCCAGCACACACCTACCCAGCACACACACACCCAGCACACACACACCCAGCACTCACCTACCCAGCACACACACACCCAGCTCACACCCACCCAGCACTAACCCACCCAGCACACACACACCCAGCACACACCCACCCAGCCAGCACACACCCAGCACACACCCAGCACACACCCACCCAGCACACACCTACCCAGGACACACACACCCAGCACACACACACCCAGCACACACCCAGCACACACACACCCAGCACACACCTACCCAGGACGCACACACCCAGCACACACCCACCCAGCACACACCCACCCAGGACACACACACCCAGCACACACCCACCCAGCACACACCCACCCAGCACACACACACCCAGCACACACACACCCAGCTCACACCTACCCAGCACTCACCTACCCAGCACACACACACCCAGCTCACACCCACCCAGCACTAACCCACCCAGCACACACACACCCAGCACACACACACCCAGCACACACCTACCCAGCACAAACCCACCCAGGACACACATACCCAGCACACACACACACAGCTCACACCTACACAGCACACACACACCCAGCACACACCCACCCAGGACACACACACCCAGCACACACCCACCCAGGACACACACACCCAGCACACACCCACCCAGCGAGCACACACACACCCAGCACCCACCCACCCAGCACACACACACCCAGCTCACACCCACCCAGCACGAACCCACCCAGCACACACACACCCAGCACACACACACCCAGCACACACACACCCAGCACACACCCACCCAGCACACACACACCCATCACACACCCACCAAGGGCAGACACACCCAGCACATACACACCCAGCACACACCTACCCAGCACACACCTACCCAGCACACACACACCCAGGACGGACACACCCAGCACACACCCACCCAGGACACACCCACCTTGGACGGACACACCCACAACACACCCACCCATCACACACACACCCAGCACACACACACCCAGCACACACACACCCAGCACACACCTACCCAGCACAAACCCACCTAGCACACACACACCCAGGACACACCCACCTAGGACTGACACACCCAGCACACACACACCCAGCACACACCTACCCAGCACACACACACCCAGCACACACACACACACAGCACACACCCACCTAGCACACACACACCCAGCACACACCTACCCAGGACACACCCACCCAGGACGGACACACCCAGCACACACCTTCCCAGCACACACACAGCCAGCACACACACACCCAGGACGGACACATCCAGCACACACCTACCCAGGACACACCCACACAGGACGGACACACCCAGCACTCACCTACCCAGCACGCACACACCCAGGTCACACCTACCCAGCACACACACACACACACAGCTCACACCTACACAGCACACACCTACCCAGCTCTCACACACCCATCACACACACACCCAGCTCACACTTACACAGCACACACCCACCCAGCACACACACACCCAACACACACCTACCCAGCACACACAGACACACATAGCTCACACCTACACAGCACACACCTACCCAGCTCACACACACACACAGCTCACACCTACACAGCACACACCCACCCAGCACACACACACCCAGCACACACCTACCCAGCACACACACACCCAGCACACACACACCCAGCACACACACACCCAGCACACACCTACCCAGCACACACCTACCCAGCACACACACCCATCACACACTCACCCAGCACATACGTACGCAGGACACACCTACCCAGCTCACACCTACACAGCACACACCCACCCAGCACACACTCACCCAGGACACACCCACCCAGCACACACACACCCAGCGCACACCTACCCAGCACACACCCACCCAGGACACACCCACCCAGCACACACCCACCCAGCACACACACACCCAGCGCACACCTACCCAGCACACACCCACCCAGGACACACCCACCCAGCACACACCCACCCAGCACACACACACCCAGCGCACACCCACTCAGCACACACCTACCCAGCACACACCCACCCAGCACACACCCACCCAGCACACACCCACCCAGCACACACCCACCCAGGACACACCCACCCAGCACACACCTACCCAGGACCCACACACCCAGCACAAACCCACACAGCACACACACACTCCCAGCACACACACACCCAGCACACACCCAGCACACACCCACCCAGCACACACCTACCCAGGACACACACACCCAGCACACACCCACCCAGCACACACCCACCCAGGACACACACACCCAGCACACACCCACCCAGCACACACACACCCAGCACACACACACCCAGCACGCACACACCCAGCACACACCCACCCAGCACACACACACCCAGCACACACCTACCCAGGAAACACCCACCCAGCACACACACACCCAGCACACACCCACCCAGCACACACCTACCCAGCACACACACACCCAGCACACACACACCCAGCACTCACCTACCCAGCACACACACACCCAGCTCACACTCACCCAGCACTAACCCACCCAGCACACACACACCCAGCACACACCCACCCAGCCAGCACACACCCAGCACACACCCAGCACACACACACCCAGCACACACCTACCCAGGACACACACACCCAGCACACACACACCCAGCACACACCCAGCACACACCCACCCAGCACACACCTACCCAGGACGCACACACCCAGCACACACCCACCCAGCACACACCCACCCAGGACACACACACCCAGCACACACCCACCCAGCACACACCCACCCAGCACACACACACCCAGCACACACACACCCAGCTCACACCTACCCAGCACTCACCTACCCAGCACACACACACCCAGCTCACACCCACCCAGCACTAACCCACCCAGCACACACACACCCAGCACACACACACCCAGCACACACACACCCAGCACACACCCACCCAGCACACACACACCCATCACACACCCACCCAGGGCAGACACACCCAGCACATACACACCCAGCACACACCTACCCAGCACACACCTACCCAGCACACACACACCCAGGACGGACACACCCAGCACACACCCACCCAGGACACACCCACCTTGGACGGACACACACACAACACACCCACCCATCACACACACACCCAGCACACACACCCAGCACACACACACCCAGCACACACCTACCCAGCACAAACCCACCCAGGACACACATACCCAGCACACACACACACAGCTCACACCTACACAGCACACACACACCCAGCACACACCCACCCAGGACACACACACCCAGCACACACCCACCCAGGACACACACACCCAGCACACACCCACCCAGTGAGCACACACACACCCAGCACCCACCCACCCAGCACACACACACCCAGCTCACACCCACCCAGCACGAACCCACCCAGCACACACACACCCAGCACACACACACCCAGCACACACACACCCAGCACACACCCACCCAGCACACACACACCCATCACACACCCACCAAGGGCAGACACACCCAGCACATACACACCCAGCACACACCTACCCAGCACACACCTACCCAGCACACACACACCCAGGACGGACACACCCAGCACACACCCACCCAGGACACACCCACCTTGGACGGACACACCCACAACACACCCACCCATCACACACACACCCAGCACACACACACCCAGCACACACACACCCAGCACACACCTACCCAGCACAAACCCACCTAGCACACACACACCCAGGACACACCCACCTAGGACTGACACACCCAGCACACACACACCCAGCACACACCTACCCAGCACACACACACACAGCACACACACACACACAGCACACACCCACCTAGCACACACACACCCAGCACACACCTACCCAGGACACACCCACCCAGGACGGACACACCCAGCACACACCTTCCCAGCACACACACAGCCAGCACACACACACCCAGGACGGACACATCCAGCACACACCTACCCAGGACACACCCACACAGGACGGACACACCCAGCACTCACCTACCCAGCACACACACACCCAGGTCACACCTACCCAGCACACACACACACACACAGCTCACACCTACACAGCACACACCTACCCAGCTCTCACACACCCATCACACACACACCCATCACACACACACCCAGCTCACACTTACACAGCAAACACCCACCCAGCACACACACACCCAACACACACCTACCCAGCACACACAGACACACATAGCTCACACCTACACAGCACACACCTACCCAGCTCACACACACACACAGCTCACACCTACACAGCACACACCCACCCAGCACACACACACCCAGCACACACCTACCCAGCACACACACACCCAGCACACACACACCCAGCACACACACACCCAGCACACACCTACCCAGCACACACCTACCCAGCACACACACCCATCACACACTCACCCAGCACATACGTACGCAGGACACACCTACCCAGCTCACACCTACACAGCACACACCCAACCAGCACACACCTACCCAGCACCCACACACCCAGGACACACACACCCAGCACACACCCACCCAGGACACACACACACAGCACCTACCCACCAAGGACATACCTACCCAGGACACCCACACCCAGCACCCACACACCCAGGACACACACACCCAGCACCCACCCACCCAGGACAGACTTACTCAGCACCCACACACCCAATACACACACACCCAGCACCCACCCACCCAGGACACACACATCCAGTACACACACAACCAGCACCCACACACCCAGCACACACACCCAGCACCCACACACCCACAACACACCTACCCAGGACACACCTACCCAGCACCCACCCACCCAGCACACACCTACCCAGGACACACACACCCAGGACACACACACCCAGCACACACCTACCCAGCACCCACACACCCAGCACACACCTACCCAGCACACACCCACCAGCACCCACACACCCAGCACACACCTACCCAGCACACACCTACCCAGCACACACACACCCAGGACACACCTACCCAGGACGGGCACACCCAGGACACACCCACCCAGGACACACCCAACCAGCACACACACACCCAGCACACACACACCCAGCACACACACACCCAGCACACACCCACCCAGCACACACCTACCCAGCACACACCTACCCAGCACACACCCACCCAGGACACGCCCACCTAGGACGGACATACCCAGCACACACCTACCCAGCACACACCCACCCAGGACACACCCACCCAGGACGGACACACCCAGCACACACCTACCCAGCACACACAGACCCAGCACACACCTTCCCAGCACACACACACCCAGGACGGACACACCCAGCACACACCCACCCAGGACGGACACACCCAGCACACACCTACCCAGCACACACCTACCCAGGACACACACACCCAGGACGGACACACCCAGCACACACCTACCCAGCACACACCTACCCAGCACACACCCACCCAGGACACACCCACCCAGGCCGGACATACCCAGCACACACCTACCCAGGACATCCCACCCAGGACAGACACACCGAGCACCCACCCACCCAGCACACACCCACCCAGCACACACCCACCCAGCACACACCCACCCAGCACACACACACCCAGGACACACCCACCCAGGACACACACACCCAGGATGGACACACCCAGCACACACCTACACAGCACACACCTACCCAGGACACACACACCCAGGACACACACACCCAGAACGGACACACCCAGCACACACCTACACAGCACACACCTACCCAGGACACACACACCCAGGACACACACACCCAGCACACACACACCCAGGACACACACACCCATCACACACACACCCAGCACACACACACCCAGCACACACACACCCAGCACCCACCCACCCAGCACACACCCACCCAGCACAAACCCACCCAGCAAACACACACCCAGCACACACACACCCAGCACACACACACCCAGCACACATCCACCCAGCACCCACACACCCAGCACCCACCTACCCAGCACACACCCACCCAGCAAACACACACCCAGCACACACACACCCAGCACCAACACATCCAGGACACACCTACCCAGGACACACCCACCCAGGACACACCCACCCAGCACACACCTACCCAGGACACACCCACCCAGGACACACCCACCCAGAACACACCTACCCAGCACACACCTACCCAGCACACACACACCCAGCACACACCCACCCAGCACACACACACCCAGCACCCACCCACCCAGCACACACCTACCCAGGACACACCTACCCAGGACACACCCACCCAGGACACACCCACCCAGCACACACCTACCCAGCACACACCTACCCAGCACACACCTACCCAGCACACACACACCCAGCACACACCTACCCAGCACACACACACCCAGCACACACCTACCCAGCACACACACACCCAGCACACACCTACCCAGGACACACCTACCCAGGACACACCTACCCAGCACGGACACACCCAGGACACACCCACCCAGGACGGACACACCCAGCACACACCTTCCCAGGACGGACACACCCAGCACACACCTACCCAGGACACACCCACACAGGACGGACACACCCAGCACACACCTACCCAGCACACACACACCCAGGTCACACCTACCCAGCACACACACACACACGTCTCACACCTACACAGCACACACCTACCCAGCTCACACACACCCATCACACACACACCCAGCTCACACCTACACAGCACACACCAAACCAGCACACACACACCCAGCACACACCTACCCAGCACACACCCACCCAGCACACACACACCCAGCACACACCTACCCAGCACACACCTACCCAGCACACACACCCAGCACACACACACCCAGCACACACACACCCAGCACACACACACCCAGCACACACACACCCAGCACACAGACACTCAGCACAAACCCACCCAGCACACACCCTCCCAGCACACACCTACCCAGCACACACCTACCCAGCACACACCTACCCAGGACACACCTACCCAGGACACACCCACCCAGGACACACCCACCCAGCACAAACCCACCCAGCAAACACACACCCAGAGCACACCTACCCAGCACACACCCACCCAGCACACACCCACCCAGCACACACCCTCCCAGCACACACCTACCCAGCACACACCTACCCAGCACACACCTACCCAGGACACACCTACCCAGGACACACCCACCCAGGACACACCCACCCAGCACAAACCCACCCAGCAAACACACACCCAGAGCACACCTACCCAGCACACACCCACCCAGCACACACCCACCCAGCACACACACACCCAGCGCACACCCACTCAGCACACACCTACCCAGCACACACCCACCCAGCACACACCCACCCAGCACCCACCCACCCAGCACAAACCCACCCAGCTCACACCTACCCAGGACCCACACACCCAGCACAAACCCACACAGCACACACCCAGCACACACCCACCCAGCACACACCCACCCAGCACACACACACCCAGCACACACACACCCAGCACACACCTACCCAGCACACACCTACCCAGCACACACACACCCAGCTCACACCCACCCAGCACTAACCCACCCAGCACACACACACCCAGCACACACCCACCCAGCCAGCACACACACACCCAGCACACACACACCCAGCACCCACCCACCCAGCACACACACACCCAGCACACACACACCCAGCACACACACACCTAAGCACACACCCACCCAGCACACACACACCCAGCACACACCCACCCAGGACGGACACACCCAGCACATACACACCCAGCACACACACACCCAGCACACACACACCCAGCACCCACACATCCAGCACCCACCCACCCAGCACACACCTACCCAGGACACACCCACCCAGGACGGACACACCCAGCACCAACACACCCAGGACACACCCACCTTGGACGGACACACCCACAACACACCCACCCATCACACACACACCCAGCACACACACACCCAGCACACACACACCCAGCACAAACCCACCCAGGACACACACACCCAGCACACACCTACCCAGCACACACCCACCCAGCATACACACACCCATCACACACACACACAGCTCACACCTACACAGCACACATCCACCCAGCACACACACACCCAGCACACACCTACCCAGCACACACCCACCCAGCACACACACACCCAGCACACACCTACACAGCACACACACACCCAGCACACACCCACCCAGCTTCACACCTGTGGTGTTGGGTGTTCTGACACACAGATGAGCCAACACGGTTGTATATGGTACAACGCTATTTTATTCAAACTTACTATGTACAGTTTTGTCTTTGCACTCTGCACGTGGGGGTTCCCTGCTTGTGATGTTGTAACAGCTCTTCTCTGTTTCTTTATCCCCAGACCTACTGACTACCAGGTGTCGTGCTCGTGCTTTTTATGTGGTTTGTGTTCTTGTCTGTGATTGGTTGTGGTGTTGTGTGCTCTGATTTGCCTGTTGGTGTGTCCATCATGATGTGTGTGTTTGAATATCATGACATCCCCCCTTTTTACAAAGATATGTGCCTACGTGGTAATAAATATGATCGTGTCGTGAGTGCATCTAAGAGTGTGTGTGTGTCGTGTGCAGCATGTGCATATGACGGAACTATGTACATGGGGCGATGTCGGGTGCGTCACATGAACCAAGTTGTACCATAACATAACATAAATGCGAACGAGAGAAGAAGAAAAAAAAAACTTGAACAGTTGTCCAGTCAGACGACATCTGGAACGATAAACAACAACAGGTTATCATGTAAAATTGTGCAACTCGTTAAACATATGAACTGTATTATAAGTCCAGTCTAATGGGCTTGCGACGAGTTCGGGTTGACCGCCTCAAGGGTGGATCAAGAACCACCGGCTGCTGTGCAGGCATGGCCATGGGTGGCGATGGAAAGGGCGTGATGTGCGGCAGCTCCACAAAGTTATCCTCGGAAGCCTGTTGAGGATCTGGCGTGTGCGTGCTGTGTGGCTGCGAGCGTGGAAGTCGGCGAAGGGCGCGCCGATTGCGGCGACGCACTGAACCATCCGGCATGCGAACCAGGAACGAGCGGGGAGCCACTTGTCGGAGGACTTCGGCCGGTGCTGACCAGCCACCATACGGTTGATGGACGCGTACTTTGTCTCCGGAGGACAGGGGGGGCAGGTCCGTCGCTCGTGTGTCGTACCGACCTTTCTGGCGATCACGCTGCATTTGCATGTTCCGAAGAACCGTCTCATGGTCTGTTGTTGGTGCCAGGATGGATGGTACCGTCGTCCTGAGGGAGCGACCCATTAGTAGCTGCGCTGGCGAGAGACCCGTGGATAGCGGGGCCGATCGATAGGCCAGCAAGGCAAGGTTAAAGTCCGATCCGGCAGCAGCCGCCTTGCACAGGAGCCGCTTGGCGATGTGGACACCCTTTTCAGCCTTCCCGTTCGATTGTGGATGTAGAGGGCTGGATGTCACATGAGTGAAACCATATGCTGCGGCAAAGGACGACCATTCACGGCTGGCGAAACAAGGTCCATTGTCTGACATGACAGTCCTTGGAATGCCATAGCGAGCAAATGTTTCCCTGCAGGCCCCAATGACTGCGGACGACGTCAGATCATGGAGAGGCATGACTTCCGGGTAGTTTGAGAAGTAGTCTATAATAACGATGTAATCTCTGCCGAGCGCGTGAAATAGGTCAACACCCACCTTCGCCCAGGGGGACGTCACCATCTCGTGTGGTAGAAGTGGTTCCGGAGGTTGCGCCGGCTGAAACCTCTGACAGGTTGTGCAGTTGAGCACCATGTTGGCTATGTCTTCATTAATACCCGGCCAATATACCGCCTCCCGGGCCCTTCGTCTGCATTTTTCGACGCCCAAGTGGCCTTCGTGTAGTTGATGAAGAATCATCTGGCGCACGCTGTGCGGAATAACGATCCTGTCTGATTTCATAAGGACCCCGTCTATGTTGGTAAGATCATCTCGCACATTATAAAACTGGGGGCACTGCCCTTTGAGCCACCCTTCCGTCATGTGGCGCATCACTCGCTGCAGAAGGGGGTCAGTCGCCGTCTCTGCGCGTATGTGGGCCAGACTAGGATCATCAGCTGGCAGATTTGCTGCTGTCAGAGTTACGTGTGCCTCAATTTGACGCACGAACCCCTCCGCATCTGGTGGTGTGCTCACTGCTCGGGAAAGAGTGTCCGCCACGATGAGATCCTTCCCCGGAGTGTAGATCAGTTCGAAATCGTACCTCCTGAGTTTAAGTAAGATGCGCTGGAGGCGAGGAGTCATGTCGTTCAGGTCTTTGTTAATGATGTTGACCAGGGGGCGGTGGTCAGTTTCGACCGTAAATCGTGGCAGGCCATACACATAGTCGTGGAACTTGTCCAGTCCAGTTAACAAGCCCAGGCATTCTTTTTCGATTTGCGCGTAGCGCTGTTCGGTAGGGGTCATGGCTCGTGAGGCATATGCAACCGGGGCCCATGACGACGTGCTGTCTTTTTGCAGGAGTACCGCTCCAATACCAGATTGGCTGGCGTCTGTTGAGATCTTTGTAGGGCGAGTCGTGTCAAAGAAGGCCAGCACTGGTGCCGTGACCAGTTTGTGCTTGAGCTCCTCCCATTCCTGCTGATGCGATTGGTGCCAGTTGAATTCTGTCGATTTTTTTACGAGATGGCGCATATTTGTTGTATGAGAAGCCAGGTTGGGAATGAACTTCCCAAGGAAGTTGACCATGCCCAGGAATCTTAGGACAGCCTTCTTGTCAGCCGGTCGTGGCATGGCTGTGATGGCGCTAACCTTGTCTGCATCGGGACGGACCCCTGACCTTGAGATGTGGTCCCCGAGGAATTTCAGCTCCGTCTGGCCGAAGGCACTCTTCGCACGGTTGAGACGCAGGCCATTTTGTCGTATGCGGGTGAAGACACGTCGTAGACGATGCATGTGTTCCTGCGGAGTGGTGGACCAAATGATGATATCGTCCACATATACACGTACCCCTTCGATGCCTTCCATCATCTGCTCCATAATGCGGTGGAAAACTTCAGATGCTGAAATGATGCCGAATGGCATCCGGTTGTAGCAGAATCTGCCAAAAGGGGTGTTGAATGTGCATAGTCTTCGGCTGGCCGGGTCCAGTTGGATCTGCCAAAATCCTTTGGACGCATCCAATTTGGTGAATATTTTGGCTCGCGCCATCTCGCTGGTGAGGTCCTCTCGTTTCGGGATGGGATAGTGTTCCCGCATGATGTTGTTATTCAGATCTTTAGGATCTATACATATACGGAGCTCGCCAGAGGGCTTCTTTACACAGACCATGGAGCTGACCCATGGCGTGGGCTCCGTGACCCTGGATAGGACCCCTTGGTCCTGAAGAACCTGCAGTTGTACCTTGAGGCGGTCTTTGAGTGGCGCAGGAACCCTGCGAGGTGCGTGAACGACAGGGATGGCGTCCGGTCTGAGTCGAATCTTGTACGTGTATGGCAATGTCCCCATGCCTTCAAAAACCTCCTGGTTGTGAGCAAGGAGGGAATGGAGATTTGCGTGGAACTCAGCATCCGGGAAGTCGGATATCTCATCTGGAGAGAGAGACATAATGCGCTGTACCAGGTGAAGGACCTTACACGCCTGTGCGCCCAGTAACGAGTCCTTTGATGAGCCGACAACTTCGAAGGGGAGTGTGGCCGTGTGCATCTTGTGAGTTACCTGTAGCTGGCAAGATCCTATGGACGGGATGACGTTCCCGTTATAGTCAACCATCTTGAGCCGGGATGGCGTGATGGGTGGTTTGACCTTCATGGCCTGGACTGCAGAATATGCAATCAGGTTGGCGGATGCGCCGGTGTCCAGACGGAAGGCGACGCGCGATCGGTTGACCGTCAGGGTGGCACACCACTCATCGGCTGGATTGATGGCATTGACCTTGTTGACATCGATGACGGAAACGCGGAAGGCATCCTGGTCATCTGCATCACTTAACTGGAAGTCTTGATGCGTGGGCTGGACGGTCCTGACTTGTCTGCGAGATTGTCGAGGATGCGCCGGATCCATGGGTTGAGCCGAACGACAGTGGGCTGCGTAGTGGCCCATCTTGCCACATCTGAGGCACTGTCGGTTTTTAGCAGGACATTGCCCTTTTAAATGTAGAGCTCCACAATTGCCGCACGTCATGACGTCACGGCGTTCGTTGCGCCACTGCGCATGCGCAGTGCGATCTTGCGGTGGGCGCGCCTGCGCAGTGCGTCCCTCGTTGTGGCCGTTATTTTTGGCGCGCACCTGCGCGGGAGACCGCGAAAAGCGCGGGAAGCGGCCGCTGTCGTCCGGGCCGTGGGTCGGGAAGTAATCGACGGCCTGAATGCGTTCGACGTCGTGGGTGGCCTGGCTTGCCGATTCGACGGCTGGGGACCCCCTCCGTGCCAACTCGGACGCCTGAAATCGGGCAAAACGGCAGGTAGCATTTTCGTGGAGGACACAGGCTTCCACAGCAGACGCTAAGGTGAGGCTTTTCATTTTAAGAAGCTGCTGGCGTAGGCCACTAGAGGCAACGCCAAAAACAATCTGGTCCCTGATCATGGACTCTGTGGTGGTGCCGTAACCGCAGGACTGCGCTAGAATCCGGAGGTGCGTCAAGAAGGGTTGAAAAAGCTCCTCCTTACCTTGCAGGCGTTGCTGAAAGAGGTATCTTTCAAAACTTTCATTTACTTCAACTTGAAAGTGCTGGTCCAGTTTGAGGATGACCGTGTCATATTTGGATTGGTTTTCGCCTTCTTCGAACACCAGTGAGTTGAAGACGTCGGTGGCGTGCTGACCTGCGTAGAAGAGGAGCATTGCAATCTTCGTTTCATCCGAGGCACTCTGTTTTTCGGTGGCACGGATGTACAGGTCAAATAGCTGCCTGTAGAGCTTCCAATTGGTACCTAGGTTCCCCGCGACTTGCAACGGCTGCGGTTTGTCGGTGCGGTCCATGTCCAGAATGGCAGGTTAGTAGGCAGGTATCGATCCACTCCTGTACCATGTGGTGTTGGGTGTTCTGACACACAGATGAGCCAACACGGTTGTATATGGTACAACGCTATTTTATTCAAACTTACTATGTACAGTTTTGTCTTTGCACTCTGCACGTGGGGGTTCCCTGCTTGTGATGTTGTAACAGCTCTTCCCTGTTTCTTTATCCCCAGACCTACTGACTACCAGGTGTCGTGCTCGTGCTTTTTATGTGGTTGGTGTTCTTGTCTGTGATTGGTTGTGGTGTTGTGTGCTCTGATTTGCCTGTTGGTGTGTCCATCATGATGTGTGTGTTTGAATATCATGACAACACCCACCAAGGACACACACACCCAGCACACACACACCCAGCACCCACCCACCCAGCACACACCTACCCAGGACGGACACACACAGGACGGACACACCCAGCACACACCTACCCAGCACACTGCTACCTAGCACACACACACACAGCACACACCCACCTAGGACTGACACACCCAGCACACACCCACCCAGCACACACACACCCATGCAGCACACACCTACCCAGCACACACCGTCCAAGAACACACCTACCCAGCACACACACACCCAGCACAAACCCACCCATCACACACCCACCCAGCACACACCTACCCAGCACACACACACCCAGCACACACACACACACACAGCACACACACACCCAGGTCACACCTACCCAGCACACACCTACCCAGCACACACACACCCATCACACACACACCCAGCACACACCTACCCAGGACACACCCACCCAGGACGGACACACCCAGCACACACCTTCCCAGCACACACCCACCCAGCACACACCCACCCAGGACGGACACAAATAGCACACACCTACCCAGGACACACCCACACAGGACGGACACACCCAGCACTCACCTACCCAGCACACACACACCCAGGTCACACCTACCCAGCACACACACACACACACAGCTCACACCTACACAGCACACACCTACCCAGCTCTCACACACCGATCACACACACACCCAGCTCACACTTACACAGCACACACCCACCCAGCACACACACACCCAACACACACCTACCCAGCACACACACACACATAGCTCACACCTACACAGCACACACCTACCCAGCTCACACACACACACAGCTCACACCTACACAGCACACACCCACCCAGCACACACACACCCAGCACACACCTACCCAGCACACACACACCCAGCACACACACACCCAGCACACACCTACCCAGCACACACCTACCCAGCACACACACCCATCACACACTCACCCAGCACATACGTACGCAGGACACACCTACCCAGCTCACACCGACACAGCACACACCCAACCAGCACACACCTAACCAGCACCCACACACCCAGGACACACACACCCAGCACACACCCACCCAGGACACACACGCACAGCACCCACCCACCAAGGACACACCTACCCAGGGCACCCACACCCAGCACCCACACACCCAGGACACACACACCCAGCACCCACCCACCCAGGACACACCTACTCAGCACCCACACACCCAATACACACACACCCAGCACCCACCCAACCAGGACACACACACCCAGGACACACACAACCAGCACCCACACACCCAGCACACACACCCAGCACCCACACACCCACAACACAGCTACCCAGCACACACCTACCCAGCACACACCTACCCAGAACACACCTACCCAGCACACACCCACCCAGCACACACCTACCCAGCACACACACACCCAGCACACACACACACACAGCACACACCTACCCAGGACACACCTACCCAGCACACACCTACACAGCACACACACACCCATCACACACACACCCAGCACACACCTACCCAGGACACACCCACCCAGGACGGACACACCCAGCACACACCTTCCCAGCACACACACACCCAGCACACACCCACCCAGGACAGACACATCCAGCACACACCTACCCAGGACACACCCACACAGGACGGACACACCCAGCACTCACCTACCCAGCACACACACACCCAGGTCACACCTACACAGCACACACACACACACACAGCTCACACCTACACAGCACACACCTACCCAGCTCTCACACACCGATCACACACACACCCAGCTCACACTTACACAGCACACACCCACCCAGCACACACACACCCAACACACACCTACCCAGCACACACACACACACACACAGCTCACACCTACACAGCACACACCTACCCAGCTCACACACACACACAGCTCACACCTACACAGCACACACCCACCCAGCACACACAACACCCAGCACACACCTACCCAGCACACACACACCCAGCACACACACACCCAGCACACACCTACCCAGCACACACCTACCCAGCACACACACCCATCACACACTCACCCAGCACATACATACGCAGGACACACCTACCCAGCTCACACCGACACAGCACACACCCAACCAGCACACACCTACCCAGCACCCACACACCCAGGACACACACACCCAGCACACACCCACCCAGGACACACACGCACAGCACCCACCCACCAAGGACACACCTACCCAGGACACCCACACCCAGCACCCACACACCCAGGACACACACACCCAGCACCCACCCACCCAGGACACACCTACTCAGCACCCACACACCCAATACACACACACCCAGCACCCACCCACCCAGGACACACATACCCAGGACACACACAACCAGCACCCACACACCCAGCACACACCTACCCAGCACCCACCCACCCAGCACACACCTACCCAGGACACACACACCCAGGACACACACACCCAGCAAACACCTACCCAGCACACACACACCCAGCACAAACCCACCCATCACACACCCACCCAGCACACACCTACCCAGCACACACACACCCAGGACACACACACCCAGCAAACACCTACCCAGCACACACCCACCAGCACCCACACACCCAGCACACACCTACCCAGCACCCACCCACCCAGCACACACCTACCCAGGACACACACACCCAGGACACACACACCCAGCACACACCTACCCAGCACCCACCCACCCAGCACACACCTACCCAGGACACACACACCCAGGACACACACACCCAGCAAACACCTACCCAGCACACACCCACCAGCACCCACACACCCAGCACACACCTACCCAGCACACACCTACCCAGCACACACCCACCCAGGACACACCTACCCAGGACGGGCACACCCAGGACACACCCACCCAGGACACACCCAACCAGCACACACACACCCAGCACACACACACCCAGCACACACACACCCAGCACACACCTACCCAGCACACACCTACCCAGCACACACCCACCCAGGACACGCCCACCCAGGACGGACATACCCAGCACACACCTACCCAGCACACACCCACCCAGGACACACCCACCCAGGACGGGTATACCCAGCACACACCTACCCAGCACCCACACACCCAGGACGGACACACCCAGCACACACCTACCCAGCACACACCTACCCAGCACACACCCACCCAGGACACACCTACCCAGGACACACACACCCAGGACACACCCACCCAGGACACACCCACCCAGGACACACCCAACCAGCACACACACACCCAGCACACACACAGCACACACACACCCATCACACACACACCCAGCACCCACCCACCCAGCACACACCCACCCAGCACACACACATCCAGCACACACTTACCCAGCACACACCCACCCAGCACACACACAGCACACACACACCCAGCACACACACACCCAACACACACACACCCAGCACACACCCACCCAGCACACATACACCCAGCACCCACCCACCCAGCACACACCTACCCAGGACACACCTACCCAGGACACACCCACCCAGCACAAACCCACCCAGCAAACACACACCCAGCACACATACACCCAGCACACACCCACCCAGCACGCACACACCCAGCACCCTCCTACCCAGCACACACCCACCCAGCACACACCCACCCAGCACACACCTACCCAGGACACACCCACCCAGGACACACCCACCCAGCACAAACCCACCCAGCACACACCTACCCAGGACACACCCACCCAGCACACACCCACCCAGGACACACCTACCCAGGACACACCTACCCAGGACACACCCACCCAGCACCCACCCACCCAGCACCCACCCACCCAGCACACACCTATCCAGGACACACCCACCCAGCACACAACCACCCAGCACACACCCACCCAGCACACACACACCCAGCACAAACCCACCCAGCACACACCTACCCAGCACACACACACCCAGCACACACACACCCGGCACACACACCCCCAGCACAAACCCACCCAGCACACACACACCCAGCACACACCTACCCAGCACACACCCACCCAGCACACACCCACCCAGGACACACCCTCCTTGGACGGACACACCCCCAGCACAAACCCACCCATCACACACACACCCAGCACACACACACCCAGCACACACCTACCCAGCACAAACCCACCCAGGACACACACACCCAGCATACACACACCCATCACACACACACCCAGCTCACACCTACACAGCACACGCCTACCCAGGACGGACACACACAGGACGGACACACCCAGCACACACACACCCAGCTCACACCTACACAGCACACATCAACCCTGCACACACACACCCAGCACACACCTACCCAGCACACACACACCCAGCACACACCCACCCAGCACACACCCACCCAGCACACACACACCCAGCACACACACACCCAGCATACACACACCCATCACACACACACCCAGCTCACACCTACACAGCACACGCCTACCCAGGACGGACACACACAGGACGGACACACCCAGCACACACACACCCAGCTCACACCTACACAGCACACATCCACCCTGCACACACACACCCAGCACACACCTACCCAGCACACACACACCCAGCACACACCCACCCAGCACACACCCACCCAGCACACACACACCCAGCACACACACACCCAGCACACACACACCCAGCACACACCTACCCAGGACGGACACACACAGGAAGGACACACCCAGCACACACACACCCAGCACACACCCGCCCAGCACACACACACCCAGCACACACCCACCGAGCACACACACACCCAGCACACACACACACAGCACACACCTACCCAGTACACACCCACATAGCACCCACCCACCCAGCACACACCGACCCAGCACACACACACACAGCACACACCCACCCAGCACACACACACCCAGCACACACCCACCCAGCACACACCCACCCAGCACACACACACCCAGCACACAAACACTCAGCACACAAACACTCAGCACACACCCACCCAGCACACACCTATCCAGGACACACCCACCCAGCACATACCTACCCAGCACACACACACCCAGGACACATCCACCCAGGAGGGACACACCCAGCACACACCCACCCAGCACACACACGCCCAGCACACACCCACCCAGCACACACACACCCAGCACACACCCACCCAAGAAGGACACACCCAGCACACACCCACCCAGCACACACCCACCCAGCACACACACACCCAGGACACATCCACCCAGGACACACCCACCCAGCACACACCCACCCAAGACGGACACACCCAGCACACACACACCCAGCACACACACACCCAGCACACACCCACCCAGCACCCACACACCCAGCACACACACACCCAGGACACACCTACCCAGCACACACACACCCAGGACACATCCAACCAGGACACACCCACCCAGCACACACACACCCAGCACACACACACCCAGGACACACCTACCCAGCACACACACACCCAGGACACACGTACCCAGCACACACCTACCCAGCACACACCTACCCTGCACACACACACCCAGCACACACCCACCCAGCACACACACACCCAGCAAACACCCACCCAGCACACACACACGCAGCACACACCTACCCAGCACACACCTACCCTGCACACACACACACAGCACACACACACCCATCACACACCTACCCAGCACACACCTACCCTGCACACACACACCAAGCACACACCCACCCATCACACACACACCCAGCACACACCTACCCAGCACACACCCACACAGCACACACCTACCCATCACACACCAACCCAGGACATACACACCCAGCACACACCCACCAGGACACCCCCACCCAGCACACACCTACACAGGACACACCTACACAGGACACACCCACCTAGCACCCACCCACCAAGGACAAACACACCCAGCACACACACAGCCACGCAGGACACACATACCCAGCACACACCCACCCAGCACACACCCACCCAGGGTACACCCACCCAGGTTGGACACACCCAGCACACACACACCGAGCACACACCCACGCAGCACACACACGCCCAGGACACACCTACACAGGACACACCTACCCTGCACACACCCACCCAGCACACACCCACCCAGCACACACCCACCCAGCACACACCTGCCCAGCACACACACACCCAGCACACACACACCCAGGACACACCTACACAGGATACACCTACCCTGCACACACCCACCCAGCACACACCCACCCAGCACACACCCAGCCAGCACACACCTACCCAGCACAGACACACCCAGCACACACCTACCCAGCACACACCTACCCAGGACACACCTACCCAGCACACACCTACCCAGCACACACCCACACAGCACACACCTACCCATGACACACCCACCCAGGTCGGACACACCCAGCACACACACACCGAGCACACACCCACGCAGCACACACACGCCCAGGACACACCCACGCAGCACACACCCACCAGCACACACCCACCCAGCACACACCTACCCAGCACACACACACCCAGCACACACACACCCAGCACACACCTACCCAGCACACACCTACCCAGCACACACCCACACAGCACACACCTACCCAGCACACATCCACCCAGCACCCACACACCCAGCACACACCCACCCAGCACACACGCACCCAGCACACACCTACCTAGGACACACCCACCCAGCACACACCTACCCAGCACAAACCGACACACACACCCAACACACACCTACACAGCACACACCTACCCAGCACAAACCCACACACACACCCAGCACACACCTACCCAGCACACACCCACACAGCACCAACCCACCCAGCACACACCCACCCAGCACACACGCACCCAGCACACACCTACCTAGGACACACCCACCCAGCACACACCTACCCAGCACAAACCGACACACACACCCAACACACACCTACCCAGCACCCACACACCCAGCACACACACACCCAGCAAACACCTACCCAGCACACACCCACCAGCACCCACACACCCAGCACACACCTACCCAGCACACACCTACCCAGCACACACCCACCCAGGACACACCTACCCAGGACGGGCACACCCAGGACACACCCACCCAGGACACACCCAACCAGCACACACACACCCAGCACACACACACCCAGCACACACCCACCCAGCACACACCTACCGAGCACACACCTACCCAGCACACACACACCCAGGACACGCCCACCCAGGACGGACATACCCAGCACACACCTACCCAGCACACACCCACCCAGGACACACCCACCCAGGACGGACACACCCAGCACACACCTACCCAGCACACACAGACCCAGCACACACCTTCCCAGCACACACACCCAGGACGGACACACCCAGCACACACCTACCCAGCACACACCCACCCAGGACACACCCACCCAGGACGGACATACCCAGCACACACCTACCCAGGACACACCCACCCAGGACGGACACACCCAGCACACACACACCCAGGTCACACCTACCCAGCACACACCTACCCAGCACACACCTACCCAGGACACACCCACCCAGGACACACACACCCAGGATGGACACACCCAGCACACACCTACACAGCACACACCTACCCAGCACACACCTACCCAGCACATACCTACCCAGCACACAACTACCCAGGACACACACACCCAGGACACACCCACCCAGGACGGACACACCCAGCACACACACACCCAGGTCACACCTACCCAGCACACACCTACCCAGCACACACCTACACAGGACACACACACCCAGGACACACACACCCAGGACGGACACACCCAGCACACACCTACACAGCACACACACACCCAGGACACACCTACCCAGGACACACACCCCCAGCACCCACCCACCCAGCACACACCCAGCACACACCCACCCAGCACACACACATCCAGCACACACTTACCCAGCACACACACACCCAGCACACACACACCCAGCACACACCCACCCAGCACACACACACCCAGCACCCACCCACCCAGCACACACCTACCCAGGACACACCTACCCAGGACACACCCACCCAGGACACACCCACCCAGCACAAACCCACCCAGCAAACACACACCCAGCACACTCACACCCAGCACACACCCACCCAGCACACACACACCCAGCACACACCTACCCAGCACACACCCACCCAGCACACACACACCCAGCGCACACCCACTCAGCACACACCTACCCAGCACACACACACCCAGGACACACCCACCCAGCACCCACCCACCCAGCACACACACACCCAGCACACACCCACCCAGGACACACCTACCCAGGACACACCTACCCAGGACACACCCACCCAGCACCCACCCACCCAGCACCCACCCACCCAGCACACACCTATCCAGGACACACCCACCCAGCACACAACCACCCAGCACACACCTACCCAGCACACTCCTACCCAGCACACACACACCCAGCACACACACACCCAGCACACACCCACCCAGCACACACCCACCCAGCACACACACACCCAGCACACACCCACCCAGTACCCACCCACCCAGCACACACACACACCCAGCACACACACACCCAGCACACACACACCCAGCACACACCTACCCAGCACACACCCACCCAGCACACACACACCCAGCACACACACACCCAGCACACACACACCCAGCACACACACACCCAGCACACACACACCCAGCACACACCCACCCAGCGCACACACACCCAGCACACACACACCCAGCACACACACACCCAGCACACACACACCCAGCACATACCCACCCAGCACACACCCACCCAGGACACACCCTCCTTGGACTGACACACCCACAACACACCCACCCATCACACACACACCCAGCACACACACACCCAGCACACACACACCCAGCACACACACACCCAGCACACACCCACCCAGCACACACACACCCAGCACACACACACCCAGCACACACACACCCAGCACACATCTACCCAGCACACACCCACCCAGCGCACACACACCCAGCGCACACCCACCCAGCACACACACACCCAGCACACACACACCCAGCACATACCCACCCAGCACACACCCACCCAGGACACACCCTCCTTGGACTGACACACCCACAACACACCCACCCATCACACACACACCCAGCACACACACACCCTGCACACACACACCCATCACACACACACCCAGCACACACACACCCAGCACACACACACCCAGCACACACCTACCCAGCACAAACCCACCCAGGACACACATACCCAGCATACACACACCCATCACACACACACCCAGCTCACACCTACACAGCACACACCTACCCAGGACGGACACCCACAGGACGGACACACCCAGCACACACACACCCAGCACACACACACCCAGCACACACACACCCAGTACACACACACCCAGCACACACCCGCCCAGCACACACACACCCAGCACACACCTACCCAGCACAAACCCACCCAGGACACACATACCCAGCATTCACACACCCATCACACACACACCCAGCTCACACCTACACAGCACACACCTACCCAGGACGGACACACCCAGCACACACACACCCAGCACACACACACCCAGCTCACACCTACACAGCACACATCCACCCTGCACACACACACCCAGCACACACCTACCCAGCACACACACACCCAGCACACACCCACCCAGGACACACCTACCCAGCACACACCTAACCAGCACACATCCACACAGCACACACCTACACAGCACACACGTACCCATCACACAGACACCAGCTCAAACCTACACAGCACACACACACCCAGGTCACACCTACCCAGCACACACCTACCCAGCACACACACCCATCACACACACACCCAGCTCACACCTACACAGCACACACCCACCTAGCACACACACACTCAGCACACACCTACCCAGCACACACACACCCATGTCACACCTACCCAGCACACACCCACCCAGCACACACACACCCAGCACACACATACCCAGCACACACCCACCCAGCACACACCTACGCAGCACACACACACCCAGCACACACCCACCCAGCACACACCCACCCAGCACACACACACCCAGCTCACACCCACCCAGCACACACACACCCAGCACACACACACCCAGCACACACACACCCAGCACACACCCACCCAGCACACACACACCCTGCACACACCCACCCAGCACACACCCACTCAGCACACACTAACCCAGGACACACCCACCCAGGACACAACCACCCAGGACGGACACACCCAGCACACACACACCCCGGCACTCGCTCCCCCCCACCCCGGCTCTCCCCCCCCCCCCCCTCCCCGGCATTCGCCCTCTCCTCCCCGGCACTCTCCCTCTCCTCCCCCGGCACTCGCCCTCTCCTCCCCTGCACTCGCCCTCTCCTCCCCGGCACTCGCTCTCTCCTCCCCGGCACTCGCCCTCTCCTCCCCGGCACTCGCCCCCTCCTCCCCGGCACTCGCCCCCTCCTCCCCGGCACTCGCCCTCTCCTCCCCGGCACTCGCCCTCTTTCCTCCCGGCACTCGCCCTCTCCGCCCCGACACTCGCCCTCTCCTCCCCGGCACTCGCCCTCTCCGCCCCGACACTCGCCATCTCCTCCCTGGCACTCGCCCTCTCCTCCCCGGCACTCGCCCTCTCCTCCCCGGCACTCGCCCTCTTTCCTCCCGGCACTCGCCCTCTCCTCCCCGGCACTCGCCCTCTCCTCCCCGGCACTCGCCCTCTCCGCCCCGACACTCGCCATCTCCTCCCTGGCACTCGCCCTCTCCTCCCCGGCACTCGCCCTCTCCTCCCCGGCACTCGCCCTCTCCTCCCCGGCACTCGCCCTCTTTCCTCCCGGCACTCGCCCTCTCCGCCCCGGCACTCGCACTCTCCGCCCCGGCACTCGCCCTCTCCTCCCCGGCACTCGACCTCTTTCCTCCCGGAACTCGCCCTCTCCGCCCCGGCACTCGCCCTCTCCGCCCCGACACTCGCCCTCCCCTCCCCGGCACTCGCCCTCTCCTCCCCGGCACTCACCCTCTCCCCTCCCGGCACTCGCCCTCTCCTCCCCGGCACTCGCCCCTCCTCCCCGGCACTCGCCCTCTCCCACCCGGCACTCGCCCTCTACACCCCTGCACTCGCCCCCTCCTCCCCGGCACTCGCCCTCTCCTCCCCGGCACTCGCCCTCTCCTCCCCGGGATTTTTAGGGGGCCGGAGAATTCGGCAGCAGCCGGGGGCGGGATTCACTCCTGTCCCCGGCAATTCTCCGACTCGGCGGGGGCTCGGAGAATCCCGTCCCCTGTATTTTCATAAAGCTTTTGATGAACTCACCAACAGGAGGTTGGTCACAAACTATAGCAATGGGATAGGAGACAAGATACTGACACAGGCTCAGGACTGGTTAACAGGCAGAAAACAGAGAGCGGGAATAAAGGGCCCATTCTGACAGTGACAGCCTCTGACGAGTGGGGCCCACAAGGATCAGTACTCAGGGCCCCAGCTGTTCACAATATAGATCAATGTCACCTTTCCAAGATTGTGGAAGGCACAACGTGAGTGGGAATGTGAGTTGTGAGGAAGATGCAAAACTGTTTCAAGGGGATTTGGGCAGATTTGGTGAGTTGGCAAGAACATGGGAGATGGAATATATCGTAGAAAATGTGAGGCGACCATTTTGTGGGAGGAACAGGTGTGTGGGTTATTTCTCAAATGGTGAGAGATTAGAAAGTGTAGCTGGACAAAGGGACCTGGGAGTCCTCGTCAATAAGGCACTGAGAGCTAGCGTGCATTTACAGGGAGCAATTAGGAAGGTAAAGGAATGTTAGACATTATGACCAGAGAATTTGAGTGCAGGAGTCGCAAAGTCTTGCTCCAAATTTCTGGAACTCTGGTTTGACCACACCTGGAGCAGTGTGTGTAGTTTTGGTTCCCTTACCTGAGGAAGGATTTTATTCCCAGAGCTGGAGTTTACCGAAGGTTCACCAGACTTGTTCCCGGGATGTCGGGACTGTCCCTTATGAAGAGAGATTGAGGAAACTGGACATGAATTCGTGACAGTTTTGAAGAATGAGAGAAGGTATCTATAGGTATGTCAGGAATAAGCGAATGACTAGGGTAAGAGTAGGACCAGTCAAGGACAGGGATGGGAAATTGTGTGTGGAGTCTGAAGAGATAGGCGAGATACTAAATGAATATTTTTCGTCAGTATTCATTCAGGAAAAAGATAATGTTGTGGAGGAGAATGCTAAGACCCAGGCTATTAGAATAGATGGCATTGAGGTACGTAGGGAAGAGGTGTTGGCAATTCTGGACAGGCTGAAAATAGATAAGTCCCCGGGGCCTGATGGGATTTATCCGAGGATTCTCTGGGAGGCCAGGGAAGAGATTGCTGGATCTTTGGCTTTGATTTTTATGTCATCATTGGCTACAGGAATAGTGCCAGAGGACTGGAGGACAGCAAATGTGGTCCCTTTATTCAAAAAGGGGAGTAGAGACAACCCCGGCAACTATAGACAGGTGAGCCTCACGTCTGTAGTGGGTAAAGACTTGGAGGGGATTATAAGAGACAAGATTTATAATCATCTAGATAGGAATAATATGATCAGGGATAGTCAGCATGGCTTTGTGAAGGGTAGGTCATGCCTCACAAACCTGATTGAGTTCTTTGAGAAGGTGACTGAACAGGTAGATGAGGGTAGAGCAGTTGATGTGGTGTATATGGATTTCAGCAAAGCGTTTGATAAGGTTCCCCACGGTAGGCTATTGCAGAAAATACGGAGGCTGGGGATTGAGGGTGATTTAGAGAAGTGGATCAGAAATTGGCTAGCTGAAAGAAGACAGAGGGTGGTGGTTGATGGGAAATGTTCAGAATGGAGTACAGTCACAAGTGGAGTACCACAAGGATCTGTTCTGGGGCCGTTGCTGTTTGTCATTTTTATCAATGACCTAGAGGAAGGCGCAGAAGGGTGGGTGAGTAAATTTGCAGACGATACTAAAGTCGGTGGTGTTGTCGATAGTGTGGAAGGATGTAGCAGGTTACAGAGGGATATAGATAAGCTGCAGAGCTGGGCTGAGAGGTGGCAAATGGAGTTTAATGTAGAGAAGTGTGAGGTGATTCACTTTGGAAGGAATAACAGGAATGCGGAATATTTGGTTAATGGTAAAGTTCTTGAAAGTGTGGATGAGCAGAGGGATCTAGGTGTCCGTGTACATAGATCCCTGAAAGTTGCCACCCAGGTTGATAGGGTTGTGAAGAAGGCCTATGGAGTGTTGGCCTTTATTGGTAGAGGGATTGAGTTCCGGAGTCGGGAGGTCATGTTGCAGCTGTACAGAACTCTGGTACGGCCGCATTTGGAGTATTGCGTGCAGTTCTGGTCACCGCATTATAGGAAGGACGTGGAGGCTTTGAAGCGGGTGCAGAGGAGATTTACCAGGATGTTTCCTGGTATGGAGGGAAAATCTTATGAGGAAAGGCTGATGGACTTGAGGTTGTTTTCGTTGGAGAGAAGAAGGTTAAGAGGAGACTTAATAGAGGCATACAAAATGATCAGGGGGTTGGATAGGGTGGACAGTGAGAGCCTTCTCCCGCGGATGGAAATGGCTGGCACGAGGGGACATAACTTTAAACTGAGGGGTAATAGATATAGGACAGAGGTCAGAGGTAGGTTCTTTACGCAAAGAGTAGTGAGGCCGTGGAATGCCCTACCTGCTACAGTAGTGAACTCGCCAACATTGAGGACATTTAAAAGTTTATTGGATAAACATATGGATGATAATGGCATAGTGTAGGTTAGATGGCTTTTGTTTCGGTGCAACATCGTGGGCCGAAGGGCCTGTACTGCGCTGTATTGTTCTATGTTCTATGTTCTAAGAAAGCCTTAGATTACAAGACCATATAGATGAGCTGGTCAAAGAAACCTGGAAAATAGGAGCAGGAGGAGGCCATTCGGCCCCTCGAGCTGCTCTGCCCGTCATTATGATGGTGGCTGATCACCCAACTCAATAGCCTAATCCCGCTTCCCCCCCATGTCCTTTGATCCCCTTCGGCATCAGAGCGATATCGAGCTGCTTCTTGAAAACATCAATGTTTTGGCCTCAACTACTTCCTGTGGTAACGGATTCCACAGGCCGACCACTCTCCGGGCGAAGGTATTTCTCCTCATCTCTGTCCAAAATGGTCGATGCCGCAGGACCAGGATGTGCTGAGGGTTTTGGCCAAGGATGGTATCATGACCAGTATCGGCTTGGAGGGCTGAAGGGCCTGTTCCTGTGCTATGTTGTTCTTTGTATCCTCAGACTGTGACCCCTGGTTCACCCCCACCATCGGGAACATCCTTCCTGCATCTACCCTGTCCAGTCCTGGTTGAATTTTATCGGTTTCTATGAGGTCTCCCCTCATTCTTCTGCACTCCAGCGAAGACAATCCTAACCGACTCAATCCTCCTCATACGCCCATCCTGCTAGGCCAGGGGACAGTCTGGTTAGATGGGCAGAACAGCGGCAAATGGAATTTAACCCTGAAAAGTGCGAGGTGATGCCTATTGGGAGGACTAAGCTGGGAAGGGAACATACAATGAATGGGAAGACCTCAGGAAGTACAGAGGGATCTGGGTGTGCAGGTCTATAAGTCCCTGAAGGCAGCAGGATGGTACAAGGTGGTTTACAAGGTCTATGGGATACCTGCCGTTATTAACCCAGGCACTGAATACAAGAGCGGGGAGGTTATGCTGGGACTGTATAAAACGCTGGTTAGGTCACAGCTAGAGGATTGTGTACAGTTCTGGTCACCACACTATAGCAGTGAGTGCATTAGAGAGGGTGCAGGGGAGACTGAACAGGATGTTGCCCAGGCTGCAATGTTTCAGCTATCGAGAGAGACTGGAGCGGCTGGGAATGTTTCCTCTGGAGCAGAGAGGGCTGAGGAGGGAGCTGAGCGATTTGGACAGAATTATGAGGGACAGGGACAGGGTGGATAGGGAGGTACTTTTCCCCTTAGTTGAGGGGTAACCAGGGGGCAGCGATTTAAGGTAAGGGGCCGGAGATTTAGAGGGGATTTGAGGGAAAACCTTTTCATCCAGGTGGGAATTTGACTGAGCTCTCACTGCAATCTAAACCAGACTGAAATGGAGAGACAGGGTCGATGCGGCGGAGCTCGTTCCCCTGGTCGGCAAATTCTGAACCACGGGGCAAAAACCCCAAATAAGGAGAAGCCAATTAGGGCCGAGGGGGAGAGAGGTTTTAAAAATGATAAAACCCCAGGGTTGTGACTGTTTGGAATTCTCGATCCCAGAGGCCTGTGGAAGCTGAGTCACTGAGGATATTTCAGAAACATGGAGAGAGGGACTCGGATGAAGGGGCTGAATGTCTGCTCACTAACTTTGCTGACGACACAATGATAGGAAGGACAGTAAATTGTGAAGAGAACGTAAGGAGGGTGTAAAGGGACATCGAGAGGGTAAATGTGGGGAAAATGGATATAACTTGGGAAAGTGGGAAAGTGTCCAGTTTGGCAGGAAGAATAAAAGGGAAGCTGATTTTGGAAACGGTGCGAGATTGCAGAGCTCTGAGGTACAGAGGGATCTGGGGGTCCCAGTGCATGGATCACAAAAGAGGCCCTGGGGGTCGGGTTTGGGGAATACCATGTTGGGGGGCTTACTGAGGGGTCAGGAGGATGTGGACTGTCACGTGTGGGGACCTGGGTAGGGGTCACATTTAAATGATAGCGGAGGCTGTTTTACCTCCTCTCTCTCATTTGCTGAATTCTAGTTCGGGTTTGAAGTGGAGTTTGGTGTTTGTGGAGAAGAATATAAAATACTCAGCATGTCTGGCAGTGTCTGTGGACAGGAACAGAGCTAACCTTGTCGGCTTCTGGCCCTCGGATGACAACAGTTCCTCAATCTGCAAGGCTCTCTGTTCCTCACTCCACAGATGCTCCCAGATGTACTGAGTCTTTCCAGAAGCTTCTGCAATGACTTCAGATTCCCGGCACTTTCTTTATTTTGCTTTGATGTTGGGATTTTGTCCTCACTCATTCTCCCACCTTTGTGTCTCTTATTTCCAGTTAAAGCTGTCATACCAACTCTGCCACCCATGCCAGAGACCACTGTGCCAACCACACCAGAGAGCACTGTGCCAACCACGCCAGAGACCACTGTGCCAACCACGCCAGAGACCACTGTGCCACCCATGCCAGAGACCACTGTGCCACCCATGCCAGAGAGCACTGTGCCAACCACGCCAGAGAGCACTGTGTCACCCATGCCAGAGACCACTCTGCCTCAAATTGCATCTTCAATGATTGTCCCAAATCCAACATCACCAGCGCCAGGTATCAGCATCCGGAGGGGTTTTAAACTCAAACTTCACCCGGAAAACTCCCGGAGCAATCATCAAATCTCCAACTGAGAGAGTGGCTTTTATTACTCTGCAGGGAGTGAGTGAGGGAATGGGATGGAGTGAGTGAGGGAGGGGAGTGGGATGGAGTGAGTGAGTGAGGGGAGTGGGATGGAGTGAGTGAGTGAGGGGAGTGGGATGGAGTGAGGGGAGTGGGATGGAATGAGTGAAGGAGGGGGACTGGGCTGGAGTGAGTGAGTGAGGGGAGTGGGATGGAGTGAGTGAGGGGAGTGGGATGGAGTGAGTGAGTGAGGGAATGGGATGGAGTGAGTGAAGGAGGGGGACTGGGATGGAATGAGTGAGGGAGGGCAGTGGGATGGAGTGAGTGAGGGAGGGGAGTGGGATGGAGTGAGTGAGGGGAGTGGGGTGGAGTGAGTGAGGGAATGGGATGGAGTGAGTGAGGGAATAGGATGGAGTGAGTGAGGGAGGGGAGTGGGATGGAGTGAGTGAGGGAGTGGGATGGAGTGAGTGAGGGGAGTGGGATGGAGTGAGTGAGTGAGGGGAGTGGGATGGAGTGAGTGAGTGAGGGGAGTGGGATAGTGTGAGTGAGGGGGGTGGGATGGAGTGAGTGAGGGGAGTGTGGTGGAGTGAGTGAGGAAATGGGATGGAGTGAGTGAGGGAGGGGAGTGGGATGGAGTGAGTGAAGGAGGCGGACTGGGATGGAGTGAGTGAGTGAGGGGAGTGGGATGGAGTGAGTGAGTGAGGGAATGGGATGGAGTGAGTGAGGGAATGGGATGGAGTGAGTGAGGGAGGGGAGTGGGATGGAGTGAGTGAGTGAGGGGAGTGGGATGGAGTGAGTGAGGGGAGTGGGATGGAGTGAGTGAGGGGAGTGGGATGGAGTGAGTGAGGGAATGGGATGGAGTGAGTGAGGGAGGGGAGTGGGATGGAGTGAGTGAGGGGAGTGGGATGGAGTGAGTGAGGGGAGTGTGGTGGAGTGAGTGAGGGAATGGGATGGAGTGAGTGAGGGAGGGGAGTGGGAAGGAGTGAGTGAGGGGAGTGTGGTGGAGTGAGTGAGGGAATGGGATGGAGTGAGTGAGGGAGGGGAGTGGGATGGAGTGAGTGAGGGGAGTGTGGTGGAGTGAGTGAGGGGAGTGTGGTGGAGTGAGTGAGGGAATGGGATGGAGTGAGTGAGGGAATGGGATGGAGTGAGTGAGGGGAGTGGGAAGGAGTGAGTGAGTGAGGGGAGTGGGATGGAGTGAGTGAGGGGAGTGGGATGGAGTGAGTGAGGGGAGTGGGAAGGAGTGAGTGAGTGAGGGGAGTGGGATGGAGTGAGTGAGTGAGGGGAGTGGGATGGAGTGAGTGAGGAAATGGGATGGAGTGAGTGAGGGAGGGGAGTGGGATGGAGTGAGTGAGGGGAGTGTGGTGGAGTGAGTGAGGGAATGGGATGGAGTGAGTGAGTGAGGGGAGTGGGATGGAGTGAGTGAGGAAATGGGATGGAGTGAGTGAGGGAGGGGAGTGGGATGGAGTGAGTGAGGGGAGTGGGATGGAGTGAGTGAGGGAGGGCAGTGGGATGGAGTGAGTGAGGGGAGTGGGATGGAGTGAGTGAGTGAGGGAATGGGATGGAGTGAGTGAAGGAGGGGGACTGGGATGGAGTGAGTGAGTGAGGGGAGTGGGATGGAGTGAGTGAGGGAATGGGATGGAGTGAGTGAGGGGAGTGGGAAGGAGTGAGTGAGTGAGGGGAGTGGGATGGAGTGAGTGAGTGAGGGGAGTGGGATGGAGTGAGTGAGGGGCGTGTGGTGGAGTGAGTGAGGGAATGGGATGGAGTGAGTGAGGGGAGTGGGAAGGAGTGAGTGAGTGAGGGGAGTGGGATGGAGTGAGTGAGTGAGGGGAGTGGGATGGAGTGAGTGAGGGGAGTGGGATGGAGTGAGTGAGGGGAGTGTGGTGGAGTGAGTGAGGGAATGGGATGGAGTGAGTGAGGGGAGTGGGAAGGAGTGAGTGAGTGAGGGGAGTGGGATGGAGTGAGTGAGTGAGGGGAGTGGGATGGAGTGAGTGAGGGGCGTGTGGTGGAGTGAGTGAGGGGAGTGGGATGGAGTGAGTGAGGGAATGGGATGGAGTGAGTGAGGGGAGTGGGAAGGAGTGAGTGAGTGAGGGGAGTGGGATGGAGTGAGTGAGTGAGGGGAGTGGGATGGAGTGAGTGAGGGGAGTGGGATGGAGTGAGTGAGGGGAGTGTGGTGGAGTGAGTGAGGGAATGGGATGGAGTGAGTGAGGGGTGGGGTGAGTGAGTGAGGGGAGTGGGTGGAGTGGTGGTGAGTGGGTGGAGTGGTGGGGAGTGGGTGGAGTGAGTGGGGTGGGTGTGGGTGGGTGAGTGGGTGGAGTGGGAGTGGTGGGTGGGAGTGGGTGGGTGAGGGGTGGGGATGGTGTGTGTGTGGGAGGGTGTGGGTGGATGGAGTGAGTGAGTGGGTGGGAGTGGGTGGGTGGTGGGTGGGAGTGGGTGGAGTGGTGGGATGGAGTGGGTGGAGTGAGTGTGGGATGGTGGGATGGTGAGGTTGGAGTGAGTGGGTGGAGGGGATGTGAGTGAGGGGGAGTGGGATGGAGTGAGGGTGAGGGGATGGGGATGGAGTGAGTGAGGGGAGTGGTGGGTGGTGTGTGGGGTGGGATGGAGTGAGTGAGTGGGGAGTGGGATGGTGTGAGTGAGTGAGGGGTGGTGGAGTGAGTGAGTGGGAGTGGGTGGAGTGGTGTGGTGAGTGGGATGGGAGTGAGTGGTGGAGTGGGGAGTGAGTGGTGTGGAGTGGTGAGGGAGTGGTGTGGGAGTGGGTGGTGTGGTGGGTGGGTGTGGGAGTGGGAGTGTGGTGGAGTGAGTGAGGGGAGTGAGGTGGAGTGAGTGAGGGGAGTGGGATGGGAGTGAGTGAGGGAGTGGGATGGAGTGAGTGAGGGGAGTGTGGTGGAGTGAGTGAGGATGGATGGAGTGAGTGAGGGAGGGGGAGTGGGATGGATATCTCTCACTCTCTCTCTGCTGTGTCTCTCTCTCACACATTCTCTCTATCTTGCTGTATCTCTCTCTCACACACATTCTCTCTATCTTGCTGTATTTCTCTCTCTCTCACATTCTCTCTATCTTGCTGTATCTCTCTCTCTCACACATTCTCTCTATCTTGCAGCATCTCTCTCTCTCTCTCACACATTCTCTCTATCTTGCTGTCTCTCTCTCTCTCACACATTCTCTCTATCTTGCTGTATCTCTCTCACACATTCTCTCTATCTTGCTGCATCTCTCTCTCTCTCTCACACATTCTCTCTATCTTGCTGTATCTCTCTCTCACACATTCTCTCTATCTTGCTGTATCCCTCTCTCTCACACATTCTCTCTATCTTGCTGTATTTCTCTCTCACACACACATTCTCTCTATCTTGCTGTATCTCTCTCTCTCTCTCACACATTCTCTCTATCTTGCTGTATCTCTCTCTCTCACACATTCTCTCTATCTTGCTGTATCTCTCTCTCTCTCACACACATTCTCTCTATCTTGCTGTATCTCTCTCTCTCTCACATATTCTCTCTATCTTGCTGTATCTCTCTCTCTCACACATTCTCTCTATCTTGCTGTCTCTCTCTCTCTCACACATTCTCACTATCTTGCTGTATTTCTCTCTTTCACACATTCTCTCTATCTTGCTGTATCTCTCTCTCTCTCACACATTCTCTCCACCTTGCTGTATCTCTCTCTCACACATTCTCTCTATCTTGCTGTATCTCTCTCTCACACACATTCTCTCTATCTTGCTGTATCTCTCTCTCACACACATTCTCTCCATCTTGCTGTATATCTCTCTCTCTCACACACATTCTCTCTATCTTGCTGTATCCCTCTCTCACGCATTCTCTCTATCTTGCTGTCGCTCTCTCTCACACATTCTCTCTATCTTGCTGTATCTCTCTCTCTCACACATTCTCTCTATCTTGCTGTATCTCTCTCTCTCGCACATTCTCTCTATCTTGCTGTATCTCTCTCTCACACATTCTCTCTATCTTGCTGTATTTCTCTCACACACATTCTCTCTATCTTGCTGTATCTCTCTCTCTCACACACATTCTCTCTATCTTGCTGTATCCCTCTCTCACGCATTCTCTCTATCTTGCTGTCGCTCTCTCTCACACATTCTCTCTATCTTGCTGTATCTCTCTCTCTCACACATTCTCTCTATCTTGCTGTATCTCTCTCTCTCACACATTCTCTCTATCTTGCTGAATCTCTCTCTCTCACACATTCTCTCTATCTTGCTGTATCTCTCTCTCTCTCACACATTCTCTCTATCTTGATGCATCTCTCTCTCTCTCTCACACATTCTCTCTATCTTGCTGTATTTCTCTCTCTCACTCACATTCTCTCTATCTTGCTGTATTTCTCTCTCTCTCTCTCTCACACACATTCTCTCTATCTTGCTGTATCTCTCACACACATTCTCTCTATCTTGCTGTATTTCTCTCTCTTTCTCTCTCTCACACATTCTCTCTATCTTGCTGTATCTCTCACACACATTCTCTCTATCTTGCTGTATCTCTCTCTCTCTCTCTCACACATCCTCTCTATCTTGCTGTATCTCTCTCTCTCTCTCACACATTCTCTCTATCTTGCTGTATCTCTCTCACACATTCTCTCTATCTTGCTGTCTCTCTCTCTCTCACATTCTCTCTATCTTGCTGTATCTCTCTCTCACACATTCTCTCGATCTTGCTGTATCTCTCTCTCACACATTCTCTCTATCTTGCTGTATCTCTCTCTCACACATTCTCTCTATCTTGCTGCATCTCTCTCTCTCTCTCACACATTCTCTCTATCTTGCTGTATTTCTCTCTCTCACTCACATTCTCTCTATCTTGCTGTATTTCTCTCTCTCTCTCACACACATTCTCTCTATCTTGCTATATTTCTCTCTCTTTCTCTCTCACACACATTCTCTCTATCTTGCTGTATCTCGCACACACATTCTCTCTGTCTTGCTGTATCTCTCTCTCTCTCACACATTCTCTCTATCTTGCTGTATCTCTCTCACACATTCCCTCTATCTTGCTGCATCTCTCTCTCTCCTGTGACAGGGAGGAGGGCGAGAGCAACAGCAATTGAAGGAGGAACAAAGAGTGACAGGCGAGGTACAGATTTTGGATTGACGAGGATTATCGGGAAGACAGGAAAGTGGTGTTAGATCCACAATGACCAGCCCTGATTAGGCAGAGCCGTCCTGATGGACTCGATGATCTCGCTCATATTCCTGATGTTTTTATTAGTTTGGACAGGAGTTGGGAGGATGTGACACAGAGAGTAGAAAGTAGAAACTATATCGAGATAGAGAGAGTGTGAACCAGATATGGAGTGAAATGAAAAAATGAAATGAAAATCGCTTATTGTGACAAGTAGGCTTCAAATGAAGTTACTGTGAAAAGCCCCTAGTCGCCACATCCCGGCGCCTGCTCCGGGAGGCTGGTACGGGAGAGGAAAGAGGCAATGGTAACATTGAGGGGGAAACATGAAATAGAGGGAAGAATGGCCAGGCCCCAGTGCCTCCTGGGAGCTGGGCTCAGTGAGTTTAACCTTTTAAAGCTGTGATTGTTGTCTTTAGGAATGGGTGGCAAACAGTTTCAACTGGTGATCACATTGCTCATTGCTGGGAGACTTTGATCCTGACTCGATGCAGAAAATCATTCTGGAGGTGAGAAACTGTTTCGAGATTAAATATTGACACCAACACCTGCCTCTCACTGTCTGGATTCAGAGATCAGGAGCTGTCACCTCACATACAGCAGCTCCACCCCCCCTCTGGCCACCCTCCTATCACCCAGACAACCCTCCTGTCCCACGGAACAGGTTCAATGGGCTGAATGGCCTCCTCCTGTTCCTGTCTTGGTGTCTGAGCCTCGACAGTGTCGCTGAAGCAGGGGCTTTGTCACAGTCCAGTCCCATTGGGCCGATCTCCTCACACAAGGGGCAGACTCACATTGCACTGCTGTCCCCGAGATCACCTCTCTCTGTATCTTTCCCTCTCTCTCTCTCTCTGTCTCTGTATCTTTCCCTCGCTCTCTCCCTCTGTCTCTGTGTCTTTCCCTCCCTCTCTCTCTGTCTCTGTACCTTTCCCTCGCTCTCTCCCTCTGTCTCTGTGTCTTTCCCTCCCTCTCTCTCTGTCTCTGTATCTTTCCCTCGCTCTCTCTCTCTCTGTCTCTGTATCTTTCCCTCCCTCTCTCTCTGTCTCTGTATCTTTCCCTTGCTCTCTCTCTGTCTCTGTATCTTTCCCTCGCTCTCTCTCTGTCTCTGTATCTTTCCCTCGCTCTCTCTCCGTCTCTGTATCTTTCCCTCTCCCTCTCCCTCTTTCTCTGTCTCTTTCCCTCGTTCTCTCTCTCTGTATCTTTCCCTCGCTCTCTCTCTCTGTCTCTGTATCTTTCCCTCGCTCTCTCTCTCTCTGTCTCTGTATCTTTCCCTCGCTCTCTCTCTCTCTGTCTCTGTATCTTTCCCTCCCTCTCTCTCTGTCTCTGTATCTTTCCCTCGCTCTCTCTCTGTCTCTGTATCTTTCCCTCGCTCTCTCTCCGTCTCTGTATCTTTCCCTCTCCCTCTCCCTCTTTCTCTGTCTCTTTCCCTCGTTCTCTCTCTCTGTATCTTTCCCTCGCTCTCTCTCTCTGTCTCTGTATCTTTCCCTCTCCCTCTCCCTCTTTCTCTGTCTCCTTCCCTTGTTCTCTCTCTCTGTATCTTTCTCTGGCTCTCTCTCTCTCTGTCTCTGTATCTTTCCCTCGCTCTCTCTGTCTCTGTATCTTTCCCTCCCCCTCTCTCTCTGTATCATTCCCTCACTCTCTGTTTCTGTATCTATCCCTCACTCTCTCTCTCTCTGTATCTTTCCCTCGCTCTCTCTTTGTATCTTTCCCTCGCTCTCTCTCTCTCTGTATCTTTCCCTCGCTCTCTCTCTGTCTCTGATCTTTCCCTCGCTCTCTCTCTCTGTCACTGCATCTTTCCCTCATTCTCTCTCTCTGCCTCTGTATCTTTCCCGCCCTCTCTCTCTCTGTCTCAGCATCTTTCCCTCTCCCTCTCTCTCTCTGTCTCTGTATCTTTCCCTCGCTCTCTCTCTCTCTCTCTCTGTATCTTTCCCTCGTTCCCTCTCTCTCTCTGCATCTTTCCCCATCCCTCTCTCTCTGGTCTCTTTAGCTTTCCCTCGTTCTCTCTCTCTGCCTCTGTATCTTTCCCTCCCTCTCTCTCTGTATCTTTCCCTCGCTCTCTCTCTGCCTCTGTATCTTTCTCTCGCTCTCTCTCTCTCTGTATCTTTCCCTCACTCTCTCTCTGCCTCTGTATCTTTCCCTTTCCCTCTCTCTCTGTCTCTGTATCTTTCCCTCGCTCTCTCTCTCCCTCTGTCCCTGTATCTTTCCCTCGCTCTCTCTCTCTCCCTCTGCCCCTGTATCTTTCCCTCACTCTCTCTCCCTATCCCTGTATCTTTCCCTCACTCTCTCTCTCTGCCTCTGTGTCTTTCCCTCTCCCTCTCTCTCTCTCTCTCCCTCTGTCCCTGTATCTTTCCCTCGCTCTCTCTCTGTCTCCCTCTGTCCATCTCTGTTGCTGCCTCAACCTGTCTGTCCTCTGTCTCCCTCTCAATCTCTCGCTCTTTCTCACACTCTCGCTCCCTCTAACCTTCAATGTTTCTCTCTCTCTCTCTCTCACGCTTTGTCTCCATCTGCCCCTCTTTTACTTTCTGTTCTGTATCAGAGTAACACCATTGGCTGGTGTAATAGAACCTCAGAAATCCATCGAATCCCAATGTTGCAGAAGGAGGCCATTCAGCCCATCGAGTCTGCGCCGACCCTCTGAAAGAGCACCCTGCCGAGGTCCCCGTCCCCGTTACCCCCATAACACCCCCTAACCGGCAAACCTTTGGACAGTGGGAGGAAACCGGAGCACCCGGAGGAAACCCACGCAGACACGGGGAGAAAGTGTAAACTCCGCTCAGTCACCCGAGGTCGGAATTGGACCCGGGACCCTGGCGCTGTGAGGCAGCCGTGTTAACCACTCAGCCACCGAGCCGCCCGCGTGTTATTGTCACGTGTTCCGCAATGACATAATCGGAGCGTTTCACGGGCTTTTGTGGAGTTCATCATTGTGCCCTGTTTGAGCTGCATTTTGTAAATAAACCCCGTCCTCAATGTGATACCAACTCGACGTGTGTCGCCTCTGAGCCCTTCTCTTTGGAGCTACAAGAAAAAATAAAACCCCTTTTCTCTCTCTCTCGCCTCTGCCCCATTCTCTCTCTCTTTCTCTCTGCCTCCTGTCTGCCCCACTCTCTCTTTCTTTCTGTCTCGTGCCTGTCCCACTCTCTCATCCCTCTCTCTCTCGCCTCTGCCCCACTCTCTCCATTTCTGTCCCACTCTCTCTTTCTGCCTCGTGTAGGTCCCACTCAATTCCTGTTTCTTTCTATCCCACTCCCTCTCTTTCTATCCCACACTCTATCTCTTTCTATCCCACTCTCTCTCTTTCTACTCCACTCTCTCTCTCTTTCTATCCCACTCCCTCTCTTTCTATTCCACTCTCTCTCTCTTTCTATCCCACTCTCTCTCTCTCTATTTCTATCCCACTCTCTATTTCTATCTAACTCTCTCTCTCTTTCTATCCCACTCTCTCGCTATTTCTATCCCACTCTCTCTGTTTCTATCCAACTCTCTCTCTCTCTTTCTATCCCACACTCTCTCTTTCTATCCCACTCTCTCTTTCTATCCCACTCTCTCTCTTTCTTTCTATCCCACTCTCTCTCTCTTTCTATCCCACTCTCTCTCTCTATCTATTTCCATCCCACTCTCTCTCTATTTCTATCCCACTCTCTCTCTCTCTATTTCTATCCCACTCTCTCTCTATTTCTATCCCACTCTCTCTCTCTCTTTCTAGCCCACTCTCTCTCTCTTCCTATCCCACTCTCTCTCTCTCTCTGCCTCATCCTGTCTCCCTCTTTCTCTGTTCCTCTCACACCCTCTTCCACTCTGTCTCTCACTAAGTTCATTTCTCCCTCTTATCTCTCCATTACACATATTGGCAGCAAATTCCCGCGTTCCTCACACCCTGAGCCGTTCCAGCCAGTGATTGGCAGTGAAGGTGACTTTTTGTCCCCAAACTCTACCCCCCTCGCCCCATCACTGCAACATTAACCATTTCTCCCCCCCGCTCACTGCAATATTAACCATCCCACCCTCACTGCAATATTAACCATGTCTCCCCCCCCCTCACTGCAATATTAACCATTTCTCCCCCCCTCACTGCAATATTAACCATTTCTCCCCCCCCCTCACTGCAATATTAACCATGTCTCCCCCCTCACTGCAATATTAGCCATGCCCCCCCTCACTGCAATATTAACCATGTCTCCCCCCCCCCTCACTGCAATATTAACCATGTCTCCCCCCCTCACTTCAATATTAACCATGTCTCCCCCCCCGCTGCAATATTAACCATTTCTCCCCCCCTCACTGCAATATTAACCATGTCTCCCCCCTTCACTGCGATATTAACCATGTCTCCCCCCCTCACTGCAATATTAACCATGTCCCCCCCTCACTGCAATATTAACCATTTTCCCCCCCTCACTGCAATATTAACCATGCCCCCCCTCACTGCAATATTAACCATTTCTCCCCCCCACTCACTGCAATATTAACCATGTCCCCCCCTCACTGCAATATTAACCATTTCTCCCCCCCTCACTGCAATATTAACCATTTCTCCCCCCTTCACTGCAATATTAACCATGTCTCCCCCCTCACTGCAATATTAACCATGTCTCCCCCCTCAC
This sequence comes from Scyliorhinus torazame, assembly GCF_047496885.1. NCBI lineage: Eukaryota > Metazoa > Chordata > Chondrichthyes > Carcharhiniformes > Scyliorhinidae > Scyliorhinus > Scyliorhinus torazame. Next base: position 32,912,342 of record NC_092733.1, on the reverse strand, counting down.
TGCAATATTAACCATTTCTCCCCCCCCTCACTGCAATATTAACCATTTCTCCCCCCCTCACTGCAATATTAACCATGTCCCCCCCCTCACTGCAATATTAACCATGCCCCCCCCCTCACTGTAATATTAACCATGTCCCCCCCCACACTGCAATATTAACCATGTCCCCCCCTCACTGCAATATTAACCATGTCTCCCCCCTCACTGCAATATTAACCATTTCTCCCCCCCTCACTGCAATATTAACCATGTCTCCCCCCCTCACTGCAATATTAACCATTTCTCCCCCCCTCACTGCAATATTAACTATGTCTCCCCCCTCACTGCAATATTAACCATGTCCCCCCCTTACTGCAATATTAACCATGTCTCCCCCCCTCACTGCAATATTAACCATGTCTTCCCCCCCTCACTGCAATATTAACCATGTCTCCCCCCCCCACTGCAATATTAACCATGTCTCCCCCCTCACTGCAATATTAACCATTTCTCCCCCCCCCTCACTGCAATATTAACCATTTCTCCCCCCCTCACTGCAATATTAACCATTTCCCCCCCTCACTGCAATATTAACCATGTCCCCCCCCCTCACTGCAATATTAACCATTTCCCCCCCCTCACTGCAATATTAACCATGTCCCCCCCCCTCACTGCAATATTAACCATTTCCCCCCCCTCACTGCAATATTAACCATGTCTCCCCCCCTCACTGCAATATTAACCATTTCTCCCCCCCCTCACTGCAATATTAACCATTTCCCCCCCCTCACTGCAATATTAACCATGTCCCCCCCCTCACTGCAATATTAACCATTTCCCCCCCTCACTGCAATATTAACCATGTCTCCCCCCCTCATTGCAATATTAACCATGCCCCCCCCTCACTGCAATATTAACCATGTCTCCCCCCTCACTGCAATATTAACCATTTCTCCCCCCTCACTGCAATATGAACCATGTCTCCCCCCCTCACTGCAATATTAACCATGTCTCTCCCCCCCTCACTGCAATATTAACCATGTCTCCCCCCTCACTGCAATATTAACCATGTCTCCCCCCCCTCACTGCAATATTAACCATGTCTCCCCCCTCACTACAATATTAACCATTTCTCCCCCCCCCTCACTGCAATATTAACCATGTCTCCCCCCCTCACTGCAATATTAACCATTTCTCCCCCCCTCACTGCAATATTAACCATTTCTCCCCCCCTCACTGCAATATTAACCATGTCTCCCCCTCTCACTGCAATATTAACCATTTCTCCCCCCCCACTGCAATATTAACCATGTCTCCCCCCCTCACTGCAATATTAACCATTTCTCCCCCCTCACTGCAATATTAACCATGTCTCCCCCCCTCACTGCAATATTAACCATGTCTCCCCCACCCTCACTGCAATATTAACCATTTCTCCCCCCCCTCACTGCAATATTAACCATGTCTCCCCCCTCACTGCAATATTAACCATTTCCCCCCCCTCACTGCAATATTAACCATGTCTCCCCCCTCACTGCAATATTAACCATGTCTCCCCCCCTCACTGCAATATTAACCATGTCTCCCCCCCTCACTGCAATATTAACCATTTCTCCCCCCTCACTGCAATATTAACCATGTCTCCCCCCCTCACTGCAATATTAACCATGTCTCCCCCACCCTCACTGCAATATTAACCATTTCTCCCCCCCCACTGCAATATTAACCATGTCTCCCCCCTCACTGCAATATTAACCATGTCTCCCCCACCCTCACTGCAATATTAACCATGCCCCCCCCTCACTGCAATATTAACCATGTCTCCCCCCCCACTGCAATATTAACCATGTCTCCCCCCCACTGCAATATTAACCATGTCTCCCCCCCTCACTGCAATATTAATCATTTCTCCCCCCCTCACTGCAATATTAATCATTTCTCCCCCCCTCCCCTCACTGCAATATTAACCATGTCCCCTCCCCTCACTGCAATATTAACCATGCCCCCCCCGTCACTGCAATATTAAACATGTCTCCCCCCCCTCACTGCAATATTAACCATGTCTCCCCCCTCACTGCAATATTAACCATGTCTCCCCCCCCACTGCAATATTAACCATGTCTCCCCCCCCTCACTGCAATATTAATCATTTCTCCCCCCCTCCCCTCACTGCAATATTAACCATGTCCCCTCCCCTCACTGCAATATTAACCATATCTCCCCCCTCACTGCAATATTAACCATGTCTCCCCCCCCACTGCAATATTAACCATGTCTCCCCCCCCTCACTGCAATATTCATCATTTCTCCCCCCCTCACTGCAATATTAATCATTTCTCCCCCCCTCCCCTCACTGCAATATTAACCATGTCCCCCCCCGTCACTGCAATATTAACCATGTCTCCCCCCCTCACTGCAATATTAACCATGTCTCCCCCCTCACTGCAATATTAACCATGTCTCCCCCTCACTGCAATATTAACCATTTCTCCCCCCCCTCACTGCAATATTAACCATGTCTCCCCACTCACTGCAATATTAACCATGTCTCCACCCCTCACTGCAATATTAACCATGTCTCCCCCCTCACTGCAATATTAACCATGTCTCCCCCCCCTCACTGCAATATTAACCATGTCTCCCCCCCTCACTGCAATATTAACCATGTCTCCCCCCTCACTGCAATATTAACCATTTCTCCCCCCCCTCACTGCAATATTAACCATGTCTCCCCCCTCTCACTGCAATATTAACCATTTCTCCCCCCCCTCACTGCAATATTAACCATTTCTCCCCCCCCTCACTGCAATATTAACCATGTCTCCCCCCTCACTGCAATATTAACCATGTCTCCCCCCTCTCACTGCAATATTAACCATTTCTCTCCCACCCTCATTGCAATATTAACCATTTCCCCCCCTCACAGCAATATTAACCATGTCTCCCCCCCCTCACTGCAATATTAACAATTTCTCCCTTCCCTCACTGCAATATTAACCATGTCTCCCCCCCCTCACTTCAATATTAACCATGTCCCCCCCCCCTCGCTGCAATATTAACCGTTTCTCCCCCCGTCACTGCAATATTAACCATGTCCCCCCCCCCCTCACTGCAATATTAACCATGTCTCCCCCCCTCTCTGCAATATTAACCATGTCTCCCCCCCTCACTGCAATATTAACCATGTCTCCTCCCCTCACTGCAATATTAACCATGTCTCCCCCCCTCACTGCAATATTAACCATTTCCCCCCCTCACTGCAATATTAACCATTTCTCCCCCCCTCACTGCAATATTAACCATTTCTCCCCCCCCTCACTGCAATATTAACCATTTCTCCCCCCTCACTGCAATATTAACCATGTCTCCCCCCCCTCACTGCAATATTAACCATTTCTCCCCCCCTCACTGCAATATTAACCATTTCTCCCCCCCTCACTGCAATATTAACCATTTCTCCCCCCCTCACTGCAATATTAACCATTTCCCCCCCTCACTGCAATATTAACCATGTCTCCCCCCTCACTGCAATATTAACCATGTCTCCCCCCCTCACTGCAATATTAACCATGTCTCCCCCCTCACTGCAATATTAACCATGTCTCCCCCACCTCACTGCAATATTAACCATGTCTCCCCCCCCTCACTGCAATATTAACCATTTCTCCCCCCCCTCACTGCAATATTAACCATTTCTCCCCCCCCCCACTGCAATATTAACCATGTCTCCCCCCCCCCTCACTGCAATATTAACCATGTCTCCCCCCCTCACTGCAATATTAACCATTTCTCCCCCCCCCTCACTGCAATATTAACCATTTCTCCCCCCCCCTCACTGCAATATTAACCATGTCTCCCCCCCCTCACTGCAATATTAACCATGTCTCCCCCCCCTCACTGCAATATTAACCATGTCTCCCCCCCCTCACTGCGATAGTAACCATGTCTCCCCCCCCCCCTCACTGCAATATTAACCATGTCTCCCCCCCCCTCACTGCAATATTAACCATGTCTCCCCCCCTCACTGCAATATTAACCATTTCTCCCCCCCCCTCACTGCAATATTAACCATTTCTCCCCCCCCTCACTGCAATATTAACCATGTCTCCCCCCCCCCCTCACTGCAATATTAACCATGTCTCCCCCCCCCTCACTGCAATATTAACCATGTCTCCCCCCCCCTCACTGCAATATTAACCATGTCTCCCCCCCCCCCTCACTGCAATATTAACCATGTCTCCCCCCTCACTGCAATATTAACCATGTCTCCCCCACCTCACTGCAATATTAACCATGTCTCCCCCCCCTCACTGCAATATTAACCATTTCTCCCCCCCCCCTCACTGCAATATTAACCATTTCTCCCCCCCCCCACTGCAATATTAACCATGTCTCCCCCCCCCCTCACTGCAATATTAACCATGTCTCCCCCCCTCACTGCAATATTAACCATTTCTCCCCCCCCCTCACTGCAATATTAACCATTTCTCCCCCCCCTCACTGCAATATTAACCATGTCTCCCCCCCCCCTCACTGCAATATTAACCATGTCTCCCCCCCCCTCACTGCAATATTAACCATGTCTCCCCCCCCTCACTGCGATAGTAACCATGTCTCCCCCCCCCCTCACTGCAATATTAACCATGTCTCCCCCCCCCTCACTGCAATATTAACCATGTCTCCCCCCCTCACTGCAATATTAACCATTTCTCCCCCCCCCCCTCACTGCAATATTAACCATTTCTCCCCCCCCTCACTGCAATATTAACCATGTCTCCCCCCCCCCCTCACTGCAATATTAACCATGTCTCCCCCCCCCCCCTCACTGCAATATTAACCATGTCTCCCCCCCCTTACTGCAATATTAACCATGTCTCCTGTCTGTGATGTAGCTGCAGCTGTCGTTCAGGGAACGATTCCCGGACCTGAAGCTTCATTTGAGTCTGGGAGAAAGTTAGCTCTGGGCTGTGGCTGCTCCAGAAGATTGACGGTGATGGATCGTACCAGTGAGCACCTGGTCACCTGTGCGTTTACAGCTTCGCTCAGTAATAGCCCTGCCTTACAGCGTGACGCAGCGAGCAAAGGGTTAATCGCTCGCTGTGTGTTAATCTTACATTGCGATTGATTCTTCTTCATATTAGGGAATGTGGGAGCTTTTAGTTTTGGCTTTGTGGAATAGGGAAGTATAACCTCCATTTGGAAGTCCTGACCACTGGGCTGTGGGACAGAGACTGACCCCAAATGACCATTTTTAACCTTCTGCTTAACGAGAGGATTTTATAAAGATCTGTGTCCAGTTGCTGAATTCCGAGATTTGTCAGCACCGGGAATGGGTGTCCAGACAACAGTGAATCCCAGCACAATCTCTGGGTAGAGATCATCCATTCCCTCAGGGTTCCTCGACAATGGTGTTGTTGGGACAGAATAAAATCCAGCATTCTTGTTTCCTTCACAGAAACACATTCTGTTGAGCAAAGTGAAATATTTGATAACTGATCCCAGGAGCTCAATGAAACAAGGGAGGGAATCAGCTTTTCCGATATGTGGTGGGTCCAATCAGATGCTCCTTATCTGGAGGAGCGATATTCCTGATGGAGCAGAGAGCAATGTGTTCCCACCTTCACTCGTGTCAACCAATAGACCCGGTGAAAATGTCCTGTTGGTCACAACTCTGCAGCGTGAAGCTGGCAAACCGCTGGTGTGAGCGAGACATGGTCAGGACTAATATCAGGGAAACTCCTGCAGACACTGAACTCTCAGCTAGTCAGGCAGCGGCTGTGGAGAAACCCCAGATCATGTTTCAGCTCAATGCTTTGGCTCCTGACCCTGAAAGAGTAACTGGGATTCTCTCCACAGTTACTGCCTGACCGGCTCTGCATTTACAGCTCGCTGGGTTTTCTCTTGTTTCTGTCACACAATCAGGTCTGTGAGCTTCCCATTAATGGACTTTCACAGCCACAAACCTGGGGTCAAAAAGGTCTCGAATGAAGCAGTCGACTGTCCTGAGGATCTGGATTGTGGAGAGTTTGTTTCACTGAATATTCAGCTGGGAAGTGTAACATGTCGGAGTTCCTCACCATCACATGTGGGCTGATCGGTTCAGCGGGTGTTTCAATGTTATTGCATGAAGTGTGTGCTCAATAAATCTGTAACTGCTTGACCACAATGTGTGAAAGGTGTTTCTTTTGGAGAAATGTGCAGATGATCTGATTCAGAGTGAAAACCATCCTGGTCCAGATTGAAACTCATTCTGACGCTGAGACTGATGTTTGGCTTGTTTCTCTGAGTGGGATCTTTCTGTTCCTCTGGCCTCCACCCGCTTCACCTTCCTCTCTCTGCTTCACTCTGACCACGTCCACAGTCCCTGGCTCCTTCACGTGCAAGAAGTGTGTCCAGTTGCAGCTCCTGTTAGGCCGCTTGACGGCTCTGGAGCTGCGGATGGACTCACTTTGGACCATCCGTGATGCTGAGGACGTCGTGGATAGCACGTTTAGCGAGTTGGTCACACCGCAGGTGAAAGGTACTGAGGGAGATAGTAAATGGGTGACCAAAAGACAGAGCAAGAGTAGGAAGGCAGTGCAGGTGTCCTCTGCGGTCATCTCCCTGCAAAACAGATATACCGCTTTGGATACTGTTGGGGGAGATGGCTCACCAGGGGAAGGCAGCAGCAGCCAGGTTCATGGCACCGTGGCTGGCTCTGCTGCGCAGCTGGGCAGGAAGAAGAATGGCAGGGCTGTAGTGATAGGGGACTCAATTGTAAGGGGAATAGACAGGCGGTTCTGCGGACGCAATCGAGACTCCAGGATGGTATGTTGCCTCCCTGGTGCAAGGGTCAAGGATGTCTCGGAGCGGCTGCAGGACATTCTGGGGGGGGGGGGGGTAAACAGCCAGCTGTCGTGGTGCACATAGGCACCAACGATATAGGTAAAAAACGGGACGAGGTCCTACAAGCTGAATTTTGGGAGCTAGGAGTTAAACTAAAAGGTAGGACCTCAAAGGTAGTAATCTCAGGATTGCTACCAGTGCCACGAGCTAGTCAGAGTAGCAATGTCAGGATAGATAGGATGAATGAATGGCTCAGGAGATGGTGCAAGAGGGAGGGATTCAAATTTATGGGGCATTGGAACCGGTTCTGGAGGAGGGGGACCAGTACAAACCGGACGGTCTGCACCTGGGCAGGACTGGAACCGATGTCCTAGGGGGGTGTTTGCTCGGGCTGTTGGGGAGAGTTTAAACTAATGTGGCAGGGGGATGGGAACCGATGCAGGAAGTTGGAAGGTAGTAAAACAGGGACAGAAACAAAAGGCAGTAAGGGGGAAGGTGTAAGGCAGAGAAGCCATAGTCAAAAATCAAAAAGGGCGACAGCACAAGGTACAGTGACTGAGGGGAGCTCAGTGAATAGGACCAGGAATACTAAAAGGATTAAAACGGGAAGTGAAAACATTAATGGTAAGTGACGCGGCAGGTTGTTACAGGAAGATGTGGGTTCGACGGCAAGGAAAATTAGGAGAAAGGTTAAGAGGAAATATAACTTAGGAGAGATTACTGATCGAGGTGTTAAGATTCAGAACAGAGGTAAAAAAGCCAACATAAGTGTACTTTACCTGAATGCTCGTAGTATTCGGAATAAGGTAAATGAGTTGATGGCGCAAATTATCGTGAATGACTATGATTTAGTGGCCATTACTGAAACATGGTTAAGATGGTCACGACTGGGAGTTAAATATCCCAGGGTGTCAAACTATTCGGAAGGACAGAGTGGATGGTAAGGGAGGTGGTGTAGCTCTGTTATTTAAGGATGACATACGGGCAACAGTAAGGGATGACATCGGTGCTATGGAGGATAAGGTTGAATCCATTTGGGTGGAAATCAGGAATAGTAAGGCGAAAAAGTCACTGATAGGAGTAGTCTATAGGCCACCAAATAGTAACATTATGGTGGGGCAGGCAATAAACAAAGAAATAACAGATGCATGTAGAAATGGTACTGCAGTTATCATGGGGGATTTTAATCTGCATGTCGATTGGTTTAACCAGGTCGGTCAAGGCAGCCTTGAGGAGGAGTTTATAGAATGTATCCACAATAGTTTCCTAGAACAGTATTTAATGGAACCTACGAGGGAACAAGCGGTCCTAGATCTGGTCCTGTGTAATGAGACAGGATTGATTCAGGATCTCATAGTTAGGGATCCTCTCGGAAGGAGCGATCACAATATGGTGGAATTTAAAATACAGATAGAGGGTGAGAAGGTAAAATCAAGCACTAGTGTTTTGTGCTTAAACAAAGGAGATTACAATGGGATGAGAGAAGAACTAGCTAAGGTAGACTGGGAGCAAAGACTTTATGGTGAAACAGTTGAGGAACAGTGGAGAACCTTCCAAGCGATTTTTCACAGTGCTCAGCAAAGGTTTATACCAACAAAAAGGAAGGACGGTAGAAAGAGGGAAAATCGGCCGTGAATATCGAAGGAAATAGGGGAGAATATCAAATTGAAGGAAAAAGCATACAAAGTAGCAAAGATTAGTGGGAGACTAGAGGACTGGGAAATCTTTAGGGGGCAACAGAAAGCTGCTAAAAATGCTATAAAGAAGAGTAAGATAGATTATGAGAGTAAACTTGCTCAGAATATAAAAGGAGATAGTAAAAGTTTCTACAAATATATAAAACAAAAAAGAGTGGCTCAGGTAAATATTGGTCCTCTAGAGGAGGAGAAGGGAGATTTAATAATGGGAGATGAGGAAATGGCTGAGGAACTGAACAGGATTTTTGGGTCGGTCTTCACAGTGGAAGACACAAATAACATGCCAGTGACTGATGGAAATGAGGCTATGACAGGTGAGGACCTTGAGAGGATTGTTTTTTTAAAAATATATTTTATTCAAGATTTTTTGGCCAAACATAACAGTACGTAGTGTTTCTTTTACACAACAATAAAGCAATATAAATAACAGTGGCCAGTTTTAAACAAATAAATAAATAATATACAAACAGAAACAAAAACCAAACTAAATGGCAACTGCCTTGTCAAAAATAAATACTCTCCAAAGATACAATCCAACAGTCCAATATACATTACCTAAAACAAATACCTATACATATTATACATATACAATAACATCCCTGAGAGTCCGTCCGATTCCTCCCCCCACCCCCCCGGGTTGCTGCTGTTGTCTTCTTCTTTTCCAATCCCTCTATCTTTCTGTGAGGTAGTTGACGAACGGTTGCCACCGCCTGGTGAACCCCTGAGCCGAACCCCTTAGTACGAACTTAATCCGTTCTTACTTTATAAACCCTGCCATGTCGTTTATCCAGGTCTCCACGCCCGGGGGTTTGGCTTCCTTCCACATTAACAATATCCTGCGCCGGGCTACTAGGGACGCAAAGGCCAAAACATCAGCCTCTCTCGCCTCCTGCACTCCCGGCTCTTCTGCAACCCCAAATATAGCCAACCCCCAGCTTGGTTCGACCTGGACCCCCACCACCTTCGAAAGCACCTTTGCCACCCCCACCCAGAACCCCTGTAGTGCTGGACATGACCAGAACATGTGGGTGTGATTTGCTGGGCTTCTCGAGCATCTCGCACACCTATCCTCTATTCCAAAAAATTTACTGAGCCGTGCTCCAGTCACATGCGCCCTGTGTAACACCTTAAATTGTATCAGGCTTAGCCTGGCACACGAGGACGATGAGTTTACCCTACGTAGGGCATCAGCCCACAGCCCCTCCTCAATCTCCTCCCCCAGCTCTTCTTCCCATTTCCCTTTCAGCTCATCTACCATGATCTCCCCCTCGTCCCTCATTTCCCTATATATGTCCGACACCTTACCATCCCCCACCCATGTCTCTGAGATCACTCTATCCTGCACCTCCTGCGTCGGGAGCTGCGGGAATTCCCTCACCTGTTGCCTCGCAAAAGCCCTCAGTTGCATATACCGAAATGCATTCCCTTGGGGCAACTCATATTTTTCCGTCAGCGCTCCCAGACTCGCAAACGTCCCATCTACGAACAGATCTCTCAATTGTGCTACCCCTGCTCTTTGCCATGCTCCAAATCCCCCATCCATTCTCCCCGGAACAAACCTATGGTTATTTCTTATCGGGGACCGCACCGAGGCTCCCGTCTTTCCCCTATGCCGTCTCCACTGCCCCCAAATTTTCAATGTAGCCACCACCACCGGGCTTGTGGTGTATTTCTTCGGTGAGAACGGCAACGGTGCCGTCACCATAGCTTGTAGGCTAGTCCCCCTGCAGGACGCCCTCTCCAATCTCTTCCACGCCGCTCCCTCCTCTTCTCCCATCCACTTACACACCATTGAAATATTGGCAGCCCAGTAGTACTCACTTAGGCTCGGTAGTGCCAGCCCCCCCCTGTCCCTACTACGCTGCAAAAATCCCCTCCTCACTCTCGGGGTCTTCCCGGCCCACACAAAACTCATAATACTCTTCTCGATTCTTTTGAAAAAAGTCTTCGTGACCACCACCGGGAGGCACTGAAACACAAAGGAATCTCGGGAGGACCACCATTTTATCCGCCTGCACCCTCCCTGCCAGTGACAGGGACACCATGTCCCATCTCTTAAAGTCCTCCTCCATCTGTTCCACCAACCGCGTTAAATTAAGCCTATGTAATGTACCCCAATTCTTGGCTATCTGGATCCCCAAGTACCGAAAGCCCCTTGTTACCTTCAACGGCAAATCCTCTATTTCTCTGCTCTGCTCCCCTGGATGCACCACAAACAAATCACTTTTCCCCATGTTCAATTTATACCCTGAAAAATCCCCAAACTCCCCAAGTATCCGCATTATCTCTGGCATCCCCTCCGCCGGGTCCGCCACATATAGCAACAAATCATCCGCATACAGTGATACCCGGTGTTCTTCTCCTCCCCTGAGTACTCCCCTCCACTTCCTGGAACCCCTCAATGCTATGGCCGGGGGCTCAATCACCAGTGCAAACAATAACGGGGACAGAGGACATCCCTGCCTCGTCCCTCTATGGAGCCGAAAATAATCAGACCCCCGTCCATTCGTGACCACGCTCGCCATCGGGGCCCTATACAGCAACTGTACCCATCTGATATACCCATCTCTGTCATGATATTCAAACATACACATCATGATGGACACACCAACAGACAAATCAGAGCACACAACACCACAACCAATCACACACAAAGACAGGAACCATATAAAAGCACGAACACGACACCTGGTGGACAGTAGGTCTGGGGACAAGGACACGGACACGACCTGTTTTAACATCGCAAACAGGGAATCCCCACGTGCAGAGTATCAAGACAAAACTGTACAGAGAAAGCTTAAATAAAATAGCGTTGCACCATATACAACCGTGTTGGCTCATCTGTGTGTCAGAACGCCCAACACCACATGGTACAGGAGTGGATCGATACCTGCCAACTAACCTGCCATTCTGGACGTGGACCGCACCAAACAAACCGCAGCCGTTGCAAGTCGCGGGGAACATTGGTACCAATTGGAAGCTCTTCAGGCAGCGATGTGACCTGTACATCCGAGCCAACGAGAAACAGAGTGCCTCGGATGAAACGAAGATTGCACTGCTCCTCTTCTATGCAGGGCAGCACGCCCTCGACGTCTTCAACTCACTGGTGTTCGAAGAAGGGGAAAACCAATCCCAGTATGACACGGTCATCCTCAAACTGGACCAGCACTTTAATGTTGAAGTGAATGAAAGTTTTGAAAGATACCTCTTTCAGCAACGCCTGCAAGGTAAGGAGGAGCTTTTTCAACCCTTTTTGATGCACCTCCGAATTCTAGCGCAGTCCTGTGGTTACGGCAGCACCACAGAGTCCATGATCAGGGACCAGATTATTTTTGGCGTTGCCTCCAGTGGCTTACGCCAGCAGCTTCTTAAAATAAAAGGCCTCACCTTAGCGTCTGCTGTGGAAGCCTGTGTCCTCCACGAGAATGCAACCAGCCGTTTTGCCCGATTTCAGGCGTCCGAGTTGGCACGGAGGGGGTCCCCTGCCGTCGAATCGGCAAGCCAGGCCGCCCACGGCGCCGAACGCATCCAGGCCGTCGATTGCTTCCCGACCCGCGGCCCCGACGAGAGCGGCCGCTTCCCGCGCTTTTCGCGGTCTCCCGCGCTGGTGCGCGCCAAAAATAACGGCCACATCGAGGGACGCACTGCGCAGGCGCGCCCACCGCAAGATCGCACTGCGCTTGCGCAGTGGCGCAACGAACGCCGTGACGTCATGACGTGCGGCAATTGTGGAGCTGTACACTTAAAAGGGCAACGTCCTGCTAAAAACCGACAGTGCCTCAGATGTGGCAAGGTGGGCCACTATGCTGCCCACTGTCGTGCGGCTCAACACATGGATCCTGCACATCCCCGACAATCTCGCAGACAAGTCAGGACCGTCCAGCCCACGCATCAAGACTTCCAGTTGAGTGATGCAGATGACCAGGATGCCTTCCGCGTTTCCATCATCGATGTCAACAAGGTCAATGCCATCAATCCAGCCGATGAGTGGTGTGCCACCCTGACGGTCAACCCGAACTCGTCGCAAGCCCATTAGACTGGACTTATAACACCGTTCATATGTTCAAAAAGTTACACACTTCTGTATTATAACCTGTTGTTGTTTATCGTTCCAGATATCGTCTGACTGGATCACTGTTCAAGTTTTGTTTCTCGTTCGCATTCATGTTCTGTTATGGTACAACCTTGTTCATGTGACGCACCCGACATCGCCCCATGTAAATAGTTACATCATATGCACATGCTGTACACAACACACGCACACTCTTCGATGCACTCACGACACGATTATATTTATTACCACGTAGGCACATATCTTTGTAAAAAGGGGGGGATGTCATGATATTCAAACACACACATCATGATGGACACACCAACAGACAAATCAGAACACACAACACCACAACCAATCACACACAAAGACAGGAACCATATAAAAGCACAAACACGACACCTGGTGGACAGTAGGTCTGGGGACAAGGACACGGACACGACATGTTTTAACATCACAAACAGGGAATCCCCACGTGCAGAGTATCAAGACAAAACTGTACATAGAAAGTTTAAATAAAATAGCGTTGTACCATATACAACTGTGTTGGCTCATCTGTGTGTCAGAACGCCCAACACCACAATCTCCAAAGCCAAATCTCCTCAGCACCTCCCACAAATAATCCCACTCCACTCTATCAAATGCTTTCTCGGCATCCATCGCCACCACTATCTCCGCTTCCCCCTCTGGTGGGGGCATCATCATTACCCCTAGCAGCCTCCGTATATTTGTACTCAGCTGTCTCCCCTTCACAAACCCAGTTTGGTCCTCATGGACCACCCCCGGGACACAATCCTCTATCCTCGTCGCCATTACCTTGGCCAGAATCTTAGCGTCCACATTCAGGAGGGAAATAGGCCTATAAGACCCGCATTGCAGCGGGTCTTTTTCCTTCTTTAGGAGGAGCGATATCGTTGCCTCTGACATCGTCGGGGGCAGCTGCCCCCTTTCCCTCGCCTCATTAAAGGTTCTCATCAGTAGCGAGGCCAGCAAGTCCATATATTTCCGATAGAATTCAACTGGGAATCCGTCTGGTCCCGGGGCCTTCCCCGCCTGCATGCTCCCAATCCCTTTCACTACTTCCCCTGTCTCAATCTGTGCTCCCAGTCCCGCCCTCTCCTGCTCCTCCACCTTAGGAAATTCCAGCTGATCCAGAAAGCACATCATTCTCGCCTTCCCATCTGGGGGCTGAGCTTCATATAATCTTTCATAAAATGCCTTGAACACCCCATTCACTCTCTCCGCTCCATCCCTCCCTCCTCATCTCTCACCCCCCCTATCTCCCTCGCTGCTCCCCTTTTCCTCAGTTGGTGGGCCAGCAACCTGCTCGCCTTCTCCCCATATTCGTACTGTACACCCTGTGCCTTCCTCCATTGTGCCTCTGCATTACCCGTAGTCAACAAGTCAAATTCTACATATAGCCTTTGCCTTTCCCTGTACAGTCCCTCCTCCGGTGCCTCCGCATATTGCCTGTCCACCCTCAGAAGTTCTTTCAACAACTGCTCCCTTTCCCTACCCTCCTGCTTTCCTTTATGTGCCCTAATAGATATCAGCTCCCCTCTAACCACTGCCTTCAGCGCCTCCCAGACCACTCCCACCTGGACCTCCCCATTATCATTGAGTTCGAAGTACCTTTCAATACACCCCCTCCCCCTTAAACATACCCCCTCATCTGCCAATAATCCCATGTCCATTCTCCAGGGTGGACTCTGTTCTTTTTCCTCCCCTATCTTCAGGTCCACCCAATGTGGAGCGTGATCCGAAATAGCTATAGCCGTGTACTCCGTCCCTGTCACCTTCGGGATCAGTGCCCTTCCCAAAACAAAAAAGTCTATCCGTGAATAAACTTTGTGGACATAGGAGAAAAACGAAAACTCCTTACTCCTAGGTCTACTAAATCTCCAGGGGTCTACTCCTCCCATCTGCTCCATAAAGTCCTTAAGCACCCTAGCTGCAGCCGGCCTCCTTCCGGTCCTGGACCTCGATCTGTCCAGCCCTGGGTCCAGCACCGTATTAAAATCTCCCCCCATTACCAACTTCCCCACCTCTAGGTCCGGGATACATCCTAACATACGCCTCATAAAGTAGACATCATCCCAGTTCGGGGCATACACGTTCACTAAGACCACCGCCTCCCCTTGCAATTTACCACTCACCATCACGTATCTGCCCCCACTATCCGCCACTATGGTCTTTGCCTCAAACATTACCCGCTTCCCCACTAGTATAGCCACCCCCCTGTTTTTTGCATCTAGCCCCGAATGAAACACCTGCCCCACCCATCCTTTGCGTAGTCTGACCTGGTCTATCAGTTTCAGATGCGTCTCCTGCAGCATAACCACATCTGCCTTAAGTTTCTTTAGGTGTGCAAGTACCCGTGCCCTCTTTATCGGCCCATTCAGCCCTCTCACATTCCACGTGATCAGCCAGGTTGGGGGGCTCTTTACCCCCCCCCCCCCCTTGTCGATTATCCATCTCCTTTTTCAATCCAGCTCCTCACCGGGTTCCCACGTAGCCGTATCTCCCCCCAATGGCGCCCTCCCGCCCCGACCACCCCACCCCATACCAGCTCCCCCTTCTCCCCAGCAGCAGCAACCCAGTTAACCCCCCCCCGCCCCCCGCTAAATCCCTCACTAGCGTAATTACACCATGTTGCTCCCAGAAGTCAGCAAACTCTGGCCGACCTCGGCTTCCCCCCTGTGACCTCGGCTCCCACTGTGCGAGGCCCCCTCCTTCCTGCTTCCCTGTTCCCGCCATGATTACCATAGCGCGGGAACAAAGCCCGCGCTTCCCATTTGGCCCCGCCCCCAATGGCCGGCGCCCCCAGCTCCTCATCCTCCCTCCCCCCCTCCCTCACGACACGGGGAAGAGAGAAAAGTTACAGGGTCGCAGGATTAACAACTTGGGAAATCATCTCTTCCCCCTTTTCCCCCTCTTCACCCCACATATTCGCCCCACCACTTTGTCCCAAACGTTCTTTTCTAGCCCGCTTATTCCAGTTTCTCCTCGACAATAAACGTCCACGCCTCTTCTGCCGTCTCAAAGTAGTGGTGTTTCCCTTGATGTGTGACCCACAGTCTTGCCGGCTGCAGAATTCCAAATTTAACCTTCCTTTTGTGCAGCACCGCCTTGGCCCGATTAAAGCTTGCCCTCCTTCTCGCCACCTCCGCACTTCAATCTTGATATACGCGGATCACCGCGTTCTCCCACCTACTGCTCCGAGTTTTCTTTGCCCATCTGAGGACCATCTCTCTGTCCTTATATCGGAGAAATCTCACCACTATGGCTCGAGGAATTTCTCCAGCCCTCGGTCTTCGCGCCATAACTCGATAGGCTCCCTCCACCTCCAACGGGCCCGTCGGGGCCTCCGATCCCATTAACGAGTGCAGCATCGTGCTCACATATGCCCCAACGCCCGCCCCTTCTGCACCTTTGGGAAGACCAAGAATCCTTAAATTCTTCCTCCTCGCATTATTCTCCAGCACCTCCAGCCTTTCCACACACCTTTTGTGTTGTGCCTCGTGCATCTCTGTCTTCACCACCAGGCCCTGTATGTCGTCCTCATTCTCAGCAGCCTTTGCCTTCACGACCAGAAGCTCCTGTTCCTGGGTCTTTTGCTCCTCCTTTAGCCCTTCAATCGCCTGTAATATCGGGGCCAACAGCTCCTTCTTCAACTCCTTTTTAAGTTCTTCCACGCAACGCCGCAGGAACTCGTGTTGGTCAGGGCCCCATATTACACTGCCTCCTTCCGACGCCATCTTGCTTTGTGCCTGCCTTCCTGGCCGCTGCTCTAGAGGATCCACCGCAATCCGGCTCCTTCCTCTCCTTTTTCCATCCGTGTCCAGGGGGGATTCCCTTCTGGTTTACCGCACAGTGTTTTTAGCCGTTAAAATTGCCGTTGGGGCTCCTATTAAGAGCCCAAAAGGCCTTTCCACCGGGAGCTGCCGAAACGTACGACTTAGCTGGTCATCGCCCCACCCGGAACCTTGAGAGGATTGTTATCACCAAGGAGGTAGTGATGGGCAAGCTAATGGGGCTAAAGGTAGACAAGTCTCCTGGCCCTGAATGAATGCATCCCAGAGTGCTAAAAGAGATGGCTAGGGAAATTGCAAAGGCACTAGTGATAATTTACCAAAATTCACTAGACTTTGGGGTGGTCCCGGCGGATTGGAAATTAGCAAACGTGACACCACTGTTTAATAAAGGAGGTAGGCAGAAAGCGGGTAATTATAGGCCAGTGAGCTTAACTTCGGTAGTAGGGAAGATGCTGGAATCTGTCATCAAGGAAGAAATATCTGGATGGAAATTGTCCCATTGGGCAGATGCAGCATAGGTTCATAAAGGGCAGATTGTGCCTAACTAATTTAGTGGAATTTTTTGAGGACTTTACCAGTGCGGTAGATAATGGGGAGCCAATGGATGTGGTATGTCTGGATTTCCAGAAAGCCTTTGACAAGGTGCCACACAAAAGGTTGCTGCATAAGATAAAGATGCATGGCATTGAGGGGAAAGCATGGATAGAGGATTGGTTAATTAATAGAAAGCAAAGAGTGGGGATTAATGGGTATTTCTCTGGTTGGCAATCAGTAGCTAGTGGTGTCCCTCAGGGATCAGTGTTGGGCCCACAACTCTTCACAATTTACATAGATGATTTGGAGTTGGGGAGCAAGGGCAATGTGTCCAAGTTTTCAGACGACACTAGGATAAGTGGTAAAGCAAAAAGTGCAGAGGATACTGGAAGTCTGCAGAGGGATTTGGATAGGCTAAGTGAATGGGCTAGGGTCTGGCAGATGGAATACAATGTTGACAAATGTGAGGTTATACATTTTGGTAGGAATAACAGCAAAAGGGATTATTAGTTAAATGATAAAATATTAAAACATGCTGCTGTGGAGAGAGACCTGGGTGTGCTAGTGCATGAGTCGCAAAAAGTTGGTTTACAGGTGCAACAGGTGATTAAGAAGGCAAATGGAATTTTTACTTCATTGCTAGAGGGATGGAGTTTAAGACTAGGGAGGTTCTGCTGCAATTGTATAAGGTGTTAGTGAGGCCACACCTGGAGTATTGTGTTCAGTTTTGGTCTCCTTACTTGAGAAAGGACGTACTGGCACTGGAGGGTGTGAAGAGGAGATTCACGAGGTTAATCCCAGAGCTGAAGTTGGATTACGAGGAGAGGTTGAGTAGACTGGGCCTGTACTCGTTGGAATTTAGAAGGATGAGGGGGGACCTTATAGAAACATATAAAATTATGAAGGGAATAGATAGGATAGATGCGGGCAGGTTGTTTCCACTGGCGGATGAAAGCAGAACAAGGGGGCATACCTTCAAAATAAGGGGAAGTAGATTTAAGACTGAGTTTAGGAGGAACTTCTTCACCTAAAGGGTTGTGAATCTATGGAATTCCTTGCCCAGTGAAGCAGTTGAGGATCCTTCATTAAATGTTTTTAAGATAAAGATAGATAATTTTTTGAAGAATAAAGGGATTAAGGGTTATGGTGTTCGGGCCGGAAAGTGGAGCTGAGTCCACAAAAGATCAGCCATGATCTCATTGAACGGCGGAGCAGGCTCGAGGGGCCCGATGGCCGACTCCTGCTCCTAGTTCTTATATTGCAGGTTTTCTGCTGATGAAAGCTCGCTGTTCACAATACCGAATAAGACAAGGGATAGGAGCAGGAGACCAATCGGCCCCTCGAGCCTGTTCTACCATTCAAAGCCATCATGGGTGACCTTGGGCTTCATCTCCACTTTCCCGGCCACTCCCCACATCCCGAATTCCCCGAGACCAACAACCTGCCTCTCCCAGCCTGAAATATATTCCGCGATGGAGCTTCCGCACCCTCTGCAGTGAGAACTCCAAACATTCCCAACCCTTTGAGTGAAGAACTTTCTCCTCATCTCAGTCCTCAGTGATCCTGAGACTGTGTCCCGTGGTTTAGATTCCCGGGCCAATGGACACAAACCCTCCGTGTCCCCCCGTCACAGCTCCTCGGAATCTTGTATCTTTCCCTCTCTGAACTCGAGAGAAGATCGACACAACTTTACTCAGCCTCTCATCCCAGGGACCAATCTACTCAACCTTCACTGTTCCACCTCCAATACAACTAAACCCTTCCTTAAATATGGAGACTGAGGCCGGGATTTCCCCAGAATGTGGCCGAGTGCGATAGTGGACAGGAAAAGCAGCGTTTACCCCACTCATAGAAACACGGGGCGGGATTCTCCGTTGCCTGATGCTGAAATCGGGAAACACGATTGGGCGGAGAATAGTTTCCGACCCGAAATCGTGGGGGGCGCCGTTTCGGGGGATTTGACACCAAATCACAATTCTCCGTCACCTCGACACGGAAAGCGGGGCCAACATCGCCACGGTCTCCTGACAGCTGTGCCGCTGGCCGGGGGCTTCTGCCAGGGCAGGGGGGAGTAGCGGGGGGGGGGGGGGAGTAGCGGGGGGGGGGGGGTGGCCAGCTGGGCTGTGGGATGGGGGTGGACGGGCACCAAACTCCATTGCCGCGGCTGGCAAGGCAGCCATGCAGCTGCGCATGCCGCTGACAGCCCCACTGGGAACTTAGTGCCCCCAAGCCACCCCCTAGGTGCCCTCTGGCCCCAGACAACCCAACAGCTGGATGGGCTCCAGCACAACCAGTGCCATCTTGTTGGCTGGGATGGTGTGTGTGGGGAGTGTAATGTGTACAGGCAGCTGCAGCTTGTCAGCCTCCCGAGTGTCAATCACGGACCCGGTCAATCCTGCACCGTTTCCCATTGGGATCGATTGTGTTCCACGTGACGCCGGTTCGAACCCCTCCACAGTCGCTGGATCGGTCCAGGGTCAGCGACAGTTTGGATGTTGTGAAAGTTCACGAATCCTGACCCGACGTCAGCTCTTCGTCTCAGAAACGGAAAATCCAGCCCATAGAATTCCTACGATGCAGAAGGAGGCCATTCAGCCCATCGAGTCTGCAGAATCACAGAATAACACAGCACAGAGGGCCCTTCGGCCCATCGAGTCTGCACCGACACGAGAAACGCCCGACCTGCCGACCCAGTCCCATTCCCAGCACTTGGCCCCGGGCCTGGAATGTTGGGACGCGTTAACTGCTGATCCAGGTACTTTTTAAAGGATGCGAGGCGACCCGCCTCTCCCCCCCTCCCAGGCCGTGCGTTCCAGACCCTCACCACCCTCTGGGGAAAAAGCTTTTCCCTCAAATCCCCCCTAAACCTCCCGCCCCTCACCTGGAGCTTGTGTCCCCCTCGTAACCGACCCTTCAACTCAGGGGAAGAGCTGCTCCCTCTCCACCCTGTCCATGCCCCTCAGAATCTTGTCCACCTCGATCAGGCCGCCCCTCAGTCTTCTCTCCTCCAGCGAAAACAACCCCAGCCGATCGAAACTCTCTTCATAACTGAAATGTTCCATCCCAGGCAACTTGAAAATGTTTCCACGGGATGTGGGGGTCGCTGCTCAGCATTTATTGCCCGTCCCTAATTGCCCTTCAGAAGCTGGGGGTGAGCTGCCTTCTTGAACCGCTGCAGTCTCTGAGGTGCAGGTACATCCACTGTGCTGTTAGGGAGGGAATTGCAGGATGTTGCTCCAGCGACTGTGAAGGAACGGCGATATATTTCCAAGTCGGGATGGTGAGTGACAGAACATTGTGCAGTCATCCGCAAACATCCCCACTTCTGACCTGATGGAAGGGAGGTGACTGAGGAAGCAGCTGGAGGTGGCTGGGCCGAGGACACCACCCTGAGCAACTCCTGCAGTGATGTCCTGGAGCTGAGATGATTGACCTCCAACCACCACAACCATCTTCCTTTGTGCCGGGTCTGACTCCAACCAGGGGAGAGTTTTCCCCGGATTCCCATTTAGCTCGGGCTCCGTGATGTCATACTCGGTCAAATGCTGCTTTGATGTCTAGGGCAGTCACTCTCACCTCACCTCTGACATTCACCTCTTTGTCCATGTTTGAACCGAGGCTGTAATGGGGTCAGGAGCTGAGTGACCCTGGCAGATCCCAAACTGAGTGTCTGTGAGCAGGTTATAGCTGAGTAAGTGCTGCTGGATAGTAATCTCGGACCACGTTCCACACCACGTGGATAGTAATCTCAACCACGCTCCACACCCCGTGGATAGTAATCTCAACCACGCTCCACACCACGTGTATACTAATCTCGGACCACGCTCCACACCACGGGGATAGTAATCTCGGACCACGCTCCACACCACGTGTATAGTAATCTGGGACCACGCTCCACACCACGGGGATAGTAATCTCGGACCACGCTCCACACCACGTGGATAGTAATCTCAACCACGCTCCACACCACGTGTATAGTAATCTCGGACCACGCTCCACACCACGTGGATAGTAATCTCGGACCACTCTCCACACCACGTGAATAGTAATCTCAGACAACGCTCCACACCACGTGGATAGTAATCTCGGACCACGCTCCACACCACGGGGATAGTAATCTCGGACCACGCTCCACACCACGGGGATAGTAATCTCGGACCACGCGCCACACCATGTGGATAGTAATCTCGGACCACGCTCCCCACCACGGGGATAGTAATCTCGGACCACGCACCACACCACGTGGACAGTAATCACGGACCACGCTCCACACTCCGTGGATAGTAATCTTCTTGAAGAAAGGGACCACATTTGCTATCCTCCAGTCCTCTGGCACTATTCCTGTAGCCAATGATGACATAAAAATCAAAGCCAAAGGCCCAGCAATCTCTTCCCTGGCTTCCCAGAGAATCCTAGGATAAATCCCATCAGGCCCCGGGGACTTATCTATTTTCAGCCTGTCCAGAATTGCCAACACCTCTTCCCTACGTACCTCAATGCCATCTATTCTAATAGCCTGGGTCTCAGCATTGTCCTCCACAACATTATCTTTTATCTTTTTCCTGAGTGAATACTGACGAAAAATATTCATTTAGTATCTCGCCTGTCTCTTCAGACCCCACACACAACTTTCCATCCCTGTCCTTGACTGGCCCTACTCTTACCCTAGTCATTCTTTTATTCCTGACATAACTATAGAAAGCTTTTGTGTTTTCCTTGATCCTACCTGACAAATACTTCTCATGTCCCCTCCTTGCTCGTCTTAGCTCTCTCTTTAGATCCTTCCTCGCTACCTTGTAACTATCAAGCGCCCCAACTGAAACTTCACTCCTCATCTTCACATAGGCCTCCTTCTTCCTCTTAACAAGAGATTCCACTTCTTTGGTAAACCACGGTTCCCTCGCTCGACGCCTTCCTCCCTGCCTGACCGGTACGTACTTATCAAGAACACGTAGTAGCTGTTCCTTAAACAAGCTCCACATATCCAGTGTGCCCAACACTTGCAGCCTACTAACCCCGGCAACTATAGACCGGTGAGCCTCATGTCTGTTGTGGGTAAAGTCTTGGAGGGGATTATAAGAGACAAGATTTATAATCATCTAGATAGGAATAATATGATTAGGGATAGTCAGCATGGCTTTGTGAAGGGTAGGTCATGCCTCACAAACCTTATCGAGTTCTTTGAGAAGGTGACTGAACAGGTAGACGAGGGTAGAGCAGTTGATGTGGTGTATATGGATTTCAGCAAAGCGTTTGATAAGGTTCCCCACGGTAGGCTATTGCAGAAAATACGGAGGCTGGGGATTGAAGGTGATTTAGAGATGTGGATCAGAAATTGGCTAGCTGAAAGAAGACAGAGGGTGGTGGTTGATGGGAAATGTTCAGAATGGAGTTCAGTTACAAGTGGCGTACCACAAGGATCTGTTCTGGGGCCGTTGCTGTTTGTCATTTTTATCAATGACCTAGAGGAGGGCGCAGAAGGGTGGGTGAGTAAATTTGCAGACGATACTAAAGTCGGTGGTGTTGTCGACAGTGCGGAAGGATGTAGCAGGTTACAGAGGGACATAGATAAGCTGCAGAGCTGGGCTGAGAGGTGGCAAATGGAGTTTAATGTAGAGAAGTGTGAGGTGATTCACTTTGGAAGGAATAACAGGAATGCGGAATATTTAGCTAATGGTAAAATTCTTGGAAGTGTGGATGAGCAGAGAGATCTCGGTGTCCATGTACATAGATCCCTGAAAGTTGCCACCCAGGTTGATAGGGTTGTGAAGAAGGCCTATGGAGTGTTGGCCTTTATTGGTAGAGGGATTGAGTTCCAGAGTCATGAGGTCATGTTGCAGCTGTACAAAACTCTGGTACGGCCGCATTTGGAGTATTGCGTACAGTTCTGGTCACCGCATTATAGGAGGGATGTGGAAGCTTTGGAGCGGGTGCAGAGGAGATTTACCAGGATGTTGCCTGGTATGGAGGGAAAATCTTATGAGGAAAGACTGATGGACTTGAGGTTGTTTTCGTTGGAGAGAAGAAGGTTAAGAGGAGACTTAATAGAGGCATACAAAATGATCAGGGGGTTAGATAGGGTGGACAGTGAGAGCCTTCTCCTGCGGATGGAAATGGCTAGCATGAGGGGACATAGCCTTAAACTGAGGGGTAATAGATATAGGACAGAGGTCAGAGGTAGGTTCTTTACGCAGAGAGTGGTCAGGCCGTGGAATGCCCTACCTGCAATAGTAGTGAACTCGCATTGAGGGCATTTAAAAGTTTATTGGATTAGCATATGGATGATAATGGCATAGTGTAAGTTAGATGGCTTTTGTTTTTTGACTTCCCATGTCGGTGCAACATCGTGGGCCGAAGGGCCTGTACTGTGCTGTATTGTTCTATGTTCCATGTTCTATGATATCCCTAAAGCTTTCTATAGATATGTCAGGAGTAAAAGAATGACAAGGGTAAGAGTAGGACCAGTCAAGGACAGTAGTGGGAAGTTGTGTGTGGAATCCGAGGAGATAGGAGAGGTGCAAAATGAATATTTTTTGTCAGTATTCACACAGGAAAAAGACAATGTTCTCAAGGAGAATACTGAGATTCAGGCTACTAGACTAGAAGGGCTTGAGGTTCATAAGGAGGTGTTAGCAATTCTGGAAAGTGTGAAAATAGATAAGTCCCCTGGGTCGGATGGGATTTATCCTAGGATTCTCTGGGAAGCTAGGGAGGAGATTGCTGAGCCTTTGGCTTTGATCTTTAAGTCATCTTTGTCTACAGGAATAGTGCCAGAAGACTGGAGGATAGCAAATGTTGTCCCCTTGTTCAAGAAGGGGAGTAGAGACAACCCCGGTAACTATAGACCAGTGAGCCTTACTTCTGTCTGACTTACAGGTCGGCGCAACATCGAGGGCCGAAGGGCCTGTACTGCGCTGTAATGTTCTATGTTCTATGTTCTTTGTGCCCTGTTATTACAGACAAAATATACCCCAATATAAGGAGTGAAACGGCAATGTCTTCTGAGAACCATAGATCTGAAAATGTGGAATTACTCGTGAGATTCAGTCAGCCTGTCAATGAGGAGGAATGAATAAGTCTCTGCGATGGGAATGAATTACATTTGTAAACTGAACTTACATCAAAATAATGGGAACAATTACTATATCCCAACCTAACCCCTTCTGGGTGATTGCTAACCAGGCTTATGGATCCATTCGGAATAACAGTAGGCAGGAGGTGAATTTGGAAAGGGTGTTTGTTTGCGTCATATTTATGTTGATACCATTCTCTAAAAGTATTCCATGCATAACCTGCAGATTCCCAATGTTGGACGTAATCAGTAAAATTAATTTGCCATTCGGAGTTCCAACATGTCTGCTCCTGCACGGATATGGGAAGAGCGTCTGCACTCTGAGAAACATACCAGGCAGCAGTTTCTGAAACGCTAAAAGGAAGGGGAATGAAAGGGATACCTCCCTCTGAGTGGGTAGGGATTGCAGTACATTCCCAGCACCCGGAAATATTAAACCTTTCAGCATAAATGTCAGACATTTGAAGAAAAGAATTGTCATGTAACCGTTTAGTCAGGCCTGCTAAGCAGACCATGCAACTGAAAATCAATAATGTGGCAAACACTTTTACGGATAATTATTCTGATGCGCTTCACATGCGACGTGTGAATCCAGTTTTTCTTTCCTTGGAGTCTCACGGCCAATTGTGTAGTCGGAAGAATTTGGTAGGGACCCTCCCACTTGGCCCCGAGAGGGTCCCTTTGCAATTTCTTTCAATAATCCGCTTCGCCAGGCACTATATTATGTCCACCTTCCAAAAGATCGCCCCAGCTGCAGAAACCTGTTCAGAAGCAGAACTAACAGCATTTGTTAGATTTTGACAATAACTAAGTCATGCATCACTCATTAAATGACAGTCTGCCTTTCGTAAGTCAATAGTTCCTGGCAGGGACATGGGTTTGCCTGTGATGACCTCAACTGGGCTTAGGCCTGTTGTTCTGTTTGAGGTTGCTCTCATACTGCACAGTACGAGGGGCAAAGCTTAAATCCAAATCATGCCTTCTTGGCTGTATTTGCACAGTCGTTCTTTTAAAGTCCGGTTCATGCCTTCCACTAGTCCGGATGATTCTGGATGATAAGGACAATGCAAATTCCAATCAATGTTCAGTAATCTGCACACCTCCTGGCATACAGCACCCGTAAAGTGGGTTCCATTATCTGAATCAATGCTAGCTGGTACTCCCCATCTGGGAATATAATCTTTGCATAGGACTTTGGCTATATTGGTGGAAGTAGCCTTTCTGGCTGGAGCAGCTTCTACCCATCTATAAAATGTATCTACTAGCACCAGGACCTCAGTGTATCTTTGGAACGGAGGAAGGGAGATGTAATCGACCTGTATGTGCTGAAATAGTCCTGGAGGGGCAGGAGCTCTTAGTGGAGGCATCTTTGTGACAGGTCCTAAGTTGTTCTTTTGACATATAACACGGCGGTCTGATACCAATTGTGCATGTTTTTTGAATCCTTTGCCACACCAACTCCTGTGGAATCGATCCATCATCTGTTGAGGGGCTAAATGCCCCCAGGAATGGATTTGTTGTGCCAGGAATGGCACTGCTGATCCAAGACGAGGCCTGCTGTATGCATCACAGCTCAACATGTGGCTTCCATGGCTGTGAGGCAGCTGCCATATGCCAGTGCAACATTGTTGAGTTTGGCAGAGTAAATATCCGACAGGTCTTAACTGGTCACCATGTTCTTGGGATGGTGCTGCTGTCATGTAGCTGTCTTTAGCTGGTTTAGCTCACTGGGCTAAATCGCTGGCTTTTAAAGCAGACCAAGGCAGGCCTCCCGTACCAGCCTCCCCGAACAGGCGCCGGAATGTGGCGACTAGGGGCTTTTCACAGTAACTTCATTGAAGCCTACTCGTGACAAGAAGCGATTTTCATTTCATTTCATTTTCATTTCATTTCATTTCATTTCATTTCTCATGAACAAACGTAGTGAAAGATCTTCTATTGTGTTGTAGCCACCTAAAATGGCTGATTCCCGATTAATTTGGCCAAAACCCGATGTAAAATGGCTCACCGAAAAGTCTGATGGGAAAAGCAGCCAACAGGACACAAACGGACAGCTGCAGACAGAATAGCGTATTCGGCTCTGGGGAAGTCGGCCCAGACCGATACCTGCGACCATTAGCAGCACATCAACCCAGACATCTGCAGTTTAATCGGCTATCCCCGGGAACAATTGCAACATATTAGCAATTGAATGCCGGGCCAGACCTCTCGGCGCCAGCAGTGGCCGAAACAAAGACAGGTGAACGGCCACCCACCGATCAAGGAATCGCCCCATTATTGGGGCATATCGAACCCAGTGATTGGGAACAAGTCCAATCACTTGGGACCAGGGTCAAGGTCCGCCCCGAGAGGCGGGAGGCCCCTGGGAACTATAAGAGTAAGGGGCCAAGTTCAGATCGGCCCTTCTCTCCCTTCTTCTCCTCGCAACCTTCGCAAGAACCATCAACAAGAAACCGTAAGTTTGGCTCCAGCGATCGCTACCCGATAGAGACTCCTAGCCATCGCCCTGTATCAGCCTTTTGAATCCCGCAGGCCAGACCCAATTCGATAGGCCATTCGTTCCCTGACCTGGTGGGCCATTTCCAAAGTTAAGTATTGGCCAGTAGTGGTAGGTAGTAGTCTAGAAAGTAGGATTATTGTGTAAGTATTTATTTCTGTATATAGTAAATGACCGTTGATTTTAATCTTACTAAGCGGTGTGCTGACTTATTAATCATAACTCGAGCTTGAACCACGTGGCGGTATCAGAAAGATACCTGGCGACTCGTGAGCAAAGGTGACAGAATTAGTGCTAATAAAACGAAGGCTAATAAGAGCAACATTTTGGCGACATCCTGACGGGACCCGATCTAGAACCACTCCGGGAGAACCCAAGAAATTTGAATAGAATCCAATTGGAAACAACAAAAAAAACCCCACAAGTGTTCAAGCGGTTCTGGTTAATAATTCACAATTCGGAAGTGTGTGCATGCATGCGAAACTAACAGGGCTATAAGGTAAAACTGATAGATTTTTGTTGCGTCAAAACTGTCGGAAGTCTGTATTTTCGGAAATTAGCGCAAGCCGTACCCGCATCTACGACACCACCTTAGCCCCCTGTTCCAAATTTAACCGAAGCAAGCAGATAGGAGAGATAGCCATGCAGGCAATGCAACGCCTCATGAATCCCGAGGAATTTGCGGTCGCAGCGTCCAGCAGCAGTAGAGTGGGACAGTGTCCCATTTGGGAAGAGGAAATTCGGAAATACCTCAAGGGCAAAGGATGGCCCATGTGGAATGATTTCTGTAATAATGACGACTCAGGTCCCGGAAGTATAGGGCATACTTGGTGGGAGAACATGAGTGAAATCCACAAAAAGAACTTAACAAAAGCTAGCAAGCCGATGGCAATCGTGTCCTGTCTGGCACAATTGCGAGGCACAGAGGAGGTCGTCAGGACGCTCCGCAAAGAAGTAGAGGGCATACATCGCATGAGTAAAGTCGATGTATGTGAGGTGGAGAAAGAGAATTTAGAGTTAAGGAGGAAATTGGCAGCAAAGGATGAAGAGGTGGCTGACCCCAAACGGGGTCACCAGTCTTGTCTGGCGCATTTAAGCAGTTTCCAATCCCATTACGAAAAGGCTTATCAGGACACGCAGCGTGCAGTCCTGGTAAAGAAAGAGACAGAGAAGCAGGTAGAGACGCTACAGAAACAATGTAGTGATCTCAAGGCAGCCTTGAGAGCGCTCCACGCTGCAACCATAGAACAAAGACAGAGCACCTTAGACCATGCGAAGTGCCGGAAGCAAATTGCAGACCTGTAATCACTGCTTTCTGTCCAAAAGGGATTCCAAGAAACCTTTGGGGAAAGTTTAGAACAGGGAGACGGCCCTGATTGGGAAGAATTGCAGGAAACAGCGCAGAGATATGTTCAGGGAACATGTACGCAGGGAAAGCCCCAAAGGAGAAAAGCACCCCCACCCCCCACACAGCAGGTAGTTCAGGCTCCGATGAACCCTGTAACAACCCACCGCACAGCCACATCAGAAGAGGCGGAATTCCTATATTCCATCGCCCTCATAGTGACCCAATTACGGGACACGTGTGCAAAAATCCCACCGTTCCTCCCCGCTTCAGACCCACACCATTTCTTTGCCACCGTCAAACACCAGGTGACCATGTACGGCCTGGATGAGAGAGAGCATGTAAAGCTCATGATTCTAAGCTTAGACCCATCGGTAGCAGCAGCCCTTCCCGACCCACAGAACGTAGGAGGAGGCACCCTTGCAGAAATGCATACCGCGATCCTGGATGCGATCGGGTATAACCGGGGTGACCCCGTAGATGGCCTAAATAAGTGCAGGCAGAAGAAGTCTGAACACCCCACAGCAAACAACAAAGAACAAAGAAATGTACAGCACAGGAACAGGCCCTTCGGCCCTCCAAGCCCGTGCCAACCATGCTGCCCGACTAAACTACAATCTTCTACACTTCCTGGGTCCGTATCCCTCTATTCCCATCCTATTCATGTATTTGTCAAGATGCCCCTTAAATGTCACTATCGTCCCTGCTTCCACCACCTCCTCCGGTAGCGAGTTCCAGGCACCCACTACCCTCTGCGTAAAAAAACCTGCCTCGTACATCTACTCTAAACCTTGCCCCTCTCACCTTAAACCTATGCCCCCTAGTAATTGACCCCTCTACCCTGGGGAAAAGCCTCTGACTATCCACTCTGTCTATGCCCCTCATAATTTTGTAGACCTCTATCAGGTCTCCCCTCAACCTCCTTCATTCCAGTGAGAACAAACCAAGTTTATTCAACCGCTCCTCATAGCTAATGCCCTCCCTACCAGGCAACATTCTGGTAAATCTCTTCTGCACCCTCTCTAAAGCCTCCACATCCTTCTGGCAGTGTGGCGACCAGAATTGAACACTATACTCCAAGTGTGGCCTAACTAAGGTTCTATACAGCTGCAACATGACTTGCCAATTCTTATACTCAATGCCCCGGCCAATGAAGGCAAGCATGCCGTATGCCTTCTTGACTACCTTCTCCACCTGTGTTGCCCCTTTCAATGACAGCGTTTGCAGGATGCATATGGATTCACTTTGAAGCCATTTTCGGAAACATAGACCGTGCCCATTTGTCCGCAGACAATATGGCCAAATGGACCCGCACCCTTATCTCCCATGCCACAGAAGCAGGACAGAATGCCTGTAGTAGTTATGATCCCTCGGAGGAGGCTCATAACGAGAAGTGGGTGATTAAAAGATTGTCCCGCGTTTGGGAACAGTCTGCTCACAATCGACCCGCCGCTAAAACCACCGAGGAAAAGCAAGCCGCCGCAGACATGCAGGCAGTAAAAGCCACACCTCACAACCCCGCCTGGGTAAATGAGGGAAAGAACAGCCCCCCAACAAAACCGCAAGAATGCTACAATTGTGGACAGTTGGGACATTTTGCCAAAGAGTGCAATGCCCCTAAAAAGCCAACGAGAGCCCAACAGACAGGCACTCTCAGTAAAAAAAAGGCAGAGCCCATACATAGTGTTAGTGCCCGTTCGGATCAGACGGACTTGACCGGAACGGACTGACGGTGTACAGGCTCCCCCAGTTGGGTCTGCGATACCCTTTGGGATAGGACAGGACGACCCGTAGTCGCAGCGAAAATTCGGGGACAGCCTATCGAGTTTCTTTGGGACACAGGAGGGTCCCGCACCACCTTAAATTCCTCCACCCTTGGTCAGGACATGTGGCCCACCACAGCCACTATCACCCTCAGCGGCTTCACAGGCCACTCACAGCAGGGACACAGCCCCTGTACCCATCCAAATAGGAAACATTACCACAAAACAACCCGTAGTGTTAGTCGACCTGCCCCACACAGCAGAACACATTCTGGGAATCGACTTTATGAATTCCCACCACCTATCCTTCGATCCAGTCAACCAGTGTGTCTGGAAGATGGCGAAATCCGCTAGAGCCCCCGCAACGCTCAACATAGGGGACTGAATGAACAAAATTAGCGCAGTGGGCGAGTTTTGGTTCAACCCCACCACACTCAGCACGGACCGGCAGGTTAGGGCAGTCCTGCAAAAGAACCGGGCAGCATTCGCGACTCACAAGCACGACTGTGGACGGATGACTGGCTCCGTACAAATAACAGGACCAGAGCCTAGACCCCCAAAACAGTACGGATTCCCCCTAGAAGCAGAGGGAGAAATCCTTAAGGTTATAGAGAGCTTATTAGAGCAGGGCGTACTAAGATTGGTAGCCTCAACTAATAATGCCCCGATTTGACCAGTGAGAAAGCCCGACGGATCATGGGGCTTGACCATTGATTACCGGGAACTCAATAACGTCACCCCCGCAGCAGCCCCCACCGTAGCAACAAGTCCCGAGACCATGCTCAAACAGGGACTCCATGCCCGATATTTCACGGTTTTGGACGTCAGTAATGGATTCTGGTCCATTCCATTGGCAAAGGCGTGCCAGTATAAATTTTCCTTCACTTTCCGAGCGCAGCAGTACACGTGGACATGCCTGCCACAAGGCTCTGTAAGGTTTTGGGGCAATTCGGCCCTTTTGGAGAAACTCAGAGACTGTAAACTGACTTTCCAGCCAAGGGAACAGAACCAGTTTTCCCAGCAGGCTTGGTCCGCTGAGCTGAGTGGGGACATAAGCACATAAATATTTACAAACACCCCCCTAGGAGCTACAAGGAAGAAGGAGCCAGACAACAAGATAACATCAAGACACAGACAAAGGGGCACGGGAATACACAGGAGGCTTGCATGCAAGCAGGACAATGGGATGGTCATAGCCCCATGCAAATGCAAATGACCTGGCCTCCACCAGAGCAGAATCCAATTAACACCCCATCAACATAGCGAGGTGAGAATAGCAGCCATCTCCGGAGCAGCTGGAAGACACTGAAATTCTCCACAGAAGAGCCTAACCTCGTTAAAACTAGAAATCAGACTGTCTGAGTCCAGCATATTGCGCTGGAAAAGCCCCTAGAAAATCAGAGGTCTGAAAAAACCAAGTTGGAGGCGGACCTGGGGGAGGTACTCCAAGCTTGACAGAAGCTGCCGGCAGAAACTCACTGAAAGAAGGGGGCGGAGCCAGCGCCAAATTCAAATCGCGCAGGTCTGCCTAGCTGGAAGAAGCGGACCTGCAAGGAATACCCGGAAACATACAGCTCTGACCGGCTCAAAGGGGGCGGGACCAGCGGGAACTTTAAAACTTACCTTTTTCAATGCAAAAGGGGCTGGCCGATCACAGAACAAAGCCAGGTAAAGCAATATAAAAGGGGCTGTGTTTTCAATTGGGGGTCTCTTCGTTCTTGGCTCGACCTCTGCACCCCTGACTTGACCTCTGCAGCCTGTGACCGTAAGTACCCCGCAGCAGCTTGCGAAGCTCCCTTGACTTTAATAGTGGTTGAGGCTTTGGGGAAGGGAACTTGTTTTTGTGCCTTGTGATATTGCTAAAACCTGTGTAAGCATAAGAATTTTCGTTGTGTCCGCTATATTACTTTTGAATATACATAGTGTATATTAGAGCATAAGATTTTATTGTGTTTCTTCTGTTGATGATTTTGACCTGGGTTTTACAATAAACCTTGATTTGATGCTAATTGGAGTCGTTTAAATTCTTCAATCCTTCACCAGCGATCTCTGACCAAGTCATTGTTAAAAATACTCCTCACCTTAATTCCGGGTTCAAGAATCGAGGGTCATCTTGAGCGATTCACTCAGGACAGACTGCTGGTTAGGAAATAAACAGCAGTGTCCTATTCTCTCTCTTGGGAAAGCTACTCTAGTGGAGTAGGAACCGGGTGGGTGTTGTACCACCGGCAAGAGAGAGAGTCACCTGGGTA
Source organism: Scyliorhinus torazame (assembly GCF_047496885.1). Taxonomy (NCBI): domain Eukaryota; kingdom Metazoa; phylum Chordata; class Chondrichthyes; order Carcharhiniformes; family Scyliorhinidae; genus Scyliorhinus; species Scyliorhinus torazame. Next base: position 32,880,512 of record NC_092733.1, on the reverse strand, counting down.
TTGGTAGGGGTCTGGAGATCTGTGTGATATAAGTCTCAGGCTGTCGGTTAGGAATAAACGGCAGGCTTGAGTCAGTGCTCTCTTCAGTGGAAGTGTCCCAGTGCGACATCCCCTGGCCTCTGAAGTTTCAGTGCCAGCTGGAGAGAGACACACACAGATATTCAAACCCCAGATATCGGCCCAGTAGTGGAGTAGCGGAGATGGCACCCTCTACAGCTTCCACAACTCCCCCTCCATTTTCCACCGACAGCTGGCAAATGGTTTAGCTAAATTGTCTCGCCCCGAATGTCTGGTACAGTATGTAGATGATCTACTGCTGCAGACAGACACTAAGGAAGAGCACATTGAGCTTCTGTCCGAACTCCTGGAATTACTACATTCCATTGGCTGTAAAGTCAACCCCCAAAAAGGCCCAGATATTGGAAGAAAAAGTGATATATTTGGGAACTATTATCACACACGGCAAACGCGAGATCGAGCACAAAAAAATTGACTCGATCGCTAAACTGCCCCTTCCCCAACACGTTTCAGCCCTCCGGTCGTTTTTAGGACTGGTTGGCTACTGCCGAAACCACATTGACGGTTTCGCCAGCAAGGCAGCGCCCCTCTTAGACCTCCTAAAGAAAGGAGCCCCCTGGGAATGGCTTCCGCAGCATACGGATGCTGTGGAATCATTAAAACAGGCGCTCATAGCCGCCCCCGCACTACAGGTTCCAGACCCGCTTTCCCCTTACGCCATAGAGGTAGCGACCACAGACCGCACCCTTTCGGCCGTGCTCCTGCAGGGACGGCACGACCAGCTAAGACCCGTAGCTTATGCCTCCCGGATTTTAGATGCTGTGGAGCAGGGATTCTCAGCCTGGGAGAGGCACCTGCTCGCAGTTTTCTGGGCAGTCCAGTACTTTTCATTACCGGGCTGAACCTCCTCACCATCGTGACCGAGCACACCCCCACCCAACTTTTACTAGACGGACGACTTAACGACGGTCCCGTCAGCCAAATCCGCGCTGCTAGGTGGACCCTTCTCTTACAAGGACGGGACATCACAGTAAAACGGACAAAGACTCACACATACTTAGCGGACAATTTACAATACCCGGGAACCCCCCATGAGTGTGAAATAATCTCGCCCCACCATAATACAGGCCCCTTTGTAGCCAGAACACCCCCCAGAAAATTAGCAAATCCATCTCGGAGCCCCCCTCACCCGGACACGTGTGACCCCATTAGGATTTATGTGGATGGATCTTCCACAGTCCTGGATGGGCAACGCATAACAGGTTGTGGGATTTATGTTGAGGACGCGCAGGGACGCGCCCTCGAGGAAATCACAGTAAAGCTCCCCGGACACTGAGGCGCGCAGGCGGCAGAGCTCGCGGCCATCGCGTACATAGTAGACCACCCAGATTCCTTCCCCAGCCCAGCAGACATATATTCAGACAGTCTATACGTCTGCAACAGCCTCACTGAATTTCTGCCCCTCTGAGAAACAAGAGGATTTGTTTCCGCGGATGGGAAACCCCTCCCCTCAGCCCCATTACTCCGCCATATTCTGAGAAAAGCCCAGAGCAGGACTTTTGGCGTTATAAAAGTCCGCAGCCACCATCGTTCCTCCCCCCCTGGAAATGTAAAAGCCGACGCACTGGCTAAGGCAGGATCCAGGCATGGGTACTTTTGGAAGCCCCCTGAGTGTGCCCCAGTGAGTGCGCCAGTGAGTGCAGTTCAGGTCACGCAGACTAGGATCGAGGATCTAGTGGAGGCCCAGAAGCAGGATAGTGCTCTCACTGAGATCGTGAAAGGGAAGTTTCCAGCCTCATACGGGAGGTACAGAAAGACAATAACCACACATGACGGTGTGGTGCTAAAGGACACCCTTTATGTAGTTCCTGAGCAGGATAGGAACCAATTAATCTGTTTATTCCATGATGGTCATGAACACCAGGGAATCGATCCCACCACAGCCCACCTCAAACAGCTTTGTTGGTGGCCTAATCTCAAAGAAGATGTATCCCATTACCATTGAGAATTGCCTCATCTCAGATAGATACAACCCAGATAGATATGCCAATAAGGCACAACTCAGCCACACCCGACCCGTTAACAGCCCCTGGACTAACCTCCAGATCGATCTTATAGGTCCATTGCCCCCTTGCAGGAATGGCTATAAATATGTTCTGGTGGTCATAGACACTTTTACCAAGTGGGTGGGAGCATTTCCAGCCCGCACCAACACCGCGAAAACCACCGCCAAAATCCTAACCCACCACATCTTCACAAGATGGGGACTCCCCCGCAGTATTGAATCGGACCAAGGTTCTCACTTTACAGGACGGGTCATGCAGAACGTCGTCACGATATTTGGCATAAGCCAAAAATTTCACGTTGCGTACCACCCTCAGTCGAGTGGTATAGTGGAGCGCATGAATCGGACCCTAAAAACCACCCTCCGAAAAATGGTCCAGCAGAACAACACCACTTGGGATTCGGTCCTCCCCTTTGCGCTGATGACTTTGCGTAACACTGTTTCCACCTCCACAGGTTACACCCCACACACCCTCATGACCGGACGCCCCATGAAAGGGACAGAGTACTTATTGGGTTTAGACCTGACCAGCCCTGAAGTCACGGCCCTCACCCACGAGAAAGCCGTTGAACAATTACTTGCGAATATAAAAACGGCTCAGTTAGCAGCCGCTGTTAAACTGGGCATTAAAAGAAAACAGAGCAAGGCCTGTTTTGATAAGGCAGTACATGCCACGGAGTATAATATAGGACAACAAGTGATGTTGTCTGTGTGTAACCCCAGCACATTTCTGTCTCCGAAATATCTCGGGTCCGTACTCCATTACGGATAAAGTAAGCCCATCGGTATACAAAATCAAATACCCAAATGGTCAGACTGCCTGGTTTCACATAAACCAGCTAAAGGTTTATGGAGCTCAGTCAAACCACGCCCACCACGTCATGCTTGACGCAGCAGACCAAACCCCGCCCACAGCCAACGTAACCACACCAACCCCCCCCACGTCCAGCCCAGACACTGACTCGCCCCCGACTCCACCCACAGAAGTTACACTCCGCCCCGGAACGCCCACAGGCTGCAGCAGCACAGACAGCGACTGTGACGACAGCCACAGCACGCCTCCCTACTATCCTGGTCCCACACCCAGTGACTCCGAGTTCGACTCCAGTGACCCCTTCCTCATCACTTACTGAAATAAACCCCACCACCGACCACCGAACCGCACGAACGACCCCGACTTTGTTCCCACCCAACTCGACCCAACTCATTGGCACCGCGACAACTCCTGCAGACTCGTCCGCAACGACGAGAACAACCCCAACTCACACCACGCAGCCCTTTCCGCCCTAATTCACTCCAGAGTTTGGCACCCGGGAGACGGTGACGACCTCGGGTCTGACTCCCAAGCCGCCAACCCCTTTGCGACCCTGTTCGCAACAGAGAACTGAGGTGTCCACATGATGATTTAAAGGAGACACTTGGTGAAAAGTGTTGCCCTTCCTGATGGAACCTGCAGGATGTTTTACGTTGTTTGTATGTTTGTTTAATGTTGTTCGTCCAACAGGAGAATGTTCTCACCGCCACACACCCATTCACCTGAACTTTTTAACTTTTCCCACTGACACCCACCGCCGCCACATGCCCATTCGGCTGAAACCTCTGAGGACTTGCCTCAGACACCCACCGAGACCAGACGCTTGTTCAGAGGAACTGGCTTTTCAGCTGATACTTGTTCGGGTATCAGACACCCGATCGTAACTGCTCTTCTGATTGGATGGTAGAATCAGAACAGTAACCCCACCATGATGACTACATTTTTGTCCGTTCTTGTCGGTTGCTCAGGCAGTGGAGACACGGCGTGAGACCCGCCCTGCCTGGGGACCCCCCCATTGGTCAAAAACGCTCGGGTAGGGGACATACGGTATTGGTAGCCGTCCTACCCGGGGACTCCATCCAAATCTTACCCGTCGCGGCCCATACGCACCTCATTCGACCTTTCCCTTTCAAAAACAGTTTTATTTATTTAAGCAACCTTTGGGTTGCCGCCAAATGCTATTTACATCCTAGAACATTTGGATGATAAACTTAGCACTGGTCCACCATTGGGAAGTGGGCCATGTCCTAACATTTGTTTTGAAAAAAAATGGGGGAGAAGTCACATATAGTGACCAATTATAAGGGTTTAATTGGCCCCAAGGACAGACACACTAACACACCTGATATTAAACCAAGGTAGTTACACACACTACGCTTGTCTTACAGAACTCCAGAAGCTCCAAGACCGGAGAAAAACAGCGAACACAGAGAAAGAAAAGAAAGAGGACAACCATGAGGACTTCGGTCATCGTGCTCAACATCTTTTTGGACATTTGGTTGCACGGGAACGCGGACCCCATTACTCCTAACCTCCCTGCCGTTAATGTTTCACTGCCCCGCAGTACCGAGGGCCCAGTCACCAGCATTATCCTGGTGTGCCAAGTTCATAACTTGGTACTCCCTGTCGTACGTTATCGAGGCACTGTTGGCATTGGCCATACTCTGCTGTGCAGTACAGACCATGCGCCTCCGAAAGTGGAAAAGGAGAGCGTACCGCACTCGAACCCCAGTATATCGGATCCGATCCCCTATATTCGGTTATGACCAGACCTCAGACCCCCGCGACCTATGAAACCAGAATAATAAAGAGCATTCACTTGCGTTATTACTGTAAATAAAGAGATGTACAAAACTTGTCATGAACAAAAAAAAATGTATGATCCTGAGCTTGACTGCCAAGTCAGGAAAGAGTATATTAAATGTTGTGATTATTGTTGTATGTTTTACGAAGATAGTATAATGCAATGTTTATGGAGTATAGCGTATTAAGGTAAAAATATTAGAGGTTCCTAGTTTAATTGTTAATACATACCCCTGCCAGACATAGCGCCCCCAAGAATTGTTTAGGTAAATTTTTGTGCATAGCTAGGGTCAGAGTAGTGGCCATGTAGGAGGTGCCCCCCCCCCCCCCCCCACCCCGGTCAGGGGACGGAAAGGACAAAAGTTATGTGATCCTTCACGCTTCGCGTTAGGATCACAAGGAGGGTCTGTAGCCACCTAAAATGGCTGATTCCCTATTAATTTGGCCAAAACACGATTTAAAATGGTTCACCGAAAAGGGAAAAGCAGCCAACAGGACACAAACGGACAGCTGCAGACAGAATAGCGTATTCGGCTCTGGGGATGTCGGCCCAGACCGATACCTGCGACCATTAGCAGCACATCAACCCAGACATCTGCAGCTAAATAGGCTATCCCCGGGAACAATTGCAACATATTAGCAATTGAATGCCGGGCCAGACCTGTCGGCGCCTGCAGTGGCCGAAACAAAGACAGGTGAACGACCACCCCCCGATCGGGGAATCGCCCCATTATTGGGGCATATCGAACCCAGTGATTGGGAACAGACAGAGTAACCACACTTAAGTTAGCAGAGAGTCGAACTCACAGAGAACTGTGCTAACTGTGCTACTGTTCAATAAACCTGATTGAACTAACTTCAAGGTCTGGAGTATCTTTCTGATCTAAACTGCATCCAGTTGCAGCCAGTGTTAGTCCAGTGTACCGAACACGACATGATACCAGGAGACTACTAATTTGAGGGGCTTACCTCAGTCGTTCCGTGATGACCAGCGAATGTATCCCGGCCCCATGGAGAAGATTCCGGCTCCTCACCAGCTCAGGACCTCCGGCAATCTCAGTGCCAACTGGCGGACATTCAAACAAAAGTTTCTGCTGTACATCGCAGCCTCAGACCTCGAGGATGCGTCTGATGCAAGAAATATCGCGCTTGTCCTCTCAACAGCGGGTGATCAAGCCATCCAACTCTTCAACTCTTTTCACTTCACCGAAGGCCAGGACAAGACAAAGTTTCAGACCATCCTGGACAAGTTGGATAGTCACTGTGAAGTGGACACCAATGAAATCTTCGAGCGCTACACATTCAAACAATGTCTTCAAGGTAAAGATGAATCTTTCAGTGCCTTCTTAACTAACCTCCGCCTGCTAGCGCTGTCCTGCAACTTTGGTGATATTGCTGATCCATGATCAGAGACCAAATCATGTTTGGAGTTCACTCTGATCCTCTGAGAGAGCAGCTCTTAAAAATCAAGCACGTGACCCCGCCAGACGCGATTGAAACATGCACAGTGCATGAGCACGCAAGAAATCGGTATTCCCAATACAAATCGGCTGCAAATGACAAACTTGCCTCCCACGAGGCGGAGAGTGTGCAGGCCATCTCCCAGATGCAGCGCCTCAGCATTGAAGACAGCGGCCATCTCGTGCGCTTTTCCCGGAGCCCCACGCATGCGCGATGCGAACGGGATAACGAAGCGGCCGACACCCACACTGCGCAGGTGCAGACGTCTGCCGACCGCACTGCGCAAGTGCGACGACGTACACCGCGTCACGACGCCGATGTCATGATGTGTCCGAACTGCGGCAACGCCCACTTAAAGGGACACTGCCCTGCAAGAGGTAGGCGATGTTTAAACTGCGGGAAGCCTGGACACTATGCAGCCTTGTGCAGGTCTGCACCACCAGTCAGGGGCCAGCGATCCCAATTCCGACGACGGCGCGTCCAGAATGTGCAACGACGATTACAGGATTCTGATCCTGGCAGTACAATGGATCCAGAGGACGAGTGCCTGGAGTCCGCCTACCGAGTGGGCATCATTACCACCGTGAACATGCCACACCTAACTCACCTCGCATTCAGTCCATCCTCGCTGGGGATTCGGAGGACGAATGGCGTGCGGTGTCGCAGGTCAACCGCTGCTCCATCCAGTCCAAGCTGGACACAGGTGCTTCTGCCAACCTCCTCTCACAGGCAGACTTCAAACGCATCAAGAAGCCCCCCCCCACCCCAAGGTCCTTACAGCAGCCTGCCAGCTCCTGGACTATAACGGTAATGCCATCACGGCACTGGGGCCCTGCCATCTACTCGTCTCCAACCGGAGCACCCACGCACGGCTAAGGTTTGAAATTGTCGCCGGACAGGGCATCCCTACTGGGCGCGCGTGCCTGCAAAAAGCTAAACCTGGGGCAACGGATTTATTCAACGACATCCTCCAACTTGGATCTTCAAGCTGGCATTGACGACATCCTCGCTCAGTGTCCAGATGTTTTTGACGGGATGGGCACTTTGCCATATCGGTACAAGATCCTACTGCGACCTGATGCCAAGCCAGTGGTCCATGCACCACGCCGGGTCCCGGCTCTGCTGAAGGAGCGCCTGAAGGAACAGCTCAAGGAGCTGCAGCAGCAGGGGATCATTTCCAGGGTAACCGAACCGACTGACTGGGTCAGCTCGATGGTGGTGGTTAAAAAACCCTCTGGAGACCTGCGCATTTGCATTGATCCCAAGGATCTCAACCAGAATATAATGCGTGAACACGACCCCATCCCGAAGCAGGAGGAACTCACCAGTGAGATGGCACATGCACGGTTTTCCACAAAGTTAGATGCGTCACATGAATTCTGGCAAATCCAGCTGGATGAGTCCAGCAGAAGGCTCTGCACCTTCAACACACCGTTTGGCAGGTACTGCTACAACCGTATGCCGTTCGGCATCGTCTCGGCATCGGAGATATTTCATCGCATCATGGAGCAGATGATGAAGGGCATCGAAGGGGTTCGTGTGTATGTGGACGACGTCATCATATAGTCCACGAGCCCTGAGGAGCATGTTTCCCGTCTCCAGCAGGTATTCCGCCGTGTGCACGCCAATGGCCTGAAGCTGAACAGGGCCAAATGTTGCTTTGGCATGTCGACACTCAAGTTCCTCGGAGACCAGATCTCTCAGCAGGACGTGTGCCCCGACACAGACAAGGGCAAGGCCATCGCAGCCATGAAGGTCCCAGAAGACAAGAGGGCTGCATTTCGCTTCCTGGGCATGGTCAATTTTCTGGGCAAGTTCATCCCAAACATCGCCTCACACACCACGGTCCTACGAAACCTAGCGAAGAAGTCCACTGTCTTCGAGTGGAAGGCGGCCCATCAGGCAGAGGGGTTGGAGCTGAAAGCCAAGCTCACCACTGCACCCATATTGGCATTTTGCGACCCAGACAGGGAAACGAAAAACTCGACAGATGCGAGTCGGGATGGCATCGGTGCGGTCCTGCTGCAACGCGATGACACCTCATCCTGGGCACCGGTTGCCGACGCATCAAGGGCAATGACGCCCACCGAACAAAGGTATGCACAAATTGAGAAGGAATACCTGGGCCTTCTCACTGGCATTCTCATGTTTCACGACTATGTCTACGGCCTGCCGACATTCACAGTCGAGACGGATCACAGGCCCCTGGTCCACATTATCCACAAGGACCTGAATGACATGACGCCTCGGTTGCAGCGCATCCTCCTCAAACTCGGAAGGTACGACTTTGACCTGGTCTACACGCCTGGCAAGGAGCTCATCATTGCCGATACTGTAGCCATCTGGGATGGCCACACCCGGTTACAAAATGGACACTTGCAAAGAATGTAGGGAAAATTGGGCAATACTGAGAAACAAGCAGGTGCAAGGTCTTTCTGTTGATTAGAACCTCAGCCCTCAGACAGGACAGAAACTGCTAAGCAATCTACACACTAATGAGCCATCTCCGGGGACAAAAGGGAAACATTTAGATAACAATGTTAAGGCAGACACCCCGACGCCAGAGGAGACTAAAACAAAGCAGACCAACGGTCACCTAGGACACGCCCAGCACCCAGGGAACCACCCCTCTATTGGAGGAAGATCGATACGAATGATTGGGAAAGGCCCAATTAATTGAGGCCAAGTTCAAGGCCCGCCCAAAAGCGCGCAAAGCCCTTTTTCGTATAAAAGGTGTTCCCCAAGGGAGAATCTTTCTTCCTTGGCCTTGGCTCTCAGCGACGAGAGACCTGCCGAGTTGCTGCATCAGACCAAGTAAGTTGCAAGTCAACGCACGCGACGAGAGATGCTCCTAGTTGCTATTCTGTAAACAGCTCAACCCAGCGGCCTCAGAACCGAGCAACGGCCATTGTTCCTCTGACTGAGTGGGCACCCGAAGCTAAGTATAGGCTTTTAATAAGAGTTTACATTGTAGAGTTTTATGCATGAGTAGATTTGACTGTGTGTAAATAAATGAGCATTGCTTTTGAAACTACTAACTGGTGTATCGAGTCTTTGATCAGTATTCGGTTCCGAACCTTGTGGCGGTGTCGAAAGATACCTGCCGACTCTTGAGCAAACGCAATTAAACAGAGCCAAATTGAGAGACAACACCAAATTAGCAACATTTACTGGCGACATCTGACGGGACTCGATTTAGAAGTGGCCTAACCACTCTGAGAGTACCCAAAATTTGAATTGAGAATCCAATTGGAAACAGAAAAACCACAAGCGTAAGAACAGTACTGATCAAGCCTCTGAGATGTGGAAGTGTGTGCATGCATGCGTACTAACAGGGATATATGGTAAACCTGAGAGATTTTGTTGTGTAAAACTGTCGGGAGTTTTGTAGGCCGGAAATTAGCGTAAGCCGTACCCGTGTTTACATCACCACTTTGTCACCCACTGTTCCAAATTCAGTAGAGAACCGAGATAGAGAAAATGGCAACGAAGGCAATGGAACGCCTTATGAACCCCCAGGAATTCGAGGTCGCAGCGACCAGTAGAGTAGGACAGTGTCCCGTTTGGGAAGATGATACCAGGAAATATCTCAAAGGGAAAGGATGGCCCCTTTGGAGTGAATTCTGCGCCAATGACGAAGCAGGTCCCGTGAGTATAGGACATACTTGGTGGGAGAACCTGTCAGAGATCCACAAGAAGAGCTTAGGGAAATCTCGCAAGCCGATGGCAATCGTGTCCTGTTTGGCACAATTACGAGGCACAGAGGAGGTCGTTAGGATGCTCCATAGAGAGATAGAGGAGAGAGACAGAAGTAGTGAGGTAGACGTGAGCGAGGTAGAGAAAGAGAATCGAGATTTAAAAGAGCAGTTAGCAGCAAGGGACAGAGAGGTGGATGATGCCAAGTGGGCACATCAGTCTTGTCTCGCACATTTGAACAGTTTGCAGACGCAATATGATAAGGCCTACCAGGACACGCAACGTGCGGTCTTGGTAAGACAAGAGACAGAATAGCAAGTCGAGAAATTGCAGAAACAGTGCAATGATTTAAAAGCAACCCTACGAGCACTCCATACTTCCACAACGGAACAAAGGCAGAGCTCCGTAGACCACGCAAAGCGCCGGAAGCAAATTGCAGAATTGCAATCTCTGCTGTCCGTGCAAAATGGCTTTCAGAGCACATTTGGACCACAATCAGATCAGGAAAACGGCCCCGACTGGCAGGAATTGAGCGAGACTGCCCATAGATACGTAGATGGGACATGTACGCAGGAAAAACCCCAGAAAAGGAAAGCGCCCCAACCCCCAACCGAACAGGCAGAACACCCCCCCATGAATCCTGTAACCACACACTGCAGGGCCGCAGGAGAAGGAGAAGCAGACTTCCTTTACACAACCCCGTTAACCGTGACCCGATTACGGGGCGCGTGTGGAAAAATTACACCGTTCCTTCCCACATCAGACCCCCACCAATTTTTCGCAAAATTGAAACAGCAGGTTACCACGTACGGCCTGGACGAAAAGGATCAAGAGAAGCTCACAGTTTTAAGCCTCGACCCTTCAGTCGTGGCAGCCCTTCCTGACCCACAGAATGTAGGAGTTGCACTGCAAGAGATGCACACAGCTATCCTTGATGCGATCGGCTTTAACAGAGGAGACCCCGTAGAAGGCCTAAATAAGTGTAGGCAAAAGAAAACAGAGCACCCCACAGTGTTTGCTGGACGCTTGTGGATTCACTTCACCGCAGTTTTTGGAGAGTTAGCCCGCGCCCATTTGTCCCCAGATAATATGGCCAAATGGACCCGAATTCTAGTCTCCCAGGCCACAGGACGAAAAGCTTGCGCAACTTACGACCCCTCAGATGAGGCCCACAATGAAAAATGGGTTTTGAAGAGATTGTCCCGCGCTTGGGAGCAATCAATTGCAGGCAAAACCGCATTTACAACACCCGATGAAGAGCAGGCAGAGATGAACCCAGTTAAAGTGCACCAGAACCCCGCATGGGTAAATGAGGGCAGGTACAGCCCACACCAGCCCAAAGCTCAGGAATGTTACAACTGTGGACAGCTAGGACACTTTGCACGAGAGTACAAGCCCCCCAGAAGCAGCAGAGAAACCACCAGACAGGCACCCTAAACAAGAATAGGGCAAAGCCAATCCATAGCGTTAGCGCCCGTTCAGAGAGTACAGACATGAACGGCACCGACTGACGGTGTTCGGGCTCCCCAACTTGGGTCTGCGACACCCTTTGGGACAAGTCCGGTAGACTGGTAGTAGCAGGCAAAGTCCGGGGACAACCCGTGGAATTTCTTTGGGACACAGGAGGCTCCCGCACCACACTCAATTCCTCCACGATGTTCCAGTGAGACACGTGGCCCACAACAGACACCATCACACTCAGCGGGTTTACAGGCCATTTACAACAGGGACACATCACAGCCCCTTTAGCGATACAGATAGGGAACATCACAACTAAGCACCCCATAGTTTTAGTTGATCTGCCCCAGACAGCAGAACATATCCTTGGGATCGATTTCATGAGCTCCCATAAACTTTCTTTTGACCCAGTTAACAAGTGTGTTTGGAAAATGGCAAAGGCAGCACGAGCCCCCGCCACGCTCACAGGAGGAGAGTACGTAAACAGGATTAGCTCAGTAGGAGACTTCTGGTTCGACCCTCGAGCCATTAGTGCAGACAAACAGGTTAGGGCAGTCCTGCAGGAACATAAAGCAGCATTTGCACAGCACAAGCACGACTGTGGCAAATTGGCTGGCTTTGTGAACACAACAGGTCCTGACCCCAAACCCCAGAAGCAGTACGGATTTCCCCAGGAAGCAGAGGGAGAAATCTCCAAAGTCGTAGTGAGTTTGTTGGATCAAGGCGTACTCAGATCAGTCGCCTCCACAAACAGCGCACCAATCTGGCCTGTCAGGAAACCGGATGGATCATGGCGACTGACCATTGATTACCGGGAACTGAACAAAGTAACCCCAGCAGCAGCCCCCAGCGTAGCCACGAGTCCCGAGACCACGGTCAAACAGGGACTCCAGTCAAAAAAATATTTGGTTTTGGACATTAGTAACGGCTTTTGGTCCATTCCATTGGCTAAAGCGTGCCAGCACAAATTCGCCTTTACATTCCAAGGGCAACAATACACGTGGACGTGCCTTCCACAAGGCTTCCACAACTCCCCCTCCATTTTCCACCGACAGCTGGCAAATGGTTTAGCAAACTTTTCCCTCCCCGATTGTCTGGTCCAGTACGTAGACGACTTGTTACTACAGACAGACACAAAGGGGGAGCACATTTCGCTTCTCGCCGAACTCCTAGCACTCCGAAAAGAAATTGGTTGTAAAGTCAACCCCAAGAAGGCCCAGATTTTGAAAGAAAAGGGGATTTACTTAGGAACAGTGATCACTCACGGTAAACGCGAGATCGAGCACAAGAGAATTGACTCGATCGTCAAATTGCCCCTTCCCCACAATGTCTCAACCCTCCGGTCATTTTTAGGACTGGTTGGCGACTGCCAAAACCAGATTGTTGGTTTCGCCACTAAAGCAGCGCCCCTTTCCGAACTTCTCAAGAAGCAGGCACCTTGGGAATGGCTTCCACAGCATACAGATGCCGTGGATGCTTTAAAAAGAGCCCTCAGCACAGCCCCCGCACTACAGGTCCCAGATCCACTTTCTCCATACGCTATCGAAGTAGCAAGCTCCGACTGAACCCTTTCCGCCGTGCTCCTCCAGGAACGCCATGACCAGTTACGCCCTGTAGCATACGCCTCACGCGTGTTAGACCCCGTAAAGCACGGATTTTCTGCCTGTGAAAGGCACCTGCTCGCAGTTTTTTGGGCAGTGCAATACTTTGCCTACATTACAGGACTCAACCCCATCACCATCCTCACAGAACACACCCCGACACAGCTATTGTGAGACGGCCGACTTAAAGGTGGCACAGTCAGCCAAATCCACGCAGCCCGTTGGACCCTTCTTTTACAGGGACGGGACATCACGGTAAAGAGAACCAAGACCCACACCTTCCTTGCCGATAATTTGCAGTATGCAGGCACCCCTCATGAATGTGAGATCATCACCACGAAACAGAACACAGGCCCATTTATTCCCAAAACACCTCCCAGGAAAACAGGTAGTACACCCCAGAGACCCCAGCCCACAGACACGTGCGCACCCCTGAAGATTTATGTGGATGGCTCCTCCACAGTGTTAAATGGAAAGAGAATTACCGGTTGCGGTATATACGTAGAGGACGCGCAGGGATGCGCCCCAGATGAAATTTCATTAAAAGTTGCCAGGACACGTGTAGTGTCTCCCACCCACCCTCCTCCTCTAACCTAATAATAAGACCCATTGGTGTAAGGTAAGTGCCATATTATATTATATATTATTAGCATTGTGCAGGCCAAGGATTGGAGGTGGAGGAGCAGTCTCTGTCAGCGAGAGAACCTGAGAACATCTCAGAAGGTAAGCAAGTGATTTTTACTTTTATACCTTTTTTCAAATTGTGTGTGTCGGGGGGGACAGAAAAGCTGTGACCTGAGTGGCTGGTTGGGATTCTAACCTAAATTTTTTTGACTATTTGGGAACTAATTAAACATAATAACTTAATTATAATTTAGAGGATATCTAAGCCAGAGATCGGAGGATATTATAGTTAGCTATCGCATTTCTATTAGAAATCTAGTGCTAGGTAACAGGTAGTTGACAGTAACTTTGTAATTTAAAAAAAAGTATTTATTAAAAAAAAAAGACAAATTTTAATTTTAATTAATTGACGCAATGTCAGTTAGAGGGGTGCTGTGCTCTGACTGTGAGATGTGGCAGGTCCGGGAGGCTTCCAGCGTCCTGGATGGCTTCATCTGCAGAAAGTGCACCCAACTGCAGCTCCTCACAGACCGCATGGTTCGGTTGGAGCAGCAATTGGATGCACTTAGGAGCATGCAGGTGGCGGAAAGCGTCATAGATCGCAGTTATGTAAGTGTGGTCACACCCAAGGTGCAGGCAGAGAAATGGGTGACCACCAGAAAGGGCAGGCAGTCAGTGCAGGAATCCCCTGTGGTTGTCCCCCTCTCGAACAGATATACCCCTTTGGATACTGTCGGGGGGGATAGCCTATCAGGGGAAAACAGCAGCAGCCAGAGCAGTGGCACCACGGCTGGCTCTGATGTTCAGAAGGGAGGGTCAAAGCGCAGAAGAGTAATAGTTATAGGGGACTCTATAGTCAGGGGAACAGATAGGCGCTTCTGTGGACGTGAAAGAGACTCCAGGATGGTATGTTGCCTCCCTGGTGCCAGGGTCCAGGATGTCTCCGAACGGGTAGAGGGAATCCTGAAGGGGGAGGGCAAACAGGTAGAGGTCGTTGTACATATTGGTACTAACGACATAGGCAGGAAGAGGCATGAGGTCCTGCAGCAGGAGTTCAGGGAGCTAGGCAGAAAGTTAAAAGACAGGACCTCGAGGGTTGTAATCTCGGGATTACTCCCTGTGCCACGTGCCAGTGAGGCTAGAAATAGGAAGATAGAGCAGACAAACACGTGGCTAAACAGCTGGTGTAGGAGGGAGGGTTTCGGTTATCTGGACCACTGGGAGCTCTTCCGGGGCAGGTGTGACCTGTATAAGATGGACGGGTTGCATCTAAACCGGAGAGGCATAAATATCCTGGCCGCGAGATTTGCTAGTGTCACACGGGAGGGTTTAAACTAGTATGGCAGGGGGGTGGGCACGGGAGCAATAGGTCAGAAGGTGAGAGCGTTGAGGGAGAACTAGGGAATATGGACAGTGTGGCTCTGAGGCAGAGCAGACGGGGAGAAGTTGCTGAACACAGCGGGTCTGGTGGCCTGAAGTGCATATGTTTTAATGCAAGGAGCATTACGGGTAAGGCAGATGAACTTAGAGCTTGGATTACTACTTGGAACTATGATGTTGTTGCCATTACAGAGACCTGGTTGAGGGAAGGGCAGGATTGGCAGCTAAACGTTCCAGGTTTTAGATGTTTCAGGCGGGATAGAGGGGGATGTAAAAGGGGAGGCGGAGTTGCGCTACTTGTTCAGGAGAGTATCACCGCTATACAGCGAGAGGACACCTCAGAGGGCAGTGAGGCTATATGGGTAGAGATCAGGAATAAGAAGGGTGCAGTCACAATGTTGGGGGTATACTACAGGCCTCCCAACAGCCAGCGGGAGATAGAGGAGCAGATAGGTAGACAGATTTTGGAAAAGAGTAAAAACAACAGGGTTGTGGTGATGGGAGACTTCAACTTCCCCAATATTGACTGGGACTCACTTAGTGCCAGGGGCTTAGACGGGGCAGAGTTTGTAAGGAGCATCCAGGAGGGCTTCTTAAAACAATATGTAAACAGTCCAACTAGGGAAGAGGCGGTACTGGACCTGGTATTGGGGAATGAGCCCGGCCAGGTGGTAGATGTTTCAGTAGGGGAGCATTTCGGTAACAGTGACCACAATTCAGTAAGTTTTAAAGTACTGGTGGACAAGGATAAGAGTGGTCCGAGGATGAATGTGCTAAATTGGGGGAAGGCTAATTATAACAATATTAGGCGGGAACTGAAGAGCATAGATTGGGGGCGGATGTTTGAGGGCAAATCAACATCTGACATGTGGGAGGCTTTCAAGTGTCAGTTGATAGGAATACAGGACAGGCATGTTCCTGTGAGGAAGAAAGACAAATACGGCAATTTTCGGGAACCTTGGATGACAAATGATATTGTAGGCCTCGTCAAAAAGAAAAAGGAGGCATTTGTCAGGGCTAAAAGGCTGGGAACAGACGAAGCCTGTGTGGCATATAAGGAAAGTAGGAAGGAACTTAAGCAGGGAGTCAGGAGGGCTAGAAGGGGTCATGAAAAGTCATTGGCAAATAGGGTTAAGGAAAATCCCAAGGCTTTTTACACTTACATAAAAAGCAAGAGGGTAGCCAGGGAAAGGGTTGGCCCACTGAAGGATAGGCAAGGGAATCTATGTGTGGAGCCAGAGGAAATGGGCGAGGTACTAAATGAATACTTTGCATCAGTATTCACCAAAGAGAAGGAATTGGTAGATGTTGAGTCTGGAGAAGGGGGTGTAGATAGCCTGGGTCACATTGTGATCCAAAAAGACGAGGTGTTGGGTGTCTTAAAAAATATTAAGGTAGATAAGTCCCCAGGGCCAGATGGGATCTACCCCAGAATACTGAAGGAGGCTGGAGAGGAAATTGCTGAGGCCTTGACAGAAATCTTTGGATCCTCGCTGTCTTCAGGGGATGTCCCGGAGGACTGGAGAATAGCCAATGTTGTTCCTCTGTTTAAGAAGGGTGGCAGGGATAATCCCGGGAACTACAGGCCGGTGAGCCTTACTTCAGTGGTAGGGAAATTACTGGAGAGAATTCTTCGAGACAGGATCTACTCCCATTTGGAAGCAAATGGACGTATTAGTGAGAGGCAGCACGGTTTTGTGAAGGGGAGGTCGTGTCTCACTAACTTGATAGAGTTTTTCGAGGAGGTCACTAAGATGATTGATGCAGGTAGGGCAGTAGATGTTGTCTATATGGACTTCAGTAAGGCCTTTGACAAGGTCCCTCATGGTAGACTAGTACAAAAGGTGAAGTCACACGGGATCAGGGGTGAACTGGCAAGGTGGATACAGAACTGGCTAGGCCATAGAAGGCAGAGGGTAGCAATGGAGGGATGCTTTTCTAATTGGAGGGCTGTGACCAGTGGTGTTCCACAGGGATCAGTGCTGGGACCTTTGCTCTTTGTAGTATATATAAATGATTTGGAGGAAAATGTAACTGGTCTGATTAGTAAGTTTGCAGACGACACAAAGGTTGGTGGAATTGCGGATAGCGATGAGGACTGTCTGAGGATACAGCAGGATTTAGATTGTCTGGAGACTTGGGCGGAGAGATGGCAGATGGAGTTTAACCTGGACAAATGTGAGGTAATGCATTTTGGAAGGGCTAATGCAGGTAGGGAATATACAGTGAATGGTAGAACCCTCAAGAGTATTGAAAGTCAAAGAGATCTAGGAGTACAGGTCCACAGATCACTGAAAGGGGCTACACAGGTGGAGAAGGTAGTCAAGAAGGCATACGGCATGCTTGCCTTCATTGGCCGGGGCATTGAGTATAAGAATTGGCAAGTCATGTTGCAGCTGTATAGAACCTTAGTTAGGCCACACTTGGAGTATAGTGTTCAATTCTGGTCGCCACACTACCAGAAGGATGTGGAGGCTTTAGAGAGGGTGCAGAAGAGATTTACCAGAATGTTGCCTGGTATGGAGGGCATAAGCTATGAGGAGCGATTGAATAAACTCGGTTTGTTCTCACTGGAACGAAGGAGGTTGAGGGGCGACCTGATAGAGGTATACAAAATTATGAGGGGCATAGACAGAGTGGATAGTCAGAGGCTTTTCCCCAGGGTAGAGGGGTCAATTACTAGGGGGCATAGGTTTAAGGTGAGAGGGGCAAAGTTTAGAGTAGATGTACGAGGCAAGTTTTTTACGCAGAGGGTAGTGGGTGCCTGGAACTCACTACCGGAGGAGGTAGTGGAGGCAGGGACGATAGGGACATTTAAGGGGCATCTTGACAAATATATGAATAGGATGGGAATAGAAGGATACGGACCCAGGAAGTGTAGAAGATTGTAGCTTAGTCGGGCAGTATGGTCGGCACGGGCTTGGAGGGCCGAAGGGCCTGTTCCTGTGCTGTACATTTCTTTGTTCTTTGTTTGTTTTGTTGACACTTAGGCTCGCAGGCAGCAGAGCTGGCAGCAATCACTTATATTGTAGACCACCCCGACTCGTTCCCGACCCCAGCAGACATCTATTCAGACAGCTTGTATGTATGCAACAGTTTGACAGAATTCCTACCCCTGTGGGAAACAAGAGGATTTGTTTCTGCGGACGTAAACCCCTACCCTCAGCCCCATTACTCCGCCATATCTTAGAGACAGCGAAGGACAGGAAATACGGAATAATTAAGGTTCGCCATCATCACCGTTCTCCCCCCTGGTAATGGTAAAGCAGACACCCGAGCGAAGGCAGGCTCCAGGCATGGTTATTTTTGGAACCCCCCCGAAAGCACCCCAGTACACGCAGATCAGGTCTCACAGACCAATATTCAGGATCTAGCGAAGGCACAGAAAGGGGGCGAGAAACTCAGGGAAGTTTTAAAGGGAACCTTCCCAGCCCCGTACGACAAGTTTAAAAACTCAATAACCACACATGACGGTGTGATTTTAAAGGATGGCATTTATATAGTTCCCAGCCAGGACAGGAACCAGATCATTTGTCAGTTCCATGACAATCATGGACACCAAGGAATTGAACCCACCCTAGCCCACCTCAGACCGCTCTGCTGGTGGCCTGATTTAAAAACCGATGTAACGCACTACATAGAGAATTGTTTAATCTGTGCCCAAAACAATTCGGACAGATAGGCGAAAAAGGCTCAACTTAGTCATACCCGCCCCGTTAATGGACCCTGGACAAATCTCCAGATAGATTATATAGGACCCCTATCCCCGTGCAGAAATGGTTACAAGTATGTGTCGGTGATCATAGACACCTGCACAAAATGGGTGGAAGCATTTCCATCGCGAACTAATACGGCCAAGACAACTGCTAAAATATTAACACACCACATCTTTTGCAAGATGGGGCCTCCCAGGCAGTATAGAATCCGATCAAGGCTCCCATTTCACAGGACGTGTAATGAAAAACGTCCTCACGATTTTCGGCATTAGACAGAAGTTCCATATCGCATCCCACCCCCAGTCAAGTGGGATTGCAGAACGAATGAATAGGACATTAAAGGCCACCCTGTGGAAAATGGTACAGCAAAATAACAGCACCTGGGATTCAGTACTCCCATTTGCTTTAATGTTTTTCAGAAACACGGTATCTACGTCCACAGGATACACCCTCCACACCCTCATGACCGGACGCCCCATGGAAGGCTCTGAATATTTATTAGGACTGGATTTGGCAAGCCCCGCAGTTACAGCCCTCACGCATGAAAATGCGGTTAAACAACTGATACAGACCATAAAGGCAGCCCAACTCGCCGTAGCAGTGAGACTTGGAACCAGGAAGAAACAGAGCAAGGCTTGTTTCGACAAAACAGTACACGCCACTGAGTTTACAGTAGGGCAACAAGTTATGCTTTCCCTTTACAACCCCAGTTCATTCCTCTCCCCAAAGTTTTCCGGACCGTACTCCATTTCGGACAAAGTAAGCCCCTCAGTGTACAAAATAACCTATCCCAATGGTAAGTCTGCGTGGTTTCATATAAACCAGCTCAAAGCTTATGGCCCGCAGAATAACCACACACACCACATCCTGCTCGAAGCAGCAAACGAGCACGCCCCGCCCACAGATGACGTATTCCTACCCTACCCCACCCAGTCCAGCCCGCCCTCAGACACAGCTTCAACTCCACCCCCAGAGGCACGACTCCGTCTCTCCCTTCCTTCAACCAGCAGCGACAGCGACAGTGATAGCGATCACGATGACGATAGCCACAGCACACCATGTTACGACTATACCCCTGCACCAGCACCGCTCCCAGCGAATCTGAGCATGATTCTACTGACCCATTTGAGATTACTTATATCAAAGCCCCTGACCCAGACCCACCACCCAACGAATACGGATTGAAGCATAGTAGCTTCAACCTCGACACACAATTCTGGCACCGAGACAATTCGTTCAGGCTCATCCGGAATGATGAGATGGATCCCAATTCGGCCCAAGCACCTTTAGCATGGTTACTACTGTCATGTGAGAGTACCTTTAAGACATGGATGTTTAAGCAATGTACCTTTAAGAAAACAGTAACGTCAGAGAGTGGGTGGAGCGGAGGTCAGGTCAGCCATTTTGCAGTTTAGTTTTGCAGTTTGAAAAGAGCTTGGGAGTGTCTGTGTTTGCAGTGAGCTGGATCTCTGCCATGAAAGACTATCTCTGGACCATTTGGGTGATTTAAACTCATAATTGTAAAGCCTTTAACCTGATGTGATTCTGTTTAAAGGTGTTAAGTCTCTTGGAAGTTTGAAGGCACATTTTGAGGAATTATTCACTGTTGCAATATTTTCAGAGTTATCTTTGAAGTAAGGGGTGTTAAGAGATCCAATATTTATTTAAGATGTTAAGTTGAGTTCATGGAATGAACAGTGTTTTGTGTTTAAAAACCCACGTGTCCATAATTGTGATCCCACCCCTAGGGAACAAGCCGTGTGTTAGGAATAGCAACAAATCCATTAAAGGGTTGGTTGAACTCCATGATACATTTTGGGGTTCTGAAAACGCCTCGCCCATAACACTACAGTCACGAGTTTGGCAGCCGGGAGAAGATGATGACTTAGAGTCTGACTCCCACCAAACAAATCCCTTTGCGACCCTGTTCGCTATTGAGCAGTGAGGTGTCCAGATGATGTACAAAAAAAGGAACAGCTGGAGAGATACGGTGTCCTTTCTGATGGAACCTGCACCATTTTTCATTGTATGTTTGTTTGTTCGTGTCAACGTTAAGTGTTGTTCGTAAACTCACAAATGTTCACGGCCCCACGTCACCGCTCCTTTGACGCCCAATGCCTGTTAATGGAACAAGTTTGTCCCCAGGTAATAGGTCAGAGGAACTAATTTGTCAACAGAAACCAGTTGAATGGAACAAGTTTGTCCCCAGGCAATAGTTCAGAGGAAACAGTTTGCCAACAGAAACCAGTTTAAAGGTACTAGTTTGTCGTCAGACAACCGTTCAGAGGAACCAGTTTGTCGACAGAACATGACTCATAGCTACTCTCCTGATTCGAGAGGAAGCCCCCACGACGACCACATTCTTACCCGTTCTTGCCGGTTGCTCAGGCAGTGGAGAAACAGCATTGGTCCCCGCCCTGCTTGAGGAGCCCCCCTCTGGTCAATTACGCTCGGGTCGAGCACATACGGCATTGATCACCGTCCTACCCGAGGATTCCACCCATTTCTTACCCGCCCATACACACCCCATTTTGGCTCGTTACGTTCAAAATTCTTTTGTTTGATTTTGGAAACCCTTAGGTTGCTTCCCTCTGCTATTTACATCCTCAAACACTGGGATGGTAAATCACACAGGCTGCGAGACGGCTCGCAGTACCGCAGTATTTTTCTTAGATGTCTTGTCCCAACATTTGGTTGTTTTTTTTAAATTTAAAAATGAGGGAGTCACAGATGGTGACCAATTATAAAGGGAAATTGGCAACAAAGGACAGACAGACAGACACACGAGATCTTAAGCAAGATAATAACAGAAATTATGTTTGTGTTCACGGAGCTCCGGAACCTCAGGAACCCCAGAGGAAGACAAAGAGGAAGACCGACAAGATGAAGACAGCCTTCGTGTTCACATGGATCTTAGCGGGATCCCTTCAGTTGCGCGCGGACGCTACCCCCTGACCCCTACCACACAAACCGTAAACGATTCTCACCCCTGCAATACACGGCACCCCGAGATAACTAGCCCAGCGACAGCTAGCAATACCCCGCACTGGTGTGATACGTTTATCACCTGGTACTCACTCTCATATGTAGTCGAAGCACTCTTAGTGCTGGCGATACTTTGCAGTGTCGTGCAAACGTTTAGAGTTAGAAAATGGCGAAAGAGAGCATATCGCTCTCGCACCCCGGAAAACAGGTTTAGATCCCCCATTTTCGGATTTCACCAGACCCCCGAACCCATTGGGACGGATTAAAGTGCATCCATTTTTCTTTATGTATTCTGTGGAATAAAGAGATGTAAACCTCTGTGTCTGACTGCCAGGCCAGAGAAATCTGTGTGCTGCTATTTTGTACAGGTTAAGATGTATAGATTTTTGGATTGTCTGAATAAGGATAGTTTATTGAGAATAGTTAGAGGTTCCAGTTTTTTATTTTTCTGTAATGCTTGTATTAATGCCATCGCGCCCCGTAGAGTTTTTATGATAATGAATGTATTTAAAATGGTTCAGGTAAAATTGTGTTGCATAGGATAGGACAGTGTAGAGCCTAAGCAGGGGTGCCCTGTTTGATCAGAGGATGACGACGACGTAGTAGTGTGATCCTTCACGCTTCGAGTTAAGGATCATAAGGAGGGAATGTAGCCATCTGGGATGGCCACGTCCCGATTACAAAATGGACACTTGCAAAGAATGCAGGAAAAATTGGACAATACTGAGAAACAGGCAGGTGCAAGGTCTGTCTGTTGATTAGAACCTCAGCCCTCAGACAGGACAGAAACCGCTAAGCAATCTACACACTAATGAGCCATCTCCGGGGACAAAAGGGAAACATTTAGATAACAATGTTAACATAGAACATAGAACAATACAGCGCAGTACAGGCCCTTCGGCCCACGATGTTGCACCGAAACAAAAGCCATCTAACCTACACTATGCCATTATCATCCATATGTTTATCCAATAAACTTTTAAATGCCCTCAATGTTGGCGAGTTCACTACTGTAGCAGGTAGGGCATTCCACGGCCTCACTACTCTTTGCGTAAAGAACCTACCTCTGACCTCTGTCCTATATCTATTACCCCTCAGTTTAAAGTTATGTCCCCTCGTGCCAGCCATTTCCATCCGCGGGAGAAGGCTCTCACTGTCCACCCTATCCAACCCCCTGATCATTTTGTATGCCTCTATTAAGTCTCCTCTTAACCTTCTTCTCTCCAACGAAAACAACCTCAAGTCCATCAGCCTTTCCTCATAAGATTTTCCCTGCATACCAGGCAACATCCTGGTAAATCTCCTCTGCACCCGCTCCAAAGCCTCCACGTCCTTCCTATAATGCGGTGACCAGAACTGTACGCAATACTCCAGATGCGGCCGTACCAGCGTTCTGTACAGCTGCAACATGACCTCCTGACTCCGGAACTCAATCCCTCTACCAATAAAGGCCAACACTCCATAGGCCTTCTTCACAACCCTATCAACCTGGGTGGCAACTTTCAGGGATCTATGTACATGGACACCTAGATCCCTCTGCTTATCCACACTTTCAAGAACTTTACCATTAGCCAAATATTTCGCATTCCTGTTATTCCTTCCAAAGTGAATCACCTCACACTTCTCTACATTAAACTCCATTTGCCACCTCTCAGCCCAGCTCTGCAGCTTATCTATATCCCTCTGTAACCTGCTACATCCTTCCACACTATCGACAACACCACCGACTTTAGTATCGTCTGCAAATTTACTCACCCACCCTTCTGCACCTTCCTCTAGGTCATTGATAAAAATGACAAACAGCAACGGCCCCAGAACAGATCCTTGTGGTACTCCACTTGTGACTGTACTCCATTCTGAACATTTCCCATCAACCACCACCCTCTGTCTTCTTTCAGCTAGCCAATTTCTGATCCACATTTCTAAATCACCCTCAATCCCCTCATCCTCAATGTTAAGGCAGACACCCCGACGCCAGAGGAGACTAAAACAAAGCAGACCAACGGTGACCTAGGACACGCCCAGCAATCTATTGGAGGAAGATCGATATGAATGATTGGGAAAGGCCCAATTAATTGAGGCCAAGTTCAAGGCCCGCCCAAAAGCTCACAAAGCCCTTTTTCGTATAAAAGGTGTTCCCCAAGGGAGAATCTTTCTTCCTTGGCCTTGGCTCTCAGCGACGAGAGACCTGCCGAGTTGCTGCATCAGACCAAGTAAGTTCCAAGTCAACGCACACGACGAGAGATGCTCCTAGTTGCTATCCTGTAAACAGCTCAACCCAGCAGCCTCAGAACCGAGCAACGGCCATTGTTCCTCTGACTGAGTGGGCACCCGAAGCTAAGTATAGGCTTTTAGTAACAGTGATAGTTTAAGTTGTAGAGTTTTATGCTGAGTAGATTTGACTGTGTGTAAATAAATGAGCGTTGCTTTTGAACTTCCTGAACTGGTGTATCGAGTATTTGATCAGTATTCGGTTCTGAACCTTGTGGCGGTGTCGAAAGATACCTGGCGACTCTTGAGCAAACGCAATTAAACAGAGCCAAATTGAGAGACAACAGCAAATTAGCAACAATACACTGTCCCGCTTCAACACCGTGCCCAGTGAAACACCGAACGTCATCCGGCAAAGCGAGTCCCAGGTTGAGTCACAGCTGTGTGCTCGCACCCTCCCGGCATCTGGTGAGAAGGTGATTCGTATCCGTGAGGAGACAGCCAAAGACCCCCTCTTGCAGCGTGTTATGCGCCACCTCGCCAATTGCTGGCAAAAAGGGCAGTGCCCTCAATTTTTCAATGTAAAGGACGACCTGACGGCGGTTGATGGTTGTTGTGTTGGGTGTCCTGGTCTACAAACAGGCCAACACGCTGGAGATGGTGGAACTCTGTTTTATTAACTACTCAACTGTAATAACATACTGCAAACGTGGGGATCTGCATTACCAGCTTACCTGTGGACCCTGTCCTGTCACTAGCTGGGTGAGGCACTCAGCACAGGGTGAATGTCTGTGATGCAGGCTGTGAGCTCTGTGCTCTGAGCTGGCTGCTGCTGGAATGAGCGGGAACTCTTCTGTCCCCCGTCTATATAGTGCGTGTGCTCTCACTGGTGATTGGCTGCGATGTTGTGTATGCTGCTTGGTCCGACTGCATGTCCATCAGTGTGTGTGTGATTGCACCATGATATGCTGATGTATATCATGACATCCCCTCTTTTCGCAAAGAATGTGTGCCAATGTGAGAATAAATAACGTGTAATGAGTGTACCTGGTCATGTGTGTGCATTATTTACATCAATGTGTACATGTGACTATTCTATATACACGGGAAGGTGCCAGGTGCAGAAAGAAACCATGTTACACCAAGAACGAAACAAATGCTATTAACAAACGATGAAAAACTCTGAAACAGTGCGGCAGAACAAGTCAGTGAGTCTGTAGAGGGTGCCATCTCCGCTACTCCACTACTGGGCCGATATCTGGGGTTTGGATGTCTGTGTGTGTCTCTCTCCAGCTGGCACTGAAACTTCAGAGGCCAGGGGATGTCGCACTGGGACACTTCCACTGAAGAGAGCACTGATTCAAGCCTGCCGTTTATTCCTAACCGACAGCCTGAGACTTATATCACACAGATCTCCAGACCCCTACCAATACCCAGGTGATTCTCTCTCTTGCCGGTGGGGCAACACCCACCCGGTTCCTACTCCACTAGAGTAGGTTTCCCAAGAGAGAGAATAGGACACTGCTGTTTATTTCCTAACCAGCAGTCTGTCCTGAGTGAATCGCTCAAGATGACCCTCGATTCTTGAACCCGGAATTAAGGTGAGGAGTATTTTAACAATGACTTGGTCAGAGATCGCTGGTGAAGGATTGAAGAATTTAAACGACTCCAATTATCATCAAATCAAGGTTTATTGTAAAACCCAGGTCAAAATCATCAACAGAAGAAACACAATAAAATCTTATGCTCTAATACAACTAAATCTATTCAAAAGTAATATAGCGGACACAACGAAAATTCTTATGATTACACAGTTTTTAGCAATATCACAAGGCACAAAACAAGTTCCCTTCCCCAAAGCCTCAACCACTATTAAAGTCAAGGGAGTTTCGCAAGCTGCTGCGGGTTACTTACGGTCACAGGCTGCAGAGGTCAAGTCAGGGGTGCAGAGGTCGAGCCAAGAACGAAGAGACCCCCAATCGAAAACACAGCCCCTTTTATATTGTTTTACCTGGCTTTGTCCTGTGATCGGCCAGCCCCTTTTGCATTGAAAAAGGTAAGATTTAAAGTTCCCGCTGGTCCCGCCCCCTTTGAGCCGGTCAGACCTGTCGAGATGGGAGTACCTCCCCTAGGTCCGCCTCCAGTCTGTTTTTTTGAGATAACGAGGTTGAGCTCCCTTGAAGATTTTCAAAGACTTCCATCTGCTCCGGAGATAGCTGCTATGTTGATGGGGTGTTGATTGGATTCTGCTCTGGTGGAGGCCAGGTCATTTACATTTGCATGGGGCTATGACCATCCCATTGTCCTGCTTGCATGCAAGCCTCCTGTGTATTCCCGTGCCCCTTTGTCTGTGTTTTGATGTTATCTTGTTGTCTGGCTCCTTCTTCCTTGTAGCTCCTAGGGGGGTGTTTGTAAATATTTATGTACTTATGTCCCTACTCAGCTCAGCGGACCAAGCCTGCTGGGAAAACTGGTTCTGTTCTCTTGGCTGAAAAGTCAGTTTACAGTCTCTGAGTTTTTATGCTTGGGCAGTTCCAAAAGGGCCGAATTGCCCGAAAACCTTACAAGTCCAATATTGCAAGGCTCATAAATCAAGTCTCGGAGGTGGGCGACGAATTCGGGTTGACCGCCTCAAGGGTGGTTCAGGATCCACCGGCTGAGGAATGGGCCGGGCCACGGTCGAGTGAGGAGGAGGCAGGGTATCTGGAAGCTTAACAAAGTCCATGTCCGGGACAACAGGAGGGCGTGGCACCGGCGTAGGATCTCGTAGCGAGCGTGGAACCAGACGAAGGGCACGCCGATTGCGGCGGCGAATGGAGCCATCGGGCAGACGAACCAGAAATGAGTGAGGAGCCACCTGTCTCAGAACCTCAGCGGTTGCCGACCAGCCACCCTCCGGAAGGTGTATGTGGACATGATCACCAGGCGCCAGAGCAGGAAGATCAGTCGCCCGAGCATCATGAGCTGCCTTGTGTTGCGCACGCTCTCGTTGCATCCACCGAAGTACCGGAGCATGGTCGAGGTCTGGGACGAGAATGGCGGCACAGTGGGCCTGAGGGTCCGACCCATAAGCAGCTGGGCCAGCGATAGGCCCGTGGACAGTGGGGCCGAGCGATAGGCCAGCAAGGCGAGGCAGAAGTCAGATCCTGCATCAGCAGCCTTGCAGAGGAGTCTTTTTACGATGTGGACGCCCTTTACTGCCTTGCCATTCGACTGAGGGTGCAGGGGACTGGACGTCATGTGTGCAAAGTTGTAGCTGCTAGCGAAGGAAGACCATTCCTGACTCGCGAAGCAGAGGCCATTGTCTGACATCACGGTGAGCGGGATGCCGTGGTGAGCAAAGGTCTCCTTACAGGCCCGGATAACAGCCGAGGACGTGGTGTCGTGCAGGCGTATGACCCCTGGATAGCTGGAAAAGTAGTCGATTATGAGGACATGTCCCTGCCGAGCACATGGAACAGGTCCACGCCCACCTTCGACCAGGGGGACGTGACCAACTCATGGGGCTGAAGGGTCTCACGTGGTTGTGCCGGCTGGAAGCGCTGACAGGTGGGGCAATTGAGCACAGTGTTGGAAATGTCCTCATTTATTCCCGGCCAGTATACTGCCTCTCGGGCCCTCCATTGGCACTTCTCAATGCCGAGATGGCCTTCGTGCAGCTGTTCTAAGACAAGCCGGTGCATGCTGTGTGGGATCACCATGCGGTCCAGCTTCAGGAGGACACCATCAACGACTGCCAAGTCGTCCCGAATGTTATAAAGCTGTGGGCATTGTCCCTTGAGCCACCCGTCTGTCATGTGGCGCATCACACGTTGTAGGAGGGGGTCAGCCGCAGTCTCACGGCGAATGTGGGCAAGGCATCATCAGTGGCCGGCAGATTGGCAGAAGTGAAGGCTACATGGGCGTCAACTTGGCAAACGATCCCCCTGGGTCGGACGGAGTGCTGACTGCCCTGGACACAGCGTCTGCTATAATCAGGTCCTTACCCGGGGTGTATACAAGTTGGAAGTCGTACCTCCGGAGTTTGAGCAGAATGCGCTGCAGGCGAGGGGTCATATCATTGAGGTTTTTTGGATGATGCCAACCAGCGGGCGATGGTCGGTCTCCACAGTGAACTGGGGAAGGCCTTACACGTAGTCATAGAACTTGTCAACGCCAGTCAACAGGCCTAGGCACTCCTTTTCGATTGGCGCATAGTGCTCTCTATCTTGCTGTATCTCTCTCTCACACATTCTCTCTATCTTGCTGTATCTCTCTCTCACACATTCTCTCTATCTTGCTGTATTTCTCTCTCTCACACACATTCTCTCTATCTTGCTGTATTTCTCTCTCACACACATTCTCTCTATCCTGCTGTATCTCTCTCACACACATTCTCTCTATCTTGCTGTATTTCTCTCTCACACACATTCTCTCTATCTTGCTGTATTTCTCTCTATCACACATTCTCTCTATCTTGCTGTATATCTCACTCTCACACATTCTCTCTATCTTGCTGTATCTCTCTCATACACATTCTCTCTATCTTGCTGTATCTCTCACTCTCACACATTCTCTGTATCTTGCTGTATCACTCTCACCCACATTCTCTCTATCTTGCTGTATATCTCTCTCACACACATTCTCTCTATCTTGCTGTATCTCTCTCTCTCACACATTCTCTCTATCTTGCTGTATCTCTCTCTCTCACACATTCTCTCTATCTTGCTGCATATCTCTCTCTCTCACACATTCTCGCTATCTTGCTGTATATCTCTCTCTCACACATTCTCTCTATCTTGCTGTATCTCCCTCACACACATTCTCTCTATCTTGCTGTATCTCTCTCTCTCACACATTCTCTCTAGCTGTATTTCTCTCTCTCAACCTCATTCTCTCTATCTTGCTGAATCTCTCTCTCTCACACATTCTCTCTATCATGCTGTATCTCTCTCACACACATTCTCTCTATCCTGCTGTATCTCTCTCACACACATTCTCTCTATCTTGCTGCATCTCTCTCTCTCTCGCACACATTCTCTCCATCTTGCTGTATCTCTCTCTCTCTCTCACACTCATTCTCTCCATCTTGCTGTATCTCTCTCTCTCTCACACATTCTCTCTATCTTTCTGTATCTCTCTCTCACACACATTCTCTCCATCTTGCTGTATCTCTCTCTCTCTTACACACACATTCTCTCTATCCTGCTGTATCTCACTCTCTCACACACATTCTCTCTATCTTGCTGCATCTCTCTCTCTCTCGCACACATTCTCTCTATCCTGCTGTATCTCTCTCTCTCTCACACATTCTCTCTATCTTGCTGTATCTCTCTCACACATTCTCTCTATCTTGCTGTATCTCTCTCTCGCACACACACATTCTCTCTATCTTGCTGCATCTCTCTCTCGCACATATTCTCTCCATCTTGCTGTATATCTCTCTCACACACATTCTCTCCATCTTGCTGTATCTCTCTCACACACATTCTCTCTATCTTGCTGTATCTCTCTCTCTCACACTCATTCTCTCCATCTTACTGTACCTCTCTCTCTCTCACACACACTTTCTCTCTATCTTGCTGCATCTCTCTCTCTCTCGCATACATTCTCTCCATCTTGCTGTATCTCTCTCTCTCACACATTCTCTCTATCTTGCTGTATCTCTCTCTCTCTCACACACACATTCTCTCTATCTTGCTGTATATCTCTCTCACACACATTCTCTCTATCCTGCTGTATCTCTCTCACACACATTCTCTCTATCTTGCTGTATCTCTCTCTCTCACACATTCTCTCTATCTTGCTGTATTTCTCTCTCACACACATTCTCTCTATCTTGCTGTATCTCTCTCTCACACACATTCTCTCTATCCTGCTGTATCTCTCTCTCTCATACACATTCTCTCTATGTTGCTGTATATCTCTCTCTCACACATTCTCTCTATCTTGCTGTAGCTCTCTCTCTCACACATTCTCTCTATCTTGCTGTATCTCTCTCTCACACACACATTCTCTCTATCTTGTTGGATCTCTCTCTCTCTCACACATTCTCTCTATCTTGCTGTATCTCTCTCTCACACACACATTCTCTCTATCTTGCTGTATTTCTCTCTGACACACATTCTCTCTATCTTGCTGTATTTCTCTCTTACACACATTCTCTCTATCTTGCTGTATTTCTCTCTCTCACACATTCTCTCTCACTTGCTGTATCTCTCTCTCTCTCACACATTCTCTCTATCTTGCTGTATCTCTCTCTCACACACACATTCTCTCTATCTTGCTGTATTTCTCTCTGACACACATTCTCTCTATCTTGCTGTATTTCTCTCTTACACACATTCTCTCTATCTTGCTGTATTTCTCTCTCTCACACATTCTCTCTATCTTGCTGTATCTCTCTCTAACATTCTCTCTATCTTGCTTTACTTCTCTCTCACACACATTCTCTCTATCTTGCTGTATTTCTCTCTTACACACATTCTCTCTATCTTGCTGTATTTCTCTCTCTCACACATTCTCTCAATCTTGCTGTATCTCTCTGTCACACACATTCTCTCTATCTTGCTGTATCTCTCTCGCACACATTCTCTCTATCTTGCTGTATTTCTCTCTCTCACACATTCTCTCTATCTTGCTGTATCTCTCTCTCACATTCTCTCTATCTTGCTGTATTTCTCTCTCTCACACATTCTCTCTATATTGCTGTATTTCTCTCTCACACACATTCTCTCGATCTTGCTATATTTCTGTCTCTAACACAAAGAACAAATAACAAAGAAATGTACAGCACAGGAACAGGCCCTTCGGCCCTCCAAGCCCGTGCCGACCAAGCTGCCCGACTAAACTACAATCTTCTACACTTCCTGGGTCCGTATCCCGCTATTTCCATCCTGTTCATGTATTTGTCAAGATGCCCCTTAAATGTCACTATCGTCCCTGCTTCCACCACCTCCTCCGTTAGCGAGTTCCAGGCACCCACTACCCTCTGCGTAAAAAACTTGCCTCGTACATCTACTCTAAACCTTGCCCCTCTCACCTTAAACCTATGCCCCCTAGTAATTGACCCCTCTACCCCGGGTAAAAGCCTCTGACTGTCCACTCTGTCTGTGCCCCTCATCATTTTGTACACCTCTATCAGGTCGCCCCTCAACCTCCTTCGTTCCAATGAGAACATACCGAGTTTATTCAACCGCTCCTCATAGCTAATGCCCTCCATACCAGGCAACATTCTGGTAAATCTCTTCTGCACCCTCTCTAAAGCCTCCACATCCTTCTGGTAGTGTGGCGACCACAATTGAACACTATCCTCCAAGTGTGGCCTAACAAAGGTTCTATACAGATGCAACATGACTTGCCAATTCTTATACTCAATGCCCCGGCCAATGAAGGCAAGCATGCCGTATGCCTTCTTGACTACCTTCTCCACCTGTGTTGTCCCTTTCAGTGACCTGTGGACCTGTACTCCTAGATCTCTTTGACTTTCAATACTCTTGATGGTTCTACCATTCACTGTATATTCCCTACCTGCATTAGACCTCCCAAAATGCATTACCTCACATTTGTCCGGATTAAATTCCATCTGCCATCTCTCCACCCAAGTCTCCAAACAATCTAAATCCTGCTGTGTCCTCTGACAGTCCTCATCGCTATCTGCAATTCCACCAACCTTTGTGTCGCCTGCAAACTTTCTAATCAGACCAGTTACATTTTCCTCCAAATCATTTATATATACTACAAAGAGCAAAGATCCCAGCACTGATTCCTGTGAAACACCACTGGTCACAGCCCTCCTATTAGAAAAGCATCCTTCCATTACTACTCTCTGCCTTCTATGACCTAGCCAGTTCTGTATCCAACTTGACAGCTCACCCCTGATCTACATTCTCTCTATCTTGCTGTATCTCTCTCTCACACATTCTCTCTATCTTGCTGTATTTCTCTCTCTCACACATTCTCTCTATTTGCTGAATCTCTCTCTCTCACACATTCTCTCTATCTTGCTGTATCTCTCTCTCTCTCACACATTCTCTCTATCTTGCTGTATCTCTCTCTCACACATTCTCTCTATCTTGAGTATTTCTATCTCTTTCACACATTCTCTCTATCTTGCTGTATCTCTCTCTCACACACAATCTCTCCATCTTGCTGTATTTCTCTCTCTCTCACACATTCTCTCTATCTTGCTGTATCTCTCTCGCACACATTCTCTCTATCTTGCTGTATCTCTCTCACACACATTCTCTCCATCTTGCTGTATTTCTCCCTCTCTCACACATTCTCTCTATCTTGCTGTATCTCTCTCTCACACACATTCTCTCTATCTTGCTATATCTCTCTAGCACACATTCTCTCTATCTTGCTGTATCTCTCTCTCAAACATTCTCTCTATCTTGCTGTATTTTGCACTCTCTCACAAACATTCTCTCTATCTTGCTGTATCTCTCGCTCTCAAAAATTCTCTCCATCTTGCTGTATCTCTCTCTCACACATTCTCTCTATCTTGCTGTATTTTTCTCTCTCTCACACATTCTCTCTATCTTGCTGTATCTCTCTCGCACACATTCTCTCAATCTTGCTGTATTTCTCTCTCTCTCTCACACATTCTCTCTATCTTGCTGTATCTCTCTCTCTCACACATTCTCTCCATCTTGCTGTATCTCTCTCTCTCTCACACATTCTCGCTATCTTGCTGTATATCTCTCTCTCACACATTCTCTCTATCTTGCTGTATCTCCCTCACACACATTCTCTCTATCTTGCTGTATCTCTCTCTCTCACACATTCTCTCTAGCTGTATTTCTCTCTCTCAACCTCATTCTCTCTATCTTGCTGAATCTCTCTCTCTCACACATTCTCTCTATCATGCTGTATCTCTCTCACACACATTCTCTCTATCCTGCTGTATCTCTCACACACACATTCTCTCTATCTTGCTGTATTTCTCTCTGACACACATTCTCTCTATCTTGCTGTATTTCTCTCTTACACACATTCTCTCTATCTTGCTGTATTTCTCTCTCTCACACATTCTCTCTCACTTGCTGTATCTCTCTCTCTCTCACACATTCTCTCTATCTTGCTGTATTTCTCTCTCACACACATTCTCTCTATCTTGCTGTATCTCTCTCTCTCATACACATTCTCTCTATGTTGCTGTATATCTCTCTCTCACACATTCTCTCTATCTTGCTGTAGCTCTCTCTCTCACACATTCTCTCTATCTTGCTGTATCTCTCTCTCACACACACATTCTCTCTATCTTGTTGGATCTCTCTCTCTCTCACACATTCTCTCTATCTTGCTGTATCTCTCTCTCACACACACATTCTCTCTATCTTGCTGTATTTCTCTCTGACACACATTCTCTCTATCTTGCTGTATTTCTCTCTTACACACATTCTCTCTATCTTGCTGTATTTCTCTCTCTCACACATTCTCTCTCACTTGCTGTATCTCTCTCTCTCTCACACATTCTCTCTATCTTGCTGTATCTCTCTCTCACACACACATTCTCTCTATCTTGCTGTATTTCTCTCTGACACACATTCTCTCTATCTTGCTGTATTTCTCTCTTACACACATTCTCTCTATCTTGCTGTATTTCTCTCTCTCACACATTCTCTCTATCTTGCTGTATCTCTCTCTAACATTCTCTCTATCTTGCTTTACTTCTCTCTCACACACATTCTCTCTATCTTGCTGTATTTCTCTCTTACACACATTCTCTCTATCTTGCTGTATTTCTCTCTCTCACACATTCTCTCAATCTTGCTGTATTTCTCTCTCACACACATTCTCTCGATCTTGCTATATTTCTGTCTCTAACACAAAGAACAAATAACAAAGAAATGTACAGCACAGGAACAGGCCCTTCGGCCCTCCAAGCCCGTGCCGACCAAGCTGCCCGACTAAACTACAATCTTCTACAATTCCTGGGTCCGTATCCCGCTATTTCCATCCTGTTCATGTATTTGTCAAGATGCCCCTTAAATGTCACTATCGTCCCTGCTTCCACCACCTCCTCTGTTAGCGAGTTCCAGGCACCCACTATCCTCTGCGTAAAAAACTTGCCTCGTACATCTACTCTAAACCTTGCCCCTCTCACCTTAAACCTATGCCCCCTAGTAATTGACCCCTCTACCCCGGGTAAAAGCCTCTGACTGTCCACTCTGTCTGTGCCCCTCATCATTTTGTACACCTCTATCAGGTCGCCCCTCAACCTCCTTCGTTCCAATGAGAACATACCGAGTTTATTCAACCGCTCCTCATAGCTAATGCCCTCCATACCAGGCAACATTCTGGTAAATCTCTTCTGCACCCTCTCTAAAGCCTCCACATCCTTCTGGTAGTGTGGCGACCACAATTGAACACTATCCTCCAAGTGTGGCCTAACAAAGGTTCTATACAGATGCAACATGACTTGCCAATTCTTATACTCAATGCCCCGGCCAATGAAGGCAAGCATGCCGTATGCCTTCTTGACTACCTTCTCCACCTGTGTTGTCCCTTTCAGTGACCTGTGGACCTGTACTCCTAGATCTCTTTGACTTTCAATACTCTTGATGGTTCTACCATGCACTGTATATTCCCTACCTGCATTAGACCTCCCAAAATGCATTACCTCACATTTGTCCGGATTAAATTCCATCTGCCATCTCTCCACCCAAGTCTCCAAACAATCTAAATCCTGCTGTGTCCTCTGACAGTCCTCATCGCTATCTGCAATTCCACCAACCTTTGTGTCGCCTGCAAACTTTCTAATCAGACCAGTTACATTTTCCTCCAAATCATTTATATATACTACAAAGAGCAAAGATCCCAGCACTGATTCCTGTGAAACACCACTGGTCACAGCCCTCCTATTAGAAAAGCATCCCTCCATTGCTACTCTCTGCCTTCTATGACCTAGCCAGTTCTGTATCCAACTTGACAGCTCACCCCTGATCCACATTCTCTCTATCTTGCTGTATTTCTCTCTCTCACACATTCTCTCTATTTGCTGAATCTCTCTCTCTCACACATTCTCTCTATCTTGCTGTATCTCTCTCTCTCTCACACATTCTCTCTATCTTGCTGTATCTCTCTCTCACACATTCTCTCTATCTTGAGTATTTCTATCTCTTTCACACATTCTCTCTATCTTGCTGTATCTCTCTCTCACACACAATCTCTCCATCTTGCTGTATTTCTCTCTCTCTCACACATTCTCTCTATCTTGCTGTATCTCTCTCGCACACATTCTCTATATCTTGCTGTATCTCTCTCACACACATTCTCTCCATCTTGCTGTATTTCTCCCTCTCTCACACATTCTCTCTATCTTGCTGTATCTCTCTCTCACACACATTCTCTCTATCTTGCAATATCTCTCTAGCACACATTCTCTCTATCTTGCTGTATCTCTCTCTCAAACATTCTCTCTATCTTGCTGTATTTTGCTCTCTCTCACAAACATTCTCTCTATCTTGCTGTATCTCTCGCTCTCAAAAATTCTCTCCATCTTGCTGTATCTCTCTCTCACACATTCTCTCTATCTTGCTGTATTTTTCTCTCTCTCACACATTCTCTCTATCTTGCTGTATCTCTCTCGCACACATTCTCTCTATCTTGCTGTATTTCTCTCTCTCTCTCACACATTCTCTCTATCTTGCTGTATCTCTCTCTCTCACACATTCTCTCTATCTTGCTGTATCTCTCTCTCTCACACATGCTCTCTATCTTGCTGTATTTCTCTCTCTCTTACACATTCTCTCTATCTTGCTGTGTCTCTCTCACACACATTCTCTCTATCTTGCTGTATCTCTCTCTCTCTCACACATTCTCACTATCTTCCTGTATTTCTGTCTCTCACACATTCTCTCTATCTTGCTGTATTTCTCTCTCTCACACATTCTCTCCATCTTGCTGTATTTCTCTCTCTCTCACACATTGTCTCGATCTTGCTGTATCTCTCTCTCTCACACATTCTCTCTATCTTGATGTATCTCTCTCTCAAACATTCTCTCTATCTTGCTGTATCGCTCTCTCACAAACATTCTCTCTATCTTGCTGTATTTCTCTCTCTCTTACACATTCTCTCTATCTTGCTGTGTCTCTCTCACACACATTCTCTCTATCTTGCTGTATCTCTCTCTCTCACACACATTCTCTCTATCTTGCTGTATCTCTCTCTCTCACACATTCTCTCTATCTTGCTGTATTTCTCTCTCTCTTACACATTCTCTCTATCTTGCTGTGTCTCTCTCACACACATTCTCTCTATCTTGCTGTATCTCTTTCTCTCACACACATTCTCTCTATCTTGCTGTATCTCCCTCTCGCTCAAACACATTCTCTCTATCTTGATGTATTTCTCTCTCACACACATTCTCTCCATCTTGCTGTATTTCTGTCTCTCTCACACATTCTCTCTATCTTGCTGTATTTCTCTCTCTCATACATTCTCACTATCTTCCTGTATTTCTGTCTCTCACACATTCTCTCTATCTTGCTGTATTTCTGTCTCTCACACATTCTCTCTATCGTGCTGTATTTCTCTCCCTCACACATTCTCTCTATCTTGCTGTATTTCTTTCTCTCTCACACACATTCTCTCTATCTTGCTGTATTTCTGTCTCTCACACATTCTCTCTATCTTTATGTATTTCTCTCTCACACACATTCTCTCTATCTTGCTGTATATCTCTCTTACACATATTCTCTCTATCTTGCTGTATTTCCCTCTCTCACACATTCTCTCTATCTTGATGTATCTCTCTCACACATTCTCTCTATCTTGCTGTATTTCTCTCTGACACACATTCTCTCTATCTTGCTGTATCTCTCTCACACATTCTCTCTATCTTGCTGTATCTCTCTCTCTCACACACACATTCTCTCTATCTTGCTGTATCTCTATCTCTCTCACACATTCTCTCTATCTTGCTGTATTTCTCTCTCTCTCACACATTCTCTCTATCTTGCTGTATTTCTCTCTCACACACATTCTCTCTAACTTGCTGTATTTCTGTCTCTCACACATTCTCTCTATCTTGCTGTATCTCTCTCTCTAACACATTCTCTCCATCTTGCTGTATTTCTCTCTGGGGACAGTGTAGAGGGAGCTATACTCTCGATCTAAACCCCGTGCTATGCCTGTCCTGGGAGTGTTTAATGAGGGCAATGTAGAGGGAGCTTTACTCTGTATCTAACCATGTGCTGTACCTGTCCTGGGTGTTTGATGGGGACAGTTTAGAGGGAGCTTTACTCTGTATCTAACCCCGTGCTGTACCTGTCCTGGGAGTGTTTGATGGGGACAGAGTCGAGGAAGCTTTACTCTGTATCTAAACCCCGTGCTGTTCCTGTCCTGGGAGTGTTTGGTGGGGACAGTGTAGAGGGAGCTTTCCTCTGATTCTAACCCCGTGCTGTACTTGTCCTGGGAGTGTTTGATGGGGACAGTGTAGAGGGAGCTTTACTCTGTATCTAACCACGTGCTGTACCTGTCCTGGGAGTGTTTGATGGGGACAGTGTAGAGGGAACTTTACTCTGTATCTAAACCCCGTACTGTGCCTGTCCTGGGAGTGTTTGGTGGGGACAGTGTAGAGGGAGCTTTACTCTGTAACTAACCCCGTGCTGTACTTGTCCTGGGAGTGTTTGATGGGGACAGTGGAGAGGGAGCTTTACTCTGTATCTAACCCCGTGCTGTACTTGCCCTGGGAGTGTTTGATGGGGACAGTGGAGAGGGAGCTTTACTCTGTACCTAAACCCCGTGCTGTGCCTGTCCTGGGAGTGTATGATGAGGACAGTGTAGAGGGAACTTTACTCTGTATCTAAACCCCGTACTGTGCCTGTCCTGGGAGTGTTTGGTGGGGACAGTGTAGAGGGAGCTTTACTCTGTAACTAACCCCGTGCTGCACTTGTCCTGGGAGTGTTTGATGGGGACAGTGGAGAGGGAGCTTTACTCTGTACCTAAACCCCGTGCTGTGCCTGTCCTGGGAGTGTATGATGGGGACAGTGTAGAGGGTGCTTTACTCTGCATCTAACCCAGTGCTGTACCTGTCCTGGGAGTGTTTGATGGGGACAGTGTAGAGGGAGCTTTACTCTGTATCTAACCCAGTGCTGTATTTGTGCTGGGAGTGTTTGATGGGGACAGTGGAGAGGGAGCTTTACTCTGTATCTAACCCGGTGCTGTACTTGCCCTGGAGTGTTTGATGGGGACAGTGTAGAGGGAGCTTTACTTTGTATCTAACCCCGTGCTGTTCCTGTCCTGCGAGTGTTTGATGTGGACAGTGTAGAGGGAGCTTTAAACTGTATCTAAACCCCGTGCTGTACCTGTCCTGGGAGTGTTTAATGGGGGCAATGTAGAGGGAGCTTTACTCTGTATCTAACCATGTGCTGGACCTGTCCTGGGTGTTTGATGGGGACAGTTTAGAGGGAGCTTTACTCTGTATCTAACCCCGTGCTGTACCTGTCCTGGGAGTGTTTGATGGGGACAGAGTCGAGGAAGCTTTACTCTGTATCTAATCCCCGTGCTGTTCCTGTCCTGGGAGTGTTTGGTGGGGACAGTGTAGAGGGAGCTTTCCTCTGATTCTAACCCCGTGCTGTACTTGTCCTGGGAGTGTTTGATGGGGACAGTGTAGAGGGAGCTTTACTCTGTATCTAACCCCGTGCTGTACCTGTCCTGGGGGTGTTTGATGGGGACAGTGTAGAGGGAGCTTTACTCTGTATCTAGCCCGTGCTGTACCTGTCCTGGGAGTGTTTGATGAGGACACTGTAGAGGGAGTTTTACTCTGTATCTAGCCCGTTCTGTACTTGTCCTGCGGGTGTTTGATGGGGACAGTGTAGAGGGAGCTTTACTCTGTATCTAACCGTGCTGTACCTGTCCTGGGAGTTTTTGATGGGGACAGTGTAGAGGGAGCTTTACTCTGTATCTAACCCCGTGCTGTACCTGTCCTGGGAGTGTTTGATGGGGACAGTGTAGAGGGAGCTTTACTCTGTATCTAACCCCGTGCTGTACCTGTCCTGGGGGTGTTTGATGGGGACAGTGTAGAGGGAGCTTTACTCTGTATCTAACCCCGTGCTGTACCTGTCCTGGGAGCGTTTGATGGGGACAGTGTAGAGGGAGCTTTACTCTGTATCTAACCCCGTGCTGTACCTGTCATGGTGGTGTTTGATGGGGAAAGTGTAGAGGGAGCTTTACTCTGTATGTAACCCCGTGCTGTACCTGTCCTGGTGATGGGGACAGTGTAGAGGGAGCTTTACTCTGTACCTAAACCCCGTGCTGTGCCTGTCCTGGGAGTGTTTGATGGGGACAGTGGAGAGGGAGCTTTACTCTGTATCTAACCCAGTGCTGTACCTCTCCTGGGAGTGTTTCATGGGGACAGTGTAGAGGGAGCTTTACTCTGTATCTAAACTCCGTGCTGTGCCTGTCCTGGGAGTGTTTGGTGGGGACAGTGTAGAGGGAGCTTTACTCTGTATCAAACCCCTTGCTGTACCTGTCCTGGGAGTGTTTGTTGGGGACAGTGTAGAGGGAGCTTTACTCTGTAACTAACCCCGTGCTGTACTTGTCCTGGGAGTGTTTGATGGGGACAGTGGAGAGGGAGCTTTACTCTGTACCTAAACCCCGTGCTGTGCCTGTCCTGGGAGTGTATGATGGGGACAGTGTAGAGGGTGCTTTACTCTGCATCTAACCCCGTGCTGTACTTGCCCTGGGAGTGTTTGATGGGGACAGTGGAGAGGGAACTTTACTCTGTATCTAAACCCCGTGCTGTGCCTGTCCTGGGAGTGTTTGATGGGGACAGTGTAGAGGGAGCTTTACTCTGCATCTAACCCCGTGCTCTACCTGTCCTGGGAGTGTTTGATGGGGACAGTGTAGAGGGAGCTTTACTTTGTATCTAACCCCGTGCTGTGCCTGACCTGGGAGTGTTTGATGGGGACAGTGTAGAGGGAGCTTTACTCTGCATCTAACCCCGTGCTGTACCTGTCCTGGGAGTGTTTGATATGGACAGTGTAGAGGGAGCTTTACTCTGTATCTAGCCCGTGCTGTACCTGTCCTGGGAGTGTTTGATGGGGACAGTGTAGAGGGAGCTTTACTCTGTATCAAACCCCTTGCTGTACCTGTCCTGGGAGTGTTTGATGGGGACAGTGTAGAGGGAGCTTTACTCTATATCTAACCCAGTGTTGTACCTGTCCTGGTGATGGGGACAGTGCAGAGGGAGCTTTACTCTGTACCTAAACCCCGTGCTGTACCTGTCCTGGGGGTGTTTGATGGGGACAGTGTAGACGGAGCTTTACTCTGTATCTAACCCCGTGCTGTACCTGTCCTGGGAGTGTTTGATGGGGACAGTGGAGAGGGAGCTTTACTCTGTATCTAACCCAGTGCTGTACCTCTCCTGGGAGTGTTTCATGGGGACAGTGTAGAGGGAGCTTTACTCTGTATCTAAACCCCGTGCTGTGCCTGTCCTGGGAGTGTTTGGTGGGGACAGTGTAGAGGGAGCTTTACTCTGTATCTAACCCCGTGCTGTGCCTGTCCTGGGAGTGTTTCATGGGGACAGTGTAGATGGAGCTTTACTCTGTATCTAAACCCCGTGCTGTGCCTGTCCTGGGAGTGTTTAATGAGGGCAATGTAGAGGGAGCTTTACTCTGTATCTAACCATGTGCTGTACCTGTCCTGGGTGTTTGATGGGGACAGTTTAGAGGGAGCTTTACTCTGTATCTAACCCCGTGCTGTACCTCTCCTGGGAGTGTTTGATGGGGACAGAGTCGAGGAAGCTTTACTCTGTATCTAAACCCCGTGCTGTTCCTGTCCTGGGAGTGTTTGGTGGGGACAGTGTAGAGGGAGCTTTCCTCTGATTCTAACCCCGTGCTGTACTTGTCCTGGGAGTGTTTGATGGGGACAGTGTAGAGGGAGCTTTACTCTGTATCTTACCCCGTGCTGTACCTGTCCTGGGGGTGTTTGATGGGGACAGTGTAGAGGGAGCTTTACTCTGTATCTAACCACGTGCTGTACCTGTCCTGGGAGTGTTTGATGGGGACAGTGTAGAGGGAACTTTACTCTGTATCTAAACCCCGTACTGTGCCTGTCCTGGGTGTGTTTGGTGGGGACAGTGTAGAGGGAGCTTTACTCTGTAACTAACCCCGTGCTGTACTTGTCCTGGGAGTGTTTGATGGGGACAGTGGAGAGGGAGCTTTACTCTGTACCTAAACCCCGTGCTGTGCCTGTCCTGGGAGTGTATGATGGGGACAGTGTAGAGGGTGCTTTACTCTGCATCTAACCCCGTGCTGTACATGTCCTGGGAGTGTTTGATGGGGACAGTGTAGAGGGAGCTTTACTCTGTATCTAACCCCGTGCTGTATTTGTCCTGGGAGTGTTTGATGGGGACAGTGGAGAGGGAGCTTTACTCTGTATCTAACCCCGTGCTGTACTTGCCCTGGGAGTGTTTGATGGGGACAGTGGAAGGGGAACTTTACTCTGTATCTAAACCCCGTGCTGTGCCTGACCTGGGAGTGTTTGATGGGGACAGTGTAGAGGGAGCTTTACTCTGCATCTAACCCCGTGCTGTACCTGTCCTGGGAATGTTTGATGGGGACAGTGTAGAGGGAGCTTTACTTTGTATCTAACCCCGTGCTGTTCCTGTCCTGCGAGTGTTTAATGTGGACAGTGTAGAGGGACCTTTAACCTGTATCTAAACCCCGTGCTGTACCTGTCCTGGGAGTGTTTGATGGGACAGTGTAGAGGGAGCTTTACTCTGTATCTAGCCCGGGCTGTACCTGTCCTGGGAGTGTTTGATGAGGACACTGTAGAGGGAGCTTTACTCTGTATCTAGCCCGTGCTGTACTTGTCCTGCGGGTGTTTGATGGGGACAGTGTAGAGGGAGCTTTACTCTGTATCTAACCGTGCTGTACCTGTCCTGGGAGTGTTTGATGGGGACAGTGTAGAGGGAGCTTTACTCTGTATCTAACCCCGTGCTGTACCTGTCCTGGGAGTGTTTGATGGGGACAGTGTAGAGGGAGCTTTACTCTGTATCTAACCCCGTGCTGTACCTGTCCTAGGGGTGTTTGATGGGGACAGTGTAGAGGGAGCTTTACTCTGTATCTAACCCCGTGCTGTACCTGTCCTGGGAGTGTTTGATGGGGACAGTGTAGAGGGAGCTTTACTCTGTATCTAACCCCGTGCTGTACCTGTCATGGGGGTGTTTGATGGGGAAAGTATAGAGGGAGCTTTACTCTGTATGTAACCCCGTGCTGTACCTTTCCTGGTGATGGGGACAGTGTGGAGGGAGCTTTCCTCTGTACCTAACCCCCGTGCTGTGCCTGTCCTGGGAGTGTTTGATGGGGACAGTGGAGAGGGAGCTTTACTCTGTATCTAACCCAGTGCTGTACCTCTCCTGGGAGTGTTTCATGGGGACAGTGTAGAGGG
This sequence comes from Scyliorhinus torazame, assembly GCF_047496885.1. Classification (NCBI taxonomy): domain Eukaryota; kingdom Metazoa; phylum Chordata; class Chondrichthyes; order Carcharhiniformes; family Scyliorhinidae; genus Scyliorhinus; species Scyliorhinus torazame. Next base: position 32,838,298 of record NC_092733.1, on the reverse strand, counting down.
AGCTTTACTCTGTATCTAAACCCCGTGCTGTGCCTGTCCTGGGAGTGTTTGGTGGGGACAGTGTAGAGGGAGCTTTACTCTGTATCAAACCCCTTGCTGTACCTGTCCTGGGAGTGTTTGTTGGGGACAGTGTAGAGGGAGCTTTACTCTGTAACTAACCCCGTGCTGTACTTGTCCTGGGAGTGTTTGATGGGGACAGTGGAGAGGGAGCTTTACTCTGTACCTAAACCCCGTGCTGTGCCTGTCCTGGGAGTGTATGATGGGGACAGTGTAGAGGGTGCGTTACTCTGCATCTAACCCCGTGCTGTACCTGTCCTGGGAGTGTTTGATGGGGACAGTGTAGAGGGAGCTTTACTCTGTATCTAACCCCGTGCTGTACTTGCCCTGGGAGTGTTTGATGGGGACAGTGGAGAGGGAACTTTACTCTGTATCTAAACCCCATGCTGTGCCTGTCCTGGGAGTGTTTGATGGGGACAGTGTAGAGGGAGCTTTACTCTGCATCTAACCCCGTGCTCTACCTGTCCTGGGAGTGTTTGATGGGGACAGTGTAGAGGGAGCTTTACTTTGTATCTAACCCCGTGCTGTTCCTGTCCTGTGAGTGTTTGATGTGGACAGTGTAGAGGGAGCTTTACTCTGTATCTAACCCCGTGCTGTACCTGTCCTGGGTGTGTTTGATGGGGACAGTGTAGAGGGAGCTTTACTCTGTATCTAGCCCGTGCTGTACCTGTCCTGGGAGTGTTTGATGAGGACACTGTAGAGGGAGCTTTACTCTGTATCTAGCCCGTGCTGTACTTGTCCTGCGGGTGTTTGATGGGGACAGTGTAGAGGGAGCTTTACTCTGTATCTAACCGTGCTGTACCTGTCCTGGGAGTGTTTGATGGGGACAGTGTAGAGGGAGCTTTACTCTGTATCTAACCCCGTGCTGTACCTGTCCTGGGAGTGTTTGATGGGGACAGTGTAGAGGGAGCTTTACTCTGCATCTAACCCCGTGCTGTACATGTCCTGGGAGTGTTTGATGGGGACAGTGTAGAGGGAGCTTTACTCTGTATCTAACCCCGTGCTGTATTTGTCCTGGGAGTGTTTGATGGGGACAGTGGAGAGGGAGCTTTACTCTGTATCTAACCCCGTGCTGTACTTGCCCTGGGAGTGTTTGATGGGGACAGTGGAAGGGGAACTTTACTCTGTATCTAAACCCCGTGCTGTGCCTGACCTGGGAGTGTTTGATGGGGACAGTGTAGAGGGAGCTTTACTCTGCATCTAACCCCGTGCTGTACCTGTCCTGGGAATGTTTGATGGGGACAGTGTAGAGGGAGCTTTACTTTGTATCTAACCCCGTGCTGTTCCTGTCCTGCGAGTGTTTAATGTGGACAGTGTAGAGGGACCTTTAACCTGTATCTAAACCCCGTGCTGTACCTGTCCTGGGAGTGTTTGATGGGACAGTGTAGAGGGAGCTTTACTCTGTATCTAGCCCGTGCTGTACCTGTCCTGGGAGTGTTTGATGAGGACACTGTAGAGGGAGCTTTACTCTGTATCTAGCCCGTGCTGTACTTGTCCTGCGGGTGTTTGATGGGGACAGTGTAGAGGGAGCTTTACTCTGTATCTAACCGTGCTGTACCTGTCCTGGGAGTGTTTGATGGGGACAGTGTAGAGGGAGCTTTACTCTGTATCTAACCCCGTGCTGTACCTGTCCTGGGAGTGTTTGATGGGGACAGTGTAGAGGGAGCTTTACTCTGTATCTAACCCCGTGCTGTACCTGTCCTAGGGGTGTTTGATGGGGACAGTGTAGAGGGAGCTTTACTCTGTATCTAACCCCGTGCTGTACCTGTCCTGGGAGTGTTTGATGGGGACAGTGTAGAGGGAGCTTTACTCTGTATCTAACCCCGTGCTGTACCTGTCATGGGGGTGTTTGATGGGGAAAGTATAGAGGGAGCTTTACTCTGTATGTAACCCCGTGCTGTACCTTTCCTGGTGATGGGGACAGTGTGGAGGGAGCTTTCCTCTGTACCTAACCCCCGTGCTGTGCCTGTCCTGGGAGTGTTTGATGGGGACAGTGGAGAGGGAGCTTTACTCTGTATCTAACCCAGTGCTGTACCTCTCCTGGGAGTGTTTCATGGGGACAGTGTAGAGGGAGCTTTACTCTGTATCTAAACCCCGTGCTGTGCCTGTCCTGGGAGTGTTTGGTGGGGACAGTGTAGAGGGAGCTTTACTCTGTATCAAACCCCTTGCTGTACCTGTCCTGGGAGTGTTTGTTGGGGACAGTGTAGAGGGAGCTTTACTCTGTAACTAACCCCGTGCTGTACTTGTCCTGGGAGTGTTTGATGGGGACAGTGGAGAGGGAGCTTTACTCTGTACCTAAACCCCGTGCTGTGCCTGTCCTGGGAGTGTATGATGGGGACAGTGTAGAGGGTGCGTTACTCTGCATCTAACCCCGTGCTGTACCTGTCCTGGGAGTGTTTGATGGGGACAGTGTAGAGGGAGCTTTACTCTGTATCTAACCCCGTGCTGTACTTGCCCTGGGAGTGTTTGATGGGGACAGTGGAGAGGGAACTTTACTCTGTATCTAAACCCCATGCTGTGCCTGTCCTGGGAGTGTTTGATGGGGACAGTGTAGAGGGAGCTTTACTCTGCATCTAACCCCGTGCTCTACCTGTCCTGGGAGTGTTTGATGGGGACAGTGTAGAGGGAGCTTTACTTTGTATCTAACCCCGTGCTGTTCCTGTCCTGTGAGTGTTTGATGTGGACAGTGTAGAGGGAGCTTTACTCTGTATCTAACCCCGTGCTGTACCTGTCCTGGGTGTGTTTGATGGGGACAGTGTAGAGGGAGCTTTACTCTGTATCTAGCCCGTGCTGTACCTGTCCTGGGAGTGTTTGATGGGGACAGTGTAGAGGGAGCTTTACTCTGTATCTAACCCCGTGCTGTACCTGTCATGGGGGTGTTTGATGGGGACAGTGTAGAGGGAGCTTTACTCTATATCAAACCCCTTGCTGTACCTGCCCTGGGAGTGTTTGATGGGGAAAGTGTAGAGGGAGCTTTACTCTGTATGTAACCCCGTGCTGTACCTGTCCTGGTGATGGGGACAGTGCAGAGGGAGCTTTACTCTGTACCTAAACCCCGTGCTGTACCTGTCCTGGGGGTGTTTGATGGGGACAGTGTAGAGGGAGCTTTACTCTGTATCTAACCCCGTGCTGTACCTGTCCTGGGAGTGTTTGATGGGGACAGTGGAGAGGGAGCTTTACTCTGTATCTAACCCAGAGCTGTACCTCTCCTGGGAGTGTTTCATGGAGACAGTGTAGAGGGAGCTTTACTCTGTATCTAAACCACGTGCTGTGCCTGTCCTGGGAGTGTTTGGTGGGGACAGTGTAGAGGGAGCTTTACTCTGTATCTAACCCCGTGCTGTGCCTGTCCTGGGAGTGTTTCATGGGGACTGTGTAGATGGAGCTTTACTCTGTATCTAAACCCCGTGCTGTGCCTGTCCTGGGAGTGTTTGGTGGGGACAGTGTAGAGGGAGCTTTACTCTATATCTAACCCCGTGCTGTACCTGTCCTGGGAGTGTTTGATGGGGACAGTGGAGAGGGAGCTTTACTCTGTATCTAACCCCGTGAGTTACTTGTCCTGGGAGTGTTTGATGGGGACAGTGGAGAGGGAGCTTTACTCTGTATCTAACCCCGTGCTGTACTTGTCCTGGGAGTGTTTGATGGGGACAGTGTAGAGGGAGCTTTACTCTGTATCTAACTCCGTGCTGTACTTGTCCTGTGAGTGTTTGATGGGGACAGTGGAGAGGGAGATATACTCTGTATCTAACCCCGTGCTGTACTTGCCCTGGGAGTGTTTGATGGGGACAGTGGAGAGGGAACTTTACTCTGTATCTAAACCCCGTGCTGTGCCTGTCCTGGGAGTGTTTGATGGGGACAGTGGAAGGGGAACTTTACTCTGTATCTAAACCCCGTGCTGTGCCTGACCTGGGAGTGTTTGATGGGGACAGTGTAGAGGGAGCTTTACTCTGCATCTAACCCCGTGCTGTACCTGTCCTGGGAATGTTTGATGGGGACAGTGTAGAGGGAGCTTTACTTTGTATCTAACCCCGTGCTGTTCCTGTCCTGCGAGTGTTTAATGTGGACAGTGTAGAGGGACCTTTAACCTGTATCTAAACCCCGTGCTGTACCTGTCCTGGGAGTGTTTGATGGGACAGTGTAGAGGGAGCTTTACTCTGTATCTAGCCCGTGCTGTACCTGTCCTGGGAGTGTTTGATGAGGACACTGTAGAGGGAGCTTTACTCTGTATCTAGCCCGTGCTGTACTTGTCCTGCGGGTGTTTGATGGTGACAGTGTAGAGGGAGCTTTACTCTGTATCTAACCGTGCTGTACCTGTCCTGGGAGTGTTTGATGGGGACAGTGTAGAGGGAGCTTTACTCTGTATCTAACCCCGTGCTGTACCTGTCCTGGGAGTGTTTGATGGGGACAGTGTAGAGGGAGCTTTACTCTGTATCTAACCCCGTGCTGTACCTGTCCTAGGGGTGTTTGATGGGGACAGTGTAGAGGGAGCTTTACTCTGTATCTAACCCCGTGCTGTACCTGTCCTGGGAGTGTTTGATGGGGACAGTGTAGAGGGAGCTTTACTCTGTATCTAACCCCGTGCTGTACCTGTCATGGGGGTGTTTGATGGGGAAAGTATAGAGGGAGCTTTACTCTGTATGTAACCCCGTGCTGTACCTTTCCTGGTGATGGGGACAGTGTGGAGGGAGCTTTCCTCTGTACCTAACCCCCGTGCTGTGCCTGTCCTGGGAGTGTTTGATGGGGACAGTGGAGAGGGAGCTTTACTCTGTATCTAACCCAGTGCTGTACCTCTCCTGGGAGTGTTTCATGGGGACAGTGTAGAGGGAGCTTTACTCTGTATCTAAACCCCGTGCTGTGCCTGTCCTGGGAGTGTTTGGTGGGGACAGTGTAGAGGGAGCTTTACTCTGTATCAAACCCCTTGCTGTACCTGTCCTGGGAGTGTTTGTTGGGGACAGTGTAGAGGGAGCTTTACTCTGTAACTAACCCCGTGCTGTACTTGTCCTGGGAGTGTTTGATGGGGACAGTGGAGAGGGAGCTTTACTCTGTACCTAAACCCCGTGCTGTGCCTGTCCTGGGAGTGTATGATGGGGACAGTGTAGAGGGTGCGTTACTCTGCATCTAACCCCGTGCTGTACCTGTCCTGGGAGTGTTTGATGGGGACAGTGTAGAGGGAGCTTTACTCTGTATCTAACCCCGTGCTGTACTTGCCCTGGGAGTGTTTGATGGGGACAGTGGAGAGGGAACTTTACTCTGTATCTAAACCCCATGCTGTGCCTGTCCTGGGAGTGTTTGATGGGGACAGTGTAGAGAGAGCTTTACTCTGCATCTAACCCCGTGCTCTACCTGTCCTGGGAGTGTTTGATGGGGACAGTGTAGAGGGAGCTTTACTTTGTATCTAACCCCGTGCTGTTCCTGTCCTGTGAGTGTTTGATGTGGACAGTGTAGAGGGAGCTTTACTCTGTATCTAACCCCGTGCTGTACCTGTCCTGGGTGTGTTTGATGGGGACAGTGTAGAGGGAGCTTTACTCTGTATCTAGCCCGTGCTGTACCTGTCCTGGGAGTGTTTGATGGGGACAGTGTAGAGGGAGCTTTACTCTGTATCTAACCCCGTGCTGTACCTGTCATGGGGGTGTTTGATGGGGACAGTGTAGAGGGAGCTTTACTCTGTATCAAACCCCTTGCTGTACCTGCCCTGGGAGTGTTTGATGGGGAAAGTGTAGAGGGAGCTTTACTCTGTATGTAACCCCGTGCTGTACCTGTCCTGGTGATGGGGACAGTGCAGAGGGAGCTTTACTCTGTACCTAAACCCCGTGCTGTACCTGTCCTGGGGGTGTTTGATGGGGACAGTGTAGAGGGAGCTTTACTCTGTATCTAACCCCGTGCTGTACCTGTCCTGGGAGTGTTTGATGGGGACAGTGGAGAGGGAGCTTTACTCTGTATCTAACCCAGAGCTGTACCTCTCCTGGGAGTGTTTCATGGGGACAGTGTAGAGGGAGCTTTACTCTGTATCTAAACCACGTGCTGTGCCTGTCCTGGGAGTGTTTGGTGGGGACAGTGTAGAGGGAGCTTTACTCTGTATCTAACCCCGTGCTGTGCCTGTCCTGGGAGTGTTTCATGGGGACTGTGTAGATGGAGCTTTACTCTGTATCTAAACCCCGTGCTGTGCCTGTCCTGGGAGTGTTTGGTGGGGACAGTGTAGAGGGAGCTTTACTCTATATCTAACCCCGTGCTGTACCTGTCCTGGGAGTGTTTGATGGGGACAGTGGAGAGGGAGCTTTACTCTGTATCTAACCCCGTGAGTTACTTGTCCTGGGAGTGTTTGATGGGGACAGTGGAGAGGGAGCTTTACTCTGTATCTAACCCCGTGCTGTACTTGTCCTGGGAGTGTTTGATGGGGACAGTGTAGAGGGAGCTTTACTCTGTATCTAACTCCGTGCTGTACTTGTCCTGTGAGTGTTTGATGGGGACAGTGGAGAGGGAGATATACTCTGTATCTAACCCCGTGCTGTACTTGCCCTGGGAGTGTTTGATGGGGACAGTGGAGAGGGAACTTTACTCTGTATCTAAACCCCGTGCTGTGCCTGTCCTGGGAGTGTTTGATGGGGACAGTGTAGAGGGAGCTTTACTCTGCATCTAACCCCGTGCTGTAAATTTCCTGGGAGTGTTTGATGGGGACAGTGTAGAGGGAGCTTTACTTTGTATCTAACCCCGTGCTGTTCCTGTCCTGCGAGTGTTTGATGTGGACAGTGTAGAGGGAGCTTTACTCTGTATCTAAATCCCGTGCTGTACCTGTCCTGGGAGTGTTTGATGGGGACAGTGTAGAGGGAGCTTTACTCTGTATCTAGCCCGTGCTGTACCTGTCCTGGGAGTGTTTGATGGGGACACTGTAGAGGGAGCTTTACTCTGTATCTAGCCCGTGCTGTACTTGTCCTGCGGGTGTTTGATGGGGACAGTGTAGAGGGAACTTTACTCTGTATCTAACCGTGCTGTACCTGTCCTGGGAGTGTTTGATGGGGACAGTGTAGAGGGAGCTTTACTCTGTATCTGACCCCGTGCTGTACCTGTCCTGGGGGTGTTTGATGGGGACATTGTAGAGGGAGCTTTACTCTGTATCTAACCCCGTGCTGTACCTGTCCTGGGAGTGTTTGATGGGGACAGTGTAGAGGGAGCTTTACTCTGTATCTAACCCCGTGCTGTACCTGTCATGGGGGTGTTTGATGGGGAAAGTGTAGAGGGAGCTTTACTCTGTATGTAACCCCGTGCTGTACCTGTCCTGGTGATGGGGACCGTGTAGAGGGAGCTTTACTCTGTACCTAAACCCCGTGCTGTGCCTGTCCTGGGAGTGTTTGATGGGGACATTGGAGAGGGAGCTTTACTCTGTATCTAACCGTGCTGTACCTGTCCTGGGAGTGTTTGATGGGGACAGTGGAGAGGGAGCTTTACTCTGTATCTAACCCCGTGCTGTACTTGCCCTGGGAGTGTTTGATGGGGACAGTGGAGAGGGAACTTTACTCTGTATCTAAACCCCGTGCTGTGCCTGTCCTGGGAGTGTTTGATGGGGACAGTGTAGAGGGAGCTTTACTCTGCATCTAACCCCGTGCTGTAAATTTCCTGGGAGTGTTTGATGGGGACAGTGTAGAGGGAGCTTTACTTTGTATCTAACCCCGTGCTGTTCCTGTCCTGCGAGTGTTTGATGTGGACAGTGTAGAGGGAGCTTTACTCTGTATCTAAATCCCGTGCTGTACCTGTCCTGGGAGTGTTTGATGGGGACAGTGTAGAGGGAGCTTTACTCTGTATCTAGCCCGTGCTGTACCTGTCCTGGGAGTGTTTGATGGGGACACTGTAGAGGGAGCTTTACTCTGTATCTAGCCCGTGCTGTACTTGTCCTGCGGGTGTTTGATGGGGACAGTGTAGAGGGAACTTTACTCTGTATCTAACCGTGCTGTACCTGTCCTGGGAGTGTTTGATGGGGACAGTGTAGAGGGAGCTTTACTCTGTATCTGACCCCGTGCTGTACCTGTCCTGGGGGTGTTTGATGGGGACATTGTAGAGGGAGCTTTACTCTGTATCTAACCCCGTGCTGTACCTGTCCTGGGAGTGTTTGATGGGGACAGTGTAGAGGGAGCTTTACTCTGTATCTAACCCCGTGCTGTACCTGTCATGGGGGTGTTTGATGGGGAAAGTGTAGAGGGAGCTTTACTCTGTATGTAACCCCGTGCTGTACCTGTCCTGGTGATGGGGACCGTGTAGAGGGAGCTTTACTCTGTATCTAGCCCGTGCTGTACCTGTCCTGGGAGTGTTTGATGGGGACATTGGAGAGGGAGCTTTACTCTGTATCTAACCGTGCTGTACCTGTCCTGGGAGTGTTTGATGGGGACAGTGGAGAGGGAGCTTTACTCTGTATCTAACCCCGTGCTGTACTTGCCCTGGGAGTGTTTGATGGGGACAGTGGAGAGGGAACTTTACTCTGTATCTAAACCCCGTGCTGTGCCTGTCCTGGGAGTGTTTGATGGGGACAGTGTAGAGGGAGCTTTACTCTGTATCTAACCCCGTGCTGTACCTGTCCTGGGTGTGTTTGATGGGGACAGTGTAGAGGGAGCTTTACTCTGTATCTAGCCCGTGCTGTACCTGTCCTGGGAGTGTTTGATGGGGACAGTGTAGAGGGAGCTTTACTCTGTATCTAACCCCGTGCTGTACCTGTCATGGGGGTGTTTGATGGGGACAGTGTAGAGGGAGCTTTACTCTGTATCAAACCCCTTGCTGTACCTGCCCTGGGAGTGTTTGATGGGGAAAGTGTAGAGGGAGCTTTACTCTGTATGTAACCCCGTGCTGTACCTGTCCTGGTGATGGGGACAGTGCAGAGGGAGCTTTCCTCTGTACCTAAACCCCGTGCTGTACCTGTCCTGGGGGTGTTTGATGGGGACAGTGTAGAGGGAGCTTTACTCTGTATCTAACCCCGTGCTGTACCTGTCCTGGGAGTGTTTGATGGGGACAGTGGAGAGGGAGCTTTACTCTGTATCTAACCCAGAGCTGTACCTCTCCTGGGAGTGTTTCATGGGGACAGTGTAGAGGGAGCTTTACTCTGTATCTAAACCACGTGCTGTGCCTGTCCTGGGAGTGTTTGGTGGGGACAGTGTAGAGGGAGCTTTAGTCTGTATCTAACCCCGTGCTGTGCCTGTCCTGGGAGTGTTTCATGGGGACTGTGTAGATGGAGCTTTACTCTGTATCTAAACCCCGTGCTGTGCCTGTCCTGGGAGTGTTTGGTGGGGACAGTGTAGAGGGAGCTTTACTCTATATCTAACCCCGTGCTGTACCTGTCCTGGGAGTGTTTGATGGGGACAGTGGAGAGGGAGCTTTACTCTGTATCTAACCCCGTGAGTTACTTGTCCTGGGAGTGTTTGATGGGGACAGTGGAGAGGGAGCTTTACTCTGTATCTAACCCCGTGCTGTACTTGTCCTGGGAGTGTTTGATGGGGACAGTGTAGAGGGAGCTTTACTCTGTATCTAACTCCGTGCTGTACTTGTCCTGTGAGTGTTTGATGGGGACAGTGGAGAGGGAGATATACTCTGTATCTAACCCCGTGCTGTACTTGCCCTGGGAGTGTTTGATGGGGACAGTGGAGAGGGAACTTTACTCTGTATCTAAACCCCGTGCTGTGCCTGTCCTGGGAGTGTTTGATGGGGACAGTGTAGAGGGAGCTTTACTCTGCATCTAACCCCGTGCTGTAAATTTCCTGGGAGTGTTTGATGGGGACAGTGTAGAGGGAGCTTTACTTTGTATCTAACCCCGTGCTGTTCCAGTCCTGCGAGTGTTTGATGTGGACAGTGTAGAGGGAGCTTTACTCTGTATCTAAATCCCGTGCTGTACCTGTCCTGGGAGTGTTTGATGGGGACAGTGTAGAGGGAGCTTTACTCTGTATCTAGCCCGTGCTGTACCTGTCCTGGGAGTGTTTGATGGGGACACTGTAGAGGGAGCTTTACTCTGTATCTAGCCCGTGCTGTACTTGTCCTGCGGGTGTTTGATGGGGACAGTGTAGAGGGAACTTTACTCTGTATCTAACCGTGCTGTACCTGTCCTGGGAGTGTTTGATGGGGACAGTGTAGAGGGAGCTTTACTCTGTATCTGACCCCGTGCTGTACCTGTCCTGGGGGTGTTTGATGGGGACATTGTAGAGGGAGCTTTACTCTGTATCTAACCCCGTGCTGTACCTGTCCTGGGAGTGTTTGATGGGGACAGTGTAGAGGGAGCTTTACTCTGTATCTAACCCCGTGCTGTACCTGTCATGGGGGTGTTTGATGGGGAAAGTGTAGAGGGAGCTTTACTCTGTATGTAACCCCGTGCTGTACCTGTCCTGGTGATGGGGACCGTGTAGAGGGAGCTTTACTCTGTACCTAAACCCCGTGCTGTGCCTGTCCTGGGAGTGTTTGATGGGGACATTGGAGAGGGAGCTTTACTCTGTATCTAACCGTGCTGTACCTGTCCTGGGAGTGTTTGATGGGGACAGTGGAGAGGGAGCTTTACTCTGTATCTAACCCCGTGCTGTACTTGCCCTGGGAGTGTTTGATGGGGACAGTGGAGAGGGAACTTTACTCTGTATCTAAACCCCGTGCTGTGCCTGTCCTGGGAGTGTTTGATGGGGACAGTGTAGAGGGAGCTTTACTCTGCATCTAACCCCGTGCTCTACCTGTCCTGGGAGTGTTTGATGGGGACAGTGTAGAGGGAGCTTTACTTTGTATCTAACCCCGTGCTGTTCCTGTCCTGCGAGTGTTTGATGTGGACAGTGTAGAGGGAGCTTTACTCTGTATCTAACCCCGTGCTGTACCTGTCCTGGGGGTGTTTGATATGGACAGTGTAGAGGGAGCTTTACTCTGTATCTAGCCCGTGCTGTACCTGTCCTGGGAGTGTTTGATGGGGACAGTGTAGAGGGAGCTTTACTCTGTATCAAACCCCTTGCTGTAACTGTCCTGGGAGTGTTTGATGGGGACAGTGTAGAGGGAGCTTTACTCTATATCTAACCCAGTGTTGTACCTGTCCTGGTGATGGGGACAGTGCAGAGGGAGCTTTACTCTGTACCTAAACCCCGTGCTGTACCTGTCCTGGGGGTGTTTGATGGGGACAGTGTAGACGGAGCTTTACTCTGTATCTAACCCCGTGCTGTACCTGTCCTGGGAGTGCTTGATGGGGACAGTGGAGAGGGAGCTTTACTCTGTATCTAACCCAGTGCTGTACCTCTCCTGGGAGTGTTTCATGGGGACAGTGTAGAGGGAGCTTTACTCTGTATCTAAACCCCGTGCTGTGCCTGTCCTGGGAGTGTTTGGTGGGGACAGTGTAGAGGGAGCTTTACTCTGTATCTAACCCCGTGCTGTGCCTGTCCTGGGAGTGTTTCATGGGGACAGTGTAGATGGAGCTTTACTCTGTATCTAAACCCCGTGCTGTGCCTGTCCTGGGAGTGTTTAATGAGGGCAATGTAGAGGGAGCTTTACTCTGTATCTAACCATGTGCTGTACCTGTCCTGGGTGTTTGATGGGGACAGTTTAGAGGGAGCTTTACTCTGTATCTAACCCCGTGCTGTACCTCTCCTGGGAGTGTTTGATGGGGACAGAGTCGAGGAAGCTTTACTCTGTATCTAAACCTCGTGCTGTTCCTGTCCTGGGAGTGTTTGGTGGGGACAGTGTAGAGGGAGCTTTCCTCTGATTCTAACCCCGTGCTGTACTTGTCCTGGGAGTGTTTGATGGGGACAGTGTAGAGGGAGCTTTACTCTGTATCTAACCCCGTGCTGTACCTGTCCTGGGGGTGTTTGATGGGGACAGTGTAGAGGGAGCTTTACTCTGTATCTAACCACGTGCTGTACCTGTCCTGGGAGTGTTTGATGGGGACAGTGTAGAGGGAACTTTACTCTGTATCTAAACCCCGTACTGTGCCTGTCCTGGGTGTGTTTGGTGGGGACAGTGTAGAGGGAGCTTTACTCTGTAACTAACCCCGTGCTGTACTTGTCCTGGGAGTGTTTGATGGGGACAGTGGAGAGGGAGCTTTACTCTGTACCTAAACCCCGTGCTGTGCCTGTCCTGGGAGTGTATGATGGGGACAGTGTAGAGGGTGCTTTACTCTGCATCTAACCCCGTGCTGTACATGTCCTGGGAGTGTTTGATGGGGACAGTGTAGAGGGAGCTTTACTCTGTATCTAACCCCGTGCTGTATTTGTCCTGGGAGTGTTTGATGGGGACAGTGGAGAGGGAGCTTTACTCTGTATCTAACCCCGTGCTGTACTTGCCCTGGGAGTGTTTGATGGGGACAGTGGAAGGGGAACTTTACTCTGTATCTAAACCCCGTGCTGTGCCTGTCCTGGGAGTGTTTGATGGGGACAGTGTAGAGGGAGCTTTACTCTGCATCTAACCCCGTGCTGTACCTGTCCTGGGAATGTTTGATGGGGACAGTGTAGAGGGAGCTTTACTTTGTATCTAACCCCGTGCTGTTCCTGTCCTGCGAGTGTTTAATGTGGACAGTGTAGAGGGACCTTTAACCTGTATCTAAACCCCGTGCTGTACCTGTCCTGGGAATGTTTGATGGGACAGTGTAGAGGGAGCTTTACTCTGTATCTAGCCCGTGCTGTACCTGTCCTGGGAGTGTTTGATGAGGACACTGTAGAGGGAGCTTTACTCTGTATCTAGCCCGTGCTGTACTTGTCCTGCGGGTGTTTGATGGGGACAGTGTAGAGGGAGCTTTACTCTGTATCTAACCGTGCTGTACCTGTCCTGGGAGTGTTTGATGGGGACAGTGTAGAGGGAGCTTTACTCTGTATCTAACCCTGTGCTGTACCTGTCCTGGGAGTGTTTGATGGGGACAGTGTAGAGGGAGCTTTACTCTGTATCTAACCCCGTGCTGTACCTGTCCTAGGGGTGTTTGATGGGGACAGTGTAGAGGGAGCTTTACTCTGTATCTAACCCCGTGCTGTACCTGTCCTGGGAGTGTTTGATGGGGACAGTGTAGAGGGAGCTTTACTCTGTATCTAACCCCGTGCTGTACCTGTCATGGGGGTGTTTGATGGGGAAAGTGTAGAGGGAGCTTTACTCTGTATGTAACCCCGTGCTGTACCTGTCCTGGTGATGGGGACAGTGTGGAGGGAGCTTTACTCTGTACCTAAACCCCGTGCTGTGCCTGTCCTGGGAGTGTTTGATGGGGACAGTGGAGAGGGAGCTTTACTCTGTATCTAACCCAGTGCTGTACCTCTCCTGGGAGTGTTTCATGGGGACAGTGTAGAGGGAGCTTTACTCTGTATCTAAACCCCGTGCTGTGTCTGTCCTGGGAGTGTTTGGTGGGGACAGTGTAGAGGGAGCTTTACTCTGTATCAAACCCCTTGCTGTACCTGTCCTGGGAGTGTTTGTTGGGGACAGTGTAGAGGGAGCTTTACTCTGTAACTAACCCCGTGCTGTACTTGTCCTGGGAGTGTTTGATGGGGACAGTGGAGAGGGAGCTTTACTCTGTACCTAAACCCCGTGCTGTGCCTGTCCTGGGAGTGTATGATGGGGACAGTGTAGAGGGTGCGTTACTCTGCATCTAACCCCGTGCTGTAACTGTCCTGGGAGTGTTTGATGGGGACAGTGTAGAGGGAGCTTTACTCTGTATCTAACCCCGTGCTGTACTTGTCCTGGGAGTGTTTGATGGGGACAGTGGAGAGGGAGCTTTACTCTGTATCTAACCCCGTGCTGTACTTGCCCTGGGAGTGTTTGATGGGGACAGTGGAGAGGGAACTTTACTCTGTATCTAAACCCCATGCTGTGCCTGTCCTGGGAGTGTTTGATGGGGACAGTGTAGAGGGAGCTTTACTCTGCATCTAACCCCGTGCTCTACCTGTCCTGGGAGTGTTTGATGGGGACAGTGTAGAGGGAGCTTTACTTTGTATCTAACCCCGTGCTGTTCCTGTCCTGTGAGTGTTTGATGTGGACAGTGTAGAGGGAGCTTTACTCTGTATCTAACCCCGTGCTGTACCTGTCCTGGGTGTGTTTGATGGGGACAATGTAGAGGGAGCTTTACTCTGTATCTAGCCCGTGCTGTACCTGTCCTGGGAGTGTTTGATGGGGACAGTGTAGAGGGAGCTTTACTCTGTATCTAACCCCGTGCTGTACCTGTCATGGGGGTGTTTGATGGGGACAGTGTAGAGGGAGCTTTACTCTGTATCAAACCCCTTGCTGTACCTGTCCTGGAAGTGTTTGATGGGGAAAGTGTAGAGGGAGCTTCACTCTGTATGTAACCCCGTGCTGTACCTGTCCTGGTGATGGGGACAGTGCAGAGGGAGCTTTACTCTGTACCTAAACCCCGTGCTGTACCTGTCCTGGGGGTGTTTGATGGGGACAGTGTAGAGGGAGCTTTACTCTGTATCTAACCCCGTGCTGTACCTGTCCTGGGAGTGTTTGATGGGGACAGTGGAGAGGGAGCTTTACTCTGTATCTAACCCAGAGCTGTACCTCTCCTGGGAGTGTTTCATGGGGACAGTGTAGAGGGAGCTTTACTCTGTATCTAAACCACGTGCTGTGCCTGTCCTGGGAGTGTTTGGTGGGGACAGTGTAGAGGGAGCTTTACTCTGTATCTAACCCCGTGCTGTGCCTGTCCTGGGAGTGTTTCATGGGGACTGTGTAGATGGAGCTTTACTCTGTATCTAAACCCCGTGCTGTGCCTGTCCTGGGAGTGTTTGGTGGAGACAGTGTCGAGGGAGCTTTACTCTATATCTAACCCCGTGCTGTACCTGTCCTGGGAGTGTTTGATGGGGACAGTGGAGAGGGAGCTTTACTCTGTATCTAACCCCGTGCTGTACTTGTCCTGGGAGTGTTTGATGGGGACAGTGTAGAGGGAGCTTTACTCTGTATCTAACCCCGTGCTGTACTTGTCCTGTGAGTGTTTGATGGGGACAGTGGAGAGGGAGATATACTCTGTATCTAACCCCGTGCTGTACTTGCCCTGGGAGTGTTTGATGGGGACAGTGGAGAGGGAACTTTACTCTGTATCTAAACCCCGTGCTGTGCCTGTCCTGGGAGTGTTTGATGGGGACAGTGTAGAGGGAGCTTTACACTGTATCTAAACCACGTGCTGTGCCTGTCCTGGGAGTGTTTGGTGGGGACAGTGTAGAGGGAGCTTTACTCTGTATCTAACCCCGTGCTGTGCCTGTCCTGGGAGTGTTTCATGGGGACTGTGTAGATGGAGCTTTACTCTGTATCTAAACCCCGTGCTGTGCCTGTCTTGGGAGTGTTTGGTGGAGACAGTGTAGAGGGAGCTTTACTCTATATCTAACCCCGTGCTGTACCTGTCCTGGGAGTGTTTGATGGGGACAGTGGAGAGGGAGCTTTACTCTGTATCTAACCCCGTGCTGTACTTGTCCTGGGAGTGTTTGATGGGGACAGTGTAGAGGGAGCTTTACTCTGTATCTAACCCCGTGCTGTACTTGTCCTGTGAGTGTTTGATGGGGACAGTGGAGAGGGAGATATACTCTGTATCTAACCCCGTGCTGTACTTGCCCTGGGAGTGTTTGGTGGGGACAGTGTAGAGGGAGCTTTACTCTGTAACTAACCCCGTGCTGTACTTGTCCTGGGAGTGTTTGATGGGGACAGTGGAGAGGGAGCTTTACTCTGTACCTAAACCCCGTGCTGTGCCTGTCCTGGGAGTGTATGATGGGGACAGTGTAGAGGGTGCTTTACTCTGCATCTAACCCCGTGCTGTACCTGTCCTGGGAGTGTTTGATGGGGACAGTGTAGAGGGAGCTTTACTCTGTATCTAACCCAGTGCTGTATTTGTGCTGGGAGTGTTTGATGGGGACAGTGGAGAGGGAGCTTTACTCTGTATCTAACCCGGTGCTGTACTTGCCCTGGGAGTGTTTGATGGGGACAGTGTAGAGGGAGCTTTACTTTGTATCTAACCCCGTGCTGTTCCTGTCCTGCGAGTGTTTGATGTGGACAGAGTCGAGGAAGCTTTACTCTGTATCTAATCCCCGTGCTGTTCCTGTCCTGGGAGTGTTTGGTGGGGACAGTGTAGAGGGAGCTTTCCTCTGATTCTAACCCCGTGCTGTACTTGTCCTGGGAGTGTTTGATGGGGACAGTGTAGAGGGAGCTTTACTCTGTATCTAACCCCGTGCTGTACCTGTCCTGGGGGTGTTTGATGGGGACAGTGTAGAGGGAGCTTTACTCTGTATCTAGCCCGTGCTGTACCTGTCCTGGGAGTGTTTGATGAGGACACTGTAGAGGGAGTTTTACTCTGTATCTAGCCCGTTCTGTACTTGTCCTGCGGGTGTCTGATGGGGACAGTGTAGAGGGAGCTTTACTCTGTATCTAACCGTGCTGTACCTGTCCTGGGAGTTTTTGATGGGGACAGTGTAGAGGGAGCTTTACTCTGTATCTAACCCCGTGCTGTACCTGTCCTGGGAGTGTTTGATGGGGACAGTGTAGAGGGAGCTTTACTCTGTATCTAACCCCGTGCTGTACCTGTCCTGGGGGTGTTTGATGGGGACAGTGTAGAGGGAGCTTTACTCTGTATCTAACCCCGTGCTGTACCTGTCCTGGGAGCGTTTGATGGGGACAGTGTAGAGGGAGCTTTACTCTGTATCTAACCCCGTGCTGTACCTGTCATGGTGGTGTTTGATGGGGAAAGTGTAGAGGGAGCTTTACTCTGTATGTAACCCCGTGCTGTACCTGTCCTGGTGATGGGGACAGTGTAGAGGGAGCTTTACTCTGTACCTAAACCCCGTGCTGTGCCTGTCCTGGGAGTGTTTGATGGGGACAGTGGAGAGGGAGCTTTACTCTGTATCTAACCCAGTGCTGTACCTCTCCTGGGAGTGTTTCATGGGGACAGTGTAGAGGGAGCTTTACTCTGTATCTAAACCCCGTGCTGTGCCTGTCCTGGGAGTGTTTGGTGGGGACAGTGTAGAGGGAGCTTTACTCTGTATCAAACCCCTTGCTGTACCTGTCCTGGGAGTGTTTGTTGGGGACAGTGTAGAGGGAGCTTTACTCTGTAACTAACCCCGTGCTGTACTTGTCCTGGGAGTGTTTGATGGGGACAGTGGAGAGGGAGCTTTACTCTGTACCTAAACCCCGTGCTGTGCCTGTCCTGGGAGTGTATGATGGGGACAGTGTAGAGGGTGCTTTACTCTGCATCTAACCCCGTGCTGTACTTGCCCTGGGAGTGTTTGATGGGGACAGTGGAGAGGGAACTTTACTCTGTATCTAAACCCCGTGCTGTGCCTGTCCTGGGAGTGTTTGATGGGGACAGTGTAGAGGGAGCTTTACTCTGCATCTAACCCCGTGCTCTACCTGTCCTGGGAGTGTTTGATGGGGACAGTGTAGAGGGAGCTTTACTTTGTATCTAACCCCGTGCTGTTCCTGTCCTGCGAGTGTTTGATGTGGACAGTGTAGAGGGAGCTTTACTCTGTATCTAACCCCGTGCTGTACCTGTCCTGGGAGTGTTTGATATGGACAGTGTAGAGGGAGCTTTACTCTGTATCTAGCCCGTGCTGTACCTGTCCTGGGAGTGTTTGATGGGGACAGTGTAGAGGGAGCTTTACTCTGTATCAAACCCCTTGCTGTACCTGTCCTGGGAGTGTTTGATGGGGACAGTGTAGAGGGAGCTTTACTCTATATCTAACCCAGTGTTGTACCTGTCCTGGTGATGGGGACAGTGCAGAGGGAGCTTTACTCTGTGCCTAAACCCCGTGCTGTACCTGTCCTGGGGGTGTTTGATGGGGACAGTGTAGACGGAGCTTTACTCTGTATCTAACCCCGTGCTGTACCTGTCCTGGGAGTGTTTGATGGGGACAGTGTAGAGGGAGCTTTACTCTGTATCTAACCCCGTGCTGTATTTGTCCTGGGAGTGTTTGATGGGGACAGTGGAGAGGGAGCTTTACTCTGTATCTAACCCCGTGCTGTACTTGCCCTGGGAGTGTTTGATGGGGACAGTGGAAGGGGAACTTTACTCTGTATCTAAACCCCGTGCTGTGCCTGTCCTGGGAGTGTTTGATGGGGACAGTGTAGAGGGAGCTTTACTCTGCATCTAACCCCGTGCTGTACCTGTCCTGGGAATGTTTGATGGGGACAGTGTAGAGGGAGCTTTACTTTGTATCTAACCCCGTGCTGTTCCTGTCCTGCGAGTGTTTAATGTGGACAGTGTAGAGGGACCTTTAACCTGTATCTAAACCCCGTGCTGTACCTGTCCTGGGAGTGTTTGATGGGACAGTGTAGAGGGAGCTTTACTCTGTATCTAGCCCGTGCTGTACCTGTCCTGGGAGTGTTTGATGAGGACACTGTAGAGGGAGCTTTACTCTGTATCTAGCCCGTGCTGTACTTGTCCTGCGGGTGTTTGATGGGGACAGTGTAGAGGGAGCTTTACTCTGTATCTAACCGTGCTGTACCTGTCCTGGGAGTGTTTGATGGGGACAGTGTAGAGGGAGCTTTACTCTGTATCTAACCCCGTGCTGTACCTGTCCTGGGAGTGTTTGATGGGGACAGTGTAGAGGGAGCTTTACTCTGTATCTAACCCCGTGCTGTACCTGTCCTAGGGGTGTTTGATGGGGACAGTGTAGAGGGAGCTTTACTCTGTATCTAACCCCGTGCTGTACCTGTCCTGGGAGTGTTTGATGGGGACAGTGTAGAGGGAGCTTTACTCTGTATCTAACCCCGTGCTGTACCTGTCATGGGGGTGTTTGATGGGGAAAGTGTAGAGGGAGCTTTACTCTGTATGTAACCCCGTGCTGTACCTGTCCTGGTGATGGGGACAGTGTGGAGGGAGCTTTCCTCTGTACCTAACCCCCGTGCTGTGCCTGTCCTGGGAGTGTTTGATGGGGACAGTGGAGAGGGAGCTTTACTCTGTATCTAACCCAGTGCTGTACCTCTCCTGGGAGTGTTTCATGGGGACAGTGTAGAGGGAGCTTTACTCTGTATCTAAACCCCGTGCTGTGCCTGTCCTGGGAGTGTTTGGTGGGGACAGTGTAGAGGGAGCTTTACTCTGTATCAAACCCCTTGCTGTACCTGTCCTGGGAGTGTTTGTTGGGGACAGTGTAGAGGGAGCTTTACTCTGTAACTAACCCCGTGCTGTACTTGTCCTGGGAGTGTTTGATGGGGACAGTGGAGAGGGAGCTTTACTCTGTACCTAAACCCCGTGCTGTGCCTGTCCTGGGAGTGTATGATGGGGACAGTGTAGAGGGTGCGTTACTCTGCATCTAACCCCGTGCTGTACCTGTCCTGGGAGTGTTTGGTGGGGACAGTGTAGAGGGAGCTTTACTCTGTATCTAACCCCGTGCTGTACTTGCCCTGGGAGTGTTTGATGGGGACAGTGGAGAGGGAACTTTACTCTGTATCTAAACCCCATGCTGTGCCTGTCCTGGGAGTGTTTCATGGGGACAGTGTAGAGGGAGCTTTACTCTGCATCTAACCCCGTGCTCTACCTGTCCTGGGAGTGTTTGATGGGGACAGTGTAGAGGGAGCTTTACTTTGTATCTAACCCCGTGCTGTTCCTGTCCTGTGAGTGTTTGATGTGGACAGTGTAGAGGGAGCTTTACTCTGTATCTAACCCCGTGCTGTACCTGTCCTGGGTGTGTTTGATGGGGACAGTGTAGAGGGAGCTTTACTCTGTATCTAGCCCGTGCTGTACCTGTCCTGGGAGTGTTTGATGGGGACAGTGTAGAGGGAGCTTTACTCTGTATCTAACCCCGTGCTGTACCTGTCATGGGGGTGTTTGATGGGGACAGTGTAGAGGGAGCTTTACTCTGTATCAAACCCCTTGCTGTACCTGCCCTGGGAGTGTTTGATGGGGAAAGTGTAGAGGGAGCTTTACTCTGTATGTAACCCCGTGCTGTACCTGTCCTGGTGATGGGGACAGTGCAGAGGGAGCTTTACTCTGTACCTAAACCCCGTGCTGTACCTGTCCTGGGGGTGTTTGATGGGGACAGTGTAGAGGGAGCTTTACTCTGTATCTAACCCCGTGCTGTACCTGTCCTGGGAGTGTTTGATGGGGACAGTGGAGAGGGAGCTTTACTCTGTATCTAACCCAGAGCTGTACCTCTCCTGGGAGTGTTTCATGGGGACAGTGTAGAGGGAGCTTTACTCTGTATCTAAACCACGTGCTGTGCCTGTCCTGGGAGTGTTTGGTGGGGACAGTGTAGAGGGAGCTTTACTCTGTATCTAACCCCGTGCTGTGCCTGTCCTGGGAGTGTTTCATGGGGACTGTGTAGATGGAGCTTTACTCTGTATCTAAACCCCGTGCTGTGCCTGTCCTGGGAGTGTTTGGTGGGGACAGTGTAGAGGGAGCTTTACTCTATATCTAACCCCGTGCTGTACCTGTCCTGGGAGTGTTTGATGGGGACAGTGGAGAGGGAGCTTTACTCTGTATCTAACCCCGTGAGTTACTTGTCCTGGGAGTGTTTGATGGGGACAGTGGAGAGGGAGCTTTACTTTGTATCTAACCCCGTGCTGTACTTGTCCTGGGAGTGTTTGATGGGGACAGTGTAGAGGGAGCTTTACTCTGTATCTAACTCCGTGCTGTACTTGTCCTGTGAGTGTTTGATGGGGACAGTGGAGAGGGAGATATACTCTGTATCTAACCCCGTGCTGTACTTGCCCTGGGAGTGTTTGATGGGGACAGTGGAGAGGGAACTTTACTCTGTATCTAAACCCCGTGCTGTGCCTGTCCTGGGAGTGTTTGATGGGGACAGTGTAGAGGGAGCTTTACTCTGCATCTAACCCCGTGCTGTAAATTTCCTGGGAGTGTTTGATGGGGACAGTGTAGAGGGAGCTTTACTTTGTATCTAACCCCGTGCTGTTCCTGTCCTGCGAGTGTTTGATGTGGACAGTGTAGAGGGAGCTTTACTCTGTATCTAAATCCCGTGCTGTACCTGTCCTGGGAGTGTTTGATGGGGACAGTGTAGAGGGAGCTTTACTCTGTATCTAGCCCGTGCTGTACCTGTCCTGGGAGTGTTTGATGGGGACACTGTAGAGGGAGCTTTACTCTGTATCTAGCCCGTGCTGTACTTGTCCTGCGGGTGTTTGATGGGGACAGTGTAGAGGGAACTTTACTCTGTATCTAACCGTGCTGTACCTGTCCTGGGAGTGTTTGATGGGGACAGTGTAGAGGGAGCTTTACTCTGTATCTGACCCCGTGCTGTACCTGTCCTGGGGGTGTTTGATGGGGACATTGTAGAGGGAGCTTTACTCTGTATCTAACCCCGTGCTGTACCTGTCCTGGGAGTGTTTGATGGGGACAGTGTAGAGGGAGCTTTACTCTGTATCTAACCCCGTGCTGTACCTTTCATGGGGGTGTTTGATGGGGAAAGTGTAGAGGGAGCTTTACTCTGTATGTAACCCCGTGCTGTACCTGTCCAGGTGATGGGGACCGTGTAGAGGGAGCTTTACTCTGTACCTAAACCCCGTGCTGTGCCTGTCCTGGGAGTGTTTGATGGGGACATTGGAGAGGGAGCTTTACTCTGTATCTAACCGTGCTGTACCTGTCCTGGGAGTGTTTGATGGGGACAGTGGAGAGGGAGCTTTACTCTGTATCTAACCCCGTGCTGTACTTGCCCTGGGAGTGTTTGATGGGGACAGTGGAGAGGGAACTTTACTCTGTATCTAAACCCCGTGCTGTGCCTGTCCTGGGAGTGTTTGATGGGGACAGTGTAGAGGGAGCTTTACTCTGCATCTAACCCCGTGCTGTAAATTTCCTGGGAGTGTTTGATGGGTTCAGTGTAGAGGGAGCTTTACTTTGTATCTAACCCCGTGCTGTTCCTGTCCTGCGAGTGTTTGATGTGGACAGTGTAGAGGGAGCTTTACTCTGTATCTAAATCCCGTGCTGTACCTGTCCTGGGAGTGTTTGATGGGGACAGTGTAGAGGGAGCTTTACTCTGTATCTAGCCCGTGCTGTACCTGTCCTGGGAGTGTTTGATGGGGACACTGTAGAGGGAGCTTTACTCTGTATCTAGCCCGTGCTGTACTTGTCCTGCGGGTGTTTGATGGGGACAGTGTAGAGGGAACTTTACTCTGTATCTAACCGTGCTGTACCTGTCCTGGGAGTGTTTGATGGGGACAGTGTAGAGGGAGCTTTACTCTGTATCTGACCCCGTGCTGTACCTGTCCTGGGGGTGTTTGATGGGGACATTGTAGAGGGAGCTTTACTCTGTATCTAACCCCGTGCTGTACCTGTCCTGGGAGTGTTTGATGGGGACAGTGTAGAGGGAGCTTTACTCTGTATCTAACCCCGTGCTGTACCTGTCATGGGGGTGTTTGATGGGGAAAGTGTAGAGGGAGCTTTACTCTGTATGTAACCCCGTGCTGTACCTGTCCTGGTGATGGGGACCGTGTAGAGGGAGCTTTACTCTGTATCTAGCCCGTGCTGTACCTGTCCTGGGAGTGTTTGATGGGGACACTGTAGAGGGAGCTTTACTCTGTATCTAGCCCGTGCTGTACTTGTCCTGCGGGTGTTTGATGGGGACCGTGTAGAGGGAACTTTACTCTGTATCTAACCGTGCTGTGCCTGTCCTGGGAGTGTTTGATGGGGACATTGGAGAGGGAGCTTTACTCTGTATCTAACCGTGCTGTACCTGTCCTGGGAGTGTTTGATGGGGACAGTGGAGAGGGAGCTTTACTCTGTATCTAACCCCGTGCTGTACTTGCCCTGGGAGTGTTTGATGGGGACAGTGGAGAGGGAACTTTACTCTGTATCTAAACCCCGTGCTGTGCCTGTCCTGGGAGTGTTTGATGGGGACAGTGTAGAGGGAGCTTTACTCTGTATCTAACCCCGTGCTGTACCTGTCCTGGGTGTGTTTGATGGGGACAGTGTAGAGGGAGCTTTACTCTGTATCTAGCCCGTGCTGTACCTGTCCTGGGAGTGTTTGATGGGGACAGTGTAGAGGGAGCTTTACTCTGTATCTAACCCCGTGCTGTACCTGTCATGGGGGTGTTTGATGGGGACAGTGTAGAGGGAGCTTTACTCTGTATCAAACCCCTTGCTGTACCTGCCCTGGGAGTGTTTGATGGGGAAAGTGTAGAGGGAGCTTTACTCTGTATGTAACCCCGTGCTGTACCTGTCCTGGTGATGGGGACAGTGCAGAGGGAGCTTTACTCTGTACCTAAACCCCGTGCTGTACCTGTCCTGGGGGTGTTTGATGGGGACAGTGTAGAGGGAGCTTTACTCTGTATCTAACCCCGTGCTGTACCTATCCTGGGAGTGTTTGATGGGGACAGTGGAGAGGGAGCTTTACTCTGTATCTAACCCAGAGCTGTACCTCTCCTGGGAGTGTTTCATGGGGACAGTGTAGAGGGAGCTTTACTCTGTATCTAAACCACGTGCTGTGCCTGTCCTGGGAGTGTTTGGTGGGGACAGTGTCGAGGGAGCTTTACTCTGTATCTAACCCCGTGCTGTGCCTGTCCTGGGAGTGTTTCATGGGGACTGTGTAGATGGAGCTTTACTCTGTATCTAAACCCCGTGCTGTGCCTGTCCTGGGAGTGTTTGGTGGGGACAGTGTAGAGGGAGCTTTACTCTATATCTAACCCCGTGCTGTACCTGTCCTGGGAGTGTTTGATGGGGACAGTGGAGAGGGAGCTTTACTCTGTATCTAACCCCGTGAGTTACTTGTCCTGGGAGTGTTTGATGGGGACAGTGGAGAGGGAGCTTTACTCTGTATCTAACCCCGTGCTGTACTTGTCCTGGGAGTGTTTGATGGGGACAGTGGAGAGGGAACTTTACTCTGTATCTAAACCCCGTGCTGTGCCTGTCCTGGGAGTGTTTGATGGGGACAGTGTAGAGGGAGCTTTACTCTGCATCTAACCCCGTGCTGTAAATTTCCTGGGAGTGTTTGATGGGGACAGTGTAGAGGGAGCTTTACTTTGTATCTAACCCCGTGCTGTTCCAGTCCTGCGAGTGTTTGATGTGGACAGTGTAGAGGGAGCTTTACTCTGTATCTAAATCCCGTGCTGTACCTGTCCTGGGAGTGTTTGATGGGGACAGTGTAGAGGGAGCTTTACTCTGTATCTAGCCCGTGCTGTACCTGTCCTGGGAGTGTTTGATGGGGACACTGTAGAGGGAGCTTTACTCTGTATCTAGCCCGTGCTGTACTTGTCCTGCGGGTGTTTGATGGGGACAGTGTAGAGGGAACTTTACTCTGTATCTAACCGTGCTGTACCTGTCCTGGGAGTGTTTGATGGGGACAGTGTAGAGGGAGCTTTACTCTGTATCTGACCCCGTGCTGTACCTGTCCTGGGGGTGTTTGATGGGGACATTGTAGAGGGAGCTTTACTCTGTATCTAACCCCGTGCTGTACCTGTCCTGGGAGTGTTTGATGGGGACAGTGTAGAGGGAGCTTTACTCTGTATCTAACCCCGTGCTGTACCTGTCATGGGGGTGTTTGATGGGGAAAGTGTAGAGGGAGCTTTACTCTGTATGTAACCCCGTGCTGTACCTGTCCTGGTGATGGGGACCGTGTAGAGGGAGCTTTACTCTGTACCTAAACCCCGTGCTGTGCCTGTCCTGGGAGTGTTTGATGGGGACATTGGAGAGGGAGCTTTACTCTGTATCTAACCCCGTGCTGTACTTGCCCTGGGAGTGTTTGATGGGGACAGTGGAGAGGGAACTTTACTCTGTATCTAAACCCCGTGCTGTGCCTGTCCTGGGAGTGTTTGATGGGGACAGTGTAGAGGGAGCTTTACTCTGCATCTAACCCCGTGCTCTACCTGTCCTGGGAGTGTTTGATGGGGACAGTGTAGAGGGAGCTTTACTTTGTATCTAACCCCGTGCTGTTCCTGTCCTGCGAGTGTTTGATGTGGACAGTGTAGAGGGAGCTTTACTCTGTATCTAACCCCGTGCTGTACCTGTCCTGTGGGTGTTTGATATGGACAGTGTAGAGGGAGCTTTACTCTGTATCTAGCCCGTGCTGTACCTGTCCTGGGAGTGTTTGATGGGGACAGTGTAGAGGGAGCTTTACTCTGTATCAAACCCCTTGCTGTAACTGTCCTGGGAGTGTTTGATGGGGACAGTGTAGAGGGAGCTTTACTCTATATCTAACCCAGTGTTGTACCTGTCCTGGTGATGGGGACAGTGCAGAGGGAGCTTTACTCTGTACCTAAACCCCGTGCTGTACCTGTCCTGGGGGTGTTTGATGGGGACAGTGTAGACGGAGCTTTACTCTGTATCTAACCCCGTGCTGTACCTGTCCTGGGAGTGCTTGATGGGGACAGTGGAGAGGGAGCTTTACTCTGTATCTAACCCAGTGCTGTACCTCTCCTGGGAGTGTTTCATGGGGACAGTGTAGAGGGAGCTTTACTCTGTATCTAAACCCCGTGCTGTGCCTGTCCTGGGAGTGTTTGGTGGGGACAGTGTAGAGGGAGCTTTACTCTGTATCTAACCCCGTGCTGTGCCTGTCCTGGGAGTGTTTCATGGGGACAGTGTAGATGGAGCTTTACTCTGTATCTAAACCCCGTGCTGTGCCTGTCCTGGGAGTGTTTAATGAGGGCAATGTAGAGGGAGCTTTACTCTGTATCTAACCATGTGCTGTACCTGTCCTGGGTGTTTGATGGGGACAGTTTAGAGGGAGCTTTACTCTGTATCTAACCCCGTGCTGTACCTCTCCTGGGAGTGTTTGATGGGGACAGAGTCGAGGAAGCTTTACTCTGTATCTAAACCTCGTGCTGTTCCTGTCCTGGGAGTGTTTGGTGGGGACAGTGTAGAGGGAGCTTTCCTCTGATTCTAACCCCGTGCTGTACTTGTCCTGGGAGTGTTTGATGGGGACAGTGTAGAGGGAGGTTTACTCTGTATCTAACCCCGTGCTGTACCTGTCCTGGGGGTGTTTGATGGGGACAGTGTAGAGGGAGCTTTACTCTGTATCTAACCACGTGCTGTACCTGTCCTGGGAGTGTTTGATGGGGACAGTGTAGAGGGAACTTTACTCTGTATCTAAACCCCGTACTGTGCCTGTCCTGGGTGTGTTTGGTGGGGACAGTGTAGAGGGAGCTTTACTCTGTAACTAACCCCGTGCTGTACTTGTCCTGGGAGTGTTTGATGGGGACAGTGGAGAGGGAGCTTTACTCTGTACCTAAACCCCGTGCTGTGCCTGTCCTGGGAGTGTATGATGGGGACAGTGTAGAGGGTGCTTTACTCTGCATCTAACCCCGTGCTGTACATGTCCTGGGAGTGTTTGATGGGGACAGTGTAGAGGGAGCTTTACTCTGTATCTAACCCCGTGCTGTATTTGTCCTGGGAGTGTTTGATGGGGACAGTGGAGAGGGAGCTTTACTCTGTATCTAACCCCGTGCTGTACTTGCCCTGGGAGTGTTTGATGGGGACAGTGGAAGGGGAACTTTACTCTGTATCTAAACCCCGTGCTGTGCCTGTCCTGGGAGTGTTTGATGGGGACAGTGTAGAGGGAGCTTTACTCTGCATCTAACCCCGTGCTGTACCTGTCCTGGGAATGTTTGATGGGGACAGTGTAGAGGGAGCTTTACTTTGTATCTAACCCCGTGCTGTTCCTGTCCTGCGAGTGTTTAATGTGGACAGTGTAGAGGGACCTTTAACCTGTATCTAAACCCCGTGCTGTACCTGTCCTGGGAATGTTTGATGGGACAGTGTAGAGGGAGCTTTACTCTGTATCTAGCCCGTGCTGTACCTGTCCTGGGAGTGTTTGATGAGGACACTGTAGAGGGAGCTTTACTCTGTATCTAGCCCGTGCTGTACTTGTCCTGCGGGTGTTTGATGGGGACAGTGTAGAGGGAGCTTTACTCTGTATCTAACCGTGCTGTACCTGTCCTGGGAGTGTTTGATGGGGACAGTGTAGAGGGAGCTTTACTCTGTATCTAACCCCGTGCTGTACCTGTCCTGGGAGTGTTTGATGGGGACAGTGTAGAGGGAGCTTTACTCTGTATCTAACCCCGTGCTGTACCTGTCCTAGGGGTGTTTGATGGGGACAGTGTAGAGGGAGCTTTACTCTGTATCTAACCATGTGCTGTACCTGTCCTGGGAGTGTTTGATGGGGACAGTGTAGAGGGAGCTTTACTCTGTATCTAACCCCGTGCTGTACCTGTCATGGGGGTGTTTGATGGGGAAAGTGTAGAGGGAGCTTTACTCTGTATGTAACCCCGTGCTGTACCTGTCCTGGTGATGGGGACAGTGTGGAGGGAGCTTTACTCTGTACCTAAACCCCGTGCTGTGCCTGTCCTGGGAGTGTTTGATGGGGACAGTGGAGAGGGAGCTTTACTCTGTATCTAACCCAGTGCTGTACCTCTCCTGGGAGTGTTTCATGGGGACAGTGTAGAGGGAGCTTTACTCTGTATCTAAACCCCGTGCTGTGTCTGTCCTGGGAGTGTTTGGTGGGGACAGTGTAGAGGGAGCTTTACTCTGTATCAAACCCCTTGCTGTACCTGTCCTGGGAGTGTTTGTTGTGGACAGTGTAGAGGGAGCTTTACTCTGTAACTAACCCCGTGCTGTACTTGTCCTGGGAGTGTTTGATGGGGACAGTGGAGAGGGAGCTTTACTCTGTACCTAAACCCCGTGCTGTGCCTGTCCTGGGAGTGTATGATGGGGACAGTGTAGAGGGTGCGT
Organism: Scyliorhinus torazame; assembly: GCF_047496885.1. Classification (NCBI taxonomy): domain Eukaryota; kingdom Metazoa; phylum Chordata; class Chondrichthyes; order Carcharhiniformes; family Scyliorhinidae; genus Scyliorhinus; species Scyliorhinus torazame. The sequence continues at coordinate 32,810,694 of NC_092733.1, read as the reverse complement.
TACTCTGCATCTAACCCCGTGCTGTACCTGTCCTGGGAGTGTTTGATGGGGACAGTGTAGAGGGAGCTTTACTCTGTATCTAACCCCGTGCTGTACTTGTCCTGGGAGTGTTTGATGGGGACAGTGGAGAGGGAGCTTTACTCTGTATCTAACCCCGTGCTGTACTTGCCCTGGGAGTGTTTGATGGGGACAGTGGAGAGGGAACTTTACTCTGTATCTAAACCCCATGCTGTGCCTGTCCTGGGAGTGTTTGATGGGGACAGTGTAGAGGGAGCTTTACTCTGCATCTAACCCCGTGCTCTACCTGTCCTGGGAGTGTTTGATGGGGACAGTGTAGAGGGAGCTTTACTTTGTATCTAACCCCGTGCTGTTCCTGTCCTGTGAGTGTTTGATGTGGACAGTGTAGAGGGAGCTTTACTCTGTATCTAACCCCGTGCTGTACCTGTCCTGGGTGTGTTTGATGGGGACAATGTAGAGGGAGCTTTACTCTGTATCTAGCCCGTGCTGTACCTGTCCTGGGAGTGTTTGATGGGGACAGTGTAGAGGGAGCTTTACTCTGTATCTAACCCCGTGCTGTACCTGTCATGGGGGTGTTTGATGGGGACAGTGTAGAGGGAGATTTACTCTGTATCAAACCCCTTGCTGTACCTGTCCTGGGAGTGTTTGATGGGGAAAGTGTAGAGGGAGCTTTACTCTGTATGTAACCCCGTGCTGTACCTGTCCTGGTGATGGGGACAGTGCAGAGGGAGCTTTACTCTGTACCTAAACCCCGTGCTGTACCTGTCCTGGGGGTGTTTGATGGGGACAGTGTAGAGGGAGCTTTCCTCTGTATCTAACCCCGTGCTGTACCTGTCCTGGGAGTGTTTGATGGGGACAGTGGAGAGGGAGCTTTACTCTGTATCTAACCCAGAGCTGTACCTCTCCTGGGAGTGTTTCATGGGGACAGTGTAGAGGGAGCTTTACTCTGTATCTAAACCACGTGCTGTGCCTGTCCTGGGAGTGTTTGGTGGGGACAGTGTAGAGGGAGCTTTACTCTGTATCTAACCCCGTGCTGTGCCTGTCCTGGGAGTGTTTCATGGGGACTGTGTAGATGGAGCTTTACTCTGTATCTAAACCCCGTGCTGTGCCTGTCCTGGGAGTGTTTGGTGGAGACAGTGTAGAGGGAGCTTTACTCTATATCTAACCCCGTGCTGTACCTGTCCTGGGAGTGTTTGATGGGGACAGTGGAGAGGGAGCTTTACTCTGTATCTAACCCCGTGCTGTACTTGTCCTGGGAGTGTTTGATGGGGACAGTGTAGAGGGAGCTTTACTCTGTATCTAACCCCGTGCTGTACTTGTCCTGTGAGTGTTTGATGGGGACAGTGGAGAGGGAGATATACTCTGTATCTAACCCCGTGCTGTACTTGCCCTGGGAGTGTTTGATGGGGACAGTGGAGAGGGAACTTTACTCTGTATCTAAACCCCGTGCTGTGCCTGTCCTGGGAGTGTTTGATGGGGACAGTGTAGAGGGAGCTTTACACTGTATCTAAACCACGTGCTGTGCCTGTCCTGGGAGTGTTTGGTGGGGACAGTGTAGAGGGAGCTTTACTCTGTATCTAACCCCGTGCTGTGCCTGTCCTGGGAGTGTTTCATGGGGACTGTGTAGATGGAGCTTTACTCTGTATCTAAACCCCGTGCTGTGCCTGTCCTGGGAGTGTTTGGTGGAGACAGTGTAGAGGGAGCTTTACTCTATATCTAACCCCGTGCTGTACCTGTCCTGGGAGTGTTTGATGGGGACAGTGGAGAGGGAGCTTTACTCTGTATCTAACCCCGTGCTGTACTTGTCCTGGGAGTGTTTGATGGGGACAGTGTAGAGGGAGCTTTACTCTGTATCTAACCCCGTGCTGTACTTGTCCTGTGAGTGTTTGATGGGGACAGTGGAGAGGGAGATATACTCTGTATCTAACCCCGTGCTGTACTTGCCCTGGGAGTGTTTGATGGGGACAGTGGAGAGGGAACTTTACTCTGTATCTAAACCCCGTGCTGTGCCTGTCCTGGGAGTGTTTGATGGGGACAGTGTAGAGGGAGCTTTACTCTGCATCTAACCCCGTGCTGTAAATTTCCTGGGAGTGTTTGATGGGGACAGTGTAGAGGGAGCTTTACTTTGTATCTAACCCCGTGCTGTTCCTGTCCTGCGAGTGTTTGATGTGGACAGTGTAGAGGGAGCTTTACTCTGTATCTAAACCCCGTGCTGTACCTGTCCTGGGAGTGTTTGATGGGGACAGTGTAGAGGGAGCTTTACTCTGTATCTAGCCCGTGCTGTACCTGTCCTGGGAGTGTTTGATGGGGACACTGTAGAGGGAGCTTCACTCTGTATCTAGCCCGTGCTGTACTTGTCCTGCGGGTGTTTGATGGGGACAGTGTAGAGGGAACTTTACTCTGTATCTAACCGTGCTGTACCTGTCCTGGGAGTGTTTGATGGGGACAGTGTAGAGGGAGCTTTACTCTGTATCTGACCCCGTGCTGTACCTGTCCTGGGGGTGTTTGATGGGGACATTGTAGAGGGAGCTTTACTCTGTATCTAACCCCGTGCTGTACCTGTCCTGGGAGTGTTTGATGGGGACAGTGTAGAGGGAGCTTTACTCTGTATCTAACCCCGTGCTGTACCTGTCATGGGGGTGTTTGATGGGGAAAGTGTAGAGGGAGCTTTACTCTGTATGTAACCCCGTGCTGTACCTGTCCTGGTGATGGGGACCGTGTAGAGGGAGCTTTACTCTGTACCTAAACCCCGTGCTGTGCCTGTCCTGGGAGTGTTTGATGGGGACATTGGAGAGGGAGCTTTACTCTGTATCTAACCGTGCTGTACCTGTCCTGGGAGTGTTTGATGGGGACAGTGTAGAGGGAGCTTTACTCTGTATCTAACCCCGTGCTTTACCTGTCCTGGGAGTGTTTGATGGGGACAGTGTAGAGGGAGCTTTACTCTGTATCTAACCCCGTGCTGTACCTGTCCTGGGCGTGTTTGATGGGGACAGTGTAGAGGGAGCTTTACTCTGTATCTAACCCCGTGCTGTAACTGTCCTGGGAGTGTTTGATGGGGACAGTGTAGAGGGAGCTTTACTCTGTATCTAACCCCGTGCTGTACCTGTCATGGGGGTGTTTGATGGGGAAAGTGTAGAGGGAGCTTTACTCTGTATGTAACCCCGTGCTGTACCTGTCCTGGTGATGGGGACAGTGTAGAGGGAGCTTTACTCTGTACCTAAACCCCGTGCTGTGCCTGTCCTGGGAGTGTTTGATGGGGACAGTGGAGAGGGAGCTTTACTCTGTATCTAACCCAGTGCTGTACCTCTCCTGGGAGTGTTTCATGGGGACAGTGTAGAGGGAGCTTTACTCTGTATCTAAACCCCGTGCTGTGCCTGTCCTGGGAGTGTTTTGTGGGGACAGTGTAGAGGGAGCTTTACTCTGTATCAAACCCCTTGCTGTACCTGTCCTGGGAGTGTTTGGTGGGGACAGTGTAGAGGGAGCTTTACTCTGTAACTAACCCCGTGCTGTACTTGTCCTGGGAGTGTTTGATGGGGACAGTGGAGAGGGAGCTTTACTCTGTACCTAAACCCCGTGCTGTGCCTGTCCTGGGAGTGTATGATGGGGACAGTGTAGAGGGTGCTTTACTCTGCATCTAACCCCGTGCTGTACCTGTCCTGGGAGTGTTTGATGGGGACAGTGTAGAGGGAGCTTTACTCTGTATCTAACCCCGTGCTGTACTTGTCCTGGGAGTGTTTGATGGGGACAGTGGAGAGGGAGCTTTACTCTGTATCTAACCCCGTGCTGTACTTGCCCTGGGAGTGTTTGATGGGGACAGTGGAGAGGGAACTTTACTCTGTATCTAAACCCCGTGCTGTGCCTGTCCTGGGAGTGTTTGATGGGGACAGTGTAGAGGGAGCTTTACTCTGCATCTAACCCCGTGCTGTACCTGTCCTGGGAGTGTTTGATGGGGACAGTGTAGAGGGAGCTTTACTTTGTATCTAACCCCGTGCTGTTCCTGTCCTGCGAGTGTTTGATGTGGACAGTGTAGAGGGAGCTTTACTCTGTATCTAACCCCGTGCTGTACCTGTCCTGGGAGTGTTTGATCGGGACAGTGTAGAGGGAGCTTTACTCTGTATCTAGCCCGTGCTGTACCTGTCCTGGGAGTGTTTGATGGGGACAGTGTAGAGGGAGCTTTACTCTGTATCAAACCCCTTGCTGTACCTGTCCTGGGAGTGTTTGATGGGGACAGTGTAGAGGGAGCTTTACTCTATATCTAACCCCGTGTTGTACCTGTCCTGGTGATGGGGACAGTGCAGAGGGAGCTTTACTCTGTAGCTAAACCCCGTGCTGTACCTGTCCTGGGGGTGTTTGATGGGGACAGTGTAGAGGGAGCTTTACTCTGTATCTAACCCCGTGCTGTACCTGTCCTGGGACTGTTTGATGGGGACAGTGGAGAGGGAGCTTTACTCTGTATCTAACCCAGTGCTGTACCTCTCCTGGGAGTGTTTCATGGGGACAGTGTAGAGGGAGCTTTACTCTGTATCTAACCCCGTGCTTTACCTGTCCTGGGAGTGTTTGATGGGGACAGTGTAGAGGGAGCTTTACTCTGTATCTAGCCCGTGCTGTACCTGTCCTGGGAGTGTATGATGGGGACAGTGAAGAGGGATCTTTACTCTGTATCTAACCGTGCTGTACCTGTCCTGGGAGTGTTTGATGGGGACAGTGGAGTGGGGGCTTTACTCTGTATCTAACCCCGTGCTGTACCTGTCCTGGGGATGTTTGATGGGGACAGTGTAGAGGGAGCTTTACTCTGTATCTAACCCTGTGCTGTACCTGTCCTGGGAGTGTTTGGTGGGGACAGTGTAGAGGGAGCTTTACTCTGTAACTAACCCCGTGCTGTACTTGTCCTGGGAGTGTGTGATGGGGACAGTGGAGAGGGAGCTTTACTCTGTACCTAAACCCCGTGCTGTGCCTGTCCTGGGAGTGTATGATGGGGACAGTGTAGAGGGTGCTTTACTCTGCATCTAACCCTGTGCTGTACCTGTCCTGGGAGTGTTTGATGGGGACAGTGTAGAGGGAGCTTTACTCTGTATCTAACCCCGTGCTGTACTTGTCCTGGGAGTGTTTGATGGGGACAGTGGAGAGGGAGCTTTACTCTGTATCTAACCCCGTGCTGTACTTGCCCCGGGAGTGTTTGATGGGGACAGTGGAGAGGGAACTTTACTCTGTATCTAAACCCCGTGCTGTGCCTGTCCTGGGAGTGTTTGATGGGGACAGTGTAGAGGGAGCTTTACTCTGCATCTAACCCCGTGCTGTACCTGTCCTGGGAGTGTATGATGGGGACAGTGTAGAGGGAGCTTTACTTTGTATCTAACCCCGTGCTGTTCCTGTCCTGCGAGTGTTTATGTGGACAGTGTAGAGGGAGCTTTACTCTGTATCTAAACCCCGTGCTGTACCTGTCCTGGGAGTGTTTGATGGGGACAGTGTAGAGGGAGCTTTACTCTGTATCTAGCCTGTGCTGTACCTGTCCTGGGAGTGTTTGATGGGGACACTGTAGAGGGAGCTTTACTCTGTATCTAGCCCGTGCTGTACTTGTCCTGCGGGTGTTTGATGGGGACAGTGTAGAGGGCGCTTTACTCTGTATCTAACCGTGCTGTACCTGTCCTGGGACTGTTTGATGGGGACAGTGTAGAGGGAGCTTTACTCTGTATCTAACCCCGTGCTGTACCTGTCCTGGGAGTGTTTGATGGGGACAGTGTAGAGGGAGCTTTACTCTGTATCCAACCCCGTGCTGTACCTGTCCTGGGGGTGTTTGATGGGGACAGTGTAGAGGGAGCTTTACTCTGTATCTAACCCCGTGCTGTACCTGTCCTGGGAGTGTTTGATGGGGACAGTGTAGAGGGAGCTTTACTCTGTATCTAACCCCGTGCTGTACCTGTCATGGGGGTGTTTGATGGGGAAAGTGTAGAGGGAGCTTTACTCTGTATGTAACCCCGTGCTGTACCTGTCCTGGTGATGGGGACAGTGTAGAGGGAGCTTTACTCTGTACCTAAACCCCGTGCTGTGCCTGTCCTGGGAGTGTTTGATGGGGACAGTGGAGAGGGAGCTTTACTCTGTATCTAACCCAGTGCTGTACCTCTCCTGGGAGTGTTTCATGGGGGCAGTGTAGAGGGAGCTTTACTCTGTATCTAAACCCCGTGCTGTGCCTGTCCTGGAAGTGTTTGGTGGGGACAGTGTAGAGGGAGCTTTACTCTGTATCAAACCCCTTGCTGTACCTGTCCTGGGAGTGTTTGGTGGGGACAGTGTAGAGGGAGCTTTACTCTGTAACTAACCCCGTGCTGTACTTGTCCTGGGAGTGTTTGATGGGGACAGTGGAGAGGGAGCTTTACTCTGTACCTAAACCCCGTGCTGTGCCTGTCCTGGGAGTGTATGATGGGGACAGTGTAGAGGGTGCTTTACTCTGCATCTAACACCGTGCTGTACCTGTCCTGGGAGTGTTTGATGGGGACAGTGTAGAGGGAGCTTTACTTTGTATCTAACCCCGTGCTGTTCCTGTCCTGCGAGTGTTTGATGTGGACAGTGTAGAGGGAGCTTTACCCTGTATCTAAACCCGTGCTGTACCTGTCCTGGGAGTGTTTGATGGGGACAGTGTAGAGTTAGCTTTACTCTGTATCTAGCCCGTGCTGTACCTGTCCTGGGAGTGTTTGATGGGGACAGTGGAGAGGGAGCTTTACTCTGTATCAAACCCCTTGCTGTACCTGTCCTGGGAGTGTTTGATGGGGACAGTGTAGAGGGAGCTTTACTCTATATCTAACCCCGTGTTGTACCTGTCCTGGTGATGGGGACAGTGCAGAGGGAGCTTTACTCTGTACCTAAACCCCGTGCTTTACCTGTCCTGGGGGTGTTTGATGGGGACAGTGTAGAGGGAACTTTACTCTGTATCTAACCCCGTGCTGTACCTGTCCTGGGAGTGTTTGATGGGGACAGTGGAGAGGGAGCTTTACTCTGTATCTAACCCACTTCTGTACCTCTCCTGGGAGTGTTTCATGGGGACAGTGTAGAGGGAGCTTTACTCTGTATCTAAACCCCGTGCTGTGCCTGTCCTGGGAGTGTTTGGTGGGGACAGTGTAGAGGGAGCTTTACTCTGTATCTAACCCCGTGCTGTACCTGTCCTGGGAGTGTTTCATGGGGACAGTGTAGATGGAGCTTTACTCTGTATCTAAACCCCGTGCTGTGCCTGTCCTGGGAGTGTTTGGTGGGGACAGTGTAGAGGGAGCTTTACTCTATATCTAACCCCGTGCTGTACCTGTCCTGGGAGTGTTTGATGGGGACAGTGGAGAGGGAGCTTTACTCTGTATCTAACCCCGTGAGTTACTTGTCCTGGGAGTGTTTGATGGGGACAGTGGAGAGGGAGCTTTACTCTGTATCTAACCCCGTGCTGTACTTGTCCTGGGAGTGTTTGATGGGGACACTGTAGAGGGAGCTTTACTCTGTATCTAGCCCGTGCTGTTCTTGTCCTGCGGGTGTTTGATGGGGACAGTGTAGAGGGAACTTTACTCTGTATCTAACCGTGCTGTACCTGTCCTGGGAGTGTTTGATGGGGACAGTGTAGAGGGAGCTTTACTCTGTATCTGACCCCGTGCTGTACCTGTCCTGGGGGTGTTTGATGGGGACAGTGTAGAGGGAGCTTTACTCTGTATCTAACCCCGTGCTGTACCTGTCCTGGGAGTGTTTGATGGGGACAGTGTAGAGGGAGCTTTACTCTGTATCTAACCCCGTGCTGTACCTGTCATGGGGGTGTTTGATGGGGAAAGTGTAGAGGGAGCTTTAATCTGTATGTAACCCCGTGCTGTACCTGTCCTGGTGATGGGGACAGTGTAGAGGGAGCTTTACTCTGTACCTAAACCCCGTGCTGTGCCTGTCCTGGGCGTGTTTGATGGGGACAGTGGAGAGGGAGCTTTACTCTGTATCTAACCCAGTGCTGTACATCTCCTGGGAGTGTTTCATGGGGACAGTGTAGAGGGAGCTTTACTCTGTATCTAAACCCCGTGCTGTGCCTGTCCTGGGAGTGTTTGGTGGGGACAGTGTAGAGGGAGCTTTACTCTGTATCAAACCCCTTGCTGTGCCTGTCCTGGGAGTGTTTGGTGGGGACAGTGTAGAGTTAGCTTTACTCTGTATCAAACCCCTTGCTGTACCTGTCCTGGGAGTGTTTGGTGGGGACAGTGTAGAGGGAGCTTTACTCTGTAACTAACCCCGTGCTGTACTTGTCCTGGGAGTGTTTGATGGGGACAGTGGAGAGGGAGCTTTACTCTGTACCTAAACCCCGTGCTGTGCCTGTCCTGGGAGTGTATGATGGGGACAGTGTAGAGGGTGCTTTACTCTGCATCTAACCCCGTGCTGTACCTGTCCTGGGAGTGTTTGATGGGGACAGTGGAGAGGGAGCTTTACTCTGTATCTAACCCCGTGCTGTACTTGCCCTGGGAGTGTTTGGTGGGGACAGTGTAGAGGGAGCTTTACTCTGTAACTAACCCCGTGCTGTACTTGTCCTGGGAGTGTTTGATGGGGACAGTGGAGAGGGAGCTTTACTCTGTACCTAAACCCCGTGCTGTGCCTGTCCTGTGAGTGTATGATGGGGACAGTGTAGAGGGTGCTTTACTCTGCATCTAACACCGTGCTGTACCTGTCCTGGGAGTGTTTGATGGGGACAGTGTAGAGGGAGCTTTACTTTTTATCTAACCCCGTGCTGTTCCTGTCCTGCGAGTGTTTGATGTGGACAGTGTAGAGGGAGCTTTACTCTGTATCTAAACCCGTGCTGTACCTGTCCTGGGAGTGTTTGATGGGGACAGTGTAGAGGGAGCTTTACTCTGTATCTAGCCCGTGCTGTACCTGTCCTGGGAGTGTTTGATGGGGACAGTGGAGAGGGAGCTTTACTCTGCATCAAACCCCTTGCTGTACCTGTCCTGGGAGTGTTTGATGGGGACAGTGTAGAGGGAGCTTTACTCTATATCTAACCCCGTGTTGTACCTGTCCTGGTGATGGGGACAGTGCAGAGGGAGCTTTACTCTGTACCTAAACCCTGTGCTGTACCTGTCCTGGGAGTGTTTGATGGGGACAGTGTAGAGGGAGCTTTACTTTGTATCTAACCCCGTGCTGTTCCTGTCCTGCGAGTGTTTGATGTGGACAGTGTAGAGGGAGCTTTAATCTGTATCTAAACCCCGTGCTGTACCTGTCCTGCGAGTGTTTGATGGGGACAGTGTAGAGGGAGCTTTACTCTGTATCTAGCCCGTGCTGTTCCTGTCCTGGGAGTGTTTGATGGGGACACTGTAGAGGGAGCTTTACTCTGTATCTAGCCCGTGCTGTACTTGTCCTGCGGGTGTTTGATGGGGACAGTGTAGAGGGAACTTTACTCTGTATCTAACCGTGCTGTACCTGTCCTGGGAGTGTTTGATGGGGACAGTGTAGAGGGAGCTTTACTCTGTATCTGACCCCGTGCTGTACCTGTCCTGGGGGTGTTTGATGGGGACAGTGTAGAGGGAGCTTTACTCTGTATCTAACCCCGTGCTGTACCTGTCCTGGGAGTGTTTGATGGGGACAGTGTAGAGGGAGCTTTACTCTGTATCTAACCCCGTGCTGTACCTGTCATGGGGGTGTTTGATGGGGAAAGTGTAGAGGGAGCTTTAATCTGTATGTAACCCCGTGCTGTACCTGTCCTGGTGATGGGGACAGTGTAGAGGGAGCTTTACTCTGTACCTAAACCCCGTGCTGTGCCTGTCCTGGGCGTGTTTGATGGGGACAGTGGAGAGGGAGCTTTACTCTGTATCTAACCCAGTGCTGTACATCTCCTGGGAGTGTTTCATGGGGACAGTGTAGAGGGAGCTTTACTCTGTATCTAAACCCCGTGCTGTGCCTGTCCTGGGAGTGTTTGGTGGGGACAGTGTAGAGGGAGCTTTACTCTGTATCAAACCCCTTGCTGTACCTGTCCTGGGAGTGTTTGGTGGGGACAGTGTAGAGGGAGCTTTACTCTGTAACTAACCCCGTGCTGTACTTGTCCTGCGAGTGTTTGATGTGGACAGTGTAGGGGGAGCTTTACTCTGTATCTAAACCCGGTGCTGTACCTGTCCTGGGAGTGTTTGATGGGGACAGTGTAGAGGGAGCTTTACTCTGTATCTAGCCCGTGCTGTACCTGTCCTGGGAGTGTTTGATGGGGACACTGTAGAGGGAGCTTTACTCTGTATCTAGCCCGTGCTGTACTTGTCCTGCGGGTGTTTGATGGGGACAGTGTAGAGGGAACTTTACTCTGTATCTAACCGTGCTGTACCTGTCCTGGGAGTGTTTGATGGGGACAGTGTAGAGGGAGCTTTACTCTGTATCTGACCCCGTGCTGTACCTGTCCTGGGGGTGTTTGATGGGGACAGTGAAGAGGGAGCTTTACTCTGTATCTAACCCCGTGCTGTACCTGTCCTGGGAGAGTTTGATGGGGACAGTGTAGAGGGAGCTTTACTCTGTATCTAACCCCGTGCTGTACCTGTCATGGGGGTGTTTGATGGGGAAAGTGTAGAGGGAGCTTTACTCTGTATGTAACCCCGTGCTGTACCTGTCCTGGTGATGGGGACAGTGTAGAGGGAGCTTTACTCTGTACCTAAACCCCGTGCTGTGCCTGTCCTGGGAGTGTTTGATGGGGACAGTGGAGAGGGAGCTTTACTCTGTATCTAACCCAGTGCTGTACCTCTCCTGGGAGTGTTTCATGGGGACAGTGTAGAGGGAGCTTTACTCTGTATCTAAACCCCGTGCTGTGCCTGTCCTGGGAGTGTTTGGTGGGGACAGTGTAGAGGGAGCTTTACTCTGTATCAAACCCCTTGCTGTACCTGTCCTGGGAGTGTTTGGTGGGGACAGTGTAGAGGGAGCTTTACTCTGTAACTAACCCCGTGCTGTACTTGTCCTGGGAGTGTTTGATGGGGACAGTGGAGAGGGAGATTTACTCTGTACCTAAACCCCGTGCTGTACCTGTCCTGGGAGTGTATGATGGGGACAGTGTAGAGGGTGCTTTACTCTGCATCTAACCCCGTGCTGTACCTGTCCTGGGAGTGTTTGATGGGGACAGTGGAGAGGGAGCTTTACTCTGTATCTAACCCCGTGCTGTACTTGCCCTGGGAGTGTTTGATGGGGACAGTGGAGAGGGAACTTTACTCTGTATCTAAACCCCGTGCTGTGCCTGTCCTGGGAGTTTTTGATGGGGACAGTGTAGAGGGAGCTTTACTCTGCATCTAACCCCGTGCTGTACCTGTCCTGGGAGTGTTTGATGCGGACAGTGTAGAGGGAGCTTTACTCTGTGTCTAACCCCGTGCTGTACCTGTCCTGGGAGTGTTTGATGGGGACAGTGTAGAGGGAGCTTTACTCTGTATCTAGCCCGTGCTGTACCTGTCCTGGGAGTGTTTGATTGGGACAGTGTAGAGGGTACTTTACTCTTTATCAAACCCCTTGCTGTACCTGTCCTGTGAGTGTTTGATGGGGACAGTGTAGAGGGAGCTTTACTCTATATCTAACCCCGTGTTGTACCTATCCTGGTGATGGGGACAGTGCAGAGGGAGCTTTACTCTGTATCTAACCGTGCTGTACCTGTCCTGGGAGTGTTTGATGGGGACAGTGTAGAGGGAGCTTTACTCTGTATCTAACCGTGCTGTACCTGTCCTGGGAGTGTTTGATGGGGACAGTGTAGAGGGAGCTTTACTCTGTATCTAACCCCGTGCTGTACCTGTCCTGGGAGTGTTTGATGGGGACAGTGTAGAGGGAGCTTTACTCTGTATCTAACCCCGTGCTGTACCTGTCCTGGGGGTGTTTGATGGGGACAGTGTAGAGGGAGCTTTACTCTGTATCTAACCCCGTGCTGTACCTGTCATGGGGGTGTTTGATGGGGAAAGTGTAGAGGGAGCTTTACTCTGTATGTAACCCCGTGCTGTACCTGTCCTGATGATGGGGACAGTGTAGAGGGAGCTTTACTCTGTACCTAAACCCCGTGCTGTGCCTGTCCTGGGAGTGTTTGATGGGGACAGTGGAGAGGGAGCTTTACTCTGTATCTAACCCAGTGCTGTACCTCTCCTGGGAGTGTTTCATGGGGACAGTATAGAGGGAGCTTTACTCTGTATCTAAACCCCGTGCTGTGCCTGTCCTGGGAGTGTTTGGTGGGGACAGTGTAGAGGGAGCTTTACTCTGTATCAAACCCCTTGCTGTACCTGTCCTGGGAGTGTTTGGTGGGGACAGTGTAGAGGGAGCTTTACTCTGTAACTAACCCCGTGCTGTACTTGTCCTGGGAGTGTTTGATGGGGACAGTGGAGAGGGAGCTTTACTCTGTACCTAAACCCCGTGCTGTGCCTGTCCTGGGAGTGTATGATGGGGACAGTGTAGAGGGAGCTTTACTCTGCATCTAACCCCGTGCTGTACCTGTCCTGGGAGTGTTTGATGGGGACAGTGTAGAGGGAGCTTTACTTTGTATCTAACCCCGTGCTGTTCCTGTCCTGCGAGTGTTTGATGTGGACAGTGTAGAGGGAGCTTTACTCTGTATCTAACCCCGTGCTGTACCTGTCCTGGGAGTGTTTGATGCAGACAGTGTAGAGGGAGCTTTACTCTGTATCTAGCCCGTGCTGTAACTGTCCTGGGAGTGTTTGATGGGGACAGTGTAGAGGGAGCTTTACTCTGTATCAAACCCCTTGCTGTACCTGTCCTGGGAGTGTTTGATGGGGACAGTGTAGAGGGAGCTTTACTCTATATCTAACCCCGTGTTGTACCTGTCCTGGTGATGGGGACAGTGCAGAGGGAGCTTTACTCTGTACCTAAACCCCGTGCTGTACCTGTCCTGGGGGTGTTTGATGGGGACAGTGTAGAGGGAGCTTTACTCTGTATCTAACCCCGTGCTGTACCTGTCCTGGGACTGTTTGATGGGGACAGTGGAGAGGGAGATTTACTCTGTATCTAACCCAGTGCTGTACCTCTCCTGGGAGTGTTTCATGGGGAAAGTGTAGAGGGAGCTTTACTCTGTATCTAACCCCGTGCTGTACCTGTCCTGGGAGTGTTTGGTGGGGACAGTGTAGAGGGAGCTTTACTCTATATCTAACCCCGTGCTGTACCTGTCCTGGAAGTGTTTGATGGGGACAGTGGAGAGGGAGCGTTACTCTGTATCTAACCCCGTGAGTTACTTGTCCTGGGAGTGTTTGATGGGGACAGTGGAGAGGGAGCTTTACTCTGTATCTAACCCCGTGCTGTACTTGTCCTGGGAGTGTTTGATGGGGACAGTGTAGAGGGAGCTTTACTCTGTATCTAACCCCGTGCTGTACTTGCCCTGGGAGTGTTTGATGGGGACAGTGGAGAGGGAACTTTACTCTGTATCTAAACCCCGTGCTGTGCCTGTCCTGGGAGTATTTGATGGGGACAGTGTAGAGGGAGCTTTACTCTGCATCGAACCCCGTGCTGTACCTGTCCTGGGAGTGTTTGATGGGGACAGTGTAGAGGGAGCTTTACTTTGTATCTAACCCCGTGCTGTTCCTGTCCTGCGAGTGTTTAATGTGGACAGTGTAGAGGGAGCTTTACTCTGTACCTAAACCCCGTGCTGTACCTGTCCTGGGAGTGTTTGATGGGGAGAGTGTAGAGGGAGCTTTACTCTGTATCTAGCCCGTGCTGTACCTGTCCTGGGAGTGTTTGATGGGGACACTGTAGAGGGAGCTTTACTCTGTATCTAGCCCGTGCTGTACTTGTCCTGCGGGTGTTTGATGGGGACAGTGTAGAGGGAGATTTACTCTGTATCTAACCGTGCTGTACCTGTCCTGGGAGTGTTTGATGGGGACAGTGTAGAGGTAGCTTTACTCTGTATCTAACCCCGTGCTGTACCTGTCCTGGGGGTGTTTGATGGGGACAGTGTAGAGGGAGCTTTACTCTGTATCTAACCCTGTGCTGTACCTGTCCTGGGAATGTTTGATGGGGACAGTGTAGAGGGAGCTTTACTCTGTATCTAACCCCGTGCTGTACCTGTCATGGGGGTGTTTGATGGGGAAAGTGTAGAGGGAGCTTTACTCTGTATGTAACCCCGTGCTGTACCTGTCCTGGTGATGGGGACAGTGTAGAGGGAGCTTTACTCTGTACCTAACCCCGTGCTGTGCCTGTCCTGGGAGTGTTTGATGGGGACAGTGCAGAGGGAGCTTTACTCTGTATCTAACCCAGTGCTGTACCTCTCCTGGGAGTGTTTCATGGGGACAGTGTAGAGGGAGCTTTACTCTGTATCTAACCCCGTGTTGTACCTGTCGTGGTGATGGGGACAGTGCAGAGGGAGCTTTACTCTGTACCTAAACCCCGTGCTTTACCTGTCCTGGGGGTGTTTGATGGGGACAGTGTAGAGGGAGCTTTACTCTGTATCTAAACCCGTGCTGTACCTGTCCTGGGAGTGTTTGATGGGGACAGTGGAGAGGGAGCTTTACTCTGTATCTAACCCAGTGCTGTACCTCTCCTGGGAGTGTTTCATGGGGACAGTGTAGAGGGAGCTTTACTCTGTATCTAAACCCCGTGCTGTGCCTGTCCTGGGAGTGTTTGGTGGGGACAGTGTAGAGCGAGCTTTACTCTGTATCTAACCCCGTGCTGTACCTGTCCTGGGAGTGTTTGATGGGGACAGTGTAGATGGAGCTTTACTCTGTATCTAAACCCCGTGCTGTGCCTGTCCTGGGAGTGTTTGGTGGGGACAGTGTAGAGGGAGCTTTACTCTATATCTAACACCGTGCTGTGCCTGTCCTGGGAGTGTTTGGTGGGGACTGTGGAGAGGGAGCTTTACTCAGTATCTAACCCCGTGCTGTACCTACCCTGGGTGTTTTTGATGGGGACACTGTGGAGGGAGCTTTTCTCTATATCTAAACCCCGTGCTGTGCCTGTCCTGGGAGTGTTTGATGGGGATAGTGTAAAGGGAGCATTTCTCTGAATCTAACCCCGTGCTGTACCTGTCCTGGTGATAGGGACAGTGTAGAGGGAGCTTTACTCTGTATCTAACCCCGTGCTGTGCCTTTCCTGGGAGTGTTTGATGGTGACAGTGTAGAGGGAGCTTTACTCTGCATCTAACCACGTGCTGTACCTGTCCTGGGAGTGTTTGATGGGGACAGTGTCATGGGAGCTTAACACTGTATCTAACCCCGTACTGTACCTGTCCTGGGGGTGTTTGATGGGGACAGTGTCATGGGAGCTTTACACTGTATCTAACCCCGTACTGTACCTGTCCTGGGGGTGTTTGATGGGGACAGTGTCAAAGGAGCTTTACTCTGTATCTAACCCCGTACTGTACCGGTCCTGGGGGTGTTTGATGGGGACAGTGTAGAGGGAGCTTTACTCTGTATCTTACTCGGTGCTCTACCTGTCCTGGGAGTGTTTGATGGGGACAGTGAAGAGGGAGCTTTACTCTGTATCTAACCCCGTGCTGTACCTGTCCTGGGAGTGTTTGGTGGGGACAGTGTAGAGGGGGCTTTACTCTGTATCTAACCCCGTGCTGTACCTGTCCTGGGGATATTTGATGGGGACAGTGTAGATGGACCTTTAATCTGTATCTAACCCCGTGCTGTACCTATCCTGGGAGTGTTTGATGGGGACAGTGTAAAGGGAGCTTTACTCTGTATGTAACCCCGTGCTGTATCTGTCCTGGGAGTGTTTGCTGGGGACAGTGTAGAGGGAGCTTAACTCTGTATCTAACCCAGTGCTGTACCTGTCCTGGGAGTGTTTGATGGGGACAGTGGAGAGGGAGCTTTTCTCTGTATCAAACCCCCATGCTGTGCCTGTCCTTGGAGTGTTTGGTGGGGACAGTATAGAGGGAGCTTTACTCTGTATCTAACCCCGTTCTGTACCTGTCCTTGGAGTGTTTGATGGGGACAGTGTAGAGGGAGCTTTACTCAGTATCTAACCCCGTGCTGTACCTACCCTGGGTGTTTTTGATGGGGACACTGTGGAGGGAGCTTTTCTCTGTATCTAAACCCCGTGCTGTGCCTGTCCTGGGAGTGTTTGATGGGGATAGTGTAAAGGGAGCATTTCTCTGAATCTAACCCCGTGCTGTACCTGTCCTGGTGATAGGGACAGTGTAGAGGGAGCTTTACTCTGTATCTAACCCTGTGCTGTGCCTTTCCTGGGAGTGTTTGATGGTGACAGTGTAGAGGGAGCTTTACTCTGCATCTAACCACGTGCTGTACCTGTCCTGGGAGTGTTTGATGGGGACAGTGGAGAGGGAGCTTTACTCTGCATCTAACCCCGTCCTGTACCTTTCCTGGGGATGTTTAATGGGGACAGTGTAGACGGACCTTTAATCTGTATCTAACCCCGTGCTGTACCTATCCTGGGAGTGTTTGATGGGGACAGTGTAAAGGGAGCTTTACTCTGTTTGTATCCCCGTGCTGTATCTGTCCTGGGAGTGTTTGATGGGGACAGTGTAGAGGGAGATTTACTCTGTATCTTACTCGGTGCTCTACCAGTCCTGGGAGTGTTTGATGGGGACAGTGGAGAGGGAGAGTTAGTCTGTATCTAACACCGTGCTGTGTCTGTCCTGGGAGTGTTTAATGGGGACAGTGTAGAGGGAGCTTTTCTCTGTATCTAAACCCCGTGCTGTGCCTGTCCTGGGAGTGTTTGGTGGGGACAGTATAGAGGGAGCTTTACTCTGTATCTAACCCCGTTCTGTACCTGTCCTTGGAGTGTTTGATGAGGACAGTGGAGAGGGAGCTTTACTCTGTATCTAACCCAGTGCTGTACCTCTCCTGGGAGTGTTTCATGGGGAAAGTGTAGTGGGAGCTTTACTCTGTATATAAACCCCGTGCTGTGCCTGTCCTGGGAGTGTTTGGTGGGGACAGTGTCGAGGGAGCTTTACTCTATATCTAACCCCGTACTGTACCTGTCCTGGGAGTGTTTGATGGGGACAGTGGAGAGGGAGCTTTACTCTGTATCTAACCCCGTGCTGTACTTGTCCTGGGAGTGTTTGATGGGGACAGTGTAGAGGGAGCTTTACTCTGTATCTAACCCCGTGCTGTACTTGCCCTGGGAGTGTTTGATGGGGACAGTGGAGAGGGAACTTTACTCTGTATCTAAACCCCGTGCTGTGCCTGTCCTGGGAGTGTTTGATGGGGACAGTGTAGAGGGAGCTTTACTCTGCATCGAACCCCGTGCTGTACCTGTCCTGGGAGTGTTTGATGGGGACAGTGTAGAGGGAGCTTTACTTTGTATCTAACCCTGTGCTGTTCCTGTCCTGCGAGTGTTTAATGTGGACAGTGTAGAGGGAGCTTTACTCTGTACCTAAACCCCGTGCTGTACCTGTCCTGGGAGTGTTTGATGGGGACAGTGTAGAGGGAGCTTTACTCTGTATCTAGCCCATGCTGTACCTGTCCTGGGAGTGTTTGATGGGGACACTGTAGAGGGAGCTTTACTCTGTATCTAGCCCGTGCAGTACTTGTCCTGCGGGTGTTTGATGGGGACAGTGTAGAGGGAGATTTACTCTGTATCTAACCGTGCTGTACCTGTCCTGGGAGTGTTTGATGGGGACAGTGTAGAGGTAGCTTTACTCTGTATCTAACCCCGTGCTGTACCTGTCCTGGGGGTGTTTGATGGGGACAGTGTAGAGGGAGCTTTACTCTGTATCTAACCCCGTGCTGTACCTGTCCTGGGAATGTTTGATGGGGACAGTGTAGAGGGAGCTTTACTCTGTATCTAACCCCGTGCTGTACCTGTCATGGGGGTGTTTGATGGGGAAAGTGTAGAGGGAGCTTTACTCTGTATGTAACCCCGTGCTGTACCTGTCCTGGTGATGGGGACAGTGTAGAGGGAGCTTTACTCTGTACCTAACCCCGTGCTGTGCCTGTCCTGGGAGTGTTTGATGGGGACAGTGGAGAGGGAGCTTTACTCTGTATCTAACCCAGTGCTGTACCTCTCCTGGGAGTGTTTGATGGGGACAGTGGAGAGGGAGCTTTACTCTGTACCTAAACCCCGTGCTGTGCCTGTCCTGGGAGTGTATGATGGGGACAGTGTAGAGGGTGCTTTACTCTGCATCTAACCCCATGCTGTACCTGTCCTGGGAGTGTTTGATGGGGACAGTGTAGAGGGAGCTTTACTCTGTATCAAACCCCTTGCTGTACCTGTCCTGGGAGTGTTTGATGGGGACAGTGTAGAGGGAGCTTTACTCTATAGCTAACCCCGTGTTGTACCTGTCCTAGTGATGCGGACAGTGCAGAGGGAGCTTTACTCTGTACCTAAACCCCGTGCTTTACCTGTCCTGGGGGTGTTTGATGGGGACAGTGTAGAGGGAGCTTTACTCTGTATCTAAACCCGTGCTGTACCTGTCCTGGGAGTGTTTGATGGGGACAGTGGAGAGGGAGCTTTACTCTATATCTAACCCAGTGCTGTACCTCTCCTGGGAGTGTTTCATGGGGACAGTGTAGAGGGAGCTTTACTCTGTATCTAAACCCCGTGCTGTGCCTGTCCTGGGAGTGTTTGGTGGGGACTGTGTAGAGCGAGCTTTACTCTGTATCTAACCCCGTGCTGTACCTGTCCTGGGAGTGTTTGGTGGGGACAGTGTAGAGGGAGCTTTACTCTATATCTAACCCCGTCCTGTACCTTTCCTGGGGATGTTTAATGGGGACAGTGTAGACGGACCTTTAATCTGTATCTAACCCCGTGCTGTACCTATCCTGGGAGTGTTTGATGGGGACAGTGTAAAGGGAGCTTTACTCTGTTTGTATCCCCGTGCTGTATCTGTCCTGGGAGTGTTTGATGGGGACAGTGTAGAGGGAGATTTACTCTGTATCTTACTCGGTGCTCTACCAGTCCTGGGAGTGTTTGATGGGGACAGTGGAGAGGGAGAGTGAGTCTGTATCTAACACCGTGCTGTGTCTGTCCTGGGAGTGTTTAATGGGGACAGTGTAGAGGGAGCTTTTCTCTGTATCTAAACCCCGTGCTGTGCCTGTCCTGGGAGTGTTTGGTGGGGACAGTATAGAGGGAGCTTTACTCTGTATCTAACCCCGTTCTGTACCTGTCCTTGGAGTGTTTGATGAGGACAGTGAAGAGGTAGCTTTACTCTGTATCTAAACCCGTGCTGTACCTGTCCTGGGAGTGTTTGATGGGGACAGTGTAGAGGGAGCTTTACTCTGTATCTAACCCCGTGCTGTACCTGTCCTGGGAGTGTTTGATGGGGACAGTGTAGAGGGAGATTTACTCTGTATCTAACCCCGTGCTGTACCTGTCCTGGGGGTGTTTGATGGGGACAGTGTCATGGGAGCTTAACACTGTATCTAACCCCGTACTGTACCTGTCCTGGGGGTGTTTGATGGGGACAGTGTCATGGGAGCTTTACACTGTATCTAACCCCGTACTGTACCTGTCCTGGGGGTGTTTGATGGGGACAGTGTCAAAGGAGCTTTACTCTGTATCTAACCCCGTACTGTACCGGTCCTGGGGGTGTTTGATGGGGACAGTGTAGAGGGAGCTTTACTCTGTATCTTACTCGGTGCTCTACCTGTCCTGGGAGTATTTGATGGGGACAGTGGAGAGGGAGCTTTACTCTGTATCTAACCCCGTGCTGTACCTGTCCTGGGAGTGTTTGATGGGGAGAGTGTAGAGGGAGCTTTTCTCTGTATCTAAAGCCCGTGCTGTATCTGTCCTGGGAGTGTTTGCTGGGGACAGTGTAGAGGGAGCTTAACTCTGTATCTTACTCGGTGCTCTACCAGTCCTGGGAGTGTTTGATGGGGACAGTGGAGAGGGAGCTTTTCTCTGTATCAAACCCCCATGCTGTGCCTGTCCTGGGAGTGTTTGGTGGGGACAGTATAGAGGGAGCTTTACTCTGTATATAACCCCGTTCTGTACCTGTCCTTGGAGTGTTTGATGGGGACAGTGTAGAGGGAGCTTTACTCTGTATCTAACCCCGTGCTGTACCTGTCCTGGGAGTGTTTGATGGGGACAGTGTAGAGGGATCTTTACTCTGTATCTAACGCCGTGCTGTACCTGTCCTGGAACTGTTTGATGGGGACAGTGTAGACGGAGCTTTACTCTGTATCTAACCCCGTGCTGTACCTGTCCTGGGAGTGTTTGATGGGGGCAGTGTAGAGGGATCTTTACTCTGTATCTAACACCGTGCTGTATTTGTCCTGGGAGTGTTTGATGGGGACAGTGTAGAGGGAGCTTTACTCTGTATCTAACCCCGTGCTGTATCTGTCCTGGAAGTGTTTGGTGGGGACAGTGAAGAGGGGGCTTTACACTGTATCTAACCCCGTGCTGTACCTGTCCTGGGAGTGTTTGCTGGGGACAGTAGAGAGGGAGATTTACTCTGTATCTAACCCGGTGCTGTACCTGTCCTGGGACTGTTTGATGGGGACAGTATAGAGAGATCTTTATTCTGTGTCTAACCCCGTGCTGTACCTCTCCTGGGAGTGTTTGATGGGGACAGTGTAGAGGGAGCTTTACTCTGTATCTAACCCCGTGCTGTACCTGTCCTGGGAGTGTTTGATGGGGACAGTGCAGAGGGAGCTTTACTATGTATCTAACCCAGTACTGTACCTGTCCTGGGGGTGTTTGATGGGGACAGTGTAGAGGGTGCTTTACTCTGTATCTAAACCCGTGCTGTACCTGTCCTGGGAGTATTTGATGGGGACAGTGTAGAGGGAGCTTTACTCTGTATCTAACACCGTGCTGTACCTGTCCTGGAACTGTTTGATGGGGACAGTGTAGACGGAGCTTTACTCTGTATCTAACCCCGTGCTGTACCTGTCCTGGGAGTGTTTGATGGGGACAGTGTAGAGGGATCTTTACTCTGTATCTAACACCGTGCTGTATTTGTCCTGGGAGTGTTTGATGGGGACAGTGTAGAGGGAGCTTTACTCTGTATCTAACCCCGTGCTGTATCTGTCCTGTGAGTGTTTGATGGGGGCAGTGGAGAGGGAGCTTTAGTCTGTATCTAACCCGGTGCTGTATCTGTCCTGGGAGTGTTTGATGGGGACAGTGTAGAGGGAGCTTTACTCTGTATCTAAACCCCGTGCTGTGCCTGTCCTGGGAGTGTTTGATGGGGACAGTGTAGAGGGAGCATTTCTCTGAATCTAACCCCGTGCTGTGCCTTTCCTGGGAGTGTTTGATGGTGACAGTGTAGAGGGAGCTTTACTCTGTATCTAACCCCGTGCTGTACCTGTCCTGGGAGTGTTTGATGGGGACAGTGGAGAGGGAACTTTACTCTGTATCTAAACCCCGTGCTGTGCCTGTCCTGGGAGTGTTTGATGGGGACAGTGTAGAGGGAGCTTTACTCTGCATCTAACCCCGTGCTGTACCTGTCCTGGGAGTGTTTGATGGGGACAGTGTAGAGGGAGCTTTACTTTGTATCTAACCCCGTGCTGTTCCTGTCCTGCGAGTATTTGATGTGGACAGTGTGGAGGGAGCTTTACTCTGTATCTAACCCCGTGCTGTACCTGTCCTGGGAGTGTTTGATGGGGACAGTAGAGAGGGAGCTTTACTCTGTATCTAACCCAGTGCTGTACCTCTCCTGGGAGTGTTTCATGGGGACAGTGTAGAGGGAGCTTTACTCTGTATCTAAACCCCGTGCTGTGCCTGTCCTGGGAGTGTTTGGTGGGGACAGTGTAGAGGGAGCTTTACTCTGTATCAAACCCCTTGCTGTACCTGTCCTGGGAGTGTTTGATGGGGACAGTAGAGAGGGAGCTTTACTCTGTATCTAACCCAGTGCTGTACCTCTCCTGGGAGTGTTTCATGGGGACAGTGTAGAGGGAGCTTTACTCTGTATCTAAACCCCGTGCTGTGCCTGTCCTGGGAGTGTTTGGTGGGGACAGTGTAGAGGGAGCTTTACTCTGTATCAAACCCCTTGCTGTACCTGTCCTGGGAGTGTTTGGTGGGGACAGTGTAGAGGGAGCTTTACTCTGTAACTAACCCCGTGCTGTACTTGTCCTGGGAGTGTTTGATGGGGACAGTGGAGAGGGAGCTTTACTCTGTACCTAAACCCCGTGCTGTGCCTGTCCTGGGAGTGTATGATGGGGACAGTGTAGAGGGTGCTTTACTCTGCATCTAACCCCGTGCTGTACCTGTCCTGGGAGTGTTTGATGGGGACAGTGGAGAGGGAGCTTTACTCTGTATCTAACCCCGTGCTGTACTTGCCCTGGGAGTGTTTGATGGGGACAGTGGAGAGGGAACTTTACTCTGTATCTAAACCCCGTGCTGTGCCTGTCCTGGGAGTGTTTGATGGGGACAGTGTAGAGGGAGCTTTACTCTGCATCTAACACCGTGCTGTACCTGTCCTGGGAGTGTTTGATGGGGACAGTGTAGAAGGAGCTTTACTTTGTATCTAACCCCGTGCTGTTCCTGTCCTGCGAGTGTTTGATGCGGACAGTGTAGAGGGAGCTTTACTCTGTATCTAACCCCGTGCTGTACCTGTCCTGGGAGTGTTTGATGGGGACAGTGTAGAGGGAGCTTTACTCTGTATCTAGCCCGTGCTGTACCTGCCCTGGGAGTGTTTGATTGGGACAGTGTAGAGGGAGCTTTACTCTTTATCAAACCCCTTGCTGTACCTGTCCTGTGAGTGTTTGATGGGGACAGTGTAGAGGGAGCTTTACTCTATATCTAACCCCGTGTTGTACCTGTCCTGGTGATGGGGACAGTGCAGAGGGAGCTTTACTCTGTACCTAAACCCCGTGCTGTACCTGTCCTGGGGGTGTTTGATGGGGACAGTGTAGAGGGAGCTTTACTCTGTATCTAACCGTGCTGTACCTGTCCTGGGAGTGTTTGATGGGGACAGTGTAGAGGGAGCTTTACTCTGTATCTAACCCCGTGCTGTACCTGTCCTGGGAGTGTTTGATGGGGACAGTGTAGAGGGAGCTTTACTCTGTATCTAACCCCGTGCTGTACCTGTCCTGGGGCTGTTTGATGGGGACAGTGTAGAGGGAGCTTTACTCTGTATCTAACCCCGTGCTGTACCTGTCATGGGGGTGTTTGATGGGGAAAGTGTAGAGGGAGCTTTACTCTGTATGTAACCCCGTGCTGTACCTGTCCTGGTGATGGGGACAGTGTAGAGGGAGCTTTACTCTGTATCTAACCCAGTGCTGTACCTCTCCTGGGAGTGTTTCATGGGGACAGTGTAGAGGGAGCTTTACTCTGTATCTAAACCCCGTGCTGTGCCTGTCCTGGGAGTGTTTGGTGGGGACAGTGTAGAGGGAGCTTTACTCTGTATCAAACCCCTTGCTGTACCTGTCCTGGGAGTGTTTGGTGGGGACAGTGTAGAGGGAGCTTTACTCTGTAACTAAGCCCGTGCTGTACTTGTCCTGGGAGTGTTTGATGGGGACAGTGGAGAGGGAGCTTTACTCTGTACCTAAACCCCGTGCTGTGCCTGTCCTGGGAGTGTATGATGGGGACAGTGTAGAGGGAGTTTTACTCTGCATCTAACCCCGTGCTGTACCTGTCCTGGGAGTGTTTGATGGGGACAGTGTAGAGGGAGCTTTACTTTGTATCTAACCCCGTGCTGTTCCTGTCCTGCGAGTGTTTGATGTGGACAGTGTAGAGGGAGCTTTACTCTGTATCTAACCCCGTGCTGTACCTGTCCTGGGAGTGTTTGATGGGGACAGTGTAGAGGGAGCTTTACTCTGTATCTAGCCCGTGCTGTAACTGTCCTGGGAGTGTTTGATGGGGACAGTGTAGAGGGAGCTTTACTCTGTATCAAACCCCTTGCTGTACCTGTCCTGGGAGTGTTTGATGGGGACAGCGTAGAGGGAGCTTTACTCTATATCTAACCCCGTGTTGTACCTGTCCTGGTGTTGGGGACAGTGCAGAGGGAGCTTTACTCTGTACCTAAACCCCGTGCTGTACCTGTCCTGGGGGTGTTTGATGGGGACAGTGTAGAGGGAGCTTTACTCTGTATCTAACCCCGTGCTGTACCTGTCCTGGGACTGTTTGATGGGGACAGTGGAGAGGGAGCTTTACTCTGTATCTAACCCAGTGCTGTACCTCTCCTGGGAGTGTTTCATGGGGACAGTGTAGAGGGAGCTTTACTCTGTATCTAAACCCCGTGCTGTGCCTGTCCTGGGAGTGTTTGGTGGGGAAAGTGTAGAGGGAGCTTTACTCTGTATCTAACCCCGTGCTGTATCTGTCCTGTGAGTGTTTGATGGGGGCAGTGGAGAGGGAGCTTTACTCAGTATCTTACCCCGTGCTGTACCTACCCTGGGAGTGTTTGATGGGGACACTGTAGAGGGAGCTTTTCTCTGTATCTAAACCCCGTGCTGTGCCTGTCCTGGAAGTGTTTGGTGTGGACAGTGAAGAGGGGGCTTTACACTGTATCTAACCCCGTGCTGTACCTGTCCTGGGAGTGTTTGCTGGGGACAGTAGAGAGGGAGATTTACTCTGTATCTAACCCGGTGCTGTACCTGTCCTGGGACTGTTTGATGGGGACAGTATAGAGAAATCTTTATTCTGTGTCTAACCCCGTGCTGTACCTCTCCTGGGAGTGTTTGATGGGGACAGTGTAGAGGGAGCTTTACTCTGTATCTAACCCCGTGCTGTACCTGTCCTGGGAGTGTTTGATGGGGACAGTGCAGAGGGAGCTTTACTATGTATCTAACCCAGTACTGTACCTGCCCTGGGGGTGTTTGATGGGGACAGTGTAGAGGGTGCTTTACTCTGTATCTAAACCCGTGCTGTACCTGTCCTGGGAGTATTTGATGGGGACAGTGTAGAGGGAGCTTTACTCTGTATCTAACACCGTGCTGTACCTGTCCTGGAACTGTTTGATGGGGACAGTGTAGACGGAGCTTTACTCTGTATCTAACCCCGTGCTGTACCTGTCCTGGGAGTGTTTGATGGGGACAGTGTAGAGGGATCTTTACTCTGTATCTAACACCGTGCTGTATTTGTCCTGGGAGTGTTTGATGGGGACAGTGTAGAGGGAGCTTTACTCTGTATCTAACCCCGTGCTGTATCTGTCCTGTGAGTGTTTGATGGGGGCAGTGGAGAGGGAGCTTTAGTCTGTATCTAACCCGGTGCTGTATCTGTCCTGGGAGTGTTTGATGGGGACAGTGTAGAGGGAGCTTTACTCTGTATCTAAACCCCGTGCTGTGCCTGTCCTGGGAGTGTTTGATGGGGACAGTGTAGAGGGAGCATTTCTCTGAATCTAACCCCGTGCTGTGCCTTTCCTGGGAGTGTTTGATGGTGACAGTGTAGAGGGAGCTTTACTCTGTATCTAACCCCGTGCTGTACCTGTCCTGGGAGTGTTTGATGGGGACAGTGGAGAGGGAACTTTACTCTGTATCTAAACCCCGTGCTGTGCCTGTCCTGGGAGTGTTTGATGGGGACAGTGGAGAGGGAGCTTTACTCTGCATCTAACCCCGTGCTGTACCTGTCCTGGGAGTGTTTGATGGGGACAGTGTAGAGGGATCTTTACTTTGTATCTAACCCCGTGCTGTTCCTGTCCTGCGAGTATTTGATGTGGACAGTGTGGAGGGAGCTTTACTCTGTATCTAACCCCGTGCTGTACCTGTCCTGGGAGTGTTTGATGGGGACAGTGTAGAGGGAGCTTTACTCTGTATCTAGCCCGTGCTGTACCTGTCCTGGGAGTGTTTGATGGGGACAGTAGAGAGGGAGCTTTACTCTGTATCTAACCCAGTGCTGTACCTCTCCTGGGAGTGTTTCATGGGGACAGTGTAGAGGGAGCTTTACTCTGTATCTAAACCCCGTGCTGTGCCTGTCTTGGGAGTGTTTGGTGGGGACAGTGTAGAGGGAGCTTTACTCTGTATCAAACCCCTTGCTGTACCTGTCCTGGGAGTGTTTGGTGGGGACAGTGTAGAGGGAGCTTTACTCTGTAACTAACCCCGTGCTGTACTTGTCCTGGGAGTGTTTGATGGGGACAGTGGAGAGGGAGCTTTACTCTGTACCTAAACCCCGTGCTGTGCCTGTCCTGGGAGTGTATGATGGGGACAGTGTAGAGGGTGCTTTACTCTGCATCTAACCCCGTGCTGTACCTGTCCTGGGAGTGTTTGATGGGGACAGTGGAGAGGGAGCTTTACTCTGCATCTAACCCCGTGCTGTACCTGTCCTGGGAGTGTTTGATGGGGACAGTGTAGAAGGAGCTTTACTTTGTATCTAACCCCGTGCTGTTCCTGTCCTGCGAGTGTTTGATGCGGACAGTGTAGAGGGAGCTTTACTCTGTATCTAACCCCGTGCTGGACCTGTCCTGGGAGTGTTTGATGGGGACAGTGTAGAGGGAGCTTTACTCTGTATCTAGCCCGTGCTGTACCTGTCCTGGGAGTGTTTGATTGGGACAGTGTAGAGGGAGCTTTACTCTTTATCAAACCCCTTGCTGTACCTGTCCTGTGAGTGTTTGATGGGGACAGTGTAGAGGGAGCTTTACTCTATATCTAACCCCGTGTTGTACCTGTCCTGGTGATGGGGACAGTGCAGAGGGAGCTTTACTCTGTACCTAAACCCCATGCTGTACCTGTCCTGGGGTTGTTTGATGGGGACAGTGTAGAGGGAGCTTTACTCTGTATCTAACCGTGCTGTACCTGTCCTGGGAGTGTTTGATGGGGACAGTGTAGAGGGAGCTTTACTCTGTATCTAACCCCGTGCTGTACCTGTCCTGGGAGTGTTTGATGGGGACAGTGTAGAGGGAGCTTTACTCTGTATCTAACCCCGTGCTGTACCTGTCCTGGGGGTGTTTGATGGGGACAGTGTAGAGGGAGCTTTACTCTGTATCTAACCCCGTGCTGTACCTGTCATGGGGGTGTTTGATGGGGAAAGTGTAGAGGGAGCTTTACTCTGTATGTAACCCCGTGCTGTACCTGTCCTGGTGATGGGGACAGTGTAGAGGGAGCTTTACTCTGTACCTAAACCCCGTGCTGTGCCTGTCCTGGGAGTGTTTGATGGGGACAGTGGAGAGGGAGCTTTACTCTGTATCTAACCCAGTGCTGTACCTCTCCTGGGAGTGTTTCATGGGGACAGTGTAGAGGGAGCTTTACTCTGTATCTAAACCCCGTGCTGTGCCTGTCCTGGGAGTGTTTGGTGGGGACAGTGTAGAGGGAGCTTTACTCTGTAACTAACCCCGTGCTGTACTTGTCCTGGGAGTGTTTGATGGGGACAGTGGAGAGGGAGCTTTACTCTGTACCTAAACCTCGTGCTGTGCCTGTCCTGGGAGTGTATGATGGGGACAGTGTAGAGGGAGTTTTACTCTGCATCTAACCCCGTGCTGTACCTGTCCTGGGAGTGTTTGATGGGGACAGTGTAGAGGGAGCTTTACTTTGTATCTAACCCCGTGCTGTTCCTGTCCTGCGAGTGTTTGATGTGGACAGTGTAGAGGGAGCTTTACTCTGTATCTAACCCCGTGCTGTACCTGTCCTGGGAGTGTTTGATGGGGACAGTGTAGAGGGAGCTTTACTCTGTATCTAGCCCGTGCTGTAACTGTCCTGGGAGTGTTTGATTCGGACAGTGTAGAGGGAGCTTTACTCTGTATCAAACCCCTTGCTGTACCTGTCCTGGGAGTGTTTGATGGGGACAGTGTAGAGGGAGCTTTACTCTATATCTAACCCCGTGTTGTACCTGTCCTGGTGATGGGGACAGTGCAGAGGGAGCTTTACTCTGTACCTAAACCCCGTGCTGTACCTGTCCTGGGGGTGTTTGATGGGGACAGTGTAGAGGGAGCTTTACTCTGTATCTAACCCCGTGCTGTACCTGTCCTGGGACTGTTTGATGGGGACA
Organism: Scyliorhinus torazame; assembly: GCF_047496885.1. Classification (NCBI taxonomy): domain Eukaryota; kingdom Metazoa; phylum Chordata; class Chondrichthyes; order Carcharhiniformes; family Scyliorhinidae; genus Scyliorhinus; species Scyliorhinus torazame. The sequence continues at coordinate 32,782,980 of NC_092733.1, read as the reverse complement.
GTGGAGAGGGAGCTTTACTCTGTATCTAACCCAGTGCTGTACCTCTCCTGGGAGTGTTTCATGGGGACAGTGTAGAGGGAGCTTTACTCTGTATCTAAACCCCGTGCTGTGCCTGTCCTGGGAGTGTTTGGTGGGGAAAGTGTAGAGGGAGCTTTACTCTGTATCTAACCCCGTGCTGTACCTGTCCTGGGAGTGTTTGATGGGGACAGTGTAGAGGGAGCGTTACTCTGTATCTAACCCCGTGAGTTACTTGTTCTGGGAGTGTTTGATGGGGACAGTGGAGAGGGAGCTTTACTCTGTATCTAACCCCGTGCTGTACTTGTCCTGGGAGTGTTTGATGGGGACAGTGTAGAGGGAGCTTTACTCTGTATCTAACCCCGTGCTGTACTTGCCCTGGGAGTGTTTGATGGGGACAGTGGAGAGGGAACTTTACTCTGTATCTAAACCCCGTGCTGTGCCTGTCCTGGGAGTATTTGATGGGGACAGTGTAGAGGGAGCTTTACTCTGCATCGAACCCCGTGCTGTACCTGTCCTGGGAGTGTTTGATGGGGACAGTGTAGAGGGAGCTTTACTTTGTATCTAACCCCGTGCTGTTCCTGTCCTGCGAGTGTTTAATGTGGACAGTGTAGAGGGAGCTTTACTCTGTACCTAAACCCCGTGCTGTACCTGTCCTGGGAGTGTTTGAGGGGAGAGTGTAGAGGGAGCTTTACTCTGTATCTAGCCCGTGCTGTACCTGTCCTGGGAGTGTTTGATGGGGACACTGTAGAGGGAGCTTTACTCTGTATCTAGCCCGTGCTGTACTTGTCCTGCGGGTGTTTGATGGGGACAGTGTAGAGGGAGCTTTACTCTGTATCTAACCCCGTGCTGTACCTGTCCTGGGAATGTTTGATGGGGACAGTGTAGAGGGAGCTTTACTCTGTATCTAACCCCGTGCTGTACCTGTCATGGGGGTGTTTGATGGGGAAAGTGTAGAGGGAGCTTTACTCTGTATGTAACCCCGTGCTGTACCTGTCCTGGTGATGGGGACAGTGTAGAGGGAGCTTTACTCTGTACCTAACCCCGTGCTGTGCCTGTCCTGGGAGTGTTTGATGGGGACAGTGGAGAGGGAGCTTTACTCTGTATCTAACCCAGTGCTGTACCTCTCCTGGGAGTGTTTAATGGGGACAGTGTAGAGGGAGCTTTACTCTGTATCTAAACCCCGTGCTGTGCCTGTCCTGGGAGTGTTTGGTGGGGACAGTGTAGAGGGAGCTTTACTCTGTATCAAACCCATTGCTGTACCTGTCCTGGGAGTGTTTGGTGGGGACAGTGTAGAGGGAGCCTTACTCTGTAACTAACCCCGTGCTGTACTTGTCCTGGGAGTGTTTGATGGGGACAGTGGAGAGGGAGCTTTACTCTGTACCAAAACCCCGTGCTGTGCCTGTCCTGGGAGTGTATGATGGGGACAGTGTAGAGGGTGCTTTACTGTGCATCTAACCCCGTGCTGTAACTGTCCTGGGAGTGTTTGATGGGGACAGTGTAGAGGGAGCTTTACTCTGTATCAAACCCCTTGCTGTACCTGTCCTGGGAGTGTTTGATGGGGACAGTGTAGAGGGAGCTTTACTCTATATCTAACCCCGTGTTGTACCTGTCCTGGTGATGGGGACAGTGCAGAGGGAGCTTTACTCTGTACCTAAACCCCGTGCTTTACCTGTCCTGGGGGTGTTTGATGGGGACAGTGTAGAGGGAGCTTTACTCTGTATCTAAACCCGTGCTGTACCTGTCCTGGGAGTGTTTGATGGGGACAGTGGAGAGGGAGCTTTACTCTGTATCTAACCCAGTGCTGTACCTCTCCTGGGAGTGTTTCATGGGGACAGTGGAGAGGGAGCTTTACTCTGTATCTAAACCCCGTGCTGTGCCTGTCCTGGGAGTGTTTGGTGGGGACAGTGTAGAGGGAGCTTTACTCTATATCTAACCCCGTGCTGTACCTGTCCTGGGAGTGTTTGATGGGGACAGTGGAGAGGGAGCTTTACTCTGTATCTAACCCCGTGCTGTACTTGTCCTGGGAGTGTTTGATGGGGACAGTGTAGAGGGAGCTTTACTCTGTATCTAACCCCGTGCTGTACTTGCCCTGGGAGTGTTTGATGGGGACAGTGGAGAGGGAACTTTACTCTGTATCTAAACCCCGTGCTGTGCCTGTCCTGGGAGTGTTTGATGGGGGCAGTGTAGAGGGAGCTTTACTCTGCATCGAACCCCGTGCTGTACCTGTCCTGGGAGTGTTTGATGGGGACAGTGTAGAGGGAGCTTTACTTTGTATCTAACCCCGTGCTGTTCCTGTCCTGCGAGTGTTTAATGTGGACAGTGTAGAGGGAGCTTTACTCTGTACCTAAACCCCGTGCTGTACCTGTCCTGGGAGTGTTTGATGGGGACAGTGTAGAGGGAGCTTTACTCTGTATCTAGCCCGTGCTGTACCTGTCCTGGGAGTGTTTGATGGGGACACTGTAGAGGGAGCTTTACTCTGTATCTAGCCCGTGCAGTACTTGTCCTGCGGGTGTTTGATGGGGACAGTGTAGAGGGAGATTTACTCTGTATCTAACCGTGCTGTACCTGTCCTGGGAATGTTTGATGGGGACAGTGTAGAGGTAGCTTTACTCTGTATCTAACCCCGTGCTGTACCTGTCCTGGGGGTGTTTGATGGGGACAGTGTAGAGGGAGCTTTACTCTGTATCTAACCCCGTGCTGTACCTGTCCTGGGAATGTTTGATGGGGACAGTGTAGAGGGAGCTTTACTCTGTATCTAACCCCGTGCTGTACCTGTCATGGGGGTGTTTGATGGGGAAAGTGTAGAGGGAGCTTTACTCTGTATGTAACCCCGTGCTGTACCTGTCCTGGTGATGGGGACAGTGTAGAGGGAGCTTTACTCTGTACCTAACCCCGTGCTGTGCCAGTCCTGGGAGTGTTTGATGGGGACAGTGGAGAGGGAGCTTTACTCTGTATCTAACCCAGTGCTGTACCTCTCCTGGGAGTGTTTCATGGGGACAGTGTAGAGGGAGCTTTACTCTGTATCTAAACCCCGTGCTGTGCCTGTCCTGGGAGTGTTTGGTGGGGACAGTGTAGAGGGAGCTTTACTCTGTATCAAACCCATTGCTGTACCTGTCCTGGGAGTGTTTGGTGGGGACAGTGTAGAGGGAGCCTTACTCTGTAACTAACCCCGTGCTGTACTTGTCCTGGGAATGTTTGATGGGGACAGTGGAGAGGGAGCTTTACTCTGTACCTAAACCCCGTGCTGTGCCTGTCCTGGGAGTGTATGATGGGGACAGTGTAGAGGGTGCTTTACTCTGCATCTAACCCCGTGCTGTACCTGTCCTGGGAGTGTTTGATGGGGACAGTGTAGAGGGAGCTTTACTCTGTATCAAACCCCTTGCTGTACCTGTCCTGGGAGTGTTTGATGGGGACAGTGTAGAGGGAGCTTTACTCTATATCTAACCCCGTGTTGTACCTGTCCTGGTGATGGGGACAGTGCAGAGGGAGCTTTACTCTGTACCTAAACCCCGTGCTTTACCTGTCCTGGGGGTGTTTGATGGGGACAGTGTAGAGGGAGCTTTACTCTGTATCTAAACCCGTGCTGTACCTGTCCTGGGAGTGTTTGATGGGGACAGTGGAGAGGGAGCTTTACTCTGTATCTAACCCAGTGCTGTACCTCTCCTGGGAGTGTTTCATGGGGACAGTGTAGAGGGAGCTTTACTCTGTATCTAAACCCCGTGCTGTGCCTGTCCTGGGAGTGTTTGGTGGGGACAGTGTAGAGGGAGCTTTACTCTATATCTAACCCCGTGCTGTACCTGTCCTGGGAGTGTTTGATGGGGACAGTGGAGAGGGAGCTTTAATCTGTATCTAACCCCGTGCTGTACCTGTCCTGGGGGTGTTTGATGGGGACAGTGTAGATGGAGCTTTACTCTATAACTAACCCCATGCTGTACTTGTCCTGGGAGTACTTAATAGGGACAGTGGAGAGGGAGATTTACTCTGTATCTAACCCCGTGCTGTACCTTTCCTGGGAGTGTTTGATGGGGACAGTGGAGAGGGAGCTTTACTCTGTATCTAACCAAGTGCTGTACCTGTCCTGGCAGTGTTTGATGGGGACAGTGTAGAGGTAGCTTTACTCTGTATCTAACCACGAGCTGTACCTGTCCAGGGAGTGTTTGATGGGGACAGTGTAGAGGGAGCTTTACTCTGTATCTAACCCCATGCTGTACTTGTCCTGGGAGTGTTTAATGGGGACAGTGGAGAGGGAGCTTTACACTGATTCTAACCCCGTGCTGTACCTGTCCTGGGAGTGTTTGATGGGGACAGTGTAGAGGGAGCTTTAATCTGTATCTAACCCCGTGCTGTACCTGTCCTGGGAGTGTTTGATGGGGACAGTGTAGATGTAGCTTTTATCTGTATCTAACCCCGTGCTGTACCTGTCCTGGGAGTGTTTGATGGGGATAGTGTAGAGAGATCTTTATTCTGTGTCTAACCCCGTGCTCTACCTCTCCTGGGAGTGTTTGATGGGGACAGTGTAGAGGGAGCTTTACTCTGTATCTAACCCCGTGCTGTACCTGTCCGGGGAGTGTTTGATGGGGACATTGTAGAGGGAGCATTAACCTGTACCTAACACCGTGCTGTACCTGTCCTGCGGGTGTTTGATGGGGACAGTGTAGAGGGAGCTTTACTCTGTATCTAACACCGTGCTGTACCTGTCCTGGAAGTGTTTGATGGGGACAGTGTAGACGGAGCTTTACACTGTATCTAACCCCGTGCTGTACCTGTCCTGGGAGTGTTTGATGGCGACAGTGTGGTAGGGATCTTTACTCTGTATCTACCCCCATGCTGTGCCTGTCCTGGGAGTGTTTGGTGGGGACTGTGGAGAGGGAGCTTTACTCAGTATCTAACCCCGTGCTGTACCTACCCTGGGAGTTTTTGATGTGGACACTGTGGAGGGAGCTTTTCTCTGTATCTAAACCCCGTGCTGTGCCTGTCCTGGGAGTGTTTGATGGGGATAGTGTAAAGGGAGCATTTCTCTGAATCTAACCCCGTGCTGTACCTGTCCTGGGAGTGTTTCATAGGGACAGTGTACAGGGAGCTTTACTCTGTATCTAAACCCCGTGCTGTACCTGTCCTGGTGATAGGGACAGTGTAGAGGGAGATTTACTCTGTATCTAACCCCGTGCTGTGCCTTTCCTGGGAGTGTTTGATGGTGACAGTGTAGAGGGAGCTTTACTCTGCATCTAACCCCGTGCTGTACCTGTCCTGGGAGTGTTTGATGGGGACAGTGGAGAGGGAGCTTTACTCTGCATCTAACCCCGTCCTGTACCTGTCCTGGGGATGTTTAATGAGGACAGTGTAGACGGACCTTTAATCTGTATCTAACCCCGTGCTGTACCTATCCTGGGAGTGTTTGATGGGGACAGTGTAAAGGGAGCTTTACTCTGTTTGTAACCCCGTGCTGTATCTGTCCTGGGAGTGTTTGATGGGGACAGTGTAGAGGGAGATTTACTCTGTATCTTACTCGGTGCTCTACCAGTCCTGGGAGTGTTTGATGGGGACAGTGGAGAGGGAGAGTTAGTCTGTATCTAACACCGTGCTGTGTCTGTCCTGGGAGTGTTTAATGGGGACAGTGTAGAGGGAGCTTTTCTCTGTATCTAAACCCCGTGCTGTGCCTGTCCTGGGAGTGTTTGGTGGGGACAGTATAGAGGGAGCTTTACTCTGTATCTAACCCCGTTCTGTACCTGTCCTTGGAGTGTTTGATGAGGACAGTGAAGAGGTAGCTTTACTCTGTATCTAAACCCGTGCTGTACCTGTCCTGGGAGTGTTTGATGGGGACAGTGTAGAGGGAGCTTTACTCTGTATCTAACCCCGTGCTGTACCTGTCCTGGGAGTGTTTGATGGGGACAGTGTAGAGGGAGATTTACTCTGTATCTAACCCCCGTGCTGTACCTGTCCTGGGGGTGTTTGATGGGGACAGTGTCATGGGAGCTTAACACTGTATCTAACCCCGTACTGTACCTGTCCTGGGGGTGTTTGATGGGGACAGTGTCATGGGAGCTTTACACTGTATCTAACCCCGTACTGTACCTGTCCTGGGGGTGTTTGATGGGGACAGTGTCAAGGGAGCTTTACTCTGTATCTAACCCCGTACTGTACCGGTCCTGGGGGTGTTTGATGGGGACAGTGTAGAGGGAGCTTTACTCTGTATCTTACTCGGTGCTCTACCTGTCCTGGGAGTGTTTGATGGGGACAGTGGAGAGGGAGCTTTACTCTGTATCTAACCCCGTGCTGTACCTGTCCTGGGAGTGTTTGATGGGGAGAGTGTAGAGGGAGCTTTTCTCTGTATCTAAAGCCCGTGCTGTGCCTGTCCTGGGAGTGTTTGGTGGGGACAGTGTAGAGGGGGCTTTACTCTGTATCTAACCCCGTGCTGTACCTGTCCTGGGGATATTTGATGGGGACAGTGTAGATGGACATTTAATCTGTATCTAACCCCGTGCTGTACCTATCCTGGGAGTGTTTGATGGGGACAGTGTAAAGGGAGCTTTACTCTGTATGTAACCCCGTGCTGTATCTGTCCTGGGAGTGTTTGCTGGGGACAGTGTAGAGGGAGCTTAACTCTGTATCTTACTCGGTGCTCTACCAGTCCTGGGAGTGTTTGATGGGGACAGTGGAGAGGGAGCTTTTCTCTGTATCTAACCCCCATGCTGTGCCTGACCTGGGAGTGTTTGGTGGGGACAGTATAGAGGGAGCTTTACTCTGTATCTAACCCCGTTCTGTACCTGTCCTTGGAGTGTTTGATGGGGACAGTGTAGAGGGAGCTTTACTCTGTATCTAACCCCGTGCTGTACCTGTCCTGGGAGTGTTTGATGGGGACAGTGTAGAGGGATCTTTACTCTGTATCTAACGCCGTGCTGTACCTGTCCTGGAACTGTTTGATGGGGACAGTGTAGACGGAGCTTTACTCTGTATCTAACCCCGTGCTGTACCTGTCCTGGGAGTGTTTGATGGGGACAGTGTAGAGGGATCTTTACTCTGTATCTAACACCGTGCTGTGTTTGTCCTGGGAGTGTTTGATGGGGACAGTGTAGAGGGAGCTTTACTCTGTATCTAACCCCGTGCTGTATCTGTCCTGTGAGTGTTTGATGGGGGCAGTGGAGAGGGAGCTTTACTCAGTATCTTACCCCGTGCTGTACCTACCCTGGGAGTGTTTGATGGGGACACTGTAGAGGGAGCTTTTCTCTGTATCTAAACCCCGTGCTGTGCCTGTCCTGGGAGTGTTTGATGGGGACAGTGTAGAGGGAGCTTTTCTCTGTATCTAAACCCCGTGCTGTGCCTGTCCTGGAAGTGTTTGGTGGGGACAGTGTAGAGGGATCTTTACTCTGTATCTAACACCGTGCTGTATTTGTCCTGGGAGTGTTTGATGGGGACAGTGTAGAGGGAGCTTTACTCTGTATCTAACCCCGTGCTGTATCTGTCCTGTGAGTGTTTGATGGGGGCAGTGGAGAGGGAGCTTTTCTCTGTATCTAACCCCGTGCTGTACCTGTCCTGGGAGTGTTTGATGGGGACAGTGTAGAGGGAGCTTTTCTCTGTATCTAAACCCCGTGCTGTGCCTGTCCTGGGAGTGCTTGATGGGGACAGTGTAGAGGGAGCTTTTCTCTGTATCTAAACCCCGTGCTGTGCCTGTCCTGGAAGTGTTTGGTGGGGACAGTGAAGAGGGGGCTTTACACTGTATCTAACCCCGTGCTGTACCTGTCCTGGGAGTGTTTGCTGGGGACAGTAGAGAGGGAGATTTACTCTGTATCTAACCCCGTACTGTACCGGTCCTGGGGGTGTTTGATGGGGACAGTGTAGAGGGAGCTTTACTCTGTATCTTACTCGGTGCTCTACCTGTCCTGGGAGTGTTTGATGGGGACAGTGGAGAGGGAGCTTTACTCTGTATCTAACCCCGTGCTGTACCTGTCCTGGGAGTGTTTGATGGGGAGAGTGTAGAGGGAGCTTTTCTCTGTATCTAAAGCCCGTGCTGTGCCTGTCCTGGGAGTGTTTGGTGGGGACAGTGTAGAGGGGGCTTTACTCTGTATCTAACCCCGTGCTGTACCTGTCCTGGGGATATTTGATGGGGACAGTGTAGATGGACATTTAATCTGTATCTAACCCCGTGCTGTACCTATCCTGGGAGTGTTTGATGGGGACAGTGTAAAGGGAGCTTTACTCTGTATGTAACCCCGTGCTGTATCTGTCCTGGGAGTGTTTGCTGGGGACAGTGTAGAGGGAGCTTAACTCTGTATCTTACTCGGTGCTCTACCAGTCCTGGGAGTGTTTGATGGGGACAGTGGAGAGGGAGCTTTTCTCTGTATGTAACCCCCATGCTGTGCCTGACCTGGGAGTGTTTGGTGGGGACAGTATAGAGGGAGCATTACTCTGTATCTAACCCCGTTCTGTACCTGTCCTTGGAGTGTTTGATGGGGACAGTGTAGAGGGAGCTTTACTCTGTATCTAACCCCGTGCTGTACCTGTCCTGGGAGTGTTTGATGGGGACAGTGTAGAGGGATCTTTACTCTGTATCTAACGCCGTGCTGTACCTGTCCTGGAACTGTTTGATGGGGACAGTGTAGACGGAGCTTTACTCTGTATCTAACGCCGTGCTGTACCTGTCCTGGGAGTGTTTGATGGGGACAGTGTAGAGGGATCTTTACTCTGTATCTAACACCGTGCTGTATTTGTCCTGGGAGTGTTTGATGGGGACAGTGTAGAGGGAGCTTTACTCTGTATCTAACCCCGTGCTGTATCTGTCCTGTGAGTGTTTGATGGGGGCAGTGGAGAGGGAGCTTTACTCAGTATCTTACCCCGTGCTGTACCTACCCTGGGAGTGTTTGATGGGGACACTGTAGAGGGAGCTTTTCTCTGTATCTAAACCCCGTGCTGTGCCTGTCCTGGGAGTGTTTGATGGGGACAGTGTAGAGGGAGCTTTTCTCTGTATCTAAACCCCGTGCTGTGCCTGTCCTGGAAGTGTTTGGTGGGGACAGTGTAGAGGGATCTTTACTCTGTATCTAACACCGTGCTGTATTTGTCCTGGGAGTGTTTGATGGGGACAGTGTAGAGGGAGCTTTACTCTGTATCTAACCCCGTGCTGTATCTGTCCTGTGAGTGTTTGATGGGGGCAGTGGAGAGGGAGCTTTTCTCTGTATCTAACCCCGTGCTGTACCTGTCCTGGGAGTGTTTGATGGGGACAGTGTAGAGGGAGCTTTTCTCTGTATCTAAACCCCGTGCTGTGCCTGTCCTGGGAGTGCTTGATGGGGACAGTGTAGAGGGAGCTTTTCTCTGTATCTAAACCCCGTGCTGTGCCTGTCCTGGAAGTGTTTGGTGGGGACAGTGAAGAGGGGGCTTTACACTGTATCTAACCCCGTGCTGTACCTGTCCTGGGAGTGTTTGCTGGGGACAGTAGAGAGGGAGATTTACTCTGTATCTAACCCGGTGCTGTACCTGTCCTGGGACTGTTTGATGGGGACAGTATAGAGAGATCTTTATTCTGTGTCTAACCCCGTGCTGTACCTCTCCTGGGAGTGTTTGATGGGGACAGTGTAGAGGGAGCTTTACTCTGTATCTAACCCCGTGCTGTACCTGTCCTGGGAGTGTTTGATGGGGACAGTGCAGAGGGAGTTTACTATGTATCTAACCCAGTACTGTACCTGTCCTGGTGTAGAGGGTGCCATCTCCGCTACTCCACTACTGGGTCGATATCTGGGGTTTGAATATCTGTGTGTGTCTCTCTCCAGCTGGCACTGAAACTTCAGAGGCCAGGGGATGTCGCACTGGGACACTTCCACTGAAGAGAGCACTGATTCAAGCCTGCCGTTTATTCCTAACCGACAGCCTGAGACTTATATCACACAGATCTCCAGACCCCTACCAATACCCAGGTGATTCTCTCTCTTGCCGGTGGTACAACCCCCACCCGGTTCCTACTCCACTAGAGTAGCTTTCCCAAGAGAGAGAATAGGACACTGCTGTTTATTTCCTAACCAGCAGTCTGTCCTGAGTGAACCGCTCAAGATGACCCTCGATTCTTGAACCCGGAATTAAGGTGAGGAGTATTTTTAACAATGACTTGGTCAGAGATCGCTGGTGAAGGATTGAAGAATTTAAACGACTCCAATTAGCATCAAATCAAGATTTATTGTAAAACCCAGGTCAAAATCATCAACAGAAGAAACACAATAAAATCTTATGCTCTAATACAACTAAGTCTATTCAAAAGGTAATATAGCGGACACAACGAAAATTCTTACGGTTACACAGGTTTTAGCAAAATCACAAGGCACAAAACAAGTTCCCTTCCCCAAAGCCTCAACCACTATTAAAATCAAGGGAGCTTCGCAAGCTGCTGCGGGTTACTTACGGTCACAGGCTGCAGAGGTCAAGTCAGGGGTGCAGAGGTCGAGCCAGGAACGAAGAGCCCCCCAATTGAAAACACAGCCCCTTTTATATTGCTTTACCTGGCTTTGTTCTGTGATCGGCCAGCCCCTTTTGCATTGAAAAGGTAAGTTTTAAAGTTCCCGCTGGTCCCGCCCCCTTTGAGCCGGTCAGAGCTGTCGAGATGGGAGTACCTCCCCTAGGTCCGCCTCCAGTCTGTTTTTTGAGATAACGAGGTTGAGCTCCCTTGAAGATTTTCAAAGACTTCCATCTGCTCCGGAGATGCTGCTATGTTGATGGGGTGTTGATTGGATTCTGCTCTGGTGGAGGCCAGGCCATTTACATTTGCATGGGGCTATGACCATCCCATTGTCCTGCTTGCATGCAAGCCTCCTGTGTATTCCCGTGCCCCTTTGTCTGTGTCTTGATGTTATCTTGTTGTCTGGCTCCTTCTTCCTTGTAGCTCCTAGGGGGGTGTTTGTAAATATTTATGTGCTTATGTCCCCACTCAGCTCAGCGGGCCAAGCCTGCTGGGAAAACTGGTTCTGTTCCCTTGGCTGGAAAGTCAGTTTACAGTCTCTGAGTTTCTCCAAAAGGGCCGAATTGCCCGAAAACCTTACACTGGGGGTGTTTGATGGGGACAGTGTAGAGGGTGCTTTACTCTGTATCTAAACCCGTGCTGTACCTGTCCAGGGAGTATTTGATGGGGACAGTGTAGAGGGAGCTTTACTCTGTATCTAACACCGTGCTGTACCTGTCCTGGAACTGTTTGATGGGGACAGTGTAGACGGAGCTTTACTCTGTATCTAACCCCGTGCTGTACCTGTCCTGGGAGTGTTTGATGGGGACAGTGTAGAGGGATCTTTAGTCTGTATCTAACACCGTGCTGTATTTGTCCTGGGAGTGATTGATGGGGACAGTGTAGAGGGAGCTTTACTCTGTATCTAACCCCGTGCTGTATCTGTCCTGTGAGTGTTTGATGGGGGCAGTGGAGAGGGAGCTTTAGTCTGTATCTAACCCGGTGCTGTATCTGTCCTGGGAGTGTTTGATGGGGACAGTGTAGAGGGAGCTTTACTCTGTATCTAAACCCCGTGCTGTGCCTGTCCTGGGAGTGTTTGATGGGGACAGTGTAGAGGGAGCATTTCTCTGAATCTAACCCCGTGCTGTGCCTTTCCTGGGAGTGTTTGATGGTGACAGTGTAGAGGGAGCTTTACTCTGTATCTAACCCCGTGCTGTATCTCTCCTGGGAGTGTTTGATGGGATCAGTGGAGAGGGAGCTTTACTCTGTATCTAAACCCGTGCTGCACCTGTCCTGGGAGTGTTTGGTGGGGACAGTGTGGAGGGAGCTTTACTCTGCATCTAACCCCGTGCTGTACCTGTCCTGGGAGTGTTTGATGGGGACAGTGTAGAGGGAGCTTTACTCTGCATCTAACCCCGTGATGTACCTGTCCTGGGGGTGTTTGATGGGGACAGTGTAGAGGGAGCTTTACTTTGTATCTAACCCCGTGCTGTGCCTGTCCTGGGAGTGTTTGATGGGGACAGTGTAGAGGGAGCTTTACTCTGTAACTAAACCCGTGCTGTACCTTTCCTGGGAGTGTTTGATGGGGACAATGTAGAGGGAGCTTTACTCTGTATCTAACTCCGTGCTGTACTTGTCCTGGGAGTGTTTGATGGGGACAATGTAGAGAAATCTTTATTCTGTGTCTAACCCCGTGCTGTACCTCTCCTGGGAGTGTTTGATGGGGAAAGTGTAGAGGGAGCTTTACTCTGTATCTTACCCCGTGCTGTACCTGTCCTGGGGATGTTTGATGGGGACAGTGTAGATGGACCTTTAATCTGTATCTAACCCCGTGCTGTACCTATCCTGGGAGTGTTTGATGGGGACAGTGTAAAGGGAGCTTTACTCTGTATGTAACCCCGTGCTGTATCTGTCCTGGGGGTGTTTGATGGGGACAGTGTAGAGGGAGCTTTACTCTGTATCTAACAACGTGCTGTGTCTGTCCTGGGAGTGTTTAATGGGGACAGTGTAGAGGGAGCTTTTCTCTGTATCAAATCCCCGTGCTGTGCCTGTCCTGGGAGTGTTTGGTGGGGACAGTATAGAGGTAGCTTCACTCTGTATCTAAACCCGTGCTGTACCTGTCCTGGTGATGGGGACAGTGTAGAGGGAGCTTTACTCTGTATCTAACCCCGTGCTGTACCTGTCCTGGTAGTGTTTGATGGGGACAGTGTAGAGTGAGCTTTACTTTGTATCTAACCCCGTGCTGTACCTGTCCTGGGAGTGTTTGATGGGGACAGTGTAGAGGGAGCTTTACTCTGCATCTAACCCCGTGCTGTACCTGTCCTGGGAGTGTTTGATGGGGACAGTGTAGAGGGAGCTTTACTCTGTATCTAACCCCGTGCTGTTACTGTCCTGTGGGTGTTTGATGGGGACAGTGTCATGGGAGATTTACACTCTATCTAACCCCGTACTGTACCTGTCCTGGGGGTGTTTGATGGGGACAGTGTCAAGGGAGCTTTACTCTGTATCTAACCCCGTACTGTACCTGTACCGGGGGTGTTTGATGGGGACAGTGTAGATGGGCTTTTCATCTGTATCCAACCCCGTGCTGTACCTGTCCTGGGTGGTGTTTGATGGGGACAGTGTAGAAGGAGCTTTACTCTGTATCTTACTCGGTGCTCTACCTGTCCTGGGAGTGTTTGATGGGGACAGTGGAGAGGGAGCTTCACTCTGTATCTAACCCCGTGCTGTACCTGTCCTGGGAGTGTTTGATGGGGAGAGTGTAGAGGGAGCTTTTCTCTGTATCTAAACCCCGTGCTGTGCCTGTCCTGGGAGTGATTGGTGGGGACAGTGTAGAGGGGGCTTTACTCTGTATGTAACCCCGTGCTGTATCTGTCCTGGGAGTGTTTGATGGGGACAGTGTAGAGGGAGCTTTGCTCTGTATCTTACTCGGTGCTCTACCAGTCCTGGGAGTGTTTGATGGGGACAGTGGAGAGGGAGCGTTAGTCTGTATCTAACACCGTGCTGTGTCTGGCCTGGGAGTGTTTAATGGGGACAGTGTAGAGGGAGCTTTTCTCTGTATCTAAACCCCGTGCTGTGCCTGTCCTGGGAGTGTTTGGTGGGGACAGTATAGAGGGAGCTTTACTCTGTATCTAACCCCGTTCTGTACCTGTCCTTGGAGTGTTTGATGGGGACAGTGTAGAGGGAGCTTTACTTTGTATCTAACCCCGTGCTGTTCCTGTCCTGCGAGTGTTTGATGTGGACAGTGTGGAGGGAGCTTTACTCTGTATCTAACCCCGTGCTGTACCTGTCCTGGGAGTGTTTGATGGGGACAGTGTAGAGGGAGCTTTACTCTGTATCTAGCCCGTGCTGTACCTGTCCTGGGAGTGTTTGATGGGGAAAGTGGAGAGGGAGCTTTACTCTGTATCAAACCCCTTGCTGTACCTGTCCTGGGAGTGTTTGATGGGGACAGTGTAGAGGGAGCTTTACTCTATATCTAACCCCGTGTTGTACCTGTCCTGGTGATGGGGACAGTGCAGAGGGAGCTTTACTCTGTACCTAAACCCCGTGCTGTACCTGTCCTGGGGGTGTTTGATGGGTACAGTGTAGAGGGAGCTTTACTCTGTATCTAACCCCGTGCTGTACCTGTCCTGGGAGTGTTTCATGGGGACAGTGTAGATGGAGCTTTACTCTGTATCTAAACGCCGTGCTGTGCCTGTCCTGGGAGTGTTTGGTGGGGACAGTGTAGAGGGAGCTTTACTCTATATCTAACCCCGTGCTGTACCTGTCCTGGGAGTGTTTGATGGGGACAGTGGAGAGGGAGCTTTACTCTGTATCTAAACCCCGTGCTGTGCCTGTCCTGGGAATGTTTGATGGGGACAGTGTAGAGGGAGCTTTTCTCTGCATCTAAACCCCGTGCTGTGCCTGTCCTGGAAGTGTTTGGTGGGGACAGTGTAGAGGGATCTTTACTCTGTATCTAACACCGTGCTGTATTTGTCCTGGGAGTGTTTGATGGGGACAGTTGTAGAGGGTGCCATCTCCGCTACTCCACTACTGGGTCGATATCTGGGGTTTGAATATCTGTGTGTGTCTCTCTCCAGCTGGCACTGAAACTTCAGAGGCCAGGGGATGTCGCGCTGGGACACTTCCACTGAAGAGAGCACTGATTCAAGCCTGCCGTTTATTCCTAACCGACAGCCTGAGACTTATATCACACAGATCTCCAGACCCCTACCAATACCCAGGTGATTCTCTCTCTTGCCGGTGGTACAACCCCCACCCGGTTCCTACTCCACTAGAGTAGCTTTCCCAAGAGAGAGAATAGGACACTGCTGTTTATTTCCTAACCAGCAGTCTGTCCTGAGTGAATCGCTCAAGATGACCCTCGGTTCCTGAACCCGGAATTAAGGCGAGGAGTATTTTAACAATGACTTGGTCAGAGATCGCTGGTGAAGGATTGAAGAATTTAAACGACTCCAATTAGCATCAAATCAAGATTTATTGTAAACCCAGGTCAAAATCATCAACAGAAGAAACACAGTAAAATCTTATGCTCTAATACAACTAAGTCTATTCAAAAGGTAATATAGCGGACACAACGAAAATTCTTACAGTTACACAGGTATTAGCAAAATCACAAGGCACAAAACCAGTTCCCTTCCCCAAAGCCTCAACCACTATTAAAGTCAAGGGAGTTTCGCAAGCTGCTGCGGGTTACTTACGGTCACAGGCTGCAGAGGTCAAGTCCGGGGTGCAGAGGTCGAGCCAGGAACGAAGAGACCCCCAATTGAAAACACAGCCCCTTTTATATTGCTTTACCTGGCTTTGTTCTGTGATCGGCCAGCCCCTTTTGCATTGAAAAGGTAAGTTTTAAAGTTCCCGCTGGTCCCGCCCCCTTTGAGCCGGTCAGAGCTGTCGAGATGGGAGTACCTCCCCTAGGTCCGCCTCCAGTCTGTTTTTTGAGATAACGAGGTTGAGCTCCCTTGAAGATTTTCAAAGACTTCCATCTGCTCCGGAGCTGCTATGTTGATGGGGTGTTGATTGGATTCTGCTCTGGTGGAGGCCAGGTCATTTACATTTGCATGGGGCTATGACCATCCCATTGTCCTGCTTGCATGCAAGCCTCCTGTGTATTCCCGTGCCCCTTTGTCTGTGTCTTGATGTTATCTTGTTGTCTGGCTCCTTCTTCCTTGTAGCTCCTAGGGGGGTGTTTGTAAATATTTATGTGCTTATGTCCCCACTCAGCTCAGCGGGCCAAGCCTGCTGGGAAAACTGGTTCTGTTCCCTTGGCTGGAAAGTCAGTTTACAGTCTCTGAGTTTCTCCAAAAGGGCCGAATTGCCCGAAAACCTTACAGATGCCCCTTCGATACGTCCCTACCTGCTTGGACCGTATCGACACAGGTGAAGGGCAATTATTTCCTTTTGTGTGGACCGTAGGTCCCCCCCCAACAACATGCGAAACTACAAGTCCCAAGACAGTTCCCTTAATCTAGGCTACCCCTGATTTCAATGAAAGGGAAAGACAAGACCATACTTAATTCAAGCAGACAGTAACATATACACATTGCACCGGAACCCCAAACGTAAGGGTCCCTGTACATATATCCCACTCAAGTACACATTTCACCGGAACCCCAAACGTAAGGGTCCCTGTACATATATCCCAGTCAAGTAACTGGGACCCGCGAATCCATACAACTATTTACAATTGCATCTGTTTATTTCATCAAGGATCCTCCTTTCTTGGCTGCACTTCGCTTCTTCCCGTTGAGGGCTCTTCATTTATCCTCCATCGTCGATACCTGCAGCTGAAAGGTTTAGTCCAACTGAGGCGGCAGCATAATGTACCCCCTGTACAACATTTCCTTTGTGGGGGCAAACACTAAACCATTCTCAGGCTCCCCCCTGGTGGTGATCGGACAGTTGTGATGGTCGATCGGTTGGGCTGTGGGCAGGGGTCGCTTTACCTGAACCAGCAGTTCGGTAGCTTCTACAGTCATCCCTTCCCTGGGCGTTACACATCCCTCCCCACTGCGGTCAATTTATCCCGTTCCCTGGGTTCTGCCACCACCTTACAAAAGTGATTAATGCCCCTTGTGGACATGCCTTGGTAGATCCCCATGAACACAAATAAATGCCCTGGTCAGAAGCCCACCCCTTATCCCCGCAAACGGTGATCCTACCCGGTGACCCCGTGATGGTCCGTTAGGTGTTGTCCAGTCCGTTCCCAGTCCGAGGACCGATCCCTCATGTCCAGCCTCAGCTTCCTGGGCCACCACCGTCTCCCCAAAGGAACGTCCCCCTCACAGGTTGAACACACCCGCCTGCCCTCAGTCACCCTAACCCGGTCAGTCGAAGGACTCTTCTGTCTCGCCTCTGCGGAGTTCTCCCGGTCCCACCATCGCCAAGATCAGCAAACTCCACATCGTCGGGTGCCCCATCTGTAAAAACAAAACACATTCTTGCCTCTACAGCCCTACCTACCTTGAAGTGCATGGGTGCTATCCGGTGGCGGCAGCAGCTCCTGCTTTGAAGTTGCCGCAGCCTGTCTGGGGTTCTGTGTTTACAGCCCGGCTCCCCAGGGTCCTAGTGCCTGCCGCTATCCGGTGGCAGCAGCAGCTCCTGCTTTGAAGTTGCCGCAGCCTGTCTGGGGTTCTGTGTTTTACAGCCCGGCTGCACCAGGGTCCTAGTGCCTGGTGCTTCATCATTTTACCCTTGCACCAGGCGCTTCTGTGTTCCCACGATCCTAAATACTTCACACACAACTACACACTAATTAGAACTAGCAGGGGGAAAGAAAAAGGAATATGATATATACAATGCCACCCGTCTCCGGGTGGCCAAATTAAAACTGTGCCCCGTTAAACTGGGGCAGTCCACCTGTTTGGTCCAATGGCTCGGGCCAGACCGTCCCCTCCCGGGGGTTCGGGCTGCCCCTTGCCTCTCCTTTCCCAACAGGGTTCGGTGATCCCTCATCGCTCCCTTCTACTCGGGTCCCCTTACTGCGGGACCGGGTGACAGGGAGATGGGATGGGGACCATCTTACCGGGGGCTTGGAGACCCGATTGCTCCTTCGTCCCCTGACTGGTTCCCAAACCCAAGGTGATACCTCCACTTCCTCCGCCTCCTTAGCCTCTATACTAAGGCAGGCTACCTGACCCACAGGGAAGGGTTTGGGAATCATCACTGTCCCTGGGTTGGGTGCTTGTAGCACTGTCGGTCTCTTTGGGACTGCCCCTTGGGGACAGTACCTTGTCACCGGTTGTGTGGTCGTGGGGTCAGGGACCTCCCCCACCGTCGTTAATTCTACGGGGGGTTTCTCCACTACCACCCCCCGTCTTCCCCCCACCTTGCTCTTTTTTGTCCTTATGGGGTGGAAAAGTTTGCACTGATTCACGTGGAACCATTTAATCTTCCGGGGGAGCTGTACTGCGTAAACCAT
This sequence comes from Scyliorhinus torazame, assembly GCF_047496885.1. Taxonomy (NCBI): domain Eukaryota; kingdom Metazoa; phylum Chordata; class Chondrichthyes; order Carcharhiniformes; family Scyliorhinidae; genus Scyliorhinus; species Scyliorhinus torazame. The sequence goes on along the minus strand of NC_092733.1, from coordinate 32,765,128 downwards.
GGGGCTGGCCTTGTCCACTATACTGTACGGTCCCGCGTACAGTGGCTCAAAGGCTCCTACCCGTGCGAAATTCCGGACCATTACTTGGTCCCCTATGGCCCATTCCTGGGTAGTGTGGGGCTCGAGTAGCAGCTTGTTCCTCCGGTGCTGGGTCCCCATATTAAACGCTGCCTGCCAGTTAATTTCCTTTAGCTGCTCCATCAGCTTCTTAGCAAACTTGTCTCGATTTACCTCCCTAAGCTGCCCCTCCGTCAGGGAAGGTACCCTGACATGGATCGGGGTTCTCATGACTCTCCCTGTCATGAGCTCGTGCGGGGAGTACCCTGTGCTTCTGGACTGGCTTGCCCGGATCCCCATTAAAACTAAGGGTAAGATTTCTACCCACCGGTTGGGCGAGCTGCCTGTTTCTTTCCTGATCCTTTCCTTTATGGTCCTGTTTAACCTTTCCACAGGACCTGAGGATTGAGGGTTATAAGCCACATGCCATTTGGCCTTAATCCCCAGGACTTTCAGGGTCGCTTGCATCACTTGTCCCGTGAAGTGACTCCCCTGATCTGACTCCACAAACTGTGGGAGTCCCCACCTCGAGAATACCTCCCTGACCAGTATCCTGGCTGTGCCTGCTGCGGTGGCTGTTCGGCAGGGGAAGGCTTCCACCCACTTGGTGAAAATATCCACCAACACCAGACAGTACTTGTAACCCCCCGTCGCTGGGGGAAGGGGTCCAATATAGTCGATCTGTATCGACTGCCAGGGCCCCTCCACCCTGCGGATGTGCCCCAACGAGACCTTTCTCTTCTTGGGGTCCGGGTTATTGGTAGCACACACCAGGCAGCTCGCACAAAAATCGCGAGCATCCTCCCGGAGGCTCGGCCACCACCCCACCCTCTCCACCCGTTGCCAGGTGGTCTCAGGGCCGGGATGTCCCGCTCCGGGGCTCTCATGGGCCATTTCTATAAATTCCCTATGATGCTGGGAAGGCACTATCCACTGGTCCCCCCTGAAGAGCATGCCCTCCTTCAGTGTGATGTCCTTTCCCCCATAGGGCCCCTCTATCCTTTCCTGTCTACCCATGGCCGTTATGACTTTCTTCAGCTCGGGGTCCTGTCCCTGGGCAGTGGCCAGATCTGGGGCCAAACTCGTCCCCTCCCCCCTCTGGGGCTGTCTTGTAACGGCCGCTACTTGTCCCTCTTCGTACGGGTCCCACGCTATCCCATTCTTAGCCCCCTCTCGAGCCAGGCCGTCTGCTTTCTGGTTCCCCTCGCCCCGTGGCTCTGTTTTGGAGTGAGCTTTCACCTTGAGGATATACCTGTCCTCTCCCTGCCCAACTGCCGCCACGATTTTCTCGAGGAGGGGTTTTGTGGCCAGTGGTTTTCCATCCGAGGAGGTGTATCCTCGGCGGGACCAGATAGCCAGGTACTCCGTGCAGGAGTTGCATGTAAACATGCTATCTGAGCAGATGGTATACGGCGTGGGAAAACGGTCGGGGTGGGTCACCACATACATCACTGCAGCCAGCTCTGCCTGCTGCGCGCTGAGTGTATGGGGGAGTTTAAGGGCCAGGGCTATGTCGGCATCGGGGTCCCAGATCCCGCAGCCCGTGAGCCTGACGCCCTCCGCTACCGTACTGGACCCATCCACATAGATCTCCCTCCCTGTCGGGTGCAGCCCTGCCCGGAGTCCGAACCCTACCTCCCATACCCCTTCTACGGAACAGTGGTGTGGCTCCCCGGGGTATATCAGGTTGGCTGCGAGCTGCGGCTCATTCAGCCCTTTTACCTGAAGGGCCATCTGAGACAGCAGGAGGGTCCACCTGGTGATCCTGGCGCTGCTGACCGTGCCGTCCTTGATCCGGCCGTCCAGCAGCATCTGGGTCGGGGTGTGATGTGTCAGGAGAGTGATGGGGCCCATCCTAACAAATACCTGCATTCGTTTTACCGCCCAGTGGGTGGCCAGCAGATGCCTCTCACAGTTGGAGTATGCCCGCTCCACGTCTGTGAGGACCCGAGAGGAGTACACCACCGGCCTCAATTTGCCATGTCGGGTCTGGAGGAGCACAGCACTCAGGCCATCGCTGCCTGCGGCCACCTCCAGGAAAAACTCCTCCCGGGGGTTAATGGCTCCCAGGGCTGGGGCTTTCTGCAAGTCCTGCTTGAGTTGGACGAACGCCGTCTCACATTTGCTGTCCCAGTCCCACTCCACCCCCTTGTGCAGCAGCCTAAGCAGAGGCGCTGCTGTGGTGGCATAGTCCTCAATGAAATCCCTGCAGTAGCCGGTGATTCCTAAAAAGGACCGTATCCCCTTTACATCTACGGGGACTGGGAGTTCCTGCACTGTTTGTCTCCTGGCGGTGTCAATCCCTCTCTCCCCAGCTCTCAGGGTTAATCCCAGGAACTTCACCTCCCCTAGCCCGATCTGTGCCTTTTTAGGGTTAACTTTCAGCCCTCCTTTGTGTAACATCCCCAACAGCTCGTCCACTAGGGGCCCATGCTCCTCCCTAGTACTGGTGAACAACAGGATGTCGTCCACATACTGCACCAGCTTGTGTGGCTCACTGAAGCCCTTTAAGCATTCTGCCATACATTGATGGAAAATGCTCGGGCTGTTGTGGAATCCCTGCGGGAGACAGGTCCAGGTGTATTGTTGCCCCTTAAAAGTAAATGCAAACTTGTATTGGTCTTCCCTTCTGACTGGGACTGACCAAAATCCATTTGAAATATCCAGCACCGTAAAAATTGAAGCGGATGCTGGAATTTCTCCTAGCAAGTCTGCCACGGCCGCCACCGTTGGGGCGCAGGCTGGAATGTGTTTATTCAGGACTCTGTAGTCCACGGTGGCCCTCCAGGAGTTGTCCGGCTTCCTCACCGGCCAGAGCGGGGAGTTTACATGGGTGGCAATTGTCCTCAACACTCCTTGCCGCACCAGTGAGTTTAGGGCCACCTCCAAGTCTGCCTCTGCTTCCCGGGGGAAGCGGTACTGTTTCTGGGGCTGGGACATGGGGTCCCCATCTACCCTGACCTCTGTCCCAGTAACTCTCCCACAATCATGCTTGTGGGTGGCAAAAGCAGCCAGATTCTTGCGGACATACTCCCTGAATTCTTCCGGGGTATTCCTCTCCAGGGCTTCTAGATCGTACCCTTCCTTTGGCTGTACCACGCACAAAGCCCCCTTCTCCTGGGCTCTGTCTATTACCCTCAACTCCCTTTCAGCCCCTTCCGTAGCTGCACCCCACAGGCAGTGATTTCTTAGGTCCACCAGGATCTGATGAGCCACTATGAAGTCAGCTCCTAGGATCCCTTTCCCCTCCTGTTCCCATCTCATCAGGACGCATTTCCACTGCGCCTGGAGTGCCCCTAACCTGATAGACAGGGGAACAGAGAAAAAACCCGTTTTTTCGTTCCCGGTAAATCCAATGAGGCTATAGGGTACCCCGCTAGACAGAGGGGATTCCCGGGGATTGTCTGTGTGGACTATAGTACTGGAAGCCCCTGTGTCCAGTAGGTAACTCCCGACCGTATCCTGGACCTCCATTTTTACCCAGGGTCTCCCGCATGGGCCATACTCTAATGGGCATAGAAAGGTGGGTTGCTGAGGGGCTAGTCATTTGGAGGCTTCTCTGGGTGCGGGGGCGGGCTGCCCCTGACCCGTTGCCATAGCCACCTGTCCTGAGCCTTGCAAAAGGGCTAAGATCTTACTTATCTCGATGGTTCCCGGGGCAGCTGCTCCTGCCATCGGGGTCTGACTCTCTACTGCGGGAGCCCTCTCCTGTTTGTTGGGGTTTTTGCATTCCCTTTTGAAATGCCCGGCTTTCCCACACCCGTAGCATACCGGTTTCTTGTCGGAGGTTCGAGTGCCCTCATGCTTCCACTCTCTCTTAGGGGCTGCTGGCACGATTTCGTGCACTTTACCCTTAAGGGGCTTGTCCTCACCCCTCTCCCCATTACGATAGGCGAGGGTAAGTTTCCTGAGGACCTCTTCCTCGTTAAGGGCCGGGGTTTGCGGGTCGAACCAGTGGTCGGCTTTTGCCCTAACGTTAGGGAGACAATTGGCAACTAACGTTTTCAGCCAGTGGGCGGTTCTTTCCCCTAGATTTCGCCTATCCGCTTGAATCCCGCATGCCTCCATATAAACAGTCCACAGTCTGTCTGCGAACATGGTGGGAGATTCCCCTGGTTGCTGCTTGGTTTCCCCCACCCTCATGAAAGGGCTCCCCAGATTCAAGCCCATTGCCTCCAGAACAGCAGTCTGTGCTGCCGCCCAGGTGTCAGGTCTTCCCCCATTCCCAGAGGTCACTGTCCTGCATAGCTGGGCATCTAGGGTTATCAGGAGCATCTTTATTTGCTCCCCTTCGTCGCAGTCATTGATGTTGGCAGCCTGTTCCACCTCCATAAAATGCAGCGACGGATCCCCCTTTGGAGTTAGTCTGGGAACGTGGGCCACCATCCCCCTGAGCGCGGATGCCCCATGAGGAACGATAATGTCGCCCTCAACCGGTCCCCTATTTGCCATCCCCGCCGGGGGACCATACCTCCTTTGCCTGACAGGGCACATCTGCCCTACCTGGGGTTCCTGCTCCTCCTCCCCACTGTCCAGCTCTCCTGCCTCGTTGGGTAGCCCCCCTGTCCCCGGGCTAACTACCCATATAGGAGACGCCGCTATCTGGGGATACACCACTGACCCCCCTTGGACCTGCCCCTGACCGGGCGGTCCAAACCCTACCTGCTGACCCGGCCCCATCACCGGCATCCCAGGCAGCGGTCTGTCCCCATCCCATGGGGACCCACATACGAAACCAGGCGGACACGCCGCCAGCTGGGGGTACCCTGCCGACCCCCCTTGGACTTGCTCCTGAACGTGCAGTCCGATCCCCCCCTGCCGACCCGGACACAATCCCGGTGCCTCAGGAGGCGGTCTATTCCCCTTGGCCTTTGGGGAATCATCCGCTGCGAGGAGCACCTTGCCCCTAGGGAACCCCCCTGGACCTACCAGGTGTATCTGTCCCCTGAACCTGGACAAGGCCTCCTCCAACTCTGTTATTCGTGCCTGGCACGGCCCATGGGCACAGTCCCCTACTTCCTCGCGAGCCACTCGGTATGCTGCCTGGATGTCCCGGAACTTCCCCTCCAGCTTCCTACACTGCTCTGTACTCCGAGCATAGAGTCCCTGGAGCCTCCGTTCCTTTTCTTTACCCTCCACTATCTGGCAGTGGAGATAGTCCTTCTCACATCTGTTAGACTCGCTTTCCTGTTTCATTTCTGCCACTTCCCCCCGCAGTCGTTCCGCTGCGCTAGCCTCCTGCTCTAACTCTTCGATCCTTTGCTCTGCGTTGACTACCTGCTGAGACAGGCAAACCAGCCAAACTGCCTTCTCCAAGTGCCTTTTGTGCGCCTTGCTTTCTGTCCATGCAGCCGCTGCCATTACCGGTTGCTCCGCATTGATTAATTCTGAAACCCAAGGTTTGGTGAGGTTGACCTTTCGCCACAAATACGAGGATATTCTCTCCTCCATTTTGCTTCGTTCCCTCACCCCCTCTGCCACGTCACATACTCCAAACCACCGGGCTCCTGCCGCGGTCGCCATTGTAGAGGGTGCCATCTCCGCTACTCCACTACTGGGCCGATATCTGGGGTTTGAATATCTGTGTGTGTCTCTCTCCAGCTGGCACTGAAACTTCAGAGGCCAGGGGATGTCGCACTGGGACACTTCCACTGAAGAGAGCACTGATTCAAGCCTGCCGTTTATTCCTAACCGACAGCCTGAGGCTTATATCACACAGATCTCCAGACCCCTACCAATACCCAGGTGATTCTCTCTCTTGCCGGTGGTGCAACAGCCACCCGGTTCCTACTCCACTAGAGTAGCTTTCCCAAGAGAGAGAATAGGACACTGCTGTTTATTTCCTAACCAGCAGTCTGTCCTGAGTGAATCGCTCAAGATGACCCTCGGTTCCTGAACCCGGAATTAAGGCGAGGAGTATTTTAACAATGACTTGGTCAGAGATCGCTGGTGAAGGATTGAAGAATTTAAACGACTCCAATTAGCATCAAATCAAGATTTATTGTAAACCCAGGTCAAAATCATCAACAGAAGAAACACAGTAAAATCTTATGCTCTAATACAACTAAGTCTATTCAAAAGGTAATATAGCGGACACAACGAAAATTCTTACAGTTACACAGGTATTAGCAAAATCACAAGGCACAAAACCAGTTCCCTTCCCCAAAGCCTCAACCACTATTAAAGTCAAGGGAGTTTCGCAAGCTGCTGCGGGTTACTTACGGTCACAGGCTGCAGAGGTCAAGTCCGGGGTGCAGAGGTCGAGCCAGGAACGAAGAGACCCCCAATTGAAAACACAGCCCCTTTTATATTGCTTTACCTGGCTTTGTTCTGTGATCGGCCAGCCCCTTTTGCATTGAAAAGGTAAGTTTTAAAGTTCCCGCTGGTCCCGCCCCCTTTGAGCCGGTCAGAGCTGTCGAGATGGGAGTACCTCCCCTAGGTCCGCCTCCAGTCTGTTTTTTGAGATAACGAGGTTGAGCTCCCTTGAAGATTTTCAAAGACTTCCATCTGCTCCGGAGCTGCTATGTTGATGGGGTGTTGATTGGATTCTGCTCTGGTGGAGGCCAGGTCATTTACATTTGCATGGGGCTATGACCATCCCATTGTCCTGCTTGCATGCAAGCCTCCTGTGTATTCCCGTGCCCCTTTGTCTGTGTCTTGATGTTATCTTGTTGTCTGGCTCCTTCTTCCTTGTAGCTCCTAGGGGGGTGTTTGTAAATATTTATGTGCTTATGTCCCCACTCAGCTCAGCGGGCCAAGCCTGCTGGGAAAACTGGTTCTGTTCCCTTGGCTGGAAAGTCAGTTTACAGTCTCTGAGTTTCTCCAAAAGGGCCGAATTGCCCGAAAACCTTACACAGTGTAGAGGGAGCTTTTCTCTGTATCTAAACCCCGTGCTGTGCCTGTCCTGGGAGTGCTTGATGGGGACAGTGTAGAGGGAGCTTTTCTCTGTATCTAAACCCAGTGCTGTGCCTGTCCTGGAAGTGTTTGGTGGGGACAGTGAAGAGGGGGCTTTACACTGTATCTAACCCCGTGCTGTACCTGTCCTGGGAGTGTTTGCTGGGGACAGTAGAGAGGGAGATTTACTCTGTATCTAACCCGGTGCTGTACCTGTCCTGGGACTGTTTGATGGGGACAGTATAGAGAGATCTTTATTCTGTGTCTAACCCCGTGCTGTACCTCTCCTGGGAGTGTTTGATGGGGACAGTGTAGAGGGAGCTTTACTCTGTATCTAACCCCGTGCTGTACCTGTCCTGGGAGTGTTTGATGGGGACAGTGCAGAGGGAGCTTTACTATGTATCTAACCCAGTACTGTACCTGTCCTGGGGGTGTTTGATGGGGACAGTGTAGAGGGTGCTTTCCTCTGTATCTAAACCCGTGCTGTACCTGTCCTGGGAGTATTTGATGGGGACAGTGTAGAGGGAGCTTTACTCTGTATCTAACACCGTGCTGTACCTGTCCTGGAACTGTTTGATGGGGACAGTGTAGACGGAGCTTTACTCTGTATCTAACCCCGTGCTGTACCTGTCCTGGGAGTGGTTGATGGGGACAGTGTAGAGGGATCTTTACTCTGTATCTAACTCCGTGCTGTATTTGTCCTGGGAGTGTTTGATGGGGACAGTGTAGAGGGAGCTTTACTCTGTATCTAACCCCGTGCTGTATCTGTCCTGTGAGTGTTTGATGGGGGCAGTGGAGAGGGAGCTTTAGTCTGTATCTATCCCGGTGCTGTATCTGTCCTGGGAGTGTTTGATGGGGACAGTGTAGAGGGAGCTTTACTCTGTATCTAAACCCCGTGCTGTGCCTGTCCTGGGAGTGTTTGATGGGGACAGTGTAGAGGGAGCATTTCTCTGAATCTAACCCCGTGCTGTGCCTTTCCTGGGAGTGTTTGATGGTGACAGTGCAGAGGGAGCTTTACTCTGTATCTAACGCCGTGCTGTATCTCTCCTGGGAGTGTTTGATGGGATCAGTGGAGAGGGAGCTTTACTCTGTATCTAACCCCGTGCTGCACCTGTCCTGGGAGTGTTTGGTGGGGACAGTGTGGAGGGAGCTTTACTCTGCATCTAACCCCGTGCTGTACCTGTCCTGGGAGTGTTTGATGGGGACAGTGTAGAGGGAGCTTTACTCTGCATCTAACCCCGTGCTGTACCTGTCCTGGGGGTGTTTGATGGGGACAGTGTAGAGGGAGCTTTACTTTGTATCTAACCCCGTGCTGTACCTGTCCTGGGAGTGTTTGATGGGGACAGTGTAGAGAAATCTTTATTCTGTGTCTAACCCCGTGCTGTACCTCTCCTGGGAGTGTTTGATGGGGAAAGTGTAGAGGGAGCTTTACTCTGTATCTTACCCCGTGCTGTACCTGTCCTGGGGATGTTTGATGGGGACAGTGTAGATGGACCTTTAATCTGTATCTAACCCCGTGCTGTACCTATCCTGGGAGTGTTTGATGGGGACAGTGTAAAGGGAGCTTTACTCTGTATGTAACCTCGTGCTGTATCTGTCCTGGGAGAGTTTGATGGGGACAGTGTAGAGGGAGCTTTACTCTGTATCTAACAACGTGCTGTGTCTGTCCTGGGAGTGTTTAATGGGGACAGTGTAGAGGGAGCTTTTCTCTGTATCAAATCCCCGTGCTGTGCCTGTCCTGGGAGTGTTTGGTGGGGACAGTATAGAGGTAGCTTCACTCTGTATCTAGACCCGTGCTGTACCTGTCCTGGTGATGGGGACAGTGTAGAGGGAGCTTTACTCTGTATCTAACCCCGTGCTGTACCTGTCCTTGGAGTGTTTGATGGGGACAGTGTAGAGGTAGCTTTACTCTGTATCTAAATCCGTGCTGTACCTGTCCTGGTGATGGGGACAGTGTAGAGGGAGCTTTACTCTGCATCTAACCCCGTGCTGTACCTGTCCTGGGAGTGTTTGATGGGGACAGTGTAGAGGGAGCTTTACTCTGTATCTAACCCCGTGCTGTAACTGTCCTGTGGGTGTTTGATGGGGACAGTGTCATGGGAGATTTACACTCTATCTAACCCCGTACTGTACCTGTCCTGGGGGTGTTTGATGGGGACAGTGTCAAGGGAGCTTTACTCTGTATCTAACCCCGTACTGTACCTGTACTGGGGGTGTTTGATGGGGACAGTGTAGATGGGCTTTTCATCTGTATCCAACCCCGTGCTGTACCTGTCCTGGGTGGTGTTTGATGGGGACAGTGTAGAAGGAGCTTTACTCTGTATCTTACTCGGTGCTCTACCTGTCCTGGGAGTGTTTGATGGGGACAGTGGAGCGGGAGCTTCACTCTGTATCTAACCCCGTGCTGTACCTGTCCTGGGAGTGTTTGATGGGGAGAGTGTAGAGGGAGCTTTTCTCTGTATCTAAACCCCGTGCTGTGCCTGTCCTGGGAGTGATTGGTGGGGACAGTGTAGAGGGGGCTTTACTCTGTATGTAACCCCGTGCTGTATCTGTCCTGGGAGTGTTTGATGGGGACAGTGTAGAGGGAGCTTTACTCTGTATCTTACTCGGTGCTCTACCAGTCCTGGGAGTGTTTGATGGGGACAGTGGAGAGGGAGCGTTAGTCTGTATCTAACACCGTGCTGTGTCTGGCCTGGGAGTGTTTAATGGGGACAGTGTAGAGGGAGCTTTTCTCTGTATCTAAACCCCGTGCTGTGCCTGTCCTGGGAGTGTTTGGTGGGGACAGTATAGAGGGAGCTTCACTCTGTATCTAACCCCGTTCTGTACCTGTCCTTGGAGTGTTTGATGGGGACAGTGTAGAGGGAGCTTTACTTTGTATCTAACCCCGTGCTGTTCCTGTCCTGCGAGTGTTTGATGTGGACAGTGTGGAGGGAGCTTTACTCTGTATCTAACCCCGTGCTGTACCTGTCCTGGGAGTGTTTGATGGGGACAGTGTAGAGGGAGCTTTACTCTGTATCAAACCCCTTGCTGTACCTGTCCTGGGAGTGTTTGATGGGGACAGTGTAGAGGGAGCTTTACTCTATATCTAACCCCGTGTTGTACCTGTCCTGGTGATGGGGACAGTGCAGAGGGAGCTTTACTCTGTACCTAAACCCCGTGCTGTACCTGTCCTGTGGGTGTTTGATGGGGACAGTGTAGAGGGAGCTTTACTCTGTATCTAACCCCGTGCTGTACCTGTCCTGGGAGTGTTTCATGGGGACAGTGTAGATGGAGCTTTACTCTGTATCTAAACCCCGTGCTGTGCCTGTCCTGGGAGTGTTTGGTGGGGACAGTGTAGAGGGAGCTTTACTCTATATCTAACCCCGTGCTGTACCTGTCCTGGGAGTGTTTGGTGGGGACAGTGGAGAGGGAGCTTTACTCTGTATCTAACCGCGTGAGTTACTTGTCCTGGGAGTGTTTGATGGGGACAGTGGAGAGGGAGCTTTACTCTGTATCTAACCCCGTGCTGTACTTGTCCTGGGAGTGTTTGATGGGGACAGTGTAGAGGGAGCTTTACTCTGTATCTAACCCCGTGCTGTACTTGTCCTGGGAGTGTTTGATGGGGACAGTGGAGAGGGAGCTTTACTCTGTATCTAACCCCGTGCTGTATTTGCCCTGGGAGTGTTTGATGGGGACAGTGGAGAGGGAACTTTACTCTGTATCTAAACCCCGTGCTGTGCCTGTCCTGGGAGTGTTTGATGGGGACAGTGTAGAGGGAGCTTTACTCTGCATCTAAACCCGTGCTGTACCTGTCCTGGGAGTGTTTGATGGGGACAGTGTAGAGGGAGCTTTACTTTGTATCTAACCCCGTGCTGTTCCTGTCCTGCGAGTGTTTGATGTGGACAGTGTAGAGGGAGCTTTACTCTGTATCTAAACCCCGTGCTGTACCTGTCCTGGGAGTGTTTGATGGGGACAGTGTAGAGGGAGCTTTACTCTGTATCAAGCCCGTGCTGTACCTGTCCTGGGAGTGTTTGATGGGGACACTGTAGAGGGAGCTTTACTCTGTATCTAGCCCGTGCTGTACTTGTCCTGCGGGTGTTTGATGGGGACAGTGTAGAGGGAACTTTACTCTGTATCTAACCGTGCTGTACCTGTCCTGGGAGTGTTTGATGGGGACAGTGTAGAGGGAGCTTTACTCTGTATCTGACCCCGTGCTGTACCTGTCCTGGGGGTGTTTGATGGGGACAGTGTAGAGGGAGCTTTACTCTGTATCTAACCCCGTGCTGTACCTGTCCTGGGAGTGTTTGATGGGGACAGTGTAGAGGGAGCTTTACTCTGTATCTAACCCCGTGCTGTACCTGTCATGGGGGTGTTTGATGGGGAAAGTGTAGAGGGAGCTTTACTCTGTATGTAACCCCGTGCTGTACCTGTCCTGGTGATGGGGACAGTGTAGAGGGAGCTTTACTCTGTACCTAAACCCCGTGCTGTGCCTGTCCTGGGAGTGTTTGATGGGGACAGTGGAGAGGGAGCTTTACTCTGTATCTAACCCAGTGCTGTACCTCTCCTGGGAGTGTTTCATGGGGACAGTGTAGAGGGAGCTTTACTCTGTATCTAAACCCCGTGCTGTGCCTGTCCTGGGAGTGTTTGGTGGGGACAGTGTAGAGGGAGCTTTACTCTGTATCAAACCCCTTGCTGTACCTGTCCTGGGAGTGTTTGGTGGGGACAGTGTAGAGGGAGCTTTACTCTGTAACTAACCCCGTGCTGTACTTGTCCTGGGAGTGTTTGATGGGGACAGTGGAGAGGGAGCTTTACTCTGTACCTAAACCCCGTGCTGTGCCTGTCCTGGGAGTGTATGATGGAGACAGTGTAGAGGGTGCTTTACTCTGCATCTAACCCCGTGCTGTACCTGTCCTGGGATTGTTTGATGGGGACAGTGGAGAGGGAGCTTTACTCTGTATCTAACCCCGTGCTGTACTTGCCCTGGGAGTGTTTGATGGGGACAGTGGAGAGGGAACTTTACTCTGTATCTAGCCCGTGCTGTACCTGTCCTGGGAGTGTTTGATTCGGACAGTGTAGAGGGAGCTTTACTCTTTATCAAACCCCTTGCTGTACCTGTCCTGTGAGTGTTTGATGGGGACAGTGTAGAGGGAGCTTTACTCTATATCTAACCCCGTGTTGTACCTTTCCTGGTGATGGGGACAGTGCAGAGGGAGCTTTACTCTGTACCTAAACCCCGTGCTGTACCTGTCCTGGGGGTGTTTGATGGGGACAGTGTAGAGGGAGCTTTACTCTGTATCTAACCGTGCTGTACCTGTCCTGGGAGTGTTTGATGGGGACAGTGTAGAGGGAGCTTTACTCTGTACCTAACCCCGTGCTGTACCTGTCCTGGGAGTGTTTGATGGGGACAGTGTAGAGGGAGCTTTACTCTGTATGTAACCCCGTGCTGTATCTGTCCTGGGAGTGTTTGATGGGGACAGTGTAGAGGGAGCTTTACTCTGTATCTTACTCGGTGCTCTACCTGTCCTGGGAGTGTTTGATGGGGACAGTGGAGCGGGAGCTTCACTCTGTATCTAACCCCGTGCTGTACCTGTCCTGGGAGTGTTTGATGGGGAGAGTGTAGAGGGAGCTTTTCTCTGTATCTAAACCCCGTGCTGTGCCTGTCCTGGGAGTGATTGGTGGGGACAGTGTAGAGGGGGCTTTACTCTGTATGTAACCCCGTGCTGTATCTGTCCTGGGAGTGTTTGATGGGGACAGTGTAGAGGGAGCTTTACTCTGTATCTTACTCGGTGCTCTACCAGTCCTGGGAGTGTTTGATGGGGACAGTGGAGAGGGAGCGTTAGTCTGTATCTAACACCGTGCTGTGTCTGGCCTGGGAGTGTTTAATGGGGACAGTGTAGAGGGAGCTTTTCTCTGTATCTAAACCCCGTGCTGTGCCTGTCCTGGGAGTGTTTGGTGGGGACAGTATAGAGGGAGCTTTACTCTGTATCTAACCCCGTTCTGTACCTGTCCTTGGAGTGTTTGATGGGGACAGTGTAGAGGGAGCTTTACTTTGTATCTAACCCCGTGCTGTTCCTGTCCTGCGAGTGTTTGATGTGGACAGTGTGGAGGGAGCTTTACTCTGTATCTAACCCCGTGCTGTACCTGTCCTGGGAGTGTTTGATGGGGACAGTGTAGAGGGAGCTTTACTCTGTATCTAGCCCGTGCTGTACCTGTCCTGGGAGTGTTTGATGGGGAAAGTGGAGAGGGAGCTTTACTCTGTATCAAACCCCTTGCTGTACCTGTCCTGGGAGTGTTTGATGGGGACAGTGTAGAGGGAGCTTTACTCTATATCTAACCCCGTGTTGTACCTGTCCTGGTGATGGGGACAGTGCAGAGGGAGCTTTACTCTGTACCTAAACCCCGTGCTGTACCTGTCCTGTGGGTGTTTGATGGGGACAGTGTAGAGGGAGCTTTACTCTGTATCTAACCCCGTGCTGTACCTGTCCTGGGAGTGTTTCATGGGGACAGTGTAGATGGAGCTTTACTCTGTATCTAAACCCCGTGCTGTGCCTGTCCTGGGAGTGTTTGGTGGGGACAGTGTAGAGGGAGCTTTACTCTATATCTAACCCCGTGCTGTACCTGTCCTGGGAGTGTTTGGTGGGGACAGTGGAGAGGGAGCTTTACTCTGTATCTAACCCCGTGAGTTACTTGTCCTGGGAGTGTTTGATGGGGACAGTGGAGAGGGAGCTTTACTCTGTATCTAACCCCGTGCTGTACTTGTCCTGGGAGTGTTTGATGGGGACAGTGTAGAGGGAGCTTTACTCTGTATCTAACCCCGTGCTGTACTTGTCCTGGGAGTGTTTGATGGGGACAGTGGAGAGGGAGCTTTACTCTGTATCTAACCCCGTGCTGTATTTGCCCTGGGAGTGTTTGATGGGGACAGTGGAGAGGGAACTTTACTCTGTATCTAAACCCCGTGCTGTGCCTGTCCTGGGAGTGTTTGATGGGGACAGTGTAGAGGGAGCTTTACTCTGCATCTAAACCCGTGCTGTACCTGTCCTGGGAGTGTTTGATGGGGACAGTGTAGAGGGAGCTTTACTTTGTATCTAACCCCGTGCTGTTCCTGTCCTGCGAGTGTTTGATGTGGACAGTGTAGAGGGAGCTTTACTCTGTATCTAAACCCCGTGCTGTACCTGTCCTGGGAGTGTTTGATGGGGACAGTGTAGAGGGAGCTTTACTCTGTATCTAGCCCGTGCTGTACCTGTCCTGGGAGTGTTTGATGGGGACACTGTAGAGGGAGCTTTACTCTGTATCTAGCCCGTGCTGTACTTGTCCTGCGGGTGTTTGATGGGGACAGTGTAGAGGGAACTTTACTCTGTATCTAACCGTGCTGTACCTGTCCTGGGAGTGTTTGATGGGGACAGTGTAGAGGGAGCTTTACTCTGTATCTGACCCCGTGCTGTACCTGTCCTGGGGGTGTTTGATGGGGACAGTGTAGAGGGAGCTTTACTCTGTATCTAACCCCGTGCTGTACCTGTCCTGGGAGTGTTTGATGGGGACAGTGTAGAGGGAGCTTTACTCTGTATCTAACCCCGTGCTGTACCTGTCATGGGGGTGTTTGATGGGGAAAGTGTAGAGGGAGCTTTACTCTGTATGTAACCCCGTGCTGTACCTGTCCTGGTGATGGGGACAGTGTAGAGGGAGCTTTACTCTGTACCTAAACCCCGTGCTGTGCCTGTCCTGGGAGTGTTTGATGGGGACAGTGGAGAGGGAGCTTTACTCTGTATCTAACCCAGTGCTGTACCTCTCCTGGGAGTGTTTCATGGGGACAGTGTAGAGGGAGCTTTACTCTGTATCTAAACCCCGTGCTGTGCCTGTCCTGGGAGTGTTTGGTGGGGACAGTGTAGAGGGAGCTTTACTCTGTATCAAACCCCTTGCTGTACCTGTCCTGGGAGTGTTTGGTGGGGACAGTGTAGAGGGAGCTTTACTCTGTAACTAACCCCGTGCTGTACTTGTCCTGGGAGTGTTTGATGGGGACAGTGGAGAGGGAGCTTTACTCTGTACCTAAACCCCGTGCTGTGCCTGTCCTGGGAGTGTATGATGGAGACAGTGTAGAGGGTGCTTTACTCTGCATCTAACCCCGTGCTGTACCTGTCCTGGGATTGTTTGATGGGGACAGTGGAGAGGGAGCTTTACTCTGTATCTAACCCCGTGCTGTACTTGCCCTTGGAGTGTTTGATGGGGACAGTGGAGAGGGAACTTTACTCTGTATCTAGCCCGTGCTGTACCTGTCCTGGGAGTGTTTGATTCGGACAGTGTAGAGGGAGCTTTACTCTTTATCAAACCCCTTGCTGTACCTGTCCTGTGAGTGTTTGATGGGGACAGTGTAGAGGGAGCTTTACTCTATATCTAACCCCGTGTTGTACCTTTCCTGGTGATGGGGACAGTGCAGAGGGAGCTTTACTCTGTACCTAAACCCCGTGCTGTACCTGTCCTGGGGGTGTTTGATGGGGACAGTGTAGAGGGAGCTTTACTCTGTATCTAACCGTGCTGTACCTGTCCTGGGAGTGTTTGATGGGGACAGTGTAGAGGGAGCTTTACTCTGTACCTAACCCCGTGCTGTACCTGTCCTGGGAGTGTTTGATGGGGACAGTGTAGAGGGAGCTTTACTCTGTATCTAACCTCGTGCTGTACCTGTCCTGGGGGTGTTTGATGGGGACAGTGTAGAGGGAGCTTTACTCTGTATCTAACCCCGTGCTGTACCTATCATGGGGGTGTTTGATGGGGAAAGTGTACAGGGAGCTTTACTCTGTATGTAACCCCGTGCTGTACCTGTCCTGGTGATGGGGACAGTGTAGAGGGAGCTTTACTCTGTACCTAAACCCCGTGCTGTGCCTGTCCTGGGAGTGTTTGATGGGGACAGTGGAGAGGGAGCTTTACTCTGTATCTAACCCAGTGCTGTACCTCTCCTGGGAGTGTTTCATGGGGACAGTGTAGAGGGAGCTTTACTCTGTATCTAAACCCCGTGCTGTGCCTGTCCTGGGAGTGTTTGGTGGGGACAGTGTAGAGGGAGCTTTACTCTGTATCAAACCCCTCGCTGTACCTGTCCTGGGAGTGTTTGGTGGGGACAGTGTAGAGGGAGCTTTACTCTGTAACTAACCCCGTGCTGTACTTGTCCTGGGAGTGTTTGATGGGGACAGTGGAGAGGGAGCTTTACTCTGTACCTAAACCCCGTGCTGTGCCTGTCCTGGGAGTGTATGATGGGGACAGTGTAGAGGGAGCTTTACTCTGCATCTAACCCCGTGCTGTACCTGTCCTGGGAGTGTTTGATGGGGACAGTGTAGAGGTAGCTTTACTTTGTATCTAACCCCGTGCTGTTCCTGTCCTGCGAGTGTTTGATGTGGACAGTGTAGAGAGAGCTTTACTCTGTATCTAACCCCGTGCTGTACCTGTCCTGGGAGTGTTTGATGGGGACAGTGTAGAGGGAGCTTTACTCTGTATCTAGCCCGTGCTGTACCTGTCCTGGGAGTGTTTGATGGGGACAGTGTAGAGGGAGCTTTACTCTGTATCAAACCCCTTGCTGTACCTGTCCTGGGAGTGTTTGATCGGGACAGTGTAGAGGGAGCTTTACACTATATCTAACCCCGTGTTGTACCTGTCCTGGTGATGGCGACAGTGCAGAGGGAGCTTTACTCTGTACCTAAACCCCGTGCTGTACCTGTCCTGGGGGTGTTTGATGGGGACAGTATAGAGGGAGCTTTACTCTGTATCTAACCCCGTGCTGTACCTGTCCTGGGACTGTTTGATGGGGACAGTGGAGAGGGAGCTTTACTCTGTATCTAACCCAGTGCTGTACCTCTCCTGGGAGTGTTTCATGGGGACAGTGTAGAGGGAGCTTTACTCTGTATTTAAACCCCGTGCTGTGCCTGTCCTGGGAGTGTTTGGTGGGGACAGTGTAGAGGGAGCTTTACTCTGTATCTAACCCCGTGCTGTACCTGTCCTGGGAGTGTTTCATGGGGACAGTGTAGATGGAGCTTTACTCTGTATCTAAACCCCGTGCTGTGCCTGTCCTGGGAGTGTTTGGTGGGGACAGTGTAGAGGGAGCTTTACTCTATATCTAACCCCGTGCTGTACCTGTCCTGGGAGTGTTTGATGGGGACAGTGGAGAGGGAGCGTTACTCTGTATCTAACCCCGTGAGTTACTTGTCCTGGGAGTGTTTGATGGGGACAGTGGAGAGGGAGCTTTACTCTGTATCCAACCCCGTGCTGTACTTGTCCTGGGAGTGTTTGATGGGGACAGTGTAGAGGGAGCTTTACTCTGTATCTAACCCCGTGCTGTACTTGCCCTGGGAGTGTTTGATGGGGACAGTGGAGAGGGAACTTTACTCTGTATCTAAACCCCGTGCTGTGCCTGTCCTGGGAGTGTTTGATGGGGACAGTGAAGAGGGGGCTTTACACTGTATCTAACCCCGTGCTGTACCTGTCCTGGGAGTGTTTGCTGGGGACAGTAGAGAGGGAGATTTACTCTGTATCTAACCCGGTGCTGTACCTGTCCTGGGACTGTTTGATGGGGACAGTATAGAGAGATCTTTATTCTGTGTCTAACCCCGTGCTGTACCTCTCCTGGGAGTGTTTGATGGGGACAGTGTAGAGGGAGCTTTACTCTGTATCTAACCCCGTGCTGTACCTGTCCTGGGAGTGTTTGATGGGGACAGTGCAGAGGGAGTTTACTATGTATCTAACCCAGTACTGTACCTGTCCTGGGGGTGTTTGATGGGGACAGTGTAGAGGGTGCTTTACTCTGTATCTAAACCCGTGCTGTACCTGTCCAGGGAGTATTTGATGGGGACAGTGTAGAGGGAGCTTTACTCTGTATCTAACACCGTGCTGTACCTGTCCTGGAACTGTTTGATGGGGACAGTGTAGAGGGATCTTTACTCTGTATCTAACACCGTGCTGTATTTGTCCTGGGAGTGTTTGATGGGGACAGTGTAGAGGGAGCTTTACTCTGTATCTAACCCCGTGCTGTATCTGTCCTGTGAGTGTTTGATGGGGGCAGTGGAGAGGGAGCTTTAGTCTGTATCTAACCCGGTGCTGTATCTGTCCTGGGAGTGTTTGATGGGGACAGTGTAGAGGGAGCTTTACTCTGTATCTAAACCCCGTGCTGTGCCTGTCCTGGGAGTGTTTGATGGGGACAGTGTAGAGGGAGCATTTCTCTGAATCTAACCCCGTGCTGTGCCTTTCCTGGGAGTGTTTGATGGTGACAGTGTAGAGGGAGCTTTACTCTGTATCTAACCCCGTGCTGTATCTCTCCTGGGAGTGTTTGATGGGATCAGTGGAGAGGGAGCTTTACTCTGTATCTAAACCCGTGCTGCACCTGTCCTGGGAGTGTTTGGTGGGGACAGTGTGGAGGGAGCTTTACTCTGCATCTAACCCCGTGCTGTACCTGTCCTGGGAGTGTTTGATGGGGACAGTGTAGAGGGAGCTTTACTCTGCATCTAACCCCGTGATGTACCTGTCCTGGGGGTGTTTGATGGGGACAGTGTAGAGGGAGCTTTACTTTGTATCTAACCCCGTGCTGTGCCTGTCCTGGGAGTGTTTGATGGGGACAGTGTAGAGGGAGCTTTACTCTGTAACTAAACCCGTGCTGTACCTTTCCTGGGAGTGTTTGATGGGGACAATGTAGAGGGAGCTTTACTCTGTATCTAACTCCGTGCTGTACTTGTCCTGGGAGTGTTTGATGGGGACAATGTAGAGAAATCTTTATTCTGTGTCTAACCCCGTGCTGTACCTCTCCTGGGAGTGTTTGATGGGGAAAGTGTAGAGGGAGCTTTACTCTGTATCTTACCCCGTGCTGTACCTGTCCTGGGGATGTTTGATGGGGACAGTGTAGATGGACCTTTAATCTGTATCTAACCCCGTGCTGTACCTATCCTGGGAGTGTTTGATGGGGACAGTGTAAAGGGAGCTTTACTCTGTATGTAACCCCGTGCTGTATCTGTCCTGGGGGTGTTTGATGGGGACAGTGTAGAGGGAGATTTACTCTGTATCTAACAACGTGCTGTGTCTGTCCTGGGAGTGTTTAATGGGGACAGTGTAGAGGGAGCTTTTCTCTGTATCAAATCCCCGTGCTGTGCCTGTCCTGGGAGTGTTTGGTGGGGACAGTATAGAGGTAGCTTCACTCTGTATCTAAACCCGTGCTGTACCTGTCCTGGTGATGGGGACAGTGTAGAGGGAGCTTTACTCTGTATCTAACCCCGTGCTGTACCTGTCCTGGTAGTGTTTGATGGGGACAGTGTAGAGTGAGCTTTACTTTGTATCTAACCCCGTGCTGTACCTGTCCTGGGAGTGTTTGATGGGGACAGTGTAGAGGGAGCTTTACTCTGCATCTAACCCCGTGCTGTACCTGTCCTGGGAGTGTTTGATGGGGACAGTGTAGAGGGAGCTTTACTCTGTATCTAACCCCGTGCTGTTACTGTCCTGTGGGTGTTTGATGGGGACAGTGTCATGGGAGATTTACACTCTATCTAACCCCGTACTGTACCTGTCCTGGGGGTGTTTGATGGGGACAGTGTCAAGGGAGCTTTACTCTGTATCTAACCCCGTACTGTACCTGTACCGGGGGTGTTTGATGGGGACAGTGTAGATGGGCTTTTCATCTGTATCCAACCCCGTGCTGTACCTGTCCTGGGTGGTGTTTGATGGGGACAGTGTAGAAGGAGCTTTACTCTGTATCTTACTCGGTGCTCTACCTGTCCTGGGAGTGTTTGATGGGGACAGTGGAGAGGGAGCTTCACTCTGTATCTAACCCCGTGCTGTACCTGTCCTGGGAGTGTTTGATGGGGAGAGTGTAGAGGGAGCTTTTCTCTGTATCTAAACCCCGTGCTGTGCCTGTCCTGGGAGTGATTGGTGGGGACAGTGTAGAGGGGGCTTTACTCTGTATGTAACCCCGTGCTGTATCTGTCCTGGGAGTGTTTGATGGGGACAGTGTAGAGGGAGCTTTGCTCTGTATCTTACTCGGTGCTCTACCAGTCCTGGGAGTGTTTGATGGGGACAGTGGAGAGGGAGCGTTAGTCTGTATCTAACACCGTGCTGTGTCTGGCCTGGGAGTGTTTAATGGGGACAGTGTAGAGGGAGCTTTTCTCTGTATCTAAACCCCGTGCTGTGCCTGTCCTGGGAGTGTTTGGTGGGGACAGTATAGAGGGAGCTTTACTCTGTATCTAACCCCGTTCTGTACCTGTCCTTGGAGTGTTTGATGGGGACAGTGTAGAGGGAGCTTTACTTTGTATCTAACCCCGTGCTGTTCCTGTCCTGCGAGTGTTTGATGTGGACAGTGTGGAGGGAGCTTTACTCTGTATCTAACCCCGTGCTGTACCTGTCCTGGGAGTGTTTGATGGGGACAGTGTAGAGGGAGCTTTACTCTGTATCTAGCCCGTGCTGTACCTGTCCTGGGAGTGTTTGATGGGGAAAGTGGAGAGGGAGCTTTACTCTGTATCAAACCCCTTGCTGTACCTGTCCTGGGAGTGTTTGATGGGGACAGTGTAGAGGGAGCTTTACTCTATATCTAACCCCGTGTTGTACCTGTCCTGGTGATGGGGACAGTGCAGAGGGAGCTTTACTCTGTACCTAAACCCCGTGCTGTACCTGTCCTGGGGGTGTTTGATGGGTACAGTGTAGAGGGAGCTTTACTCTGTATCTAACCCCGTGCTGTACCTGTCCTGGGAGTGTTTCATGGGGACAGTGTAGATGGAGCTTTACTCTGTATCTAAACGCCGTGCTGTGCCTGTCCTGGGAGTGTTTGGTGGGGACAGTGTAGAGGGAGCTTTACTCTATATCTAACCCCGTGCTGTACCTGTCCTGGGAGTGTTTGATGGGGACAGTGGAGAGGGAGCTTTACTCTGTATCTAAACCCCGTGCTGTGCCTGTCCTGGGAATGTTTGATGGGGACAGTGTAGAGGGAGCTTTTCTCTGTATCTAAACCCCGTGCTGTGCCTGTCCTGGAAGTGTTTGGTGGGGACAGTGTAGAGGGATCTTTACTCTGTATCTAACACCGTGCTGTATTTGTCCTGGGAGTGTTTGATGGGGACAGTGTAGAGGGAGCTTTTCTCTGTATCTAAACCCCGTGCTGTGCCTGTCCTGGGAGTGCTTGATGGGGACAGTGTAGAGGGAGCTTTTCTCTGTATCTAAACCCCGTGCTGTGCCTGTCCTGGAAGTGTTTGGTGGGGACAGTGAAGAGGGGGCTTTACACTGTATCTAACCCCGTGCTGTACCTGTCCTGGGAGTGTTTGCTGGGGACAGTAGAGAGGGAGATTTACTCTGTATCTAACCCGGTGCTGTACCTGTCCTGGGACTGTTTGATGGGGACAGTATAGAGAGATCTTTATTCTGTGTCTAACCCCGTGCTGTACCTCTCCTGGGAGTGTTTGATGGGGACAGTGTAGAGGGAGCTTTACTCTGTATCTAACCCCGTGCTGTACCTGTCCTGGGAGTGTTTGATGGGGACAGTGCAGAGGGAGCTTTACTATGTATCTAACCCAGTACTGTACCTGTCCTGGGGGTGTTTGATGGGGACAGTGTAGAGGGTGCTTTCCTCTGTATCTAAACCCGTGCTGTACCTGTCCTGGGAGTATTTGATGGGGACAGTGTAGAGGGAGCTTTACTCTGTATCTAACACCGTGCTGTACCTGTCCTGGAACTGTTTGATGGGGACAGTGTAGACGGAGCTTTACTCTGTATCTAACCCCGTGCTGTACCTGTCCTGGGAGTGTTTGATGGGGACAGTGTAGAGGGATCTTTACTCTGTATCTAACTCCGTGCTGTATTTGTCCTGGGAGTGTTTGATGGGGACAGTGTAGAGGGAGCTTTACTCTGTATCTAACCCCGTGCTGTATCTGTCCTGTGAGTGTTTGATGGGGGCAGTGGAGAGGGAGCTTTAGTCTGTATCTATCCCGGTGCTGTATCTGTCCTGGGAGTGTTTGATGGGGACAGTGTAGAGGGAGCTTTACTCTGTATCTAAACCCCGTGCTGTGCCTGTCCTGGGAGTGTTTGATGGGGACAGTGTAGAGGGAGCATTTCTCTGAATCTAACCCCGTGCTGTGCCTTTCCTGGGAGTGTTTGATGGTGACAGTGCAGAGGGAGCTTTACTCTGTATCTAACCCCGTGCTGTATCTCTCCTGGGAGTGTTTGATGGGATCAGTGGAGAGGGAGCTTTACTCTGTATCTAACCCCGTGCTGCACCTGTCCTGGGAGTGTTTGGTGGGGACAGTGTGGAGGGAGCTTTACTCTGCATCTAACCCCGTGCTGTACCTGTCCTGGGAGTGTTTGATGGGGACAGTGTAGAGGGAGCTTTACTCTGCATCTAACCCCGTGCTGTACCTGTCCTGGGGGTGTTTGATGGGGACAGTGTAGAGGGAGCTTTACTTTGTATCTAACCCCGTGCTGTACCTGTCCTGGGAGTGTTTGATGGGGACAGTGTAGAGAAATCTTTATTCTGTGTCTAACCCCGTGCTGTACCTCTCCTGGGAGTGTTTGATGGGGAAAGTGTAGAGGGAGCTTTACTCTGTATCTTACCCCGTGCTGTACCTGTCCTGGGGATGTTTGATGGGGACAGTGTAGATGGACCTTTAATCTGTATCTAACCCCGTGCTGTACCTATCCTGGGAGTGTTTGATGGGGACAGTGTAAAGGGAGCTTTACTCTGTATGTAACCTCGTGCTGTATCTGTCCTGGGAGAGTTTGATGGGGACAGTGTAGAGGGAGCTTTACTCTGTATCTAACAACGTGCTGTGTCTGTCCTGGGAGTGTTTAATGGGGACAGTGTAGAGGGAGCTTTTCTCTGTATCAAATCCCCGTGCTGTGCCTGTCCTGGGAGTGTTTGGTGGGGACAGTATAGAGGTAGCTTCACTCTGTATCTAGACCCGTGCTGTACCTGTCCTGGTGATGGGGACAGTGTAGAGGGAGCTTTACTCTGTATCTAACCCCGTGCTGTACCTGTCCTTGGAGTGTTTGATGGGGACAGTGTAGAGGTAGCTTTACTCTGTATCTAAATCCGTGCTGTACCTGTCCTGGTGATGGGGACAGTGTAGAGGGAGCTTTACTCTGCATCTAACCCCGTGCTGTACCTGTCCTGGGAGTGTTTGATGGGGACAGTGTAGAGGGAGCTTTACTCTGTATCTAACCCCGTGCTGTAACTGTCCTGTGGGTGTTTGATGGGGACAGTGTCATGGGAGATTTACACTCTATCTAACCCCGTACTGTACCTGTCCTGGGGGTGTTTGATGGGGACAGTGTCAAGGGAGCTTTACTCTGTATCTAACCCCGTACTGTACCTGTACTGGGGGTGTTTGATGGGGACAGTGTAGATGGGCTTTTCATCTGTATCCAACCCCGTGCTGTACCTGTCCTGGGTGGTGTTTGATGGGGACAGTGTAGAAGGAGCTTTACTCTGTATCTTACTCGGTGCTCTACCTGTCCTGGGAGTGTTTGATGGGGACAGTGGAGCGGGAGCTTCACTCTGTATCTAACCCCGTGCTGTACCTGTCCTGGGAGTGTTTGATGGGGAGAGTGTAGAGGGAGCTTTTCTCTGTATCTAAACCCCGTGCTGTGCCTGTCCTGGGAGTGATTGGTGGGGACAGTGTAGAGGGGGCTTTACTCTGTATGTAACCCCGTGCTGTATCTGTCCTGGGAGTGTTTGATGGGGACAGTGTAGAGGGAGTTTTACTCTGTATCTTACTCGGTGCTCTACCAGTCCTGGGAGTGTTTGATGGGGACAGTGGAGAGGGAGCGTTAGTCTGTATCTAACACCGTGCTGTGTCTGGCCTGGGAGTGTTTAATGGGGACAGTGTAGAGGGAGCTTTTCTCTGTATCTAAACCCCGTGCTGTGCCTGTCCTGGGAGTGTTTGGTGGGGACAGTATAGAGGGAGCTTCACTCTGTATCTAACCCCGTTCTGTACCTGTCCTTGGAGTGTTTGATGGGGACAGTGTAGAGGGAGCTTTACTTTGTATCTAACCCCGTGCTGTTCCTGTCCTGCGAGTGTTTGATGTGGACAGTGTGGAGGGAGCTTTACTCTGTATCTAACCCCGTGCTGTACCTGTCCTGGGAGTGTTTGATGGGGACAGTGTAGAGGGAGCTTTACTCTGTATCTAGCCCGTGCTGTACCTGTCCTGGGAGTGTTTGATGGGGAAAGTGGAGAGGGAGCTTTACTCTGTATCAAACCCCTTGCTGTACCTTTCCTGGGAGTGTTTGATGGGGACAGTGTAGAGGGAGCATTACTCTATATCTAACCCCGTGTTGTACCTGTCCTGGTGATGGGGACAGTGCAGAGGGAGCTTTACTCTGTACCTAAACCCCGTGCTGTACCTGTCCTGTGGGTGTTTGATGGGGACAGTGTAGAGGGAGCTTTACTCTGTATCTAACCCCGTGCTGTACCTGTCCTGGGAGTGTTTCATGGGGACAGTGTAGATGGAGCTTTACTCTGTATCTAAACCCCGTGCTGTGCCTGTCCTGGGAGTGTTTGGTGGGGACAGTGTAGAGGGAGCTTTACTCTATATCTAACCCCGTGCTGTACCTGTCCTGGGAGTGTTTGGTGGGGACAGTGGAGAGGGAGCTTTACTCTGTATCTAACCCCGTGAGTTACTTGTCCTGGGAGTGTTTGATGGGGACAGTGGAGAGGGAGCTTTACTCTGTATCTAACCCCGTGCTGTACTTGTCCTGGGAGTGTTTGATGGGGACAGTGTAGAGGGAGCTTTACTCTGTATCTAACCCCGTGCTGTACTTGTCCTGGGAGTGTTTGATGGGGACAGTGGAGAGGGAGCTTTACTCTGTATCTAACCCCGTGCTGTATTTGCCCTGGGAGTGTTTGATGGGGACAGTGGAGAGGGAACTTTACTCTGTATCTAAACCCCGTGCTGTGCCTGTCCTGGGAGTGTTTGATGGGGACAGTGTAGAGGGAGCTTTACTCTGCATCTAAACCCGTGCTGTACCTGTCCTGGGAGTGTTTGATGGGGACAGAGTAGAGGGAGCTTTACTTTGTATCTAACCCCGTGCTGTTCCTGTCCTGCGAGTGTTTGATGTGGACAGTGTAGAGGGAGCTTTACTCTGTATCTAAACCCCGTGCTGTACCTGTCCTGGGAGTGTTTGATGGGGACAGTGTAGAGGGAGCTTTACTCTGTATCTAGCCCGTGCTGTACCTGTCCTGGGAGTGTTTGATGCGGACACTGTAGAGGGAGCTTTACTCTGTATCTAGCCCGTGCTGTACTTGTCCTGCGGGTGTTTGATGGGGACAGTGTAGAGGGAACTTTACTCTGTATCTAACCGTGCTGTACCTGTCCTGGGAGTGTTTGATGGGGACAGTGTAGAGGGAGCTTTACTCTGTATCTGACCCCGTGCTGTACCTGTCCTGGGGGTGTTTGATGGGGACAGTGTAGAGGGAGCTTTACTCTGTATCTAACCCCGTGCTGTACCTGTCCTGGGAGTGTTTGATGGGGACAGTGTAGAGGGAGCTTTACTCTGTATCTAACCCCGTGCTGTACCTGTCATGGGGGTGTTTGATGGGGAAAGTGTAGAGGGAGCTTTACTCTGTATGTAACCCCGTGCTGTACCTGTCCTGGTGATGGGGACAGTGTAGAGGGAGCTTTACTCTGTACCTAAACCCCGTGCTGTGCCTGTCCTGGGAGTGTTTGATGGGGACAGTGGAGAGGGAGCTTTACTCTGTATCTAACCCAGTGCTGTACCTCTCCTGGGCGTGTTTCATGGGGACAGTGTAGAGGGAGCTTTACTCTGTATCTAAACCCCGTGCTGTGCCTGTCCTGGGAGTGTTTGGTGGGGACAGTGTAGAGGGAGCTTTACTCTGTATCAAACCCCTTGCTGTACCTGTCCTGGGAGTGTTTGGTGGGGACAGTGTAGAGGGAGCTTTACTCTGTAACTAACCCCGTGCTGTACTTGTCCTGGGAGTGTTTGATGGGGACAGTGGAGAGGGAGCTTTACTCTGTACCTAAACCCCGTGCTGTGCCTGTCCTGGGAGTGTATGATGGAGACAGTGTAGAGGGTGCTTTACTCTGCATCTAACCCCGTGCTGTACCTGTCCTGGGATTGTTTGATGGGGACAGTGGAGAGGGAGCTTTACTCTGTATCTAACCCCTTGCTGTACTTGCCCTGGGAGTGTTTGATGGGGACAGTGGAGAGGGAACTTTACTCTGTACCTAGCCCGTGCTGTACCTGTCCTGGGAGTGTTTGATTCGGACAGTGTAGAGGGAGCTTTACTCTTTATCAAACCCCTTGCTGTACCTGTCCTGTGAGTGTTTGATGGGGACAGTGTAGAGGGAGCTTTACTCTATATCTAACCCCGTGTTGTACCTTTCCTGGTGATGGGGACAGTGCAGAGGGAGCTTTACTCTGTACCTAAACCCCGTGCTGTACCTGTCCTGGGGGTGTTTGATGGGGACAGTGTAGAGGGAGCTTTACTCTGTATCTAACCGTGCTGTACCTGTCCTGGGAGTGTTTGATGGGGACAGTGTAGAGGGAGCTTTACTCTGTACCTAACCCCGTGCTGTACCTGTCCTGGGAGTGTTTGATGGGGACAGTGTAGAGGGAGCTTTACTCTGTATGTAACCCCGTGCTGTATCTGTCCTGGGAGTGTTTGATGGGGACAGTGTAGAGGGAGCTTTACTCTGTATCTTACTCGGTGCTCTACCTGTCCTGGGAGTGTTTGATGGGGACAGTGGAGCGGGAGCTTCACTCTGTATCTAACCCCGTGCTGTACCTGTCCTGGGAGTGTTTGATGGGGAGAGTGTAGAGGGAGCTTTTCTCTGTATCTAAACCCCGTGCTGTGCCTGTCCTGGGAGTGATTGGTGGGGACAGTGTAGAGGGGGCTTTACTCTGTATGTAACCCCGTGCTGTATCTGTCCTGGGAGTGTTTGATGGGGACAGTGTAGAGGGAGCTTTACTCTGTATCTTACTCGGTGCTCTACCAGTCCTGGGAGTGTTTGATGGGGACAGTGGAGAGGGAGCGTTAGTCTGTATCTAACACCGTGCTGTGTCTGGCCTGGGAGTGTTTAATGGGGACAGTGTAGAGGGAGCTTTTCTCTGTATCTAAACCCCGTGCTGTGCCTGTCCTGGGAGTGTTTGGTGGGGACAGTATAGAGGGAGCTTTACTCTGTATCTAACCCCGTTCTGTACCTGTCCTTGGAGTGTTTGATGGGGACAGTGTAGAGGGAGCTTTACTTTGTATCTAACCCCGTGCTGTTCCTGTCCTGCGAGTGTTTGATGTGGACAGTGTGGAGGGAGCTTTACTCTGTATCTAACCCCGTGCTGTACCTGTCCTGGGAGTGTTTGATGGGGACAGTGTAGAGGGAGCTTTACTCTGTATCTAGCCCGTGCTGTACCTGTCCTGGGAGTGTTTGATGGGGAAAGTGGAGAGGGAGCTTTACTCTGTATCAAACCCCTTGCTGTACCTGTCCTGGGAGTGTTTGATGGGGACAGTGTAGAGGGAGCTTTACTCTATATCTAACCCCGTGTTGTACCTGTCCTGGTGATGGGGACAGTGCAGAGGGAGCTTTACTCTGTACCTAAACCCCGTGCTGTACCTGTCCTGTGGGTGTTTGATGGGGACAGTGTAGAGGGAGCTTTACTCTGTATCTAACCCCGTGCTGTACCTGTCCTGGGAGTGTTTCATGGGGACAGTGTAGATGGAGCTTTACTCTGTATCTAAACCCCGTGCTGTGCCTGTCCTGGGAGTGTTTGGTGGGGACAGTGTAGAGGGAGCTTTACTCTATATCTAACCCCGTGCTGTACCTGTCCTGGGAGTGTTTGGTGGGGACAGTGGAGAGGGAGCTTTACTCTGTATCTAACCCCGTGAGTTACTTGTCCTGGGAGTGTTTGATGGGGACAGTGGAGAGGGAGCTTTACTCTGTATCTAACCCCGTGCTGTACTTGTCCTGGGAGTGTTTGATGGGGACAGTGTAGAGGGAGCTTTACTCTGTATCTAACCCCGTGCTGTACTTGTCCTGGGAGTGTTTGATGGGGACAGTGGAGAGGGAGCTTTACTCTGTATCTAACCCCGTGCTGTATTTGCCCTGGGAGTGTTTGATGGGGACAGTGGAGAGGGAACTTTACTCTGTATCTAAACCCCGTGCTGTGCCTGTCCTGGGAGTGTTTGATGGGGACAGTGTAGAGGGAGCTTTACTCTGCATCTAAACCCGTGCTGTACCTGTCCTGGGAGTGTTTGATGGGGACAGTGTAGAGGGAGCTTTACTTTGTATCTAACCCCGTGCTGTTCCTGTCCTGCGAGTGTTTGATGTGGACAGTGTAGAGGGAGCTTTACTCTGTATCTAAACCCCGTGCTGTACCTGTCCTGGGAGTGTTTGATGGGGACAGTGTAGAGGGAGCTTTACTCTGTATCTAGCCCGTGCTGTACCTGTCCTGGGAGTGTTTGATGGGGACACTGTAGAGGGAGCTTTACTCTGTATCTAGCCCGTGCTGTACTTGTCCTGCGGGTGTTTGATGGGGACAGTGTAGAGGGAACTTTACTCTGTATCTAACCGTGCTGTACCTGTCCTGGGAGTGTTTGATGGGGACAGTGTAGAGGGAGCTTTACTCTGTATCTGACCCCGTGCTGTACCTGTCCTGGGGGTGTTTGATGGGGACAGTGTAGAGGGAGCTTTACTCTGTATCTAACCCCGTGCTGTACCTGTCCTGGGAGTGTTTGATGGGGACAGTGTAGAGGGAGCTTTACTCTGTATCTAACCCCGTGCTGTACCTGTCATGGGGGTGTTTGATGGGGAAAGTGTAGAGGGAGCTTTACTCTGTATGTAACCCCGTGCTGTACCTGTCCTGGTGATGGGGACAGTGTAGAGGGAGCTTTACTCTGTACCTAAACCCCGTGCTGTGCCTGTCCTGGGAGTGTTTGATGGGGACAGTGGAGAGGGAGCTTTACTCTGTATCTAACCCAGTGCTGTACCTCTCCTGGGAGTGTTTCATGGGGACAGTGTAGAGGGAGCTTTACTCTGTATCTAAACCCCGTGCTGTGCCTGTCCTGGGAGTGTTTGGTGGGGACAGTGTAGAGGGAGCTTTACTCTGTATCAAACCCCTTGCTGTACCTGTCCTGGGAGTGTTTGGTGGGGACAGTGTAGAGGGAGCTTTACTCTGTAACTAACCCCGTGCTGTACTTGTCCTGGGAGTGTTTGATGGGGACAGTGGAGAGGGAGCTTTACTCTGTACCTAAACCCCGTGCTGTGCCTGTCCTGGGAGTGTATGATGGAGACAGTGTAGAGGGTGCTTTACTCTGCATCTAACCCCGTGCTGTACCTGTCCTGGGATTGTTTGATGGGGACAGTGGAGAGGGAGCTTTACTCTGTATCTTACCCCGTGCTGTACTTGCCCTGGGAGTGTTTGATGGGGACAGTGGAGAGGGAACTTTACTCTGTATCTAGCCCGTGCTGTACCTGTCCTGGGAGTGTTTGATTCGGACAGTGTAGAGGGAGCTTTACTCTTTATCAAACCCCTTGCTGTACCTGTCCTGTGAGTGTTTGATGGGGACAGTGTAGAGGGAGCTTTACTCTATATCTAACCCCGTGTTGTACCTTTCCTGGTGATGGGGACAGTGCAGAGGGAGCTTTACTCTGTACCTAAACCCCGTGCTGTACCTGTCCTGGGGGTGTTTGATGGGGACAGTGTAGAGGGAGCTTTACTCTGTATCTAACCGTGCTGTACCTGTCCTGGGAGTGTTTGATGGGGACAGTGTAGAGGGAGCTTTACTCTGTACCTAACCCCGTGCTGTACCTGTCCTGGGAGTGTTTGATGGGGACAGTGTAGAGGGAGCTTTACTCTGTATCTAACCTCGTGCTGTACCTGTCCTGGGGGTGTTTGATGGGGACAGTGTAGAGGGAGCTTTACTCTGTATCTAACCCCGTGCTGTACCTATCATGGGGGTGTTTGATGGGGAAAGTGTACAGGGAGCTTTACTCTGTATGTAACCCCGTGCTGTACCTGTCCTGGTGATGGGGACAGTGTAGAGGGAGCTTTACTCTGTACCTAAACCCCGTGCTGTGCCTGTCCTGGGAGTGTTTGATGGGGACAGTGGAGAGGGAGCTTTACTCTGTATCTAACCCAGTGCTGTACCTCTCCTGGGAGTGTTTCATGGGGACAGTGTAGAGGGAGCTTTACTCTGTATCTAAACCCCGTGCTGTGCCTGTCCTGGGAGTGTTTGATGGGGACAGTGTAGAGGGAGCTTTACTCTGTATCAAACCCCTTGCTGTACCTGTCCTGGGAGTGTTTGGTGGGGACAGTGTAGAGGGAGCTTTACTCTGTAACTAACCCCGTGCTGTACTTGTCCTGGGAGTGTTTGATGGGGACAGTGGAGAGGGAGCTTTACTCTGTACCTAAACCCCGTGCTGTGCCTGTCCTGGGAGTGTATGATGGGGACAGTGTAGAGGGAGCTTTACTCTGCATCTAACCCCGTGCTGTACCTGTCCTGGGAGTGTTTGATGGGGACAGTGTAGAGGGAGCTTTACTTTGTATCTAACCCCGTGCTGTTCCTGTCCTGCGAGTGTTTGATGTGGACAGTGTAGAGAGAGCTTTACTCTGTATCTAACCCCGTGCTGTACCTGTCCTGGGAGTGTTTGATGGGGACAGTGTAGAGGGAGCTTTACTCTGTATCTAGCCCGTGCTGTACCTGTCCTGGGAGTGTTTGATGGGGACAGTGTAGAGGGAGCTTTACTCTGTATCAAACCCCTTGCTGTACCTGTCCTGGGAGTGTTTGATCGGGACAGTGTAGAGGGAGCTTTACACTATATCTAACCCCGTGTTGTACCTGTCCTGGTGATGGCGACAGTGCAGAGGGAGCTTTACTCTGTACCTAAACCCGTGCTGTACCTGTCCTGGGGGTGTTTGATGGGGACAGTATAGAGGGAGCTTTACTCTGTATCTAACCCCGTGCTGTACCTGTCCTGGGACTGTTTGATGGGGACAGTGGAGAGGGAGCTTTACTCTGTATCTAACCCAGTGCTGTACCTCTCCTGGGAGTGTTTCATGGGGACAGTGTAGAGGGAGCTTTACTCTGTATTTAAACCCCGTGCTGTGCCTGTCCTGGGAGTGTTTGGTGGGGACAGTGTAGAGGGAGCTTTACTCTGTATCTAACCCCGTGCTGTACCTGTCCTGGGAGTGTTTCATGGGGACAGTGTAGATGGAGCTTTACTCTGTATCTAAACCCCGTGCTGTGCCTGTCCTGGGAGTGTTTGGTGGGGACAGTGTAGAGGGAGCTTTACTCTATATCTAACCCCGTGCTGTACCTGTCCTGGGAGTGTTTGATGGGGACAGTGGAGAGGGAGCGTTACTCTGTATCTAACCCCGTGAGTTACTTGTGCTGGGAGTGTTTGATGGGGACAGTGGAGAGGGAGCTTTACTCTGTATCCAACCCCGTGCTGTACTTGTCCTGGGAGTGTTTGATGGGGACAGTGTAGAGGGAGCTTTACTCTGTATCTAACCCCGTGCTGTACTTGCCCTGGGAGTGTTTGATTGGGACAGTGGAGAGGGAACTTTACTCTGTATCTAAACCCCGTGCTGTGCCTGTCCTGGGAGTGTTTGATGGGGACAGTGTAGAGGGAGCTTTACTCTGCATCGAACCCCGTGCTGTACCTGTCCTGGGAGTGTTTGATGGGGACAGTGTAGAGGGAGCTTTACTTTGTATCTAACAACGTGCTGTTCCTGTCCTGCGAGTGTTTAATGTGGACAGTGTAGAGGGAGCTTTACTCTGTATCTAAACCCCGTGCTGTACCTGTCCTGGGAGTGTTTGATGGGGACAGTGTAGAGGGAGCTTTACTCTGTATCTAGCCCGTGCTGTACCTGTCCTGGGAGTGTTTGATGGGGACACTGTAGAGGGAGCTTTACTCTGTATCTAGCCCGTGCTGTACTTGTCCTGCGGGTGTTTGATGGGGACAGTGTCGAGGGAGATTTACTCTGTATCTAACCGTGCTGTACCTGTCCTGGGAGTGTTTGATGGGGACAGTGTAGAGGTAGCTTTACTCTGTATCTAACCCCGTGCTGTACCTGTCCTGGGGATGTTTGATGGGGACAGTGTAGAGGGAGCTTTACTCTGTATCTAACCCCGTGCTGTACCTGTCCTGGGAGTGTTTGATGGGGACAGTGTAGAGGGAACTTCACTCTGTATCTAACCCCGTGCTGTACCTGTCATGGGGGTGTTTGATGGGGAAAGTGTAGAGGGAGCTTTACTCTGTATGTAACCCCGTGCTGTACCTGTCCTGGTGATGGGGACAGTGTAGAGGGAGCTTTACTCTGTACCTAACCCCGTGCTGTGCCTGTCCTGGGAGTGTTTGATGGGGACAGTGGAGAGGGAGCTTTACTCTGTATCTAACCCAGTGCTGTACCTCTCCTGGGAGTGTTTCATGGGGACAGTGTAGAGGGAGCTTTACTCTGTATCTAAACCCCGTGCTGTGCCTGTCCTGGGAGTGTTTGGTGGGGACAGTGTAGAGGGAGCTTTACTCTGTATCAAACCCCTTGCTGTACCTGTCCTGGGAGTGTTTGGTGGGGACAGTGTAGAGGGAGCCTTACTCTGTAACTAACCCCGTGCTGTACTTGTCCTGGGAGTGTTTGATGGGGACAGTGTAGAGGGAGCTTTTCTCTGTATCAAATCCCCGTGCTGTGCCTGTCCTGGGAGTGTTTGGTGGGGACAGTATAGAGGTAGCTTCACTCTGTATCTAAACCCGTGCTGTACCTGTCCTGGTGATGGGGACAGTGTAGAGGGAGCTTTACTCTGTATCTAACCCCGTGCTGTACCTCTCCTGGGAGTGTTTCATGGGGACAGTGTAGAGGGAGCTTTACTCTGTATCTAAACCCCGTGCTGTGCCTGTCCTGGGAGTGTTTGGTGGGGACAGTGTAGAGGGAGCTTTACTCTGTATCAAACCCCTTGCTGTACCTGTCCTGGGAGTGTTTGGTGGGGACAGTGTAGAGGGAGCTTTACTCTGTAACTAACCCCGTGCTGTACTTGTCCTGGGAGTGTTTGATGGGGACAGTGGAGAGGGAGCTTTACTCTGTACCTAAACCCCGTGCTGTGCCTGTCCTGGGAGTGTATGATGGAGACAGTGTAGAGGGTGCTTTACTCTGCATCTAACCCCGTGCTGTACCTGTCCTGGGATTGTTTGATGGGGACAGTGGAGAGGGAGCTTTACTCTGTATCTAACCCCGTGCTGTACTTGCCCTGGGAGTGTTTGATGGGGACAGTGGAGAGGGAACTTTACTCTGTATCTAGCCCGTGCTGTACCTGTCCTGGGAGTGTTTGATGGGGACAGTGTAGAGGGAGCTTTACTCTATATCTAACCCCGTGTTGTACCTTTCCTGGTGATGGGGACAGTGCAGAGGGAGCTTTACTCTGTACCTAAACCCCGTGCTGTACCTGTCCTGGGGGTGTTTGATGGGGACAGTGTAGAGGGAGCTTTACTCTGTATCTAACCGTGCTGTACCTGTCCTGGGAGTGTTTGATGGGGACAGTGTAGAGGGAGCTTTACTCTGTACCTAACCCCGTGCTGTACCTGTCCTGGGAGTGTTTGATGGGGACAGTGTAGAGGGAGCTTTACTCTGTATCTAACCTCGTGCTGTACCTGTCCTGGGGGTGTTTGATGGGGACAGTGTAGAGGGAGCTTTACTCTGTATCTAACCCCGTGCTGTACCTATCATGGGGGTGTTTGATGGGGAAAGTGTAGAGGGAGCTTTACTCTGTATGTAACCCCGTGCTGTACCTGTCCTGGTGATGGGGACAGTGTAGAGGGAGCTTTACTCTGTACCTAAACCCCGTGCTGTGCCTGTCCTGGGAGTGTTTGATGGGGACAGTGGAGAGGGAGCTTTACTCTGTATCTAACCCAGTGCTGTACCTCTCCTGGGAGTGTTTCATGGGGACAGTGTAGAGGGAGCTTTACTCTGTATCTAAACCCCGTGCTGTGCCTGTCCTGGGAGTGTTTGGTGGGGACAGTGTAGAGGGAGCTTTACTCTGTATCAAACCCCTTGCTGTACCTGTCCTGGGAGTGTTTGGTGGGGACAGTGTAGAGGGAGCTTTACTCTGTAACTAACCCCGTGCTGTACTTGTCCTGGGAGTGTTTGATGGGGACAGTGGAGAGGGAGCTTTACTCTGTACCTAAACCCCGTGCTGTGCCTGTCCTGGGAGTGTATGATGGGGACAGTGTAGAGGGAGCTTTACTCTGCATCTAACCCCGTGCTGTACCTGTCCTGGGAGTGTTTGATGGGGACAGTGTAGAGGGAGCTTTACTTTGTATCTAACCCCGTGCTGTTCCTGTCCTGCGAGTGTTTGATGTGGACAGTGTAGAGAGAGCTTTACTCTGTATCTAACCCCGTGCTGTACCTGTCCTGGGAGTGTTTGATGGGGACAGTGTAGAGGGAGCTTTACTCTGTATCTAGCCCGTGCTGTACCTGTCCTGGGAGTGTTTGATGGGGACAGTGTAGAGGGAGCTTTACTCTGTATCAAACCCCTTGCTGTACCTGTCCTGGGAGTGATTGATCGGGACAGTGTAGAGGGAGCTTTACACTATATCTAACCCCGTGTTGTACCTGTCCTGGTGATGGCGACAGTGCAGAGGGAGCTTTACTCTGTACCTAAACCCCGTGCTGTACCTGTCCTGGGGGTGTTTGATGGGGACAGTATAGAGGGAGCTTTACTCTGTATCTAACCCCGTGCTGTACCTGTCCTGGGACTGTTTGATGGGGACAGTGGAGAGGGAGCTTTACTCTGTATCTAACCCAGTGCTGTACCTCTCCTGGGAGTGTTTCATGGGGACAGTGTAGAGGGAGCTTTACTCTGTATTTAAACCCCGTGCTGTGCCTGTCCTGGGAGTGTTTGGTGGGGACAGTGTAGAGGGAGCTTTACTCTGTATCTAACCCCGTGCTGTACCTGTCCTGGGAGTGTTTCATGGGGACAGTGTAGATGGAGCTTTACTCTGTATCTAAACCCCGTGCTGTGCCTGTCCTGGGAGTGTTTGGTGGGGACAGTGTAGAGGGAGCTTTACTCTATATCTAACCCCGTGCTGTACCTGTCCTGGGAGTGTTTGATGGGGACAGTGGAGAGGGAGCGTTACTCTGTATCTAACCCCGTGAGTTACTTGTCCTGGGAGTGTTTGATGGGGACAGTGGAGAGGGAGCTTTACTCTGTATCCAACCCCGTGCTGTACTTGTCCTGGGAGTGTTTGATGGGGACAGTGTAGAGGGAGCTTTACTCTGTATCTAACCCCGTGCTGTACTTGCCCTGGGAGTGTTTGATGGGGACAGTGGAGAGGGAACTTTACTCTGTATCTAAACCCCGTGCTGTGCCTGTCCTGGGAGTGTTTGATGGGGACAGTGTAGAGGGAGCTTTACTCTGCATCGAACCCCGTGCTGTACCTGTCCTGGGAGTGTTTGATGGGGACAGTGTAGAGGGAGCTTTACTTTGTATCTAACCCCGTGCTGTTCCTGTCCTGCGAGTGTTTAATGTGGACAGTGTAGAGGGAGCTTTACTCTGTATCTAAACCCCGTGCTGTACCTGTCCTGGGAGTGTTTGATGGGGACAGTGTAGAGGGAGCTTTACTCTGTATCTAGCCCGTGCTGTACCTGTCCTGGGAGTGTTTGATGGGGACACTGTAGAGGGAGCTTTACTCTGCATCTAGCCCGTGCTGTACTTGTCCTGCGGGTGTTTGATGGGGACAGTGTAGAGGGAGATTTACTCTGTATCTAACCGTGCTGTACCTGTCCTGGGAGTGTTTGATGGGGACAGTGTAGAGGTAGCTTTACTCTGTATCTAACCCCGTGCTGTACCTGTCCTGGGGATGTTTGATGGGGACAGTGTAGAGGGAGCTTTACTCTGTATCTAACCCCGTGCTGTACCTGTCCTGGGAGTGTTTGATGGGGACAGTGTAGAGGGAGCTTCACTCTGTATCTAACCCCGTGCTGTACCTGTCATGGGGGTGTTTGATGGGGAAAGTGTAGAGGGAGCTTTACTCTGTATGTAACCCCGTGCTGTACCTGTCCTGGTGATGGGGACAGTGTAGAGGGAGCTTTACTCTGTACCTAACCCCGTGCTGTGCCTGTCCTGGGAGTGTTTGATGGGGACAGTGGAGAGGGAGCTTTACTCTGTATCTAACCCAGTGCTGTACCTCTCCTGGGAGTGTTTCATGGGGACAGTGTAGAGGGAGCTTTACTCTGTATCTAAACCCCGTGCTGTGCCTGTCCTGGGAGTGTTTGGTGGGGACAGTGTAGAGGGAGCTTTACTCTGTATCAAACCCCTTGCTGTACCTGTCCTGGGAGTGTTTGGTGGGGACAGTGTAGAGGGAGCCTTACTCTGTAACTAACCCCGTGCTGTACTTGTCCTGGGAGTGTTTGATGGGGACAGTGTAGAGGGAGCTTTTCTCTGTATCAAATCCCCGTGCTGTGCCTGTCCTGGGAGTGTTTGGTGGGGACAGTATAGAGGTAGCTTCACTCTGTATCTAAACCCGTGCTGTACCTGTCCTGGTGATGGGGACAGTGTAGAGGGAGCTTTACTCTGTATCTAACCCCGTGCTGTACCTGTCCTTGGAGTGTTTGATGGGGACAGTGTAGAGGTAGCTTTACTCTGTATCTAAATCCGTGCTGTACCTGTCCTGGTGATGGGGACAGTGTAGAGGGAGCTTTACTTTGTATCTAACCCCGTGCTGTACCTGTCCTGGGAGTGTTTGATGGGGACAGTGGAGAGGGAGCTTTACTCTGTATCTAACCCAGTGCTGTACCTCTCCTGGGAGTGTTTCATGGGGACAGTGTAGAGGGAGCTTTACTCTGTATCTAAACCCCGTGCTGTGCCTGTCCTGGGAGTGTTTGGTGGGGACAGTGTAGAGGGAGCTTTACTCTGTATCAAACCCCTTGCTGTACCTGTCCTGGGAGTGTTTGGTGGGGACAGTGTAGAGGGAGCTTTACTCTGTAACTAACCCCGTGCTGTACTTGTCCTGGGAGTGTTTGATGGGGACAGTGGAGAGGGAGCTTTACTCTGTACCTAAACCCCGTGCTGTGCCTGTCCTGGGAGTGTATGATGGGGACAGTGTAGAGGGAGC
Organism: Scyliorhinus torazame; assembly: GCF_047496885.1. Taxonomy (NCBI): domain Eukaryota; kingdom Metazoa; phylum Chordata; class Chondrichthyes; order Carcharhiniformes; family Scyliorhinidae; genus Scyliorhinus; species Scyliorhinus torazame. Next base: position 32,728,147 of record NC_092733.1, on the reverse strand, counting down.
TTTACTCTGCATCTAACCCCGTGCTGTACCTGTCCTGGGAGTGTTTGATGGGGACAGTGTAGAGGGAGCTTTACTTTGTATCTAACCCCGTGCTGTTCCTGTCCTGCGAGTGTTTGATGTGGACAGTGTAGAGAGAGCTTTACTCTGTATCTAACCCCGTGCTGTACCTGTCCTGGGAGTGTTTGATGGGGACAGTGTAGAGGGAGCTTTACTCTGTATCTAGCCCGTGCTGTACCTGTCCTGGGAGTGTTTGATGGGGACAGTGTAGAGGGAGCTTTACTCTGTATCAAACCCCTTGCTGTACCTGTCCTGGGAGTGTTTGATCGGGACAGTGTAGAGGGAGCTTTACACTATATCTAACCCCGTGTTGTACCTGTCCTGGTGATGGCGACAGTGCAGAGGGAGCTTTACTCTGTACCTAAACCCCGTGCTGTACCTGTCCTGGGGGTGTTTGATGGGGACAGTATAGAGGGAGCTTTACTCTGTATCTAACCCCGTGCTGTACCTGTCCTGGGACTGTTTGATGGGGACAGTGGAGAGGGAGCTTTACTCTGTATCTAACCCAGTGCTGTACCTCTCCTGGGAGTGTTTCATGGGGACAGTGTAGAGGGAGCTTTACTCTGTATTTAAACCCCGTGCTGTGCCTGTCCTGGGAGTGTTTGGTGGGGACAGTGTAGAGGGAGCTTTACTCTGTATCTAACCCCGTGCTGTACCTGTCCTGGGAGTGTTTCATGGGGACAGTGTAGATGGAGCTTTACTCTGTATCTAAACCCCGTGCTGTGCCTGTCCTGGGAGTGTTTGGTGGGGACAGTGTAGAGGGAGCTTTACTCTATATCTAACCCCGTGCTGTACCTGTCCTGGGAGTGTTTGATGGGGACAGTGGAGAGGGAGCGTTACTCTGTATCTAACCCCGTGAGTTACTTGTCCTGGGAGTGTTTGATGGGGACAGTGGAGAGGGAGCTTTACTCTGTATCCAACCCCGTGCTGTACTTGTCCTGGGAGTGTTTGATGGGGACAGTGTAGAGGGAGCTTTACTCTGTATCTAACCCCGTGCTGTACTTGCCCTGGGAGTGTTTGATGGGGACAGTGGAGAGGGAACTTTACTCTGTATCTAAACCCCGTGCTGTGCCTGTCCTGGGAGTGTTTGATGGGGACAGTGTAGAGGGAGCTTTACTCTGCATCGAACCCCGTGCTGTACCTGTCCTGGGAGTGTTTGATGGGGACAGTGTAGAGGGACCTTTACTTTGTATCTAACCCCGTGCTGTTCCTGTCCTGCGAGTGTTTAATGTGGACAGTGTAGAGGGAGCTTTACTCTGTATCTAAACCCCGTGCTGTACCTGTCCTGGGAGTGTTTGATGGGGACAGTGTAGAGGGAGCTTTACTCTGTATCTAGCCCGTGCTGTACCTGTCCTGGGAGTGTTTGATGGGGACACTGTAGAGGGAGCTTTACTCTGTATCTAGCCCGTGCTGTACTTGTCCTGCGGGTGTTTGATGGGGACAGTGTAGAGGGAGATTTACTCTGTATCTAACCGTGCTGTACCTGTCCTGGGAGTGTTTGATGGGGACAGTGTAGAGGTAGCTTTACTCTGTATCTAACCCCGTGCTGTACCTGTCCTGGGGATGTTTGATGGGGACAGTGTAGAGGGAGCTTTACTCTGTATCTAACCCCGTGCTGTACCTGTCCTGGGAGTGTTTGATGGGGACAGTGTAGAGGGAGCTTCACTCTGTATCTAACCCCGTGCTGTACCTGTCATGGGGGTGTTTGATGGGGAAAGTGTAGAGGGAGCTTTACTCTGTATGTAACCCCGTGCTGTACCTGTCCTGGTGATGGGGACAGTGTAGAGGGAGCTTTACTCTGTACCTAACCCCGTGCTGTGCCTGTCCTGGGAGTGTTTGATGGGGACAGTGGAGAGGGAGCTTTACTCTGTATCTAACCCAGTGCTGTACCTCTCCTGGGAGTGTTTCATGGGGACAGTGTAGAGGGAGCTTTACTCTGTATCTAAACCCCGTGCTGTGCCTGTCCTGGGAGTGTTTGGTGGGGACAGTGTAGAGGGAGCTTTACTCTGTATCAAACCCCTTGCTGTACCTGTCCTGGGAGTGTTTGGTGGGGACAGTGTAGAGGGAGCCTTACTCTGTAACTAACCCCGTGCTGTACTTGTCCTGGGAGTGTTTGATGGGGACAGTGTAGAGGGAGCTTTTCTCTGTATCAAATCCCCGTGCTGTGCCTGTCCTGGGAGTGTTTGGTGGGGACAGTATAGAGGTAGCTTCACTCTGTATCTAAACCCGTGCTGTACCTGTCCTGGTGATGGGGACAGTGTAGAGGGAGCTTTACTCTGTATCTAACCCCGTGCTGTACCTGTCCTTGGAGTGTTTGATGGGGACAGTGTAGAGGTAGCTTTACTCTGTATCTAAATCCGTGCTGTACCTGTCCTGGTGATGGGGACAGTGTAGAGGGAGCTTTACTTTGTATCTAACCCCGTGCTGTACCTGTCCTGGGAGTGTTTGATGGGGACAGTGTAGAGGGAGCTTTACTCTGCATCTAACCCCGTGCTGTACCTGTCCTGGGAGTGTTTGATGGGGACAGTGTAGAGGGAGCTTTACTCTGTATCTAACCCCGTGCTGTAACTGTCCTGTGGGTGTTTCATGGGGACAGTGTCATGGGAGATTTACACTCTATCTAACCCCGTACTGTACCTGTCCTGGGGGTGTTTGATGGGGACAGTGTCAAGGGAGCTTTACTCTGTATCTAACCCCGTACTGTACCTGTACTGGGGGTGTTTGATGGGGACAGTGTAGATGGGCTTTTCATCTGTATCCAACCCCGTGCTGTACCTGTCCTGGGTGGTGTTTGATGGGGACAGTGTAGAAGGAGCTTTACTCTGTATCTTACTCGGTGCTCTACCTGTCCTGGGAGTGTTTGATGGGGACAGTGGAGAGGGAGCTTCACTCTGTATCTAACCCCGTGCTGTACCTGTCCTGGGAGTGTTTGATGGGGAGAGTGTAGAGGGAGCTTTTCTCTGTATCTAAACCCCGTGCTGTGCCTGTCCTGGGAGTGATTGGTGGGGACAGTGTAGAGGGGGCTTTACTCTGTATGTAACCCCGTGCTGTATCTGTCCTGGGAGTGTTTGATGGGGACAGTGTAGAGGGAGCTTTACTCTGTATCTTACTCGGTGCTCTACCAGTCCTGGGAGTGTTTGATGGGGACAGTGGAGAGGGAGCGTTAGTCTGTATCTAACACCGTGCTGTGTCTGGCCTGGGAGTGTTTAATGGGGACAGTGTAGAGGGAGCTTTTCTCTGTATCTAAACCCCGTGCTGTGCCTGTCCTGGGAGTGTTTGGTGGGGACAGTATAGAGGGAGCTTTACTCTGTATCTAACCCCGTTCTGTACCTGTCCTTGGAGTGTTTGATGGGGACAGTGTAGAGGGAGCTTTACTTTGTATCTAACCCCGTGCTGTTCCTGTCCTGCGAGTGTTTGATGTGGACAGTGTGGAGGGAGCTTTACTCTGTATCTAACCCCGTGCTGTACCTGTCCTGGGAGTGTTTGATGGGGACAGTGTAGAGGGAGCTTTACTCTGTATCTAGCCCGTGCTGTACCTGTCCTGGGAGTGTTTGATGGGGAAAGTGGAGAGGGAGCTTTACTCTGTATCAAACCCCTTGCTGTACCTGTCCTGGGAGTGTTTGATGGGGACAGTGTAGAGGGAGCTTTACTCGATATCTAACCCCGTGTTGTACCTGTCCTGGTGATGGGGACAGTGCAGAGGGAGCTTTACTCTGTACCTAAACCCCGTGCTGTACCTGTCCTGTGGGTGTTTGATGGGGACAGTGTAGAGGGAGCTTTACTCTGTATCTAACCCCGTGCTGTACCTGTCCTGGGAGTGTTTCATGGGGACAGTGTAGATGGAGCTTTACTCTGTATCTAAACCCCGTGCTGTGCCTGTCCTGGGAGTGTTTGGTGGGGACAGTGTAGAGGGAGCTTTACTCTATATCTAACCCCGTGCTGTACCTGTCCTGGGAGTGTTTGATGGGGACAGTGGAGAGGGAGCTTTACTCTGTATCTAACCCCGTGAGTTACTTGTCCTGGGAGTGTTTGATGGGGACAGTGGAGAGGGAGCTTTACTCTGTATCTAACCCCGTGCTGTACTTGTCCTGGGAGTGTTTGATGGGGACAGTGTAGAGGGAGCTTTACTCTGTATCTAACCCCGTGCTGTACTTGTCCTGGGAGTGTTTGATGGGGACAGTGGAGAGGGAGCTTTACTCTGTATCTAACCCCGTGCTGTATTTGCCCTGGGAGTGTTTGATGGGGACAGTGGAGAGGGAACTTTACTCTGTATCTAAACCCCGTGCTGTGCCTGTCCTGGGAGTGTTTGATGGGGACAGTGGAGAGGGAGCTTTACTCTGCATCTAACCCCGTGCTGTACCTGTCCTGGGAGTGTTTGATGGGGACAGTGTAGAGGGAGCTTTACTTTGTATCTAACCCCGTGCTGTTCCTGTCCTGCGAGTGTTTGATGTGGACAGTGTAGAGGGAGCTTTACTCTGTATCTAAACCCCGTGCTGTACCTGTCCTGGGAGTGTTTGATGGGGACAGTGTAGAGGGAGCTTTACTCTGTATCTAGCCCGTGCTGTACCTGTCCTGGGAGTGTTTGATGGGGACACTGTAGAGGGAGCTTTACTCTGTATCTAGCCCGTGCTGTACTTGTCCTGCGGGTGTTTGATGGGGACAGTGTAGAGGGAACTTTACTCTGTATCTAACCGTGCTGTACCTGTCCTGGGAGTGTTTGATGGGGACAGTGTAGAGGGAGCTTTACTCTGTATCTGACCCCGTGCTGTACCTGTCCTGGGGGTGTTTGATGGGGACAGTGTAGAGGGAGCTTTACTCTGTATCTAACCCCGTGCTGTACCTGTCCTGGGAGTGTTTGATGGGGACAGTGTAGAGGGAGCTTTACTCTGTATCTAACCCCGTGCTGTACCTGTCATGGGGGTGTTTGATGGGGAAAGTGTAGAGGGAGCTTTACTCTGTATGTAACCCCGTGCTGTACCTGTCCTGGTGATGGGGACAGTGTAGAGGGAGCTTTACTCTGTACCTAAACCCCGTGCTGTGCCTGTCCTGGGAGTGTTTGATGGGGACAGTGGAGAGGGAGCTTTACTCTGTATCTAACCCAGTGCTGTACCTCTCCTGGGAGTGTTTCATGGGGACAGTGTAGAGGGAGCTTTACTCTGTATCTAAACCCCGTGCTGTGCCTGTCCTGGGAGTGTTTGGTGGGGACAGTGTAGAGGGAGCTTTACTCTGTATCAAACCCCTTGCTGTACCTGTCCTGGGAGTGTTTGGTGGGGACAGTGTAGAGGGAGCTTTACTCTGTAACTAACCCCGTGCTGTACTTGTCCTGGGAGTGTTTGATGGGGACAGTGGAGAGGGAGCTTTACTCTGTACCTAAACCCCGTGCTGTGCCTGTCCTGGGAGTGTATGATGGAGACAGTGTAGAGGGTGCTTTACTCTGCATCTAACCCCGTGCTGTACCTGTCCTGGGATTGTTTGATGGGGACAGTGGAGAGGGAGCTTTACTCTGTATCTAACCCCGTGCTGTACTTGCCCTGGGAGTGTTTGATGGGGACAGTGGAGAGGGAACTTTACTCTGTATCTAGCCCGTGCTGTACCTGTCCTGGGAGTGTTTGATTCGGACAGTGTAGAGGGAGCTTTACTCTTTATCAAACCCCTTGCTGTACCTGTCCTGTGAGTGTTTGATGGGGACAGTGTAGAGGGAGCTTTACTCTATATCTAACCCCGTGTTGTACCTTTCCTGGTGATGGGGACAGTGCAGAGGGAGCTTTACTCTGTACCTAAACCCCGTGCTGTACCTGTCCTGGGGGTGTTTGATGGGGACAGTGTAGAGGGAGCTTTACTCTGTATCTAACCGTGCTGTACCTGTCCTGGGAGTGTTTGATGGGGACAGTGTAGAGGGAGCTTTACTCTGTACCTAACCCCGTGCTGTACCTGTCCTGGGAGTGTTTGATGGGGACAGTGTAGAGGGAGCTTTACTCTGTATCTAACCCCGTGCTGTACCTGTCCTGGGGGTGTTTGATGGGGACAGTGTAGAGGGAGCTTTACTCTGTATCTAACCCCGTGCTGTACCTATCATGGGGGTGTTTGATGGGGAAAGTGTAGAGGGAGCTTTACTCTGTATGTAACCCCGTGCTGTACCTGTCCTGGTGATGGGGACAGTGTAGAGGGAGCTTTACTCTGTACCTAAACCCCGTGCTGTGCCTGTCCTGGGAGTGTTTGATGGGGACAGTGGAGAGGGAGCTTTACTCTGTATCTAACCCAGTGCTGTACCTCTCCTGGGAGTGTTTCATGGGGACAGTGTAGAGGGAGCTTTACTCTGTATCTAAACCCCGTGCTGTGCCTGTCCTGGGAGTGTTTGGTGGGGACAGTGTAGAGGGAGCTTTACTCTGTATCAAACCCCTTGCTGTACCTGTCCTGGGAGTGTTTGGTGGGGACAGTGTAGAGGGAGCTTTACTCTGTAACTAACCCCGTGCTGTACTTGTCCTGGGAGTGTTTGAGGGGGACCGTGGAGAGGGAGCTTTACTCTGTACCTAAACCCCGTGCTGTGCCTGTCCTGGGAGTGTATGATGGGGACAGTGTAGAGGGAGCTTTACTCTGCATCTAACCCCGTGCTGTACCTGTCCTGGGAGTGTTTGATGTGGACAGTGTAGAGGGAGCTTTACTTTGTATCTAACCCCGTGCTGTTCCTGTCCTGCGAGTGTTTGATGTGGACAGTGTAGAGAGAGCTTTACTCTGTATCTAACCCCGTGCTGTACCTGTCCTGGGAGTGTTTGATGGGGACAGTGGAGAGGGAGCTTTACTCTGTATCTAACCCCGTGCTGTACTTGCCCTGGGAGTGTTTGATGGGGACAGTGGAGAGGGAACTTTACTCTGTATCTAGCCCGTGCTGTACCTGTCCTGGGAGTGTTTGATTCGGACAGTGTAGAGGGAGCTTTACTCTTTATCAAACCCCTTGCTGTACCTGTCCTGTGAGTGTTTGATGGGGACAGTGTAGAGGGAGCTTTACTCTATATCTAACCCCGTGTTGTACCTTACCTGGTGATGGGGACAGTGCAGAGGGAGCTTTACTCTGTACCTAAACCCCGTGCTGTACCTGTCCTGGGGGTGTTTGATGGGGACAGTGTAGAGGGAGCTTTACTCTGTATCTAACCGTGCTGTACCTGTCCTGGGAGTGTTTGATGGGGACAGTGTAGAGGGAGCTTTACTCTGTACCTAACCCCGTGCTGTACCTGTCCTGGGAGTGTTTGATGGGGACAGTGTAGAGGGAGCTTTACTCTGTATCTAACCCCGTGCTGTGCCTGTCCTGGGGGTGTTTGATGGGGACAGTGTAGAGGGAGCTTTACTCTGTATCTAACCCCGTGCTGTACCTATCATGGGGGTGTTTGATGGGGAAAGTGTAGAGGGAGCTTTACTCTGTATGTAACCCCGTGCTGTACCTGTCCTGGTGATGGGGACAGTGTAGAGGGAGCTTTAGTCTGTACCTAAACCCCGTGCTGTGCCTGTCCTGGGAGTGTTTGATGGGGACAGTGGAGAGGGAGCTTTACTCTGTATCTAACCCAGTGCTGTACCTCTCCTGGGAGTGTTTCATGGGGACAGTGTAGAGGGAGCTTTACTCTGTATCTAAACCCCGTGCTGTGCCTGTCCTGGGAGTGTTTGGTGGGGACAGTGTAGAGGGAGCTTTACTCTGTATCAAACCCCTTGCTGTACCTGTCCTGGGAGTGTTTGGTGGGGACAGTGTAGAGGGAGCTTTACTCTGTAACTAACCCCGTGCTGTACTTGTCCTGGGAGTGTTTGATGGGGACAGTGGAGAGGGAGCTTTACTCTGTACCTAAACCCCGTGCTGTGCCTGTCCTGGGAGTGTATGATGGGGACAGTGTAGAGGGAGCTTTACTCTGCATCTAACCCCGTGCTGTACCTGTCCTGGGAGTGTTTGATGGGGACAGTGTAGAGGGAGCTTTACTTTGTATCTAACCCCGTGCTGTTCCTGTCCTGCGAGTGTTTGATGTGGACAGTGTAGAGAGAGCTTTACTCTGTATCTAACCCCGTGCTGTACCTGTCCTGGGAGTGTTTGATGGGGACAGTGTAGAGGGAGCTTTACTCTGTATCTAGCCCGTGCTGTACCTGTCCTGGGAGTGTTTGATGGGGACAGTGTAGAGGGAGCTTTACTCTGTATCAAACCCCTTGCTGTACCTGTCCTGGGAGTGTTTGATCGGGACAGTGTAGAGGGAGCTTTACATTATATCTAACCCCGTGTTGTACCTGTCCTGGTGATGGCGACAGTGCAGAGGGAGCTTTACTCTGTACCTAAACCCCGTGCTGTACCTGTCCTGGGGGTGTTTGATGGGGACAGTATAGAGGGAGCTTTACTCTGTATCTAACCCCGTGCTGTACCTGTCCTGGGACTGTTTGATGGGGACAGTGGAGAGGGAGCTTTACTCTGTATCTAACCCAGTGCTGTACCTCTCCTGGGAGTGTTTCATGGGGACAGTGTAGAGGGAGCTTTACTCTGTATCTAAACCCCGTGCTGTGCCTGTCCTGGGAGTGTTTGGTGGGGACAGTGTAGAGGGAGCTTTACTCTGTATCTAACCCCGTGCTGTACCTGTCCTGGGAGTGTTTCATGGGGACAGTGTAGATGGAGCTTTACTCTGTATCTAAACCCCGTGCTGTGCCTGTCCTGGGAGTGTTTGGTGGGGACAGTGTAGAGGGAGCTTTACTCTATATCTAACCCCGTGCTGTACCTGTCCTGGGAGTGTTTGATGGGGACAGTGGAGAGGGAGCGTTACTCTGTATCTAACCCCGTGAGTTACTTGTCCTGGGAGTGTTTGATGGGGACAGTGGAGAGGGAGCTTTACTCTGTATCCAACCCCGTGCTGTACTTGTCCTGGGAGTGTTTCATGGGGACAGTGTAGATGGAGCTTTACTCTGTATCTAAACCCCGTGCTGTGCCTGTCCTGGGAGTGTATGGTGGGGACAGTGTAGAGGGAGCTTTACTCTATATCTAACCCCGTGCTGTACCTGTCCTGGGAGTGTTTGGTGGGGACAGTGTAGAGGGAGCTTTACTCTGTATCTTACCCCGTGAGTTACTTGTCCTGGGAGTGTTTGATGGGGACAGTGGAGAGGGAGCTTTACTCTGTATCTAACCCCGTGCTGTACTTGTCCTGGGAGTGTTTGATGGGGACAGTGTAGAGGGAGCTTTACTCTGTATCTAACCCCGTGCTGTACTTGTCCTGGGAGTGTTTGATGGGGACAGTGGAGAGGGAGCTTTACTCTGTATCTAACCCCGTGCTGTATTTGCCCTGGGAGTGTTTGATGGGGACAGTGGAGAGGGAACTTTACTCTGTATCTAAACCCCGTGCTGTGCCTGTCCTGGGAGTGTTTGATGGGGACAGTGGAGAGGGAGCTTTACTCTGCATCTAACCCCGTGCTGTACCTGTCCTGGGAGTGTTTGATGGGGACAGTGTAGAGGGAGCTTTACTTTGTATCTAACCCCGTGCTGTTCCTGTCCTGCGAGTGTTTGATGTGGACAGTGTAGAGGGAGCTTTACTCTGTATCTAAACCCCGTGCTGTACCTGTCCTGGGAGTGTTTGATGGGGACAGTGTAGAGGGAGCTTTACTCTGTATCTAGCCCGTGCTGTCCCTGTCCTGGGAGTGTTTGATGGGGACACTGTAGAGGGAGCTTTACTCTGTATCTAGCCCGTGCTGTACTTGTCCTGCGGGTGTTTGATGGGGACAGTGTAGAGGGAACTTTACTCTGTATCTAACCGTGCTGTACCTGTCCTGGGAGTGTTTGATGGGGACAGTGTAGAGGGAGCTTTACTCTGTATCTGACCCCGTGCTGTACCTGTCCTGGGGGTGTTTGATGGGGACAGTGTAGAGGGAGCTTTACTCTGTATCTAACCCCGTGCTGTACCTGTCCTGGGAGTGTTTGATGGGGACAGTGTAGAGGGAGCTTTACTCTGTATCTAACCCCGTGCTGTACCTGTCATGGGGGTGTTTGATGGGGAAAGTGTAGAGGGAGCTTTACTCTGTATGTAACCCCGTGCTGTACCTGTCCTGGTGATGGGGACAGTGTAGAGGGAGCTTTACTCTGTACCTAAACCCCGTGCTGTGCCTGTCCTGGGAGTGTTTGATGGGGACAGTGGAGAGGGAGCTTTACTCTGTATCTAACCCAGTGCTGTACCTCTCCTGGGAGTGTTTCATGGGGACAGTGTAGAGGGAGCTTTACTCTGTATCTAAACCCCGTGCTGTGCCTGTCCTGGGAGTGTTTGGTGGGGACAGTGTAGAGGGAGCTTTACTCTGTATCAAACCCCTTGCTGTACCTGTCCTGGGAGTGTTTGGTGGGGACAGTGTAGAGGGAGCTTTACTCTGTAACTAACCCCGTGCTGTACTTGTCCTGGGAGTGTTTGATGGGGACAGTGGAGAGGGAGCTTTACTCTGTACCTAAACCCCGTGCTGTGCCTGTCCTGGGAGTGTATGATGGAGACAGTGTAGAGGGTGCTTTACTCTGCATCTAACCCCGTGCTGTACCTGTCCTGGGATTGTTTGATGGGGACAGTGGAGAGGGAGCTTTACTCTGTATCTAACCCCGTGCTGTACTTGCCCTGGGAGTGTTTGATGGGGACAGTGGAGAGGGAACTTTACTCTGTATCTAGCCCGTGCTGTACCTGTCCTGGGAGTGTTTGATTCGGACAGTGTAGAGGGAGCTTTACTCTTTATCAAACCCCTTGCTGTACCTGTCCTGTGAGTGTTCGATGGGGACAGTGTAGAGGGAGCTTTACTCTATATCTAACCCCGTGTTGTACCTTTCCTGGTGATGGGGACAGTGCAGAGGGAGCTTTACTCTGTACCTAAACCCCGTGCTGTACCTGTCCTGGGGGTGTTTGATGGGGACAGTGTAGAGGGAGCTTTACTCTGTATCTAACCGTGCTGTACCTGTCCTGGGAGTGTTTGATGGGGACAGTGTAGAGGGAGCTTTACTCTGTACCTAACCCCGTGCTGTACCTGTCCTGGGAGTGTTTGATGGGGACAGTGTAGAGGGAGCTTTACTCTGTATCTAACCCCGTGCTGTACCTGTCCTGGGGGTGTTTGATGGGGACAGTGTAGAGGGAGCTTTACTCTGTATCTAACCCCGTGCTGTACCTATCATGGGGGTGTTTGATGGGGAAAGTGTAGAGGGAGCTTTACTCTGTATGTAACCCCGTGCTGTACCTGTCCTGGTGATGGGGACAGTGTAGAGGGAGCTTTACTCTGTACCTAAACCCCGTGCTGTGCCTGTCCTGGGAGTGTTTGATGGGGACAGTGGAGAGGGAGCTTTACTCTGTATCTAACCCAGTGCTGTACCTCTCCTGGGAGTTTTTCATGGGGACAGTGTAGAGGGAGCTTTACTCTGTATCTAAACCCCGTGCTGTGCCTGTCCTGGGAGTGTTTGGTGGGGACAGTGTAGAGGGAGCTTTACTCTGTATCAAACCCCTTGCTGTACCTGTCCTGGGAGTGTTTGGTGGGGACAGTGTAGAGGGAGCTTTACTCTGTAACTAACCCCGTGCTGTACTTGTCCTGGGAGTGTTTGATGGGGACAGTGGAGAGGGAGCTTTACTCTGTACCTAAACCCCGTGCTGTGCCTGTCCTGGGAGTGTATGATGGGGACAGTGTAGAGGGAGCTTTACTCTGCATCTAACCCCGTGCTGTACCTGTCCTGGGAGTGTTTGATGTGGACAGTGTAGAGGGAGCTTTACTTTGTATCTAACCCCGTGCTGTTCCTGTCCTGCGAGTGTTTGATGTGGACAGTGTAGAGAGAGCTTTACTCTGTATCTAACCCCGTGCTGTACCTGTCCTGGGAGTGTTTGATGGGGATAGTGGAGAGGGAGCTTTACTCTGTATCTAACCCCGTGCTGTACTTGCCCTGGGAGTGTTTGATGGGGACAGTGGAGAGGGAACTTTACTCTGTATCTAGCCCGTGCTGTACCTGTCCTGGGAGTGTTTGATTCGGACAGTGTAGAGGGAGCTTTACTCTTTATCAAACCCCTTGCTGTACCTGTCCTGTGAGTGTTTGATGGGGACAGTGTAGAGGGAGCTTTACTCTATATCTAACCCCGTGTTGTACCTTTCCTGGTGATGGGGACAGTGCAGAGGGAGCTTTACTCTGTACCTAAACCCCGTGCTGTACTTGTCCTGGGGGTGTTTGATGGGGACAGTGTAGAGGGAGCTTTACTCTGTATCTAACCGTGCTGTACCTGTCCTGGGAGTGTTTGATGGGGACAGTGTAGAGGGAGCTTTACTCTGTACCTAACCCCGTGCTGTACCTGTCCTGGGAGTGTTTGATGGGGACAGTGTAGAGGGAGCTTTACTCTGTATCTAACCCCGTGCTGTACCTGTCCTGGGGGTGTTTGATGGGGACAGTGTAGAGGGAGCTTTACTCTGTATCTAACCCCGTGCTGTACCTATCATGGGGGTGTTTGATGGGGAAAGAGTAGAGGGAGCTTTACTCTGTATGTAACCCCGTGCTGTACCTGTCCTGGTGATGGGGACAGTGTAGAGGGAGCTTTACTCTGTACCTAAACCCCGTGCTGTGCCTGTCCTGGGAGTGTTTGATGGGGACAGTGGAGAGGGAGCTTTACTCTGTATCTAACCCAGTGCTGTACCTCTCCTGGGAGTGTTTCATGGGGACAGTGTAGAGGGAGCTTTACTCTGTATCTAAACCCCGTGCTGTGCCTGTCCTGGGAGTGTTTGGTGGGGACAGTGTAGAGGGAGCTTTACTCTGTATCAAACCCCTTGCTGTACCTGTCCTGGGAGTGTTTGGTGGGGACAGTGTAGAGGGAGCTTTACTCTGTAACTAACCCCGTGCTGTACTTGTCCTGGGAGTGTTTGATGGGGACAGTGGAGAGGGACCTTTACTCTGTACCTAAACCCCGTGCTGTGCCTGTCCCGGGAGTGTATGATGGGGACAGTGTAGAGGGAGCTTTACTCTGCATCTAACCCCGTGCTGTACCTGTCCTGGGAGTGTTTGATGGGGACAGTGTAGAGGGAGCTTTACTTTGTATCTAACCCCGTGCTGTTCCTGTCCTGCGAGTGTTTGATGTGGACAGTGTAGAGAGAGCTTTACTCTGTATCTAACCCCGTGCTGTACCTGTCCTGGGAGTGTTTGATGGGGACAGTGTAGAGGGAGCTTTACTCTGTATCTAGCCCGTGCTGTACCTGTCCTGTGTAAGGTTTTCGGGCAATTCGGCCCTTTTTGGAGAAACTCAGAGACTGTAAACCGACTTTCCAGCCAAGGGAACAGAACCAGTTTTCCCAGCAGGCTTGGCCCGCTGAGCTGAGTAAGGGCATAAATACATAAACATGTACAAACACCCCCCTAGGAGCTACAAGGAAGAAGGAGCCAGACAAACAAGATAACATCAAGACACAGACAAAGGGGCACGGGAATACACAGGAGGCTTGCATGCAAGCAGGACAATGGGATGGTCATAGCCCCATGCAAATGTAAATGACCTGGCCTCCACCAGAGTAGAATCCAATTAGCACCCCATCAACATAGCGAGGTGAGAACAGCAGCCATCTTTACTCTGTATCTAACCCCGTGCTGTACCTGTCCTGGGAGTGTTTGATGGGGACAGTGCAGAGGGAGCTTTACTCTGTATCTAACCCCGTGCTGTACCTGTCCTGGGAGTGTTTCATGGGGACAGTGTAGATGGAGCTTTACTCTGTATCTAAACCCCGTGCTGTGCCTGTCCTGGGAGTGTTTGGTGGGGACAGTGTAGAGGGAGCTTTACTCTATATCTAACCCCGTGCTGTACCTGTCCTGGGAGTGTTTGATGGGGACAGTGGAGAGGGAGCGTTACTCTGTATCTAACCCCGTGAGTTACTTGTCCTGGGAGTGTTTGATGGGGACAGTGGAGAGGGAGCTTTACTCTGTATCCAACCCCGTGCTGTACTTGTCCTGGGAGTGTTTGATGGGGACAGTGTAGAGGGAGCTTTACTCTGTATCTAACCCCGTGCTGTACTTGCCCTGGGAGTGTTTGATGGGGACAGTGGAGAGGGAACTTTACTCTGTATCTAAACCCCGTGCTGTGCCTGTCCTGGGAGTGTTTGATGGGGACAGTGTAGAGGGAGCTTTACTCTGCATCGAACCCCGTGCTGTACCTGTCCTGGGAGTGTTTGATGGGGACAGTGTAGAGGGAGCTTTACTTTGTATCTAACCCCGTGCTGTTCCTGTCCTGCGAGTGTTTAATGTGGACAGTGTAGAGGGAGCTTTACTCTGTATCTAAACCCCGTGCTGTACCTGTCCTGGGAGTGTTTGATGGGGACAGTGTAGAGGGAGCTTTACTCTGTATCTAGCCCGTGCTGTACCTGTCCTGGGAGTGTTTGATGGGGACACTGTAGAGGGAGCTTTACTCTGTATCTCGCCCGTGCTGTACTTGTCCTGCGGGTGTTTGATGGGGACAGTGTAGAGGGAGATTTACTCTGTATCTAACCGTGCTGTACCTGTCCTGGGAGTGTTTGATGGGGACAGTGTAGAGGTAGCTTTACTCTGTATCTAACCCCGTGCTGTACCTGTCCTGGGGGTGTTTGATGGGGACAGTGTAGAGGGAGCTTTACTCTGTATCTAACCCCGTGCTGTACCTGTCCTGGGAGTGTTTGATGGGGACAGTGTAGAGGGAGCTTCACTCTGTATCTAACCCCGTGCTGTACCTGTCATGGGGGTGTTTGATGGGGAAAGTGTAGAGGGAGCTTTACTCTGTATGTAACCCCGTGCTGTACCTGTCCTGGTGATGGGGACAGTGTAGAGGGAGCTTTACTCTGTACCTAACCCCGTGCTGTGCCTGTCCTGGGAGTGTTTGATGGGGACAGTGGAGAGGGAGCTTTACTCTGTATCTAACCCAGTGCTGTACCTCTCCTGGGAGTGTTTCATGGGGACAGTGTAGAGGGAGCTTTACTCTGTATCTAAACCCCGTGCTGTGCCTGTCCTGGGAGTGTTTGGTGGGGACAGTGTAGAGGGAGCTTTACTCTGTATCAAACCCCTTGCTGTACCTGTCCTGGGAGTTTTTGGTGGGGACAGTGTAGAGGGAGCCTTACTCTGTAACTAACCCCGTGCTGTACTTGTCCTGGGAGTGTTTGATGGGGACAGTGGAGAGGGAGCTTTACTCTGTACCTAAACCCCGTGCTGTGCCTGTCCTGGGAGTGTATGATGGGGACAGTGTAGAGGGTGCTTTACTCTGCATCTAACCCCATGCTGTACCTGTCCTGGGAGTGTTTGATGGGGACAGTGTAGAGGGAGCTTTACTCTGTATCTAACCCCGTGCTGTACTTGTCCTGGGAGTGTTTGATGGGGACAGTGTAGAGGGAGCTTTACTTTGTATCTAACCCCGTGCTGTTCCTGTCCTGCGAGTGTTTGATGTGGACAGTGTAGAGGGAGCTTTACTCTGTATATAACCCCGTGCTGTAACTGTCCTGGGAGTGTTTGATGGGGACAGTGTAGAGGGAGCTTTACTCTGTATCTAGCCCGTGCTGTACCTGTCCTGGGAGTGTTTGATGGGGACAGTGTAGAGGGAGCTTTACTCTGTATCAAACCCCTTGCTGTACCTGTCCTGGGAGTGTTTGATGGGGACAGTGTAGAGGGAGCTTTACTCTATATCTAACCCAGTGTTGTACCTGTCCTGGTGATGGGGACAGTGCAGAGGGAGCTTTACTCTGTACCTAAACCCCGTGCTTTACCTGTCCTGGGGGTGTTTGATGGGGACAGTGTAGAGGGAGCTTTACTCTGTATCTAAACCCGTGCTGTACCTGTCCTAGGAGTGTTTGATGGGGACAGTGGAGAGGGAGCTTTACTCTGTATCTAACCCAGTGCTGTACCTCTCCTGGGAGTGTTTCATGGGGACAGTGTAGAGGGAGCTTTACTCTGTATCTAAACCCCGTGCTGTGCCTGTCCTGGGAGTGTTTGGTGGGGACAGTGTAGAGCGAGCTTTACTCTGTATCTAACCCCGTGCTGTACCTGTCCTGGGAGTGTTTGATGGGGACAGTGTAGATGGAGCTTTACTCTGTATCTAAACCCCGTGCTGTGCCTGTCCTGGGAGTGTTTGGTGGGGACAGTGTAGAGGGAGCTTTACTCTATATCTAACCCCGTGCTGTACCTGTCCTGGGAGTGTTTGATGGGGACAGTGGAGAGGGAGCTTTACTCTGTATCTAACCCCGTGCTGTACCTGTCCTGGGGGTGTTTGATGGGGACAGTGTAGAGGGAGCTTTACTCTATAACTAACCCCATGCTGTACTTGTCCTGGGAGTACTTAATAGGGACAGTGGAGAGGGAGATTTACTCTGTATCTAAACCCGTGCTGTACCTTTCCTGGGAGTGTTTGAAGGGGACAGTGTAGAGGGAGCTTTACTCTGTATCTAACCAAGTGCTGTACCTGTCCTGGCAGTGTTTGATGGGGACAGTGTAGAGGGAGCTTTACTCTGTATCTAACCCCATGCTGTACTTGTCCTGGCAGTGTTTAATGGGGACAGTGGAGAGGGAGCTTTACTCTGTTTCTAACCCCGTGCTGTACCTGTCCTGGGAGTGTTTGGTGGGGACTGTGGAGAGGGAGCTTTACTCAGTATCTAACCCCGTGCTGTACCTACCCTGGGAGTTTTTGATGGGGACACTGTGGAGGGATCTTTTCTCTGTATCTAAACCCCGTGCTGTGCCTGTCCTGGGAGTGTTTGATGGGGATAGTGTAAAGGGAGCATTTCTCTGAATCTAACCCCGTGCTGTACCTGTCCTGGGGGTGTTTCATAGGGACAGTGTACAGGGAGCTTTACTCTGTATCTAAACCCCGTGCTGTACCTGTCCTGGTGATAGGGACAGTGTAGAGGGAGCTTTACTCTGTATCTAACCGCGTGCTGTGCCTTTCCTGGGAGTGTTTGATGGTGACAGTGTAGAGGGAGCTTTACTCTGCATCTAACCCCGTGCTGTACCTGTCCTGGGAGTGTTTGATGGGGACAGTGGAGAGGGTGCTTTACTCTGCATCTAACCCCGTCCTGTACCTGTCCTGGGGATGTTTAATGGGGACAGTGTAGACGGACCTTTAATCTGTATCTAACCCCGTGCTGTACCTATCCTGGGAGTGTTTGATGGGGACAGTGTAAAGGGAGCTTTACTCTGTATCTAACCCCGTGCTGTTCCTGTCCTGCGAGTGTTTGATGTGGACAGTGTAGAGGGAGCTTTACTCTGTATCTAACCCCGTGCTGTACCTGTCCTGGGAGTGTTTGATGGGGACAGTGTAGCGGGAGCTTTACTCTGTATCTAGCCCGTGCTGTACCTGTCCTGGGAGTGTTTGATGGGGACAGTGTAGAGGGAGCTTTACTCTGTATCAAACCCCTTGCTGTACCTGTCCTGGGAGTGTTTGATGTGGACAGTGTAGAGGGAGCTTTACTCTGTATCTAACCCCGTGCTGTACCTGTCCTGGGAGTGTTTGATGGGGACAGTGTAGAGGGAGCTTTACTCTGTATCTAGCCCGTGCTGTACCTGTCCTGGGAGTGTTTGATGGGGACAGTGTAGAGGGAGCTTTACTCTGTATCAAACCCCTTGCTGTACCTGTCCTGGGAGTGTTTGATGGGGACAGTGTAGAGGGAGCTTCACTCTATATCTAACCCCGTGTTGTACCTGTCCTGGTGATGGGGACAGTGCAGAGGGAGCTTTACTCTGTACCTAAACCCCGTGCTTTACCTGTCCTGGGGGTGTTTGATGGGGACAGTGTAGAGGGAGCTTTACTCTGTATCTAAACCCGTGCTGTACCTGTCCTGGGAGTGTTTGATGGGGACAGTGGAGAGGGAGCTTTACTCTGTATCTAACCCAGTGCTGTACCTCTCCTGGGAGTGTTTCATGGGGACAGTGTAGAGGGAGATTTACTCTGTATCTAAACACCGTGCTGTGCCTGTCCTGGGAGTGTTTGGTGGGGACAGTGTAGAGCGAGCTTTACTCTGTATCTAACCCCGTGCTGTACCTGTCCTGGGAGTGTTTGATGGGGACAGTGTAGATGGAGCTTTACTCTGTATCTAAACCCCGTGCTGTGCCTGTCCTGGGAGTGTTTGGTGGGGACAGTGTAGAGGGAGCTTTACTCTATATCTAACCCCGTGCTGTACCTGTCCTGGGAGTGTTTGATGGGGACAGTGGAGAGGGAGCTTTACTCTGTATCTAACCCCGTGCTGTACCTGTCCTGGGGGTGTTTGATGGGGACAGTGTAGAGGGAGCTTTACTCTATAACTAACCCCATGCTGTACTTGTCCTGGGAGTACTTAATAGGGACAGTGGAGAGGGAGATTTACTCTGTATCTAAACCCGTGCTGTACCTTTCCTGGGAGTGTTTGATGGGGACAGTGTAGAGGGAGCTTTACTCTGTATCTAACCAAGTGCTGTACCTGTCCTGGCAGTGTTTGATGGGGACAGTGTAGAGGGAGCTTTACTCTGTATCTAACCCCATGCTGTACTTGTCCTGGCAGTGTTTAATGGGGACAGTGGAGAGGGAGCTTTACTCTGTTTCTAACCCCGTGCTGTACCTGTCCTGGGAGTGTTTGATGGGGACAGTGTAGAGGGAGCTTTACTCTGTATCTAAACCCCATGCTGTGCCTGTCCTGGGAGTGTTTGGTGGGGACTGTGGAGAGGGAGCTTTACTCAGTATCTAACCCCGTGCTGTACCTACCCTGGGAGTTTTTGATGGGGACACTGTGGAGGGAGCTTTTCTCTGTATCTAAACCCCGTGCTGTGCCTGTCCTGGGAGTGTTTGATGGGGATAGTGTAAAGGGAGCATTTCTCTGAATCTAACCCTGTGCTGTACCTGTCCTGGGGGTGTTTCATAGGGACAGTGTACAGGGAGCTTTACTCTGTATCTAAACCCCGTGCTGTACCTGTCCTGGTGATAGGGACAGTGTAGAGGGAGCTTTACTCTGTATCTAACCCCGTGCTGTGCCTTTCCTGGGAGTGTTTGATGGTGACAGTGTAGAGGGAGCTTTACTCTGCATCTAACCCCGTGCTGTACCTGTCCTGGGAGTGTTTGATGGGGACAGTGGAGAGGGTGCTTTACTCTGCATCTAACCCCGTCCTGTACCTGTCCTGGGGATGTTTAATGGGGACAGTGTAGACGGACCTTTAATCTGTATCTAACCCCGTGCTGTACCTATCCTGGGAGTGTTTGATGGGGAAAGTGTAAAGGGAGCTTTACTCTGTATCTAACCCCGTGCTGTACCTGTCCTGGGAGTGTTTGATGGGGACAGTGTAGAGGGAGCTTTACTCTATATCTAACCCCGTGTTGTACCTGTCCTGGTGATGGGGACAGTGCAGAGGGAGCTTTACTCTGTACCTAAACCCCGTGCTTTACCTGTCCTGGGGGTGTTTGATGGGGACAGTGTAGAGGGAGCTTTACTCTGTATCTAAACCCGTGCTGTACCTGTCCTGGGAGTGTTTGATGGGGACAGTGGAGAGGGAGCTTTACTCTGTATCTAACCCAGTGCTGTACCTCTCCTGGGAGTGTTTCATGGGGACAGTGTATAGGGAGCTTTACTCTGTATCTAAACCCCGTGCTGTGCCTGTCCTGGGAGTGTTTGGTGGGGACAGTGTAGAGCGAGCTTTACTCTGAATCTAACCCCGTGTTGTACCTGTCCTGGAAGTGTTTGATGGGGACAGTGTAGATGGAGCTTTACTCTGTATCTAAACCCCGTGCTGTGCCTGTCCTGGGAGTGTTTGGTGGGGACAGTGTAGAGGGAGCTTTACTCTATATCTAACCCCGTGCTGTACCTGTCCTGGGAGTGTTTGATGGGGACAGTGGAGAGGGAGCTTTACTCTGTATCTAACCCCGTGCTGTACCTGTCCTGGGGGTGTTTGATGGGGACAGTGTAGAGGGAGCTTTACTCTATAACTAACCCCATGCTGTACTTGTCCTGGGAGTACTTAATAGGGACAGTGGAGAGGGAGATTTACTCTGTATCTAAACCCGTGCTGTACCTTTCCTGGGAGTGTTTGATGGGGACAGTGTAGAGGGAGCTTTACTCTGTATCTAACCAAGTGCTGTACCTGTCCTGGCAGTGTTTGATGGGGACAGTGTAGAGGTAGCTTTACTCTGTATCTAACCCCGTGCTGTACCTGTCCTGGGAGTGTTTGATGGGGACAGTGTAGAGGGAGCTTTACTCTGTATCTAACCCCATGCTGTACTTGTCCTGGCAGTGTTTAATGGGGACAGTGGAGAGGGAGCTTTACTCTGTTTCTAACCCCGTGCTGTACCTGTCCTGGGAGTGTTTGATGGGGACAGTGTAGAGGGAGCTTTACTCTGTATCTAACCCCGTGCTGTACCTGTCCTGGGAGTGTTTGATGGGGACAGTGTAGATGTAGCTTTTCTCTGTATCTAACCCCGTGCTGTACCTGTCCTGGGAGTGTTTGATGGGGATGGTGTAGAGAGATCTTTATTCTGTGTCTAACCCCGTGCTCTACCTCTCCTGGGAGTGTTTGATGGGGACAGTGTAGAGGGAGCTTTACTCTGTATCTAACCCCGTGCTGTACCTGTCCTGGGAGTGTTTGATGGCGACAGTGTGGAGGGATCTTTACTCTGTATCTAACCCGGTGCTGTACCTGTCCTGGGAGTGTTTGATGGGGACAGTGGAGAGGGAGCTTTACTCTGTATCTAACCAAGTGCTGTACCTGTCCTGGCAGTGTTTGATGGGGACAGTGTAGAGGTAGCTTTACTCTGTATCTAACCCCGAGCTGTACCTGTCCTGGGAGTGTTTGATGGGGACAGTGTAGACGGAGCTTTACTCTGTGTCTAACCACGTGCTGTACCTGTCCTGGGAGTGTTTGATGGGGACAGTGTAGAGGGAGCTTTACTCTGTATCTAAAACCCATGCTGTGCCTGTCCTGGGAGTGTTTGGTGGGGACTGTGGAGAGGGAGCTTTACTCAGTATCTAACCCCGTGCTGTACCTACCCTGGGAGTTTTTGATGGGGACACTGTGGAGGGAGCTTTTCTCTGTATCTAAACCCCGTGCTGTGCCTGTCCTGGGAGTGTTTGATGGGGATAGTGTAAAGGGAGCATTTCTCTGAATCTAACCCCGTGCTGTACCTGTCCTGGGAGTGTTTCATAGGGACAGTGTACAGGGAGCTTTACTCTGTATCTAAACCCCGTGCTGTACCTGTCCTGGTGATAGGGACAGTGTAGAGGGAGCTTTACTCTGTATCTAACCCCGTGCTGTGCCTTTCCTGGGAGTGTTTGATGGTGACAGTTTAGAGGGAGCTTTACTCTGCATCTAACCCCGTGCTGTACCTGTCCTGGGAGTGTTTGATGGGGACAGTGGAGAGGGTGCTTTACTCTGCATCTAACCCCGTCCTGTACCTGTCCTGGGGATGTTTAATTGGGACAGTGTAGACGGACCTTTAATCTGTATCTAACCCCGTGCTGTACCTATCCTGGGAGTGTTTGATGGGGACAGTGTAAAGGGAGCTATACTCTGTTTGTAACCCCGTGCTGTATCTGTCCTGGGAGTGTTTGATGGGGACAGTGTAGAGGGAGATTTACTCCGTATGTTGCTCGGTGCTCTACCAGTCCTGGGAGTGTTTGATGGGGATAGTGGAGAGGGAGAGTTAGTCTGTATCTAACTCCGTGCTGTGTCTGTCCTGGGAGTGTTTAATGGGGACAGTGTAGAGGGAGCTTTTCTCTGTATCTAAACCCCGTGCTGTGCCTGTCCTGGGAGTGTTTGGTGGGGACAGTATAGAGGGAGCTTTACTCTGTATCTAACCCCGTTCTGTACCTGTCCTTGGAGTGTTTGATGGGGACAGTGAAGAGGTAGCTTTACTCTGTATCTAAACCCGTGCTGTACCTGTCCTGGGAGTGTTTGATGGGGACAGTGTAGAGGGAGCTTTACTCTGTATCTAACCCCGTGCTGTACCTGTCCTGGGAGTGTTTGATGGGGACAGTGTAGAGGGAGCTTTACTCTGTATCTAACCCCGTGCTGTACCTGTCCTGGGGGTGTTTGATGGGGACAGTGTCATGGGAGCTTTACACTGTATCTAACCCCGTACTGTACCTGTCCTGGGGGTGTTTGATGGGGACAGTATCATGGGAGCTTTACACTGTATCTAACCCCGTACTGTACCTGTCCTGGGGGTGTTTGATGGGGACAGTGTCAAGGGAGCTTTACTCTGTATCTAACCCCGTACTGTACCTGTCCTGGGGGTGTTTGATGGGGACAGTGTAGAGGGAGCTTTATTCTGTATCTTACTCGGTGCTCTACCTGTCCTGGGAGTGTTTGATGGGGACAGTGGAGAGGGAGCTTTACTCTGTATCTAACCCAGTGCTGTACCTCTCCTGGGAGTGTTTCATGGGGACAGTGTAGAGGGAGCTTTACTCTGTATCTAACCCCGTGCTTTACCTGTCCTGGGAGTGTTTGATGGGGACAGTGTAGAGGGAGCTTTACTCTGTATCTAGCCCGTGCTGTACCTGTCCTGGGAGTGTATGATGGGGACAGTGAAGAGGGATCTTTACTCTGTATCTAACCGTGCTGTACCTGTCCTGGGAGTGTTTGATGGGGACAGTGGAGAGGGGGCTTTACTCTGTATCTAACCCCGTGCTGTACCTGTCCTGGGGATGTTTGATGGGGACAGTGTAGAGGGAGCTTTACTCTGTATCTAACCCTGTGCTGTACCTGTCCTGGGATTGTTTGGTGGGGACAGTGTAGAGGGAGCTTTACTCTGTAACTAACCCCGTGCTGTACTTGTCCTGGGAGTGTTTGATGGGGACAGTGGAGAGGGAGCTTTACTCTGTACCTAAACCCCGTGCTGTGCCTGTCCTGGGAGTGTATGATGGGGACAGTGGAGAGGGAACTTTACTCTGTATCTAAACCCCGTGCTGTGCCTGTCCTGGGAGTGTTTGATGGGGACAGTGTAGAGGGAGCTTTACTCTGCATCTAACCCCGTGCTGTACCTGTCCTGGGAGTGTTTGATGGGGACAGTGTAGAGGGAGCTTTACTTTGTATCTAACCCCGTGCTGTTCCTGTCCTGCGAGTGTTTATGTGGACAGTGTAGAGGGAGCTTTACTCTGTATCTAAACCCCGTGCTGTACCTGTCCTGGGAGTGTTTGATGGGGACAGTGTAGAGGGAGCTTTACTCTGTATCTAGCCTGTGCTGTACCTGTCCTGGGAGTGTTTGATGGGGACACTGTAGAGGGAGCTTTACTCTGTATCTAGCCCGTGCTGTACTTGTCCTGCGGGTGTTTGATGGGGACAGTGTAGAGGGCGCTTTACTCTGTATCTAACCGTGCTGTACCTGTCCTGGGTCTGTTTGATGGGGACAGTGTAGAGGGAGCTTTACTCTGTATCTAACCCCGTGCTGTACCTGTCCTGGGAGTGTTTGATGGGGACAGTGTAGAGGGAGCTTTACTCTGTATCCAACCCCGTGCTGTACCTGTCCTGGGGGTGTTTGATGGGGACAGTGTAGAGGGAGCTTTACTCTGTATCTAACTCCGTGCTGTACCTGTCCTGGGAGTGTTTGATGGGGACAGTGTAGAGGGAGCTTTACTCTGTATCTAACCCCGTGCTGTACCTATCATGGGGGTGTTTGATGGGGAAAGTGTAGAGGGAGCTTTACTCTGTATGTAACCCCGTGCTGTACCTGTCCTGGTGATGGGGACAGTGTAGAGGGAACTTTACTCTGTACCTAAACCCCGTGCTGTGCCTGTCCTGGGAGTGTTTGATGGGGACAGTGGAGAGGGAGCTTTACTCTGTATCTAACCCAGTGCTGTACCTCTCCTGGGAGTGTTTCATGGGGACAGTGTAGAGGGAGCTTTACTCTGTATCTAAACCCCGTGCTGTGCCTGTCCTGGAAGTGTTTGGTGGGGACAGTGTAGAGGGAGCTTTACTCTGTATCAAACCCCTTGCTGTACCTGTCCTGGGAGTGTTTGGTGGGGACAGTGTAGAGGGAGCTTTACTCTGTAACTAACCCCGTGCAGTACTTGTCCTGGGAGTGTTTGATGGGGACAGTGGAGAGGGAGCTTTACTCTGTACCTAAACCCCGTGCTGTGCCTGTCCTGGGAGTGTATGATGGGGACAGTGTAGAGGGTGCTTTACTCTGCATCTAACACCGTGCTGTACCTGTCCTGGGAGTGTTTGATGGGGACAGTGTAGAGGGAGCTTTACTCTGTATCTAACCCCGTGCTGTGCTTGTCCTGGGAGTGTTTGATGGGGACAGTGGAGAGGGAGCTTTACTCTGTATCTAGCCCGTTCTGTACTTGCCCTGGGAGTGTTTGATGGGGACAGTGGAGCGGGAACTTTACTCTGTATCTAAACCCCGTGCTGTGCCTGTCCTGGGAGTGTTTGATGGGGACAGTGTAGAGGGAGCTTTACTCTGCATCTAACCCCGTGCTGTACCTGTCCTGGGAGTGTTTGATGGGGACAGTGTAGAGGGAGCTTTACTTTGTATCTAACCCCGTGCTGTTCCTGTCCTGCGAGTGTTTGATGTGGACAGTGTAGAGGGAGCTTTACTCTGTATTTAACCCCGTGCTGTACCTGTCCTGGGAGTGTTTGATGGGGACAGTGTAGAGGGAGCTTTACTCTGTATCTAGCCCGTGCTGTACCTGTCCTGGGAGTGTTTGATGGGGACAGTGGAGAGGGAGCTTTACTCTGTATCAAACCCCTTGCTGTACCTGTCCTGGGAGTGTTTGATGGGGACAGTGTAGAGGGAGCTTTACTCTATATCTAACCCCGTGCTGTACCTGTCCTGGGAGTGTTTGATGGGGACAGTGGAGAGGGAGCTTTATTCTGTATCTAACCCAGTGCTGTACCTCTCCTGGGAGTGTTTCATGGGGACAGTGTAGAGGGAGCTTTACTCTGTATCTAAACCCCATGCTGTGCCTGTCCTGGGAGTGTTTGGTGGGGACAGTGTAGAGGGAGCTTTACTCTGTATCTAACCCCGTGCTGTACCTGTCCTGGGAGTGTTTCATGGGGACAGTGTAGATGGAGCTTTACTCTGTATCTAAACCCCGTGCTGTGCCTGTCCTGGGAGTGTTTGGTGGGGACAGTGTAGAGGGAGCTTTACTCTATATCTAACCCCGTGCTGTACCTGTCCTGGGAGTGTTTGATGGGGACAGTGGAGAGGGAGCTTTACTCTGTATCTAACCCCGTGAGTTACTTGTCCTGGGAGTGTTTGATGGGGACAGTGGAGAGGGAGCTTTACTCTGTATCTAACCCCGTGCTGTACTTGTCCTGGGAGTGTTTGATGGGGACAGTGTAGAGGGAGCTTTACTCTGTATCTAACCCCGTGCTGTACTTGTCCTGGGAGTGTTTGATGGGGACAGTGGAGAGGGAGCTTTACTCTGTATCTAACCCCGTGCTGTACTTGCCCTGGGAGTGTTTGATGGGGACAGTGGAGAGGGAACTTTACTCAGTATCTAAACCCCGTGCTGTGCCTGTCCTGAGAGTGTTTGATGGGGACAGTGTAGAGGGAGCTTTACTCTGCATCTAACCCCGTGCTGTACCTGTCCTGGGAGTGTTTGATGGGGACAGTGTAGAGGGAGCTTTACTTTGTATCTAACCCCGTGCTGTTCCTGTCCCGCGAGTGTTTGATGTGGACAGTGTAGAGGGAGCTTGACTCTGTATCTAAACCCCGTGCTGTACCTGTCCTGGGAGTGTTTGATGGGGACAGTGTAGAGGGAGCTTTACTCTGTATCTAGCCCGTGCTGTACCTGTCCTGGGAGTGTTTGATGGGGACACTGTAGAGGGAGCTTTACTCTGTATCTAGCACGTGCTGTACTTGTCCTGCGGGTGTTTGATGGGGACAGTGTAGAGGGAACTTTACTCTGTATCTAACCGTGTTGTACCCGTCCTGGGAGTGTTTGATGGGGACAGTGTAGAGGGAGCTTTACTCTGTATCTGACCCCGTGCTGTACCTGTCCTGGGAGTGTTTGATGGGGACAGTGGAGAGGGTGCTTTACTCTGCATCTAACCCCGTCCTGTACCTGTCCTGGGGATGTTTAATGGGGACAGTGTAGACGGACCTTTAATCTGTATCTAACCCCGTGCTGTACCTATCCTGGGAGTGTTTGATGGGGACAGTGTAGAGGGAGATTTACTCCGTATGTTGCTCGGTGCTCTACCAGTCCTGGGAGTGTTTGATGGGGACAGTGGAGAGGGAGAGTTAGTCTGTATCTAACACCGTGCTGTGTCTGTCCTGGGAGTGTTTAATGGGGACAGTGTAGAGGGAGCTTTTCTCTGTATCTAAACCCCGTGCTGTGCCTGTCCTGGGAGTGTTTGGTGGGGACAGTATAGAGGGAGCTTTACTCTGTATCTAACCCCGTTCTGTACCTGTCCTTGGAGTGTTTGATGGGGACAGTGAAGAGGTAGCTTTACTCTGTATCTAAACCCGTGCTGTACCTGTCCTGGGAGTGTTTGATGGGGACAGTGTAGAGGGAGCTTTACTCTGTATCTAACCCCGTGCTGTACCTGTCCTGGGAGTGTTTGATGGGGACAGTGTAGAGGGAGCTTTACTCTGTATCTAACCCAGTGCTGTACCTGTCCTGGGGGTGTTTGATGGGGACAGTGTCATGGGAGCTTTACACTGTATCTAACCCCGTACTGTACCTGTCCTGGGGGTGTTTGATGGGGACAGTATCATGGGAGCTTTACACTGTATCTAACCCCGTACTGTACCTGTCCTGGGGGTGTTTGATGGGGACAGTGTCAAGGGAGCTTTCCTCTGTATCTAACCCCGTACTGTACCTGTCCTGGGGGTGTTTGATGGGGACAGTGTAGAGGGAGCTTTACTCTGTATCTTACTCGGTGCTCTACCTGTCCTGGGAGTGTTTGATGGGGACAGTGGAGAGGGAGCTTTACTCTGTATCTAACCCAGTGCTGTACCTCTCCTGGGAGTGTTTCATGGGGACAGTGTAGAGGGAGCTTTACTCTGTATCTAACCCCGTGCTTTACCTGTCCTGGGAGTGTTTGATGGGGACAGTGTAGAGGGAGCTTTACTCTGTATCTAGCCCGTGCTGTACCTGTCCTGGGAGTGTATGATGGGGACAGTGAAGAGGGATCTTTACTCTGTATCTAACCGTGCTGTACCTGTCCTGGGAGTGTTTGATGGGGACAGTGGAGAGGGGGCTTTACTCTGTATCTAACCCCGTGCTGTACCTGTCCTGGGGATGTTTGATGGGGACAGTGTAGAGGGAGCTTTACTCTGTATCTAACCCTGTGCTGTACCTGTCCTGGGAGTGTTTGGTGGGGACAGTGTAGAGGGAGCTTTACTCTGTAACTAACCCCGTGCTGTACTTGTCCTGGGAGTGTTTGATGGGGACAGTGGAGAGGGAGCTTTACTCTGTACCTAAACCCCGTGCTGTGCCTGTCCTGGGAGTGTATGATGGGGACAGTGGAGAGGGAACTTTACTCTGTATCTAAACCCCGTGCTGTGCCTGTCCTGGGAGTGTTTGATGGGGACAGTGTAGAGGGAGCTTTACTCTGCATCTAACCCCGTGCTGTACCTGTCCTGGGAGTGTTTGATGGGGACAGTGTAGAGGGAGCTTTACTTTGTATCTAACCCCGTGCTGTTCCTGTCCTGCGA
This sequence comes from Scyliorhinus torazame, assembly GCF_047496885.1. Taxonomy (NCBI): domain Eukaryota; kingdom Metazoa; phylum Chordata; class Chondrichthyes; order Carcharhiniformes; family Scyliorhinidae; genus Scyliorhinus; species Scyliorhinus torazame. The sequence goes on along the minus strand of NC_092733.1, from coordinate 32,700,530 downwards.
GTGTTTATGTGGACAGTGTTGAGGGAGCTTTACTCTGTATCTAAACCCCGTGCTGTACCTGTCCTGGGAGTGTTTGATGGGGACAGTGTAGAGGGAGCTTTACTCTGTATCTAGCCTGTGCTGTACCTGTCCTGGGAGTGTTTGATGGGGACACTGTAGAGGGAGCTTTACTCTGTATCTAGCCCGTGCTGTACTTGTCCTGCGGGTGTTTGATGGGGACAGTGTAGAGGACGATTTACTCTGTATCTAACCGTGCTGTACCTGTCCTGGGTCTGTTTGATGGGGACAGTGTAGAGGGAGCTTTACTCTGTATCTAACCCCGTGCTGTACCTGTCCTGGGAGTGTTTGATGGGGACAGTGTAGAGGGAGCTTTACTCTGTATCCAACCCCGTGCTGTACCTGTCCTGGGGGTGTTTGATGGGGACAGTGTAGAGGGAGCTTTACTCTGTATCTAACCCCGTGCTGTACCTGTCCTGGGAGTGTTTGATGGGGACAGTGGAGAGGGAGCTTTACTCTGTATCTAACCCCGTGAGTTACTTGTCCTGGGAGTGTTTGATGGGGACAGTGGAGAGGGAGCTTTACTCTGTATCTAACCCCGTGGTGTACTTGTCCTGGGAGTGTTTGATGGGGACAGTGTAGAGGGAGCTTTACTCTGTATCTAACCCCGTGCTGTTCCTGTCCCGCGAGTGTTTGATGTGGACAGTGTAGAGGGAGCTTTACTCTGTATCTAAACCCCGTGCTGTACCTGTCCTGGGAGTGTTTGATGGGGACAGTGTAGAGGGAGCTTTACTCTGTATCTAGCCCGTGCTGTACCTGTCCTGGGAGTGTTTGATGGGGACACTGTAGAGGGAGCTTTACTCTGTATCTAGCCCGTGCTGTACTTGTCCTGCGGGTGTTTGATGGGGACAGTGTAGAGGGAACTTTACTCTGTATCTAACCGTGTTGTACCCGTCCTGGGAGTGTTTGATGGGGACAGTGTAGAGGGAGCTTTACTCTGTATCTGACCCCGTGCTGTACCTGTCCTGGGGGTGTTTGATGGGGACAGTGTAGAGGGAGCTTTACTCTGTATCTAACCCCGTGCTGTACCTGTCCTGGGAGTGTTTGATGGGGACAGTGAAGAGGGAGCTTTACTCTGTATCTAACCCCGTGCTGTACCTGTCATGGGGGTGTTTGATGGGGAAAGTGTAGAGGGAGCTTTACTCTGTATGTAACCCCGTGCTGTACCTGTCCTGGTGATGGGGACAGTGTAGAGGGAGCTTTACTCTGTACCTAAACCCCGTGCTGTGCCTGTCCTGGGAGTGTTTGATGGGGACAGTGGAGAGGGAGCTTTACTCTGTATCTAACCCAGTGCTGTACCTCTCCTGGGAGTGTTTCATGGGGACAGTGTAGAGGGAGCTTTACTCTGTATCTAAACCCCGTGCTGTGCCTGTCCTGGGTGTGTTTGGTGGGGACAGTGTAGAGGGAGCTTTACTCTGTATCAAACCCCTTGCTGTACCTGTCCTGGGAGTGTTTGGTGGGGACAGTGTAGAGGGAGCTTTACTCTGTAAATAACCCCGTGCTGTACTTGTCCTGGGAGTGTTTGATGGGGACAGTGGAGAGGGAGCTTTACTCTGTACCTAAACCCCGTGCTGTGCCTGTCCTGGGAGTGTATGATGGGGACAGTGTAGAGGGAGCTTTACTCTGCATCTAACCCCGTGCTGTACCTGTCCTGGGAGTGTTTGATGGGGACAGTGGAGAGGGAGCTTTACTCTGTATCTAAACTGTTGCTGTACTTGCCCTGGGACTGTTTGATGGGGACAGTAGAGAGGGAACTTTACTCTGTATCTAAACCCCGTGCTGTGCCTGTCCTGGGAGTGTTTGATGGGGACAGTGTAGAGGGAGCTTTACTCTGCATCTAACCCCGTGCTGTACCTGTCCTGGGAGTGTTTGATGGGGACAGTGTAGAGGGAGCTTTACTTTGTATCTAACCCCGTGCTGTTCCTGTCCTGCGAGTGTTTGATGCGGACAGTGTAGAGCGAGCTTTACTCTGTATCTAACCCCGTGCTGTACCTGTCCTGGGAGTGTTTGATGGGGACAGTGTAGAGGGAGCTTTACTCTGTATCTAGCCCGTGCTGTACCTGTCCTGGGAGTGTTTGATTGGGACAGTGTAGAGGGAGCTTTACTCTTTATCAAACCCCTAGCTGTACCTGTCCTGTGAGTGTTTGATGGGGACAGTGTAGAGGGAGCTTTACTCTATATCTAACCCCGTGTTGTACCTGTCCTGGTGATGGGGACAGTGCAGAGGGAGCTTTACTCTGTACCTAAACCCCGTGCTGTACCTGTCCTGGGGGTGTTTGATGGGGACAGTGCAGAGGGAGCTTTACTCTGTATCTAACCGTGCTGTACCTGTCCTGGGAGTGTTTGATGGGGACAGTGTAGAGGGAGCTTTACTCTGTATCTAACCCCGTGCTGTACCTGTCCTGGGAGTGTTTGATGGGGACAGTGTAGAGGGAGCTTTACTCTGTATCTAACCCCGTGCTGTACCTGTCCTGGGGGTGTTTGATGGGGACAGTGTAGAGGGAGCTTTACTCTGTATCTAACCCCGTGCTGTACCTGTCCTGGGAGTGTTTGATGGGGACAGTGTAGAGGGAGCTTTACTCTGTCTGTAACCCCGTGCTGTACCTGTCCTGGTGATGGGGACAGTGTAGAGGGAGCTTTACTCTGTACCTAAACCCCGTGCTGTGCCTGTCCTGGGAGTGTTTGATGGGGACAGTGGAGAGGGAGCTTTACTCTGTATCTAACCCCGTGCTGTACCTGTCATGGGGGTGTTTGATGGGGAAAGTGTAGAGGGAGCTTTACTCTGTATGTAACCCCGTGCTGTACCTGTCCTGGTGATGGGGACAGTGTAGAGGGAGCTTTACTCTGTACCTAAACCCCGTGCTGTGCCTGTCCTGGGAGTGTTTGATGGGGACAGTGGAGAGGGAGCTTTACTCTGTATCTAACCCAGTGCTGTACCTCTCCTGGGAGTGTTTCATGGGGACAGTGTAGAGGGAGCTTTACTCTGTATCTAAACCCCGTGCTGTGCCTGTCCTGGGAGTGTTTGGTGGGGACAGTGTAGAGGGAGCTTTACTCTGTATCAAACCCCTTGCTGTACCTGTCCTAGGAGTGTTTGGTGGGGACAGTGTAGAGGGAGCTTTACTCTGTAACTAACCCCGTGCTGTACTTGTCCTGGGAGTGTTTGATGGGGACAGTGGAGAGGGAGCTTTACTCTGTACCTAAACCCCGTGCTGTGCCTGTCCTGGGAGTGTATGATGGGGACAGTGTAGAGGGAGCTTTACTCTGCATCTAACCCCGTGCTGTACCTGTCCTGGGAGTGTTTGATGGGGACAGTGTAGAGGGAGCTTTACTTTGTATCTAACCCCGTGCTGTTCCTGTCCTGCGAGTGTTTGATGTGGACAGTGTAGAGGGACTTTACTCTGTATCTAACCCCGTGCTGTACCTGTCCTGGGAGTGTTTGATGGGGACAGTGTAGAGGGAGCTTTACTCTATATCTAACCCCGTGTTGTACCTGTCCTGGTGATGGGGACAGTGCAGAGGGAGCTTTACTCTGTACCTAAACCCCGTGCTGTACCTGTCCTGGGGGTGTTTGATGGGGACAGTGTAGAGGGAGCTTTACTCTGTATCTAACCCCGTGCTGTACCTGTCCTGGGACTGTTTGATGGGGACAGTGGAGAGGGAGCTTTACTCTGTATCTAACCCAGTGCTGTACCTCTCCTGGGAGTGTTTCATGGGGACAGTGTTAGGGAGCTTTACTCTGTATCTAAACCCCGTGCTGTGCCTGTCCTGGGAGTGTTTGGTGGGGAAAGTGTAGAGGGAGCTTTACTCTGTATCTAACCCCGTGCTGTACCTGTCCTGGGAGTGTTTGATGGGGACAGTGGAGAGGGAGCGTTACTCTGTATCTAACCCCGTGAGTTACTTGTCCTGGGAGTGTTTGATGGGGACAGTGGAGAGGGAGCTTTACTCTGTATCTAACCCCGTGCTGTACTTGTCCTGGGAGTGTTTGATGGGGACAGTGTAGAGGGAGCTTTACTCTGTATCTAACCCCGTGCTGTACTTGCCCTGGGAGTGTTTGATGGGGACAGTGGAGAGGGAACTTTACTCTGTATCTAAACCCCGTGCTGTGCCTGTCCTGGGAGTGTTTGATGGGGACAGTGCAGAGGGAGCTTTACTCTGCATCGAACCCCGTGCTGTACCTGTCCTGGGAGTGTTTGATGGGGACAGTGTAGAGGGAGCTTTACTTTGTATCTAACCCCGTGCTGTTCCTGTCCTGCGAGTGTTTAATGTGGACAGTGTAGAGGGAGCTTTACTCTGTATCTAAACCCCGTGCTGTACCTGTCCTGGGAGTGTTTGATGGGGACAGTGTAGAGGGAGCTTTACTCTGTATCTAGCCCGTGCTGTACCTGTCCTGGGAGTGTTTGATGGGGACACTGTAGAGGGAGCTTTACTCTGTATCTAGCCCGTGCTGTACTTGTCCTGCGGGTGTTTGATGGGGACAGTGTAGAGGGAGATTTACTCTGTAGCTAACCGTGCTGTACCTGTCCTGGGAGTGTTTGATGGGGACAGTGTAGAGGTAGCTATACTCTGTATCTAAACCCGTGCTGTACCTGTCCTGGGGGTGTTTATTGGGGACAGTGTAGAGGGAGCTTTACTCTGTATCTAACCCCGTGCTGTACCTGTCCTGGGCATGTTTGATGGGGACAGTGTAGAGGGAGCTTTACTCTGTATCTAACCCCGTGCTGTACCTGTCAAGGGGGTGTTTGATGGGGAAAGTGTAGAGGGAGCTTTACTCTGTATGTAACCCCGTGCTGTACCTGTCCTGGTGATGGGGACAGTGTAGAGGGAGCTTTACTCTGTACCTAACCCCGTGCTGTGCCTGTCCTGGGAGTGTTTGATGGGGACAGTGGAGAGGGAGCTTTACTCTGTATCTAAACCAGTGCTGTACCTCTCCTGGGCGTGTTTCATGGGGACAGTGTAGAGGGAGCTTTACTCTGTATCTAAACCTCGTGCTGTGCCTGTCCTGGGAGTGTTTGGTGGGGACAGTGTAGAGGGAGCTTTACTCTGTTTCAAACCCATTGCTGTACCTGTCCTGGGAGTGTTTGGTGGGGACAGTGTAGAGGGAGCCTTACTCTGTAACTAACCCCGTGCTGTACTTGTCCTGGGAGTGTTTGATGGGGACAGTGGAGAGGGAGCTTTACTCTGTACCTAAACCCCGTGCTGTGCCTGTCCTGGGAGTGTATGATGGGGACAGTGTAGAGGGTGCTTTACTCTGCATCTAACCCCGTGCTGTACCTGTCCTGGGAGTGTTTGATGGGGACAGTGTAGAGGGAGCTTTACTCTGTATCAAACCCCTTGCTGTACCTGTCCTGGGAGTGTTTGATGGGGACAGTGTAGAGGGAGCTTTACTCTATATCTAACCCCGTGTTGTACCTGTCCTGGTGATGGGGACAGTGCAGAGGGAGCTTTACTCTGTACCTAAACCCCGTGCTTTACCTGTCCTGGGGGTGTTTGATGGGGACAGTGTAGAGGGAGCTTTACTCTGTATCTAAACCCGTGCTGTACCTGTCCTGGGAGTGTTTGATGGGGACAGTGGAGAGGGAGCTTTACTCTGTATCTAACCCAGTGCTGTACCTCTCCTGGGAGTGTTTCATGGGGACAGTGTAGAGGGAGCTTTACTCTGTATCTAAACCCCGTGCTGTGCCTGTCCTGGGAGTGTTTGGTGGGGACAGTGTAGAGCGAGCTTTACTCTGTATCTAACCCCGTGCTGTACCTGTCCTGGGAGTGTTTGATGGGGACAGTGTAGATGGAGCTTTACTCTGTATCTAAACCCCGTGCTGTGCCTGTCCTGGGAGTGTTTGGTGGGGACAGTGTAGAGGGAGCTTTACTCTATATCTAACCCCGTGCTGTACCTGTCCTGGGAGTGTTTGATGGGGACAGTGGAGAGGGAGCTTTACTCTGGATCTAACCCCGTGCTGTACCTGTCCTGGGGGTGTTTGATGGGGACAGTGTAGTGGGAGCTTTACTCTATAACTAACCCCATGCTGTACTTGTCCTGGGAGTACTTAATAGGGACAGTGGAGAGGGAGATTTACTCTGTATCTAACCCCGTGCTGTACCTTTCCTGGGAGTGTTTGATGGGGACAGTGTAGAGGGAGCTTTACTCTGTATCTAACCAAGTGCTGTACCTGTCCTGGCAGTGTTTGATGGGGACAGTGTAGAGGTAGCTTTACTCTGTATCTAACCCCGAGCTGTACCTGTCCTGGGAGTGTTTGATGGGGACAGTGTAGAGGGAGCTTTACTCTGTATCTAACCCCATGCTGTACTTGTCCTGGGAGTGTTTAATGGGGACAGTGGAGAGGGAGCTTTACTCTGTTTCTAACCCCGTGCTGTACCTGTCCTGGGAGTGTTTGATGGGGACAGTGTAGAGGGAGCTTTACTCTGTATCTAACCCCGTGCTGTACCTGTCCTGGGAGTGTTTGATGGGGACAGTGTAGATGTAGCTTTTCTCTGTATCTAACCCCGTGCTGTACCTGTCCTGGGAGTGTTTGATGGGGATCGTGTAGGGAGATCTTTATTCTGTGTGTAACCCCGTGCTCTACCTCTCCTGGGAGTGTTTGATGGGGACAGTGTAGAGGGAGCTTTACTCTGTATCTAACCCCGTGCTGTACCTGTCCTGGGAGTGTTTGATGGGGACAGTGTAGAGGGAGCTTTACTCTGTATCTAACACCGTGCTGTACCTGTCCTGGAAGTGTTTGATGGGGACAGTGTAGACGGAGCTTTACACTGTATCTAACCCCGTGCTGTACCTGTCCTGGGAGTGTTTGATGGCGACAGTGTGGTAGGGATCTTTACTCTGTTATCTAACCCCGTGCTGTACCTGTCCTGGTGATAGGGACAGTGTAGAGGGAGCTTTACTCTGTATCTAAACCCGTGCTGTACCTGTCCTGGGAGTGTTTGATGGGGACAGTGTAGAGGGAGCTTTACTCTGTATCTAACACCGTGCTGTACCTGTCCTGGGAGTGTTTGATGGGGACAGTGTAGAGGGAGCTTTACTCTGCATCTAACCCCGTGCTGTACCTGTCCTGGAAGTGTTAGATGGGGAAAGTGTAGAGGGAGCTTTACTCTGTATCTAACCCCGTGCTGTGCCTTTCCTGGGAGTGTTTGATGGTGACAGTGTAGAGGGAGCTTTACTCTGCATCTAACCCCGTGCTGTACCTGTCCTGGGAGTGTTTGGTGGGGACTGTGGAGAGGGAGCTTTACTCAGTATCTAACCCCGTGCTGTACCTACCCTGGGAGTTTTTGATGGGGACACTGTGGAGGGAGCTTTTCTCTGTATCTAAACCCCGTGCTGTGCCTGTCCTGGGAGTGTTTGATGGGGAAAGTGTAGAGGGAGCTTTACTCTGTATCTAACCCCGTGCTGTGCCTTTCCTGTTAGTGTTTGATGGTGACAGTGTAGGGGGAGCTTTACTCTGCATCTAACCCCGTGCTGTACCTGTCCTGGGAGTGTTTGATGGGGACAGTGGAGAGGGAGCTTTACTCTGCATCTAACCCCGTCCTGTACCTGTCCTGGGGATGTTTAATGGGGACAGTGTAGACGGACCTTTAATCTGTATCTAACCCCGAGCTGTACCTATCCTGGGAGTGTTTGATGGGGACAGTGTAAAGGGAGCTTTACTCTGTTTGTAACCCCGTGCTGTATCTGTCCTGGGAGTGTTTGATGGGGACAGTGTAGAGGGAGATTTACTCTGTATCAAACCCCTTGCTGTACCTGTCCTGGGAGTGTTTGATGGGGACAGTGTAGAGGGAGCTTTACTCTATATCTAACCCCGTGTTGTACCTGTCCTGGTGATGGGGACAGTGCAGAGGGAGCTTTACTCTGAACCTAAACCCCGTGCTTTACCTGTCCTGGGGGTGTTTGATTGGGACAGTGTAGAGGGAGCTTTACTCTGTATCTAAACCCGTGCTGTACCTGTCCTGGGAGTGTTTGATGGGGACAGTGGAGAGGGAGCTTTACTCTGTATCTAACCCAGTGCTGTACCTCTCCTGGGAGTGTTTCATGGGGACAGTGTAGAGGGAGCTTTACTCTGTATCTAAACCCCGTGCTGTGCCTGTCCTGGGAGTGTTTGGTGGGGACAGTGTAGAGCGAGCTTTACTCTGTATCTAACCCCGTGCTGTACCTGTCCTGGGAGTGTTTGATGGGGACAGTGTAGAGGGAGCTTTACTCTGTATCTAAACCCCGTGCTGTGCCTGTCCTGGGAGTGTTTGATGGGGACAGTGTAGAGGGAGCTTTACTCTGCATCTAACCCCGTGCTGTACCTGTCCTGGAAGTGTTTGATGGGGAAAGTGTAGAGGGAGCTTTACTCTGTATCTAACCCCGTGCTGTGCCTTTCCTGGGAGTGTTTGATGGTGACAGTGTAGAGGGAGCTTTACTCTGCATCTAACCCCGTGCTGTACCTGTCCTGGGAGTGTTTGGTGGGGACTGTGGAGAGGGAGCTTTACTCAGTATCTAACCCCGTGCTGTACCTACCCTGGGAGTTTTTGATGGGGACACTGTGGAGGGAGCTTTTCTCTGTATCTAAACCCCGTGCTGTGCCTGTCCTGGGAGTGTTTGATGGGGACAGTGTAGAGGGAGCTTTACTCTGTATCTAACCCCGTGCTGTGCCTTTCCTGTTAGTGTTTGATGGTGACAGTGTAGGGGGAGCTTTACTCTGCATCTAACCCCGTGCTGTACCTGTCCTGGGAGTGTTTGATGGGGACAGTGGAGAGGGAGCTTTACTCTGCATCTAACCCCGTCCTGTACCTGTCCTGGGGATGTTTAATGGGGACAGTGTAGACGGACCTTTAATCTGTATCTAACCCCGAGCTGTACCTATCCTGGGAGTGTTTGATGGGGACAGTGTAAAGGGAGCTTTACTCTGTTTGTAACCCCGTGCTGTATCTGTCCTGGGAGTGTTTGATGGGGACAGTGTAGAGGGAGATTTACTCTGTATCAAACCCCTTGCTGTACCTGTCCTGGGAGTGTTTGATGGGGACAGTGTAGAGGGAGCTTTACTCTATATCTAACCCCGTGTTGTACCTGTCCTGGTGATGGGGACAGTGCAGAGGGAGCTTTACTCTGTACCTAAACCCCGTGCTTTACCTGTCCTGGGGGTGTTTGATGGGGACAGTGTAGAGGGAGCTTTACTCTGTATCTAAACCCGTGCTGTACCTGTCCTGGGAGTGTTTGATGGGGACAGTGGAGAGGGAGCTTTACTCTGTATCTAACCCAGTGCTGTACCTCTCCTGGGAGTGTTTCATGGGGACAGTGTAGAGGGAGCTTTACTCTGTATCTAAACCCCGTGCTGTGCCTGTCCTGGGAGTGTTTGGTGGGGACAGTGTAGAGCGAGCTTTACTCTGTATCTAACCCCGTGCTGTACCTGTCCTGGGAGTGTTTGATGGGGACAGTGTAGATGGAGCTTTACTCTGTATCTAAACCCCGTGCTGTGCCTGTCCTGGGAGTGTTTGGTGGGGACAGTGTAGAGGGAGCTTTACTCTATATCTAACCCCGTGCTGTACCTGTCCTGGGAGTGTTTGATGGGGACAGTGGAGAGGGAGCTTTACTCTGGATCTAACCCCGTGCTGTACCTGTCCTGGGGGTGTTTGATGGGGACAGTGTAGTGGGAGCTTTACTCTATAACTAACCCCATGCTGTACTTGTCCTGGGAGTACTTAATAGGGACAGTGGAGAGGGAGAATTACTCTGTATCTAACCCCGTGCTGTACCTTTCCTGGGAGTGTTTGATGGGGACAGTGTAGAGGGAGCTTTACTCTGTATCTAACCAAGTGCTGTACCTGTCCTGGCAGTGTTTGATGGGGACAGTGTAGAGGTAGCTTTACTCTGTATCTAACCCCGAGCTGTACCTGTCCTGGGAGTGTTTGATGGGGACAGTGTTGAGGGAGCTTTACTCTGTATCTAACCCCATGCTGTACTTGTCCTGGGAGTGTTTAATGGGGACAGTGGAGAGGGAGCTTTACTCTGTTTCTAACCCCGTGCTGTACCTGTCCTGGGAGTGTTTGATGGGGACAGTGTAGAGGGAGCTTTACTCTGTATCTAACCCCGTGCTGTACCTGTCCTGGGAGTGTTTGATGGGGACAGTGTAGATGTAGCTTTTCTCTGTATCTAACCCCGTGCTGTACCTGTCCTGGGAGTGTTTGATGGGGATCGTGTAGAGAGATCTTTATTCTGTGTGTAACCCCGTGCTCTACCTCTCCTGGGAGTGTTTGATGGGGACAGTGTAGAGGGAGCTTTACTCTGTATCTAACCCCGTGCTGTACCTGTCCTGGGAGTGTTTGATGGGGACAGTGTAGAGGGAGCTTTACTCTGTATCTAACACCGTGCTGTACCTGTCCTGGAAGTGTTTGATGGGGACCGTGTAGACGGAGCTTTACACTGTATCTAACCCCGTGCTGTACCTGTCCTGGGAGTGTTTGATGGCGACAGTGTGGTAGGGATCTTTACTCTGTTATCTAACCCCGTGCTGTACCTGTCCTGGTGATAGGGACAGTGTAGAGGGAGCTTTACTCTGTATCTAAACCCGTGCTGTACCTGTCCTGGGAGTGTTTGATGGGGACAGTGTAGAGGGAGCTTTACTCTGTATCTAACACCGTGCTGTACCTGTCCTGGGAGTGTTTGATGGGGACAGTGTAGAGGGAGCTTTACTCTGCATCTAACCCCGTGCTGTACCTGTCCTGGAAGTGTTTGATGGGGAAAGTGTAGAGGGAGCTTTACTCTGTATCTAACCCCGTGCTGTGCCTTTCCTGGGAGTGTTTGATGGTGACAGTGTAGAGGGAGCTTTACTCTGCATCTAACCCCGTGCTGTACCTGTCCTGGGAGTGTTTGGTGGGGACTGTGGAGAGGGAGCTTTACTCAGTATCTAACCCCGTGCTGTACCTACCCTGGGAGTTTTTGATGGGGACACTGTGGAGGGAGCTTTTCTCTGTATCTAAACCCCGTGCTGTGCCTGTCCTGGGAGTGTTTGATGGGGACAGTGTAGAGGGAGCTTTACTCTGTATCTAACCCCGTGCTGTGCCTTTCCTGTTAGTGTTTGATGGTGACAGTGTAGGGGGAGCTTTACTCTGCATCTAACCCCGTGCTGTACCTGTCCTGGGAGTGTTTGATGGGGACAGTGGAGAGGGAGCTTTACTCTGCATCTAACCCCGTCCTGTACCTGTCCTGGGGATGTTTAATGGGGACAGTGTAGACGGACCTTTAATCTGTATCTAACCCCGTGCTGTACCTATCCTGGGAGTGTTTGATGGGGACAGTGTAAAGGGAGCTTTACTCTGTTTGTAACCCCGTGCTGTATCTGTCCTGGGAGTGTTTGATGGGGACAGTGTAGAGGGAGATTTACTCTGTATCTTACTCGGTGCTCTACCAGTCCTGGGAGTGTTTGATGGGGACAGTGGAGAGGGAGAGTTAGTCTGTATCTAACACCGTGCTGTGTCTGTCCTGGGAGTGTTTAATGGGGACAGTGTAGAGGGAGCTTTTCTCTGTATCTAAACCCCGTGCTGTGCCTGTCCTGGGAGTGTTTGGTGGGGACAGTATAGAGGGAGCTTTACTCTGTATCTAACCCCGTTCTGTACCTGTCCTTGGAGTGTTTGATGAGGACAGTGAAGAGGTAGCTTTACTCTGTATCTAAACCCGTGCTGTACCTGTCCTGGGAGTGTTTGATGGGGACAGTGTAGAGGGAGCTTTACTCTGTATCTAACCCCGTGCTGTACCTGTCCTGGGAGTGTTTGATGGGGACAGTGTAGAGGGAGCTTTACTCTGTATCTAACCCCGTGCTGTACCTGTCCTGGGGGTGTTTGATGGGGACAGTGTCATGGGAGCTTAACACTGTATCTAACCCCGTACTGTACCTGTCCTGGGGGTGTTTGATGGGGACAGTGTCATGGGAGCTTTACACTGTATCTAACCCCGTACTGTACCTGTCCTGGGGGTGTTTGATGGGGACAGTGTCAAGGGAGCTTTACTCTGTATCTAACCCCGTACTGTACCTGTCCTGGGGGTGTTTGATGGGGACAGTGTAGAGGGAGCTTTACTCTGTATCTTACTCGGTGCTCTACCTGTCCTGGGAGTGTTTGATGGGGACAGTGGAGAGGGAGCTTTACTCTGTATCTAACCCCGTGCTGTACCTGTCCTGCGAGTGTTTGATGGGGAGAGTGTAGAGGGAGCTTTTCTCTGTATCTAAAGCCCGTGCTGTGCCTGTCCTGGGAGTGTTTGGTGGGGACAGTGTAGAGGGGGCTTTACTCTGTATCTAACCCCGTGCTGTACCTGTCCTGGGGATATTTGTTGGGGACAGTGTAGATGGACCTTTAATCTGTATCTAACCCCGTGCTGTACCTATCCTGGGAGTGTTTGATGGGGACAGTGTAAAGGGAGCTTTACTCTGTATGTAACCCCGTGCTGTATCTGTCCTGGGAGTGTTTGCTGGGGACAGTGTAGAGGGAGCTTTACTCTGTATCTTACTCGGTGCTCTACCAGTCCTGGGAGTGTTTGATGGGGACAGTGGAGAGGGAGCTTTTCTCTGTATCTAACCCCCATGCTGTGCCTGTCCTGGGCGTGTTTGGTGGGGACAGTATAGAGGGAGCTTTACTCTGTATCTAACCCCGTTCTGTACCTGTCCTTGGAGTGTTTGATGGGGACAGTGTAGAGGGAGCTTTACTCTGTATCTAACCCCGTGCTGTACCTGTCCTGGGAGTGTTTGATGGGGACAGTGTAGAGGGATCTTTACTCTGTATCTAACGCCGTGCTGTACCTGTCCTGGAACTGTTTGATGGGGACAGTGTAGACGGAGCTTTACTCTGTATCTAACCCCGTGCTGTACGTGTCCTGGGAGTGTTTGATGGGGACAGTGCAGAGGGATCTTTACTCTGTATCTAACACCGTGCTGTATTTGTCCTGGGAGTGTTTGATGGGGACAGTGTAGAGGGAGATTTACTCTGTATCTAACCCCGTGCTGTATCTGTCCTGTGAGTGTTTGATGGGGGCAGTGGAGAGGGAGCTTTACTCAGTATCTTACCCCGTGCTGTACCTACCCTGGGAGTGTTTGATGGGGACACTGTAGAGGGAGCTTTTCTCTGTATCTAAACCCCGTGCTGTGCCTGTCCTGGGAGTGTTTGATGGGGACAGTGTAGAGGGGGCTTTTCTCTGTATCTAACCCCGTGCTGTACCTGTCCTGGGAGTGTTTGATGGGGACAGTGTAGAGGGAGCTTTTCTCTGTATCTAAACCCCGTGCTGTGCCTGTCCTGGGAGTGCTTGATGGGGACAGTGTAGAGGGAGCTTTTCTCTGTATCTAAACCCCGTGCTGTGCCTGTCCTGGAAGTGTTTGGTGGGGACAGTGAAGAGGGGGCTTTACACTGTATCTAACCCCGTGCTGGACCTGTCCTGGGAGTGTTTGCTGGGGACAGTAGAGAGGGAGATTTACTCTGTATCTAACCCGGTGCTGTACCTGTCCTGGGACTGTTTGATGGGGACAGTATAGAGAGATCTTTATTCTGTGTCTAACCCCGTGCTGTACCTGTCCTGGGAGTGTTTGATGGGGACAGTGCAGAGGGAGCTTTACTGTGTATCTAACCCAGTACTGTACCTGTCCTGGGGGTGTTTGATGGGGACAGTGTAGAGGGTGCTTTACTCTGTATCTAAACCCGTGCTGTACCTGTTCTGGGAGTATTTGATGGGGACAGTGTAGAGGGAGCTTTACTCTGTATCTAACACCGTGCTGTACCTGTCCTGGAACTGTTTGATGGGGACAGTGTAGACGGAGTTTTACTCTGTATCTAACCCCGTGCTGTACCTGTCCTGGGAGTGTTTGATGGGGACAGTGTAGAGGGAGCTTTACTCTGTATCTAAACCCCGTGCTGTGCCTGTCCTGGGAGTGTTTGATGGGGACAGTGTAGAGGGAGCATTTCTCTGAATCTAACCCCGTGCTGTGCCTTTCCTGGGAGTGTTTGATGGTGACAGTGTAGAGGGAGCTTTACTCTGTATCTAACCCCGTGCTGTATCTCTCCTGGGAGAGTTTGATGGGATCAGTGGAGAGGGAGCCTTACTCTGTATCTAACCCCGTGCTGCACCTGTCCTGGGAGTGTTTGGTGGGTACAGTGTGGAGGGAGCTTTACTCTGCATCTAACCCCGTGCTGTACCTGTCCTGGGAGTGTTTGATGGGGACAGTGTAGAGGGAGCTTTACTCTGCATCTAACCCCGTGCTGTACCTGTCCTGGGGGTGTTTGATGGGGACAGTGTAGAGGGAGCTTTACTTTGTAACTAACCCCGTGCTGTACCTGTCCTGGGAGTGTTTGATGGGGACAGTGTAGAGGGAGCTTTACTCTGTAACTAAACCTGTGCTGTACCTTTCCTGGGAGTGTTTGATGGGGACAGTGTAGAGGGAGCTTTACTCTGTATCTTACCCCGTGCTGTACCTGTCCTGGGGATGTTTGATGGGGACAGTGTAGATGGACCTTTAATCTGTATCTAACCCCGTGCTGTACCTATCCTGGGAGTGTTTGATGGGGACAGTGTAAAGGGACCTTTACTCTGTATGTAACCCCGTGCTGTATCTGTCCTGGGAGAGTTTGATGGGGACAGTGTAGAGGGAGCTTTACTCTGTATCTAACAACGTGCTGTGTCTGTCCTGGGAGTGTTTAATGGGGACAGTGTAGAGGGAGCTTTTCTCTGTATCAAATCCCCGTGCTGTGCCTGTCCTGGGAGTGTTTGGTGGGGACAGTATAGAGGTAGCTTCCCTCTGTATCTAAACACGTGCTGTACCTGTCCTGGTGATGGGGACAGTGGAGAGGGAGCTTTAATCTGTATCTAACCCCGTGCTGTACCTGTCCTTGGAGTGTTTGATGGGGACAGTGTAGAGTGAGCTTTACTTTGTATCTAACCCCGTGCTGTACCTGTCCTGGGAGTGTTTGATGGGGACAGTGTAGAGGGAGCTTTACTCTGCATCTAACCCCGTGCTGTACCTGTCCTGGGAGTGTTTGATGGGGACAGTGTAGAGGGAGCTTTACTCTGTATCTAACCCCGTGCTGTAACTGTCCTGTGGGTGTTTGATGGGGACAGTGTCATGGGAGATTTACACTCTATCTAACCCCGTACTGTACCTGTCCTGGGGGTGTTTGATGGGGACAGTGTCAAGGGAGCTTTACTCTGTATCTAACCCCGTACTGTACCTGTCCTGGGGGTGTTTGATGGGGACAGTGTAGATGGGCTTTTCATCTGTATCCAACCCCGTGCTGTACCTGTCCTGGGTGGTGTTTGATGGGGACATTGTAGAAGGAGCTTTACTCTGTATCTTACTCGGTGCTCTACCTGTCCTGGGAGTGTTTGATGGGGACAGTGGAGAGGGAGCTTCACTCTGTATCTAACCCCGTGCTGTACCTGTCC
This sequence comes from Scyliorhinus torazame, assembly GCF_047496885.1. NCBI lineage: Eukaryota > Metazoa > Chordata > Chondrichthyes > Carcharhiniformes > Scyliorhinidae > Scyliorhinus > Scyliorhinus torazame. The sequence continues at coordinate 32,685,070 of NC_092733.1, read as the reverse complement.
TGGGAGTGTTTGATGGGGAGAGTGTAGAGGGAGCTTTTCTCTGTATCTAAACCCCGTGCTGTGCCTGTCCTGGGAGTGTTTGGTGGGGACAGTGTAGAGGGAGCTTTACTCTATATCTAACCCCGTGTTGTACCTGTCCTGGTGATGGGGACAGTGCAGAGGGAGCTTTACTCTGTACCTAAACCCCGTGCTTTACCTGTCCTGGGGGTGTTTGATGGGGACAGTGTAGAGGGAGCTTTACTCTGTATCTAAACCCGTGCTGTACCTGTCCTGGGAGTGTTTGATGGGGACAGTGGAGAGGGAGCTTTACTCTGTATCTAACCCAGTGCTGTACCTCTCCTGGGAGTGTTTCATGGGGACAGTGTAGAGGGAGCTTTACTCTGTATCTAAACCCCGTGCTGTGCCTGTCCTGGGAGTGTTTGGTGGGGACAGTGTGGAGCGAGCTTTACTCTGTATCTAACCCCGTGCTGTACCTGTCCTGGGAGTGTTTGATGGGGACAGTGTAGATGGAGCTTTACTCTGTATCTAAACCCCGTGCTGTGCCTGTCCTGGGAGTGTTTGGTGGGGACAGTGTAGAGGGAGCTTTACTCTATATCTAACCCCGTGCTGTACCTGTCCTGGGAGTGTTTGATGGGGACAGTGGAGAGGGAGCTTTACTCTGGATCTAACCCCGTGCTGTACCTGTCCTGGGGGTGTTTGATGGGGACAGTGTAGAGGGAGCTTTACTCTATAACTAACCCCATGCTGTACTTGTCCTGGGAGTACTTAATAGGGACAGTGGAGAGGGAGATTTACTCTGTATCTAACCCCGTGCTGTACCTTTCCTGGGAGTGTTTGATGGGGACAGTGTAGAGGGAGCTTTACTCTGTATCTAACCAAGTGCTGTACCTGTCCTGGCAGTGTTTGATGGGGACAGTGTAGAGGTAGCTTTACTCTGTATCTAACCCCGAGCTGTACCTGTCCTGGGAGTGTTTGATGGGGACAGTGTAGAGGGAGCTTTACTCTGTATCTAACCCCATGCTGTACTTGTCCTGGGAGTGTTTAATGGGGACAGTGGAGAGGGAGCTTTACTCTGTTTCTAACCCCGTGCTGTACCTGTCCTGGGAGTGTTTGATGGGGACAGTGTAGAGGGAGCTTTACTCTGTATCTAACCCCGAGCTGTACCTGTCCTGGGAGTGTTTGATGGGGACAGTGTAGATGTAGCTTTTCTCTGTATCTAACCCCGTGCTGTACCTGTCCTGGGAGTGTTTGATGGGGATAGTGTAGAGAGATCTTTATTCTGTGTGTAACCCCGTGCTCTACCTCTCCTGGGAGTGTTTGATGGGGACAGTGTAGAGGGAGCTTTACTCTGTATCTAACCCCGTGCTGTACCTGTCCTGGGAGTGTTTGATGGGGACAGTGTAGAGGGAGCTTTACTCTGTATCTAACACCGTGCTGTACCTGTCCTGGAAGTGTTTGATGGGGACAGTGTAGACGGAGCTTTACACTGTATCTAACCCCGTGCTGTACCTGTCCTGGGAGTGTTTGATGGCGACAGTGTGATAGGGATCTTTACTCTGTTATCTAACCCCGTGCTGTACCTGTCCTGGTGATAGGGACAGTGTAGAGGGAGCTTTACTCTGTATCTAAACCCGTGCTGTACCTGTCCTGGGAGTGTTTGATGGGGACAGTGTAGAGGGAGCTTTACTCTGTATCTAACACCGTGCTGTACCTGTCCTGGGAGTGTTTGATGGGGACAGTGTAGAGGGAGCTTTACTCTGCATCTAACCCCGTGCTGTACCTGTCCTGGAAGTGTTTGATGGGGAAAGTGTAGAGGGAGCTTTACTCTGTATCTAACCCCGTGCTGTGCCTTTCCTGGGAGTGTTTGATGGTGACAGTGTAGAGGGAGCTTTACTCTGCATCTAACCCCGTGCTGTACCTGTCCTGGGAGTGTTTGGTGGGGACTGTGGAGAGGGAGCTTTACTCAGTATCTAACCCCGTGCTGTACCTACCCTGGGAGTTTTTGATGGGGACACTGTGGAGGGAGCTTTTCTCTGTATCTAAACCCCGTGCTGTGCCTGTCCTGGGAGTGTTTGATGGGGACAGTGTAGAGGGAGCTTTACTCTGTATCTAACCCCGTGCTGTGCCTTTCCTGTTAGTGTTTGATGGTGACAGTGTAGGGGGAGCTTTACTCTGCATCTAACCCCGTGCTGTACCTGTCCTGGGAGTGTTTGATGGGGACAGTGGAGAGGGAGCTTTACTCTGCATCTAACCCCGTCCTGTACCTGTCCTGGGGATGTTTAATGGGGACAGTGTAGACGGACCTTTAATCTGTATCTAACCCCGTGCTGTACCTATCCTGGGAGTGTTTGATGGGGACAGTGTAAAGGGAGCTTTACTCTGTTTGTAACCCCGTGCTGTATCTGTCCTGGGAGTGTTTGATGGGGACAGTGTAGAGGGAGATTTACTCTGTATCTTACTCGGTGCTCTACCAGTCCTGGGAGTGTTTGATGGGGACAGTGGAGAGGGAGAGTTAGTCTGTATCTAACACCGTGCTGTGTCTGTCCTGGGAGTGTTTAATGGGGACAGTGTAGAGGGAGCTTTTCTCTGTATCTAAACCCCGTGCTGTGCCTGTCCTGGGAGTGTTTGGTGGGGACAGTATAGAGGGAGCTTTACTCTGTATCTAACCCCGTTCTGTACCTGTCCTTGGAGTGTTTGATGAGGACAGTGAAGAGGTAGCTTTACTCTGTATCTAAACCCGTGCTGTACCTGTCCTGGGAGTGTTTGATGGGGACAGTGTAGAGGGAGCTTTACTCTGTATCTAACCCCGTGCTGTACCTGTCCTGGGAGTGTTTGATGGGGACAGTGTAGAGGGAGCTTTACTCTGTATCTAACCCCGTGCTGTACCTGTCCTGGGGGTGTTTGATGGGGACAGTGTCATGGGAGCTTAACACTGTATCTAACCCCGTACTGTACCTGTCCTGGGGGTGTTTGATGGGGACAGTGTCATGGGAGCTTTACACTGTATCTAACCCCGTACTGTACCTGTCCTGGGGGTGTTTGATGGGGACAGTGTCAAGGGAGCTTTACTCTGTATCTAACCCCGTACTGTACCTGTCCTGGGGGTGTTTGATGCGGACAGTGTAGAGGGAGCTTTACTCTGTATCTTACTCGGTGCTCTACCTGTCCTGGGAGTGTTTGATGGGGACAGTGGAGAGGGAGCTTTACTCTGTATCTAACCCCGTGCTGTACCTGTCCTGCGAGTGTTTGATGGGGAGAGTGTAGAGGGAGCTTTTCTCTGTATCTAAAGCCCGTGCTGTGCCTGTCTTGGGAGTGTTTGGTGGGGACAGTGTAGAGGGAGCTTTACTCTGTATCTAACCCCGTGCTGTACCTGTCCTGCGAGTGTTTGATGGGGAGAGTGTAGAGGGAGCTTTTCTCTGTATCTAAAGCCCGTGCTGTGCCTGTCCTGGGAGTGTTTGGTGGGGACAGTGTAGAGGGGGCTTTACCCTGTATCTAACCCCGTGCTGTACCTGTCCTGGGGATATTTGTTGGGGACAGTGTAGATGGACCTTTAATCTGTATCTAACCCCGTGTTGTACCTATCCTGGGAGTGTTTGATGGGGACAGTGTAAAGGGAGCTTTACTCTGTATGTAACCCCGTGCTGTATCTGTCCTGGGAGTGTTTGCTGGGGACAGTGTAGAGGGAGCTTTACTCTGTATCTTACTCGGTGCTCTACCAGTCCTGGGAGTGTTTGATGGGGACAGTGGAGAGGGAGCTTTTCTCTGTATCTAACCCCCATGCTGTGCCTGTCCTGGGCGTGTTTGGTGGGGACAGTATAGAGGGAGCTTTACTCTGTATCTAACCCCGTTCTGTACCTGTCCTTGGAGTGTTTGATGGGGACAGTGTAGAGGGAGCTTTACTCTGTATCTAACCCCGTGCTGTACCTGTCCTGGGAGTGTTTGATGGGGACAGTGTAGAGGGATCTTTACTCTGTATCTAACGCCGTGCTGTACCTGTCCTGGAACTGTTTGATGGGGACAGTGTAGACGGAGCTTTACTCTGTATCTAACCCCGTGCTGTACCTGTCCTGGGAGTGTTTGATGGGGACAGTGCAGAGGGATCTTTACTCTGTATCTAACACCGTGCTGTATTTGTCCTGGGAGTGTTTGATGGGGACAGTGTAGAGGGAGCTTTACTCTGTATCTAACCCCGTGCTATATCTGTCCTGTGAGTGTTTGATGGGGGCAGTGGAGAGGGAGCTTTACTCAGTATATTACCCCGTGCTGTACCTACCCTGCGAGTGTTTGATGGGGACACTGTAGAGGGAGCTTTTCTCTGTATCTAAACCCCGTGCTGTGCCTGCCCTGGGAGTGTTTGATGGGGACAGTGTAGAGGGGGCTTTTCTCTGTATCTAACCCCGTGCTGTACCTGTCCTGGGAGTGTTTGATGGGGACAGTGTAGAGGGAGCTTTTCTCTGTATCTAAACCCCGTGCTGTGCCTGTCCTGGGAGTGCTTGATGGGGACAGTGTAGAGGGAGCTTTTCTCTGTATCTAAACCCCGTGCTGTGCCTGTCCTGGAAGTGTTTGGTGGGGACAGTGAAGAGGGGGCTTTACACTGTATCTAACCCCGTGCTGGACCTGTCCTGGGAGTGTTTGCTGGGGACAGTAGAGAGGGAGATTTACTCTGTATCTAACCCGGTGCTGTACCTGTCCTGGGACTGTTTGATGGGGACAGTATAGAGAGATCTTTATTCTGTGTCTAACCCCGTGCTGTACCTCTCCTGTGAGTGTTTGATGGGGACAGTGTAGAGGGAGCTTTACTCTGTATCCAACCCCGTGCTGTACCTGTCCTGGGAGTGTTTGATGGGGACAGTGCAGAGGGAGCTTTACTATGTATCTAACCCAGTACTGTACCTGTCCTGGGGGTGTTTGATGGGGACAGTGTAGAGGGTGCTTTACTCTGTATCTAAACCCGTGCTGTACCTGTCCTGGGAGTATTTGATGGGGACAGTGTAGAGGGAGCTTTACTCTGTATCTAACACCGTGCTGTACCTGTCCTGGAACTGTTTGATGGGGACAGTGTAGACGGAGCTTTACTCTGTATCTAACCCCGTGCTGTACCTGTCCTGGGAGTGTTTGATGGGGACAGTGTAGAGGGAGCTTTACTCTGTATCTAAACCCCGTGCTGTGCCTGTCCTGGGAGTGTTTGATGGGGACAGTGTAGAGGGAGCATTTCTCTGAATCTAACCCCGTGCTGTGCCTTTCCTGGGAGTGTTTGATGGTGACAGTGTAGAGGGAGCTTTACTCTGTATCTAACCCCGTGCTGTATCTCTCCTGGGAGAGTTTGATGGGATCAGTGGAGAGGGAGCCTTACTCTGTATCTAACCCCGTGCTGCACCTGTCCTGGGAGTGTTTGGTGGGTACAGTGTGGAGGGAGCTTTACTCTGCATCTAACCCCGTGCTGTACCTGTCCTGGGAGTGTTTGATGGGGACAGTGTAGAGGGAGCTTTACTCTGCATCTAACCCCGTGCTGTACCTGTCCTGGGGGTGTTTGATGGGGACAGTGTAGAGGGAGCTTTACTTTGTATCTAACCCCGTGCTGTACCTGTCCTGGGAGTGTTTGATGGGGACAGTGTAGAGGGAGCTTTACTCTGTAACTAAACCCGTGCTGTACCTTTCCTGGGAGTGTTTGATGGGGACAGTGTAGAGGGAGCTTTACTCTGTATCTTACCCCGTGCTGTACCTGTCCTGGGGATGTTTGATGGGGACAGTGTAGATGGACCTTTAATCTGTATCTAACCCCGTGCTGTACCTATCCTGGGAGTGTTTGATGGGGACAGTGTAAAGGGACCTTTACTCTGTATGTAACCCCGTGCTGTATCTGTCCTGGGAGAGTTTGATGGGGACAGTGTAGAGGGAGCTTTACTCTGTATCTAACAACGTGCTGTGTCTGTCCTGGGAGTGTTTAATGGGGACAGTGTAGAGGGAGCTTTTCTCTGTATCAAATCCCCGTGCTGTGCCTGTCCTGGGAGTGTTTGGTGGGGACAGTATAGAGGTAGCTTCCCTCTGTATCTAAACACGTGCTGTACCTGTCCTGGTGATGGGGACAGTGGAGAGGGAGCTTTACTCTGTATCTAACCCCGTGCTGTACCTGTCCTTGGAGTGTTTGATGGGGACAGTGTAGAGGTAGCTTTACTCTGTATCTAAATCCGTGCTGTACCTGTCCTGGTGATGGGGACAGTGTAGAGGGAGCTTTACTTTGTATCTAACCCCGTGCTGTACCTGTCCTGGTAGTGTTTGATGGGGACAGTGTAGAGTGAGCTTTACTTTGTATCTAACCCCGTGCTGTACCTGTCCTGGGAGTGTTTGATGGGGACAGTGTAGAGGGAGCTTTACTCTGCATCTAACCCCGTGCTGTACCTGTCCTGGGAGTGTTTGATGGGGACAGTGTAGAGGGAGCTTTACTCTGTATCTAACCCCGTGCTGTAACTGTCCTGTGGGTGTTTGATGGGGACAGTGTCATGGGAGATTTACACTCTATCTAACCCCGTACTGTACCTGTCCTGGGGGTGTTTGATGGGGACAGTGTCAAGGGAGCTTTACTCTGTATCTAACCCCGTACTGTACCTGTCCTGGGGGTGTTTGATGGGGACAGTGTAGATGGGCTTTTCATCTGTATCCAACCCCGTGCTGTACCTGTCCTGGGTGGTGTTTGATGGGGACATTGTAGAAGGAGCTTTACTCTGTATCTTACTCGGTGCTCTACCTGTCCTGGGAGTGTTTGATGGGGACAGTGGAGAGGGAGCTTCACTCTGTATCTAACCCCGTGCTGTACCTGTCCTGGGAGTGTTTGATGGGGAGAGTGTAGAGGGAGCTTTTCTCTGTATCTAAACCCCGTGCTGTGCCTGTCCTGGGAGTGATTGGTGGGGACAGTGTAGAGGGGGCTTTACTCTGTATGTAACCCCGTGCTGTATCTGTCCTGGGCGTGTTTGATGGGGACAGTGTAGAGGGAGCTTTACTCTGTATCTTACTCGGTGCTCTACCAGTCCTGGGAGTGTTTGATGGGGACAGTGGAGAGGGAGCGTTAGTCTGTATCTAACACCGTGCTGTGTCTGGCCTGGGAGTGTTTAATGGGGACAGTGTAGAGGAAGCTTTTCTCTGTATCTAAACCCCGTGCTGTGCCTGTCCTGGGAGTGTTTGGTGGGGACAGTATAGAGGGAGCTTTACTCTGTATCTAACCCCGTTCTGTACCTGTCCTTGGATTGTTTGATGGGGACAGTGTAGAGGTAGCTTTACTCTGTATCTAAACCCGTGCTGTACCTGTCCTGGGAGTGTTTGATGGGGACAGTGTAGAGGGAGCTTTACTCTGTATCTAACCCCGTGCTGTACCTGTCCTGGGAGTGTTTGATGGGGACAGTGTAGAGGGAGCTTTACTCTGTATCTAACCCCGTGCTGTACCTGTCCTGGGGGTGTTTGATGGGGACAGTGTCATGGGAGCTTTACACTGTATCTAACCCCGTACTGTACCTGTCCTGGGGGTGTTTGATGGGGACAGTGTCATGGGAGCTTTACACTGTATCTAACCCCGTACTGTACCTGTCCTGGGGGTGTTTGAAGGGGACAATGTCAAGGGAGCTTTACTCTGTATCTAACCCCGTACTGTACCTGTCCTGGGGGTGTTTGATGGGGACAGTGGAGAGGGAGCTTTACTCTGTATCTAACCCCGTGCTGTACCTGTCCTGGGAGTGTTTGATGGGGAGAGTGTAGAGGGAGCTTTTCTCTGTATCTAAACCCCGTGCTGTGCCTGTCCTGGGAGTGTTTGGTGGGGACAGTGTAGAGGGGGCTTTACTCTGTATCTAACCCCGTGCTGTACCTGTCCTGGGAGTGTTTGATGGGGACAGTGTAGAGGGAGCTTTACTCTGTATCTAACCCCGTGCTGTACCTGTCCTGGGGATGTTTGATGGGGACAGTGGAGATGGACCTTTAATCTGTATCTAACCCCGTGCTGTACCTATCCTGGGAGTGTTTGATGGGGACAGTGTAAAGGGAGCTTTACTCTGTATGTAACCCCGTGCTGTTTCTGCCCTGGGAGTGTTTGCTGGGGACAGTGTAGATGGAGCTTTACTCTGTATCTTACTCGGTGCTCTACCAGTCCTTTGAGTGTTTGATGGGGACAGTGGAGAGGGAGCTTTTCTCTGTATCAAACCCCATGCTGTGCCTGTCCTGGGAGTGTTTGGTGGGGACAGTATAGAGGGAGCTTTACTCTGTATCTAACCCCGTTCTGTACCTGTCCTTGGAGTGTTTGATGGGGACAGTGTAGAGGGAGCTTTACTCTGTATCTAACCCCGTGCTGTACTTGTCCTGGGAGTGTTTGATGGGGACAGTGTAGAGGGAGCTTTACTCTGTATCTAACCCCGTGCTGTACCTGTCCTGGGAGTGTTTGATGGGGACAGTGGAGAGGGAGCTTTACTCTGTATCTAACGCCGTGCTGTACCTGTCCTGGAACTGTTTGATGGGGACAGTGTAGACGGAGCTTTACTCTGTATCTAACCCCGTGCTGTTCCTGTCCTGGGAGTGTTTGATGGGGACAGTGTAGAGGGATCTTTACTCTGTATCTAACACCGTGCTGTATTTGTCCTGGGAGTGTTTGATGGGGACAGTGTAGAGGGAGCTTTACTCTGTATCTAACCCCGTGCTGTATCTGTCCTGTGAGTGTTTGATGGGGGCAGTGGAGAGGGAGCTTTACTCAATATCTAACCCCGTGCTGTGCCTGTCCTGGGAGTGTTTGATGGGGACACTGTAGAGGGAGCTTTTCTCTGTATCTAAACCCCTGCTGTGCCTGTCCTGGGAGTGTTTGATGGGGACAGTGTAGAGGGGGCTTTTCTCTGTATCTAACCCCGTGCTGTACCTGTCCTGGGAGTGTTTGATGGGGACAGTGTAGAGGGAGTTTAACTCTGTATCTTACTCGGTGCTCTACCTGTCCTGGGAGTGTTTGATGGGGACAGTGGAGAGGGAGCTTTACTCTGTATCTAACACCGTGCTGTACCTGTCCTGGGAGTGTTTGATGGGGACAGTGTAGAGGGAGCTTTTCTCTGTATCCAAACCCCGTGCTGTGCCTGTCCTGTAAGTGTTTGGTGGGGACAGTGAAGAGGGGGCTTTACACTGTATCTAACCCCGTGCTGTACCTGTCCTGGGAGTGTTTGCTGGGGACAGTAGAGAGGGAGCTTTACTCTGTATCTAACCCCGTGCTGTACCTGTCCTGGGACTGTTTGATGGGGACAGTATAGAGAGATCTTTATTCTGTGTCTAAACCCGTGCTGTACCTGTCCTGGGAGTATTTGATGGGGACAGTTTAGAGGGAGCTTTACTCTGTATCTAACACCGTGCTGTACTTGTCCTGGAACTGTTTGATGGGGACAGTGTAGACGGAGCTTTACTCTGTATCTAACCCCGTGCTGTACCTGTCCTGGGAGTGTTTGATGGGGACAGTGTAGAGGGATTTTACTCTGTATCTAACACCGTGCTCTATTTGTCCTGGGAGTGTTTGATGGGGACAGTGTAGAGGGAGCTTTACTCTTTATCTAACCCCGTGCTGTATCTGTCCTGTGAGTGTTTGATGGGGACAGTGTAGAGGGAGCTTTACTCTGTATCTTTCTCGGTGCTCTACCAGTCCTGGGATTGTTTGATGGGGACAGTGGAGAGGGAGCGTTACTCTGTATCTAACAACGTGCTGTGTCTGTCCTGGGAGTGTTTAATGGGGACAGTGTAGAGGGAGCTTTTCTCTGTATCTAAACCCCGTGCTGTGACTGTCCTGGGAGTGTTTGGTGGGGACAGTATAGAGGGAGCTTCACTCTGTATCTAACCCCGTGCTGTACCTGTCCTTGGAGTATTTGATGGGGACAGTGTAGAGGTAGCTTTACTCTGTATCTAACCCCGTGCTGTACCTATCCTGGGAGTGTTTGATGGGGACTGTGTAGAGGGAGCTTTACTCTGCATCTAACCCCGTGCTGTACCTGTCCTGGGAGTGTTTGATGGGGACAGTGTAGAGGGAGCTTTACTCTGTATCTAACCCCGTGCTGTACCTGTCCTGGGGGTGTTTGATGGGGACAGTGTCATGGGAGATTTACACTCTATCTAACCCCGTACTGTACCTGTCCTGGGGGTGTTTGATGGGGACAGTGTCAAGGGAGCTTTACTCTGTATCTAACCCCGTACTTTACCTGTCCTGGGGGTGTTTGATGGGGACAGTGTAGATGGGCTTTTAATCTGTATCCAGCCCCGTGCTGTACCTGTCCTGGGGGTGTTTGATGGGGACAGTGTAGAGGGAGCTTTACTCTGTATCTTACTCGGTGCTCTACCTGTCCTGGGAGTGTTTGATGGGGAGAGTGTAGAGGAAGATTTTCTCTGTATCTAAACCCCGTGCTATGCCTGTCCTGGGAGTGATTGGTGGGGACAGTGTAGAGGGGGCTTTACTCTGTATCTAACACCGTGCTGTACCTGTCCTGGGAGTGTTTGATGGGGACAGTGTAGAGGGAGCTTTACTCTGTATCTTACTCGGTGCTCTACCTGTCCTGGGAGTGTTTGATGGGGACAGTGGACAGGGAGCTTTACTCTGTATCTAACCCCGTGCTGGACCTGTCCTGGGAGTGTTTGATGGGGACAGTGTAGAGGGAGCTTTACTCTTTATCTAAACCCCGTGCTGTGCCTGTCCTGGGAGTGTTTGATGGGGACAGTGTAGAGGGAGCATTTCTCTGAATCTAACCCCGTGCTGTACCTGTCCTGGTGATAGGGACAGTGTAGAGGGAGCTTTACTCTGTATCTAACCCCGTGCTGTACCTGTCCTCGGAGTGTTTGATGGGGACAGTGTAGAGGTAGCTTTACTCTGTATCTAACCCCGTGCTGTACCTGTCCTGGGACTGTTTGATGGGGACAGTATAGAGAGATCTTTATTCTGTGTCTAACACCGTGCTGTTCCTCTCCTGGGAGTGTTTGATGGGGACAGTGTAGAGGGAGCTTTACTCTGTATCTTTCTCGGTGCTCTACCAGTCCTGGGATTGTTTGATGGGGACAGTGGAGAGGGAGCGTTACTCTGTATCTAACAACGTGCTGTGTCTGTCCTGGGAGTGTTTAATGGGGACAGTGTAGAGGGAGCTTTTCTCTGTATCTAAACCCCGTGCTGTGCCTGTCCTGGGAGTGTTTGGTGGGGACAGTATAGAGGGAGCTTCACTCTGTATCTAACCCCGTGCTGTACCTGTCCTGGGACTGTTTGATGGGGACAGTATAGAGAGATCTTTATTCTGTGTCTAACACCGTGCTGTTCCTCTCCTGGGAGTGTTTGATGGGGACAGTGTAGAGGGAGCTTTACTCTGTATCTTTCTCGGTGCTCTACCAGTCCTGGGATTGTTTGATGGGGCCAGTGGAGAGGGAGCTTTACTCAGTATCTATCCCCGTGCTGTACCTACCATGGGAGTGTTTGATGGGGACACTGTAGAGGGAGCTTTTCTCTGTATCTAAACCCCGTGCTGTGCCTGTCCTGGGAGTGTTTAATGGTGACAGTGAAGTGGGAGCATTTCTCTGTATCTAACCGCGTGCTGTACTTGTCCTGGGAGTGTTTGATGGGGACAGTGTAGAGGTTTCTTTACTCTGTATCTAAACCCGTGCTGTCCTGTCCTGGTGATAGGGACAGTGTAGAGGGAGCTTTACTCTGTATCTAACCCCGTGCTGTACCTGTCCTGGGAGTGTTTGATGGGGACAGTGTAGAGGGGGCTTTTCTCTGTATCTAAACACCGTGCTGTGCCTTTCCTGGGAGTGTTTGATGGTGACAGTGTAGAGGGAGCTTCACTCTGTATCTAACCCCGTGCTGTATCTCTCCTGGGAGTGTTTGATGGGATCAGTGGAGAGGGAGCTTAACTCTGTATCTAACCCCGTGCTGCACTTCTCCTGGGAGTGTTTGGTGGGGACAGTGTAGAGGGAGCTTTACTCTGTATCTAACCTCGTGCTGTACTTGTCCTGGGAGTGTTTGATGGGGACAGTGGAGAAGGAGCTTTACTCTGTATCTAACCCCGTGCTGTACCTGTCCTGGGACTGTTTGATGGGGACAATATAGAGAGATCTATATTCTGTGTCTAACACCGTGCTGTTCCTCTCCTGGGAGTGTTTGATGGGGACAGTGTAGAGGGAGCTTTACTCTGTATCTTTCTCGGTGCTCTACCAGTCCTGGGATTGTTTGATGGGGACAGTGGAGAGGGAGCGTTACTCTGTATCTAACAACGTGCTGTGTCTGTCCTGGGAGTGTTTAATGGGGACAGTGTAGAGGGAGCTTTACTCTGTATCTAAACCCCGTGCTGTGACTGTCCTGGGAGTGTTTGGTGGGGACAGTATAGAGGGAGCTTCACTCTGTATCTAACCCCGTGCTGTACCTGTCCTTGGAGTATTTGATGGGGACAGTGTAGAGGTAGCTTTACTCTGTATCTAACCCCGTGCTGTACCTATCCTGGGAGTGTTTGATGGGGACAGTGTAGAGGGAGCTTTACTCTGCATCTAACCCCGTGCTGTACCTGTCCTGGGAGTGTTTGATGGGGACAGTGTAGAGGGAGCTTTACTCTGTATCTAACCCCGTCCTGTACCTGTCCTGGGGGTGTTTGATGGGGACAGTGTCATGGGAGATTTACACTCTATCTAACCCCGTACTGTACCTGTCCTGGGGGTGTTTGATGGGGACAGTGTCAAGGGAGCTTTACTCTGTATCTAACCCCGTACTTTACCTGTCCTGGGGGTGTTTGATGGGGACAGTGTAGATGGGCTTTTAATCTGTATCCAGCCCCGTGCTGTACCTGTCCTGGGGGTGTTTGATGGGGACAGTGTAGAAGGAGCTTTACTCTGTATCTTACTCGGTGCTCTACCTGTCCTGGGAGTGTTTGATGGGGACAGTGGAGAGGGAGCTTTACTCTGTATCTAACCCCGTGCTGTACCTGCCTGGGAGTGTTTGATGGGGAGAGTGTAGAGGAAGATTTTCTCTGTATCTAAACCCCGTGCTATGCCTGTCAAAGAACAAAGAACAAAGAAATGTACAGCACAGGAACAGGCCCTTCGGCCCTCCAAGCCCGTGCCGACCATACTGCCCGACTAAACTACAATCTTCTACACTTCCTGGGTCCGTATCCTTCTATTCCCATCCTATTCATATATTTGTCAAGATGCCCCTTAAATGTCCCTATCGTCCCTGCCTCCACTACCTCCTCCGGTAGTGAGTTCCAGGCACCCACTACCCTCTGCGTAAAAAACTTGCCTCGTACATCTACTCTAAACTTTGCCCCTCTCACCTTAAACCTATGCCCCCTAGTAATTGACCCCTCTACCCTGGGGAAAAGCCTCTGACTATCCACTCTGTCTATGCCCCTCATAATTTTGTATACCTCTATCAGGTCGCCCCTCAACCTCCTTCGTTCCAGTGAGAACAAACCGAGTTTATTCAATCGCTCCTCATAGCTTATGCCCTCCATACCAGGCAACATTCTGGTAAATCTCTTCTGCACCCTCTCTAAAGCCTCCACATCCTTCTGGTAGTGTGGCGACCAGAATTGAACACTATACTCCAAGTGTGGCCTAACTAAGGTTCTATACAGCTGCAACATGACTTGCCAATTCTTATACTCAATGCCCCGGCCAATGAAGGCAAGCATGCCGTATGCCTTCTTGACTACCTTCTCCACCTGTGTAGCCCCTTTCAGTGATCTGTGGACCTGTACTCCTAGATCTCTTTGACTTTCAATACTCTTGAGGGTTCTACCATTCACTGTATATTCCCTACCTGCATTAGCCCTTCCAAAATGCATTACCTCACATTTGTCCAGGTTAAACTCCATCTGCCATCTCTCCGCCCAAGTCTCCAGACAATCTAAATCCTGCTGTATCCTCAGACAGTCCTCATCGCTATCCGCAATTCCACCAACCTTTGTGTCGTCTGCAAACTTACTAATCAGACCAGTTACATTTTCCTCCAAATCATTTATATATACTACAAACAGCAAAGGTCCCAGCACTGATCCCTGTGGAACACCACTGGTCACAGCCCTCCAATTAGAAAAGCATCCCTCCATTGCTACCCTCTGCCTTCTATGGCCTAGCCAGTTCTGTATCCACCTTGCCAGTTCACCCCTGATCCCGTGTGACTTCACCTTTTGTACTAGTCTACCATGAGGGACCTTGTCAAAGGCCTTACTGAAGTCCATATAGACAACATCTACTGCCCTACCTGCATCAATCATCTTAGTGACCTCCTCGAAAAACTCTATCAAGTTAGTGAGACACGACCTCCCCTTCACAAAACCATGCTGCCTCTCACTAATACGTCCATTTGCTTCCAAATGGGAGTAGATCCTGTCTCGAAGAATTCTCTCCAGTAATTTCCCTACCACTGAAGTAAGGCTCACCGGCCTGTAGTTCCCGGGATTATCCCTGCCACCCTTCTTAAACAGAGGAACTGTCCTGGGAGTGATTGGTGGGGACAGTGTAGAGGGGGCTTTACTCTGTATCTAACACCGTGCTGTACCTGTCCTGGGAGTGTTTGATGGGGACAGTGTAGAGGGAGCTTTACTCTGTATCTTACTCGGTGCTCTACCTGTCCTGGGAGTGTTTGATGGGGACAGTGGACAGGGAGCTTTACTCTGTATCTAACCCCGTGCTGGACCTGTCCTGGGAGTGTTTGATGGGTACAGTGTAGAGGGAGCTTTTCTCTGTATCTAACCCCCGTGCTGTGCCTGTCATGGGAGTGTTTGGTGGGGACAGTGAAGAGGGGGCTTTACTCTGTATCTAACCCCGTGCTGTACCTGTCCTGGGAGTGTTTGCTGGGGACAGTAGAGAGGGAGCTTTACTCTGTATCTAACCCCGTGCTGTACCTGTCCTGGGAGTGTTTGATGGGGACAGTGCAGAGGGAGCTTTACTATGTATCTAACCCAGTACTGTACCTGTCCTGGGGGTGTTTGATGGGGACAGTGTAGAGGGTGCTTTACTCTGTATCTAAACCCGTGCTGTACCTGTCCTGGGAGTATTTGATGGGGACAGTGTAGAGGGAGCTTTACTCTGTATCTAACACCGTGCTGTACCTGTCCTGGAAGTGTTTGATGGGGACAGTGTAGACGGAGCTTTACTCTGTATCTAACCCCGTGCTGTACCTGTCCTGGTGATAGGGACAGTGTAGAGGGAGCTTTTCTCTGTATCTAACCCCGTGCTGTACATTTCCTGGGAGTCTTTGATGGGGACAGTGTAGAGGGAGCTTTACCCTGTATCTAACCCCGTGCTGTAACTCTCCTGGGAGTGTTTGATGGGATCAGTGGAGAGGGAACTTTACTCTGTATCTAACCCCGTGCTGCACCTGTCCTGGGAGTGTTTGGTGGGGACAGTGTAGAGGGAGCTTTACTCTGTATCTAACCTCGTTCTGTACTTGTCCTGGGAGTGTTTGATGGGGACAGTGTCGAGGGAGCTTTACTCTGCATCTAACCCCATGCTGTACCTGTCCTGGGAGTGTTTGATGGGGACAGTGTCGAGGGAGCTTTATTCTGCATCTAACCCCGTGCTGTACCTGTCCTGGGAGTGTTTGATGGGGACAGTGTCATGGGAGATTTACACTCTATCTAACCCCGTACTGTACCTGTCCTGGGGGTGTTTGATGGGGACAGTGTCAAGGGAGCTTTACTCTGTATCTAACTCCGTACTGTACCAGTCCTGGGGGTGTTTGATGGGGACAGTGTAGATGGGCATTTAATCTGTATCCATCCCCGTGCTGCACCTGTCCTGGGGGTGTTTGATGGGGACAGTGTAGAAGGAGCTTTACTCTGTATCTTACTCGGTACTCTACCTGTCCTGGGAGTGTTTGATGGGGACAGTGGAGAGGGAGCTTTACTCTGTATCTAACCCCGTGCTGTACCTGTCCTGGGAGTGTTTGATGGGGAGAGTGTAGAGGGAGCTTATCTCTGTATCGAAACCCCGTGCTTTGCCTGTCCTGGGAGTGATTGTTGGGGACAGTGTAGAGGGGGCTTTACTCTGTATTTAACCCCAAGCTGTACCTGTCCTGGGAGTGTTTGATGGGGACAGCGTAGAGGGAGCTTTACTCTGTATCTAACACCGTGCTGTACCTGTCCTGGGAGTGTTTGATGGGGACAGTGTGGAGGGAGGTTTACTCTGTATCTTACTCGGTGCTCTACCTGTCCTGGGGGTGTTTGATGGGGACAGAGTAGAGGGAGATTTACTTTGTATCTAACCCCGTGCTGTACCTGTCCTGGGAGTGTTTGATGGGGACAGTGTAGAGGGAGCTTTACTCTGTAACTAAACCCGTTCTGTACCTTTCCTGGGAGTGTTTGATGGGGACAGTGTAGAGAGATCTTTATTCTGTATCTAACCCCGTGCTGTACCTGTCCTGGGAGTGTTTGATGGGGACAATGTAGAGGGAGCTTTACTCTGTATCTAACCCCGTGCTGTACCTGTCCTGGGAGTGTTTGATGGGGACAATGTAGAGAGATCTTTATTCTGTGTCTAACCCCGTGCTGTACCTCTCCTGGGAGTGTTTGATGGGGAAAGTGTAGAGGGAGCTTTACTCTGTATCTTACCACGTGCTGTACCTGTCCTGGGGATGTTTGATGGGGACAGTGTAAAGGGAGCTTTACTCTGTATGTAACCCCGTGCTGTATCTGTCCTGGGAGAGTTTGATGGGGACAGTGTAGAGGGAGCTTTACTCTGTATCTAACAACGTGCTGTGTCTGTCCTGGGAGTGTTTAATGGGGACAGTGTAGAGGGAGCTTTTCTCTGTATCAAATCCCCGTGCTGTGCCTGTCCTGGGAGTGTTTGGTGGGGACAGTATAGAGGTAGCTTTACTCTGTATCTAAACCCGTGCTGTACCTGTCCTGGTGATGGGGACAGTGTAGAGGGAGCTTTACTCTGTATCTAACCCCGTGCTGTACCTGTCCTTGGAGTGTTTGATGGGGACAGTGTAGAGGTAGCTTTACTCTGTATCTAAACCCGTGCTGTACCTGTCCTGGTGATGGGGACAGTGTAGAGGGAGCTTTACATTGTATCTAACCCCGTGCTGTACCTGTCCTGGTAGTGTTTGATGGGGACAGTGTAGAGTGAGCTTTACTCTGTATCTAACCCCGTGCTGTAGCTGTCCTGGGATTGTTTGATGGGGACAGTGTAGAGGGAGCTTTACTCTGCATCTAACCCCGTGCTGTACCTGTCCTGGGAGTGTTTGATGGGGACAGTGTAGAGGGAGCTTTACTCTGTATCTAACCCCGTGCTGTAACTGTCCTGTGGGTGTTTGATGGGGACAGTGTCATGGGAGATTTACACTCTATCTAACCCCGTACTGTACCTGTCCTGGGGGTGTTTGATGGGGACAGTGTCAAGGGAGCTTTACTCTGTATCTAACCCCGTACTGTACCTGTCCTGGGGGTGTTTGATGGGGACAGTGTAGATGGGCTTTTCATCTGTATCCAACCCCGTGCTGTACCTGCCTGGGTGATGTTTGATGGGGACAGTGTAGAAGGAGCTTTACTCTGTATCTTACTCGGTGCTCTACCTGTCCTGGGAGTGTTTGATGGGGACAGTGGAGAGGGAGCTTTACTCTGTATCTAACCCCGTGCTGTACCTGTCCTGGGAGTGTTTGATGGGGAGAGTGTAGAGGGAGCTTTTCTCTGTATCTAAACCCCGTGCTGTGCCTGTCCTGGGAGTGATTGGTGGGGACAGTGTAGAGGGAGCTTTTCTCTGTATCTAAACCCCGTGCTGTGCCAGTCCTGGGAGTGTTTGGTGGGGACAGTGAAGAGGGGGCTTTACTCTGTATCTAACCCCGTGCTGTACCTGTACTGGGAGTGTTTGCTGGGGACAGTAGAGAGGGAGCTTTACTCTGTATCTAACCCCGTGCTGTACCGGTCCTGGGGGTGTTTGATGGGGACAGTGTAGAGCGAGCTTTACTCTGTATCTAACCCCGTGCTGTACCTGTCCTGGGTGTGTTTGATGGGGACAGTTTAGTGGGAGATTTACTCTGTATCTAACCCCGTGCGGTACCTGTCCTGGGAGTGTTTGATGGGGACAGTGCAGAGGGAGCTTTACTATGTATCTAACCCAGTACTGTACCTGTCCTGCGGGTGTTTGATGGGGACAGTGTAGAGGGTGCTTTACTCTGTATCTAAACCCGTGCTGTACCTGTCCTGGGAGTATTTGATGGGGACAGTGTAGAGGGAGCTTTACTCTGTATCTAACACGGTGCTGTACCTGTCCTGGAAGTGTTTGATGGGGACAGTGTAGACGGAGCTTTACTCTGTATCTAACACCGTGCTGTACCTGTCCTGGGAGTGTTTGATGGGGACAGGGTAGAGGGATCTTTACTCTGTATCTAACACCGTGCTGTATTTGTCCTGGGAGTGTTTGATGGGGACAGTGAAGAGGGAGCTTTACTCTGTATCTAACGCCGTGCTGTATCTGTCCTGGGAGTGTTTGATGGGGGCAGTGGAGAGGGAGCTTTACTCAGTATCTATCCCCGTGCTGTACCTACCCTGGGATGTTTGATGGGGACAATGTAGAGAGATCTTTATTCTGTGTCTAACCCCGTGCTGTACCTCTCCTGGGAGTGTTTGATGGGGAAAGTGTAGAGGGAGCTTTACTCTGTATCTTACCACGTGCTGTACCTGTCCTGGGGATGTTTGATGGGGACAGTGTAAAGGGAGCTTTACTCTGTCTGTAACCCCGTGCTGTATCTGTCCTGGGAGAGTTTGATGGGGACAGTGTAGAGGGAGCTTTACTCTGTATCTAACAACGTGCTGTGTCTGTCCTGGGAGTGTTTAATGGGGACAGTGTAGAGGGAGCTTTTCTCTGTATCAAATCCCCGTGCTGTGCCTGTCCTGGGAGTGTTTGGTGGGGACAGTATAGAGGTAGCTTTACTCTGTATCTAAACCCGTGCTGTACCTGTCCTGGTGATGGGGACAGTGTAGAGGGAGCTTTACTCTGTATCTAACCCCGTGCTGTACCTGTCCTTGGAGTGTTTGATGGGGACAGTGTAGAGGTAGCTTTACTCTGTATCTAAACCCGTGCTGTACCTGTCCTGGTGATGGGGACAGTGTAGAGGGAGCTTTACTTTGTATCTAACCCCGTGCTGTACCTGTCCTGGTAGTGTTTGATGGGGACAGTGTAGAGTGAGCTTTACTCTGTATCTAACCCCGTGCTGTAGCTGTCCTGGGATTGTTTGATGGGGACAGTGTAGAGGGAGCTTTACTCTGCATCTAACCCCGTGCTGTACCTGTCCTGGGAGTGTTTGATGGGGACAGTGTAGAGGGATCTTTACTCTGTATCTAACCCCGTGCTGTAACTGTCCTGTGGGTATTTGATGGGGACAGTGTCATGGGAGATTTACACTCTATCTAACCCCGTACTGTACCTGTCCTGGGGGTGTTTGATGGGGACAGTGTCAAGGGAGCTTTACTCTGTATCTAACCCCGTACTGTACCTGTCCTGGGGGTGTTTGATGGGGACAGTGTAGATGGGCTTTTCATCTGTATCCAACCCCATGCTGTACCTTCCTGGGTGGTGTTTGATGGGGACAGTGTAGAAGGAGCTTTACTCTGTATCTTACTCGGTGCTCTACCTGTCCTGGGAGTGTTTGATGGGGACAGTGGAGAGGGAGCTTGACTCTGTATCTAACCCCGTGCTGTACCTGTCCTGGGAGTGTTTGATGCGGAGAGTGTAGAGGGAGCTTTTCTCTGTATCTAAACCCCGTGCTGTGCCTGTCCTGGGAGTGATTGGTGGGGACAGTGTAGAGGGAGCTTTTCTCTGTATCTAAACCCCGTGCTGTGCCTGTCCTGGGAGTGTTTGGTGGGGACAGTGAAGAGGGGGCTTTACTCTGTATCTAACCCCGTGCTGTACCTGTACTGGGAGTGTTTGCTGGGGACAGTAGAGAGGGAGCTTTACTCTGTATCTAACCCCGTGCTGTACCTGTCCTGGGGGTGTTTGATGGGGACAGTGTAGAGCGAGCTTTACTCTGTATCTAACCCCGTGCTGTACATGTCCTGGGTGTGTTTGATGGGGACAGTTTAGTGGGAGATTTACTCTGTATCTAACCCCGTGCGGTACCTGTCCTGGGAGTGTTTGATGGGGACAGTGCAGAGGGAGCTTTACTATGTATCTAACTCAGTACTGTACCTGTCCTGCGGGTGTTTGATGGGGACAGTGTAGAGGGTGCTTTACTCTGTATCTAACCCCGTGCTGTACCTGTACTGGGAGTGTTTGCTGGGGACAGTAGAGAGGGAGCTTTACTCTGTATCTAACCCCGTGCTGTACCGGTCCTGGGGGTGTTTGATGGGGACAGTGTAGAGCGAGCTTTACTCTGTATCTAACCCCGTGCTGTACCTGTCCTGGGTGTGTTTGATGGGGACAGTTTAGTGGGAGATTTACTCTGTATCTAACCCCGTGCGGTACCTGTCCTGGGAGTGTTTGATGGGGACAGTGCAGAGGGAGCTTTACTATGTATCTAACCCAGTACTGTACCTGTCCTGCGGGTGTTTGATGGGGACAGTGTAGAGGGTGCTTTACTCTGTATCTAAACCCGTGCTGTACCTGTCCTGGGAGTATTTGATGGGGACAGTGTAGAGGGAGCTTTACTCTGTATCTAACACGGTGCTGTACCTGTCCTGGAAGTGTTTGATGGGGACAGTGTAGACGGAGCTTTACTCTGTATCTAACACCGTGCTGTACCTGTCCTGGGAGTGTTTGATGGGGACAGGGTAGAGGGATCTTTACTCTGTATCTAACACCGTGCTGTATTTGTCCTGGGAGTGTTTGATGGGGACAGTGAAGAGGGAGCTTTACTCTGTATCTAACGCCGTGCTGTATCTGTCCTGGGAGTGTTTGATGGGGGCAGTGGAGAGGGAGCTTTACTCAGTATCTATCCCCGTGCTGTACCTACCCTGGGATGTTTGATGGGGACAATGTAGAGAGATCTTTATTCTGTGTCTAACCCCGTGCTGTACCTCTCCTGGGAGTGTTTGATGGGGAAAGTGTAGAGGGAGCTTTACTCTGTATCTTACCACGTGCTGTACCTGTCCTGGGGATGTTTGATGGGGACAGTGTAAAGGGAGCTTTACTCTGTATGTAACCCCGTGCTGTATCTGTCCTGGGAGAGTTTGATGGGGACAGTGTAGAGGGAGCTTTACTCTGTATCTAACAACGTGCTGTGTCTGTCCTGGGAGTGTTTAATGGGGACAGTGTAGAGGGAGCTTTTCTCTGTATCAAATCCCCGTGCTGTGCCTGTCCTGGGAGTGTTTGGTGGGGACAGTATAGAGGTAGCTTTACTCTGTATCTAAACCCGTGCTGTACCTGTCCTGGTGATGGGGACAGTGTAGAGGGAGCTTTACTCTGTATCTAACCCCGTGCTGTACCTGTCCTTGGAGTGTTTGATGGGGACAGTGTAGAGGTAGCTTTACTCTGTATCTAAACCCGTGCTGTACCTGTCCTGGTGATGGGGACAGTGTAGAGGGAGCTTTACTTTGTATCTAACCCCGTGCTGTACCTGTCCTGGTAGTGTTTGATGGGGACAGTGTAGAGTGAGCTTTACTCTGTATCTAACCCCGTGCTGTAGCTGTCCTGGGATTGTTTGATGGGGACAGTGTAGAGGGAGCTTTACTCTGCATCTAACCCCGTGCTGTACCTGTCCTGGGAGTGTTTGATGGGGACAGTGTAGAGGGAGCTTTACTCTGTATCTAACCCCGTGCTGTAACTGTCCTGTGGGTGTTTGATGGGGACAGTGTCATGGGAGATTTACACTCTATCTAACCCCGTACTGTACCTGTCCTGGGGGTGTTTGATGGGGACAGTGTCAAGGGAGCTTTACTCTGTATCTAACCCCGTACTGTACCTGTCCTGGGGGTGTTTGATGGGGACAGTGTAGATGGGCTTTTCATCTGTATCCAACCCCGTGCTGTACCTGCCTGGGTGGTGTTTGATGGGGACAGTGTAGAAGGAGCTTTACTCTGTATCTTACTCGGTGCTCTACCTGTCCTGGGAGTGTTTGATGGGGACAGTGGAGAGGGAGCTTGACTCTGTATCTAACCCCGTGCTGTACCTGTCCTGGGAGTGTTTGATGCGGAGAGTGTAGAGGGAGCTTTTCTCTGTATCTAAACCCCGTGCTGTGCCTGTCCTGGGAGTGATTGGTGGGGACAGTGTAGAGGGAGCTTTTCTCTGTATCTAAACCCCGTGCTGTGCCTGTCCTGGGAGTGTTTGGTGGGGACAGTGAAGAGGGGGCTTTACTCTGTATCTAACCCCGTGCTGTACCTGTACTGGGAGTGTTTGCTGGGGACAGTAGAGAGGGAGCTTTACTCTGTATCTAACCCCGTGCTGTACCTGTCCTGGGGGTGTTTGATGGGGACAGTGTAGAGCGAGCTTTACTCTGTATCTAACCCCGTGCTGTACCTGTCCTGGGGATGTTTGATGGGGACAGTGTAAAGGGAGCTTTACTCTGTATGTAACCCCGTGCTGTATCTGTCCTGGGAGAGTTTGATGGGGACAGTGTAGAGGGAGCTTTACTCTGTATCTAACAACGTGCTGTGTCTGTCCTGGGAGTGTTTAATGGGGACAGTGTAGAGGGAGCTTTTCTCTGTATCAAATCCCCGTGCTGTGCCTGTCCTGGGAGTGTTTGGTGGGGACAGTATAGAGGTAGCTTTACTCTGTATCTAAACCCGTGCTGTACCTGTCCTGGTGATGGGGACAGTGTAGAGGGAGCTTTACTCTGTATCTAACCCCGTGCTGTACCTGTCCTTGGAGTGTTTGATGGGGACAGTGTAGAGGTAGCTTTACTCTGTATCTAAACCCGTGCTGTACCTGTCCTGGTGATGGGGACAGTGTAGAGGGAGCTTTACTTTGTATCTAACCCCGTGCTGTACCTGTCCTGGTAGTGTTTGATGGGGACAGTGTAGAGTGAGCTTTACTCTGTATCTAACCCCGTGCTGTAGCTGTCCTGGGATTGTTTGATGGGGACAGTGTAGAGGGAGCTTTACTCTGCATCTAACCCCGTGCTGTACCTGTCCTGGGAGTGTTTGATGGGGACAGTGTAGAGGGAGCTTTACTCTGTATCTAACCCCGTGCTATAACTGTCCTGTGGGTGTTTGATGGGGACAGTGTCATGGGAGATTTACACTCTATCTAACCCCGTACTGTACCTGTCCTGGGGGTGTTTGATGGGGACAGTGTCAAGGGAGCTTTACTCTGTATCTAACCCCGTACTGTACCTGTCCTGGGGGTGTTTGATGGGGACAGTGTAGATGGGCTTTTCATCTGTATCCAACCCCGTGCTGTACCTGCCTGGGTGGTGTTTGATGGGGACAGTGTAGAAGGAGCTTTACTCTGTATCTTACTCGGTGCTCTACCTGTCCTGGGAGTGTTTGATGGGGACAGTGGAGAGGGAGCTTGACTCTGTATCTAACCCCGTGCTGTACCTGTCCTGGGAGTGTTTGATGCGGAGAGTGTAGAGGGAGCTTTTCTCTGTATCTAAACCCCGTGCTGTGCCTGTCCTGGGAGTGATTGGTGGGGACAGTGTAGAGGGAGCTTTACTCTGTATCTAACCCCGTGCTGTACCTGTACTGGGAGTGTTTGCTGGGGACAGTAGAGAGGGAGCTTTACTCTGTATCTAACCCCGTGCTGTACCAGTCCTGGGGGTGTTTGATGGGGACAGTGTAGAGCGAGCTTTACTCTGTATCTAACCCCGTGCTGTACATGTCCTGGGTGTGTTTGATGGGGACAGTTTAGTGGGAGATTTACTCTGTATCTAACCCCGTGCGGTACCTGTCCTGGGAGTGTTTGATGGGGACAGTGCAGAGGGAGCTTTACTATGTATCTAACTCAGTACTGTACCTGTCCTGCGGGTGTTTGATGGGGACAGTGTAGAGGGTGCTTTACTCTGTATCTAAGCCCGTGCTGTCCTGTCCTGGTGAGAGGGACAGTGTAGAGGGAGCTTTACTCTGTATCTAACCCCGTGCTGTACCTGTCCTGGGAGTGTTTGATGGGGACAGTGTAGAGGGGGCTTTTCTCTGTATCTAAACACCGTGCTGTTCCTTTCCTGGGAGTGTTTGATGGTGACAGTGTAGAGGGAGCTTTACTCTGTATCTAACCCCGTGCTGTATCTCTCCTGGGAGTGTTTGATGGGATCAGTGGAGAGGGAGCTTAACTCTGTATCTAACCCCGTGCTGCACTTGTCCTGGGAGTGTTTGGTGGGGACAGTGTAGAGGGAGCTTTACTCTGTATCTAACCTCGTGCTGTACTTGTCCTGGGAGTGTTTGATGGGGACAGTGGAGAAGGAGCTTTACTCTGTATCTAACCCCGTGCAGTGCCTGTCCTGGGAGTGTTTGATTGGGACAGTGTAGAGGTAGCTTTACTCTGTATCTAACCCCGTGCTGTACCTGTCCTGGGACTGTTTGATGGGGACAGTATAGAGAGATCTTTATTCTGTGTCTAACACCGTGCTGTTCCTCTCCTGGGAGTGTTTGATGGGGACAGTGTAGAGGGAGCTTTACTCTGTATCTTTCTCGGTGCTCTACCAGTCCTGGGATTGTTTGATGGGGACAGTGGAGAGGGAGCGTTACTCTGTATCTAACAACGTTCTGTGTCTGTCCTGGGAGTGTTTAATGGGGACAGTGTAGAGGGAGCTTTTCTCTGTATCTAAACCCCGTGCTGTGCCTGTCCTGGGAGTGTTTGGTGGGGACAGTATAGAGGGAGCTTCACTCTGTATCTAACCCCGTGCTGTACCTGTCCTGGGACTGTTTGATGGGGACAGTATAGAGAGATCTTTATTCTGTGTCTAACACCGTGCTGTTCCTCTCCTGGGAGTGTTTGATGGGGACAGTGTAGAGGGAGCTTTACTCTGTATCTTTCTCGGTGCTCTACCAGTCCTGGGATTGTTTGATGGGGGCAGTGGAGAGGGAGCTTTACTCAGTATCTATCCCCGTGCTGTACCTACCCTGGGAGTGTTTGATGGGGACACTGTAGAGGGAGCTTTTCTCTGTATCTAAACCCCGTGCTGTGCCTGTCCTGGGAGTGTTTGATGGTGACAGTGAAGAGGGAGCATTTCTCTGTATCTAACCGCGTGCTGTACTTGTCCTGGGAGTGTTTGATGGGGACAGTGTAGAGGTTTCTTTACTCTGTATCTAAACCCGTGCTGTCCTGTCCTGGTGATAGGGACAGTGTAGAGGGAGCTTTACTCTGTATCTAACCCCGTGCTGTACCTGTCCTGGGAGTGTTTGATGGGGACAGTGTAGAGGGGGCTTTTCTCTGTATCTAAACACCGTGCTGTGCCTTTCCTGGGAGTGTTTGATGGTGACAGTGTAGAGGGAGCTTTACTCTGTATTTAACCCCGTGCTGTATCTTTCCTGGGAGTGTTTGATGGGATCAGTGGAGAGGGAGCTTAACTCTGTATCTAACCCCGTGCTGCACTTCTCCTGGGAGTGTTTGGTGGGGACAGTGTAGAGGGAGCTTTACTCTGTATCTAACCTCGTGCTGTACTTGTCCTGGGAGTGTTTGATGGGGACAGTGGAGAAGGAGCTTTACTCTGTATCTAACCCCGTGCTGTACCTTTCCTGGGACTGTTTGATGGGGACAGTATAGAGAGATCTATATTCTGTGTCTAACACCGTGCTGTTCCTCTCCTGGGAGTGTTTGATGGGGACAGTGTAGAGGGAGCTTTACTCTGTATCTTTCTCGGTGCTCTACCAGTCCTGGGATTGTTTGATGGGGACAGTGGAGAGGGAGCTTTTCTCTGTATCTAAACCCCGTGCTGTGCCTGTCCTGGGAGTGTTTGGTGGGGACAGTATAGAGGGAGCTTCACTCTGTATCTACCCCCGTGCTGTACCTGTCCTTGGAGTGTTTGATGGGGACAGTGTAGAGGTAGCTTTACTCTGTATCGAACCCCGTGCTGTACCTATCCTGGGAGTGTTTGATGGGGACAGTGTAGAGGCAGCTTTACTCTGCATCCAACCCCGTGCTGTACCTGTCCTGGGAGTGTTTGATGGTGACAGTGTAGAGGGAGCTTTACTCTGTATCTAACCCAGTGCTGCACCTGTCCTGGGGGTGTTTGATGGGGACAGTGTCATGGGAGATTTACACTCTATCTAACCCCGTACTGTACCTGTCCTGGGGGTGTTTGATGGGGACAGTGTCAAGGGAGCTTTACTCTGTATCTAACCCCGTACTTTACCTGTCCTGGGGGTGTTTGATGGGGACAGTGTAGATGGGCTTTTAATCTGTATCCAGCCCCGTGCTGTACCTGTCCTGGGGGTGTTTGATGGGGACAGTGTAGAAGGATCTTTACTCTGTATCTTACTCGGTGCTCTACCTGTCCTGGGAGTGTTTGATGGGGACAGTGTAGAGGAAGATTTTCTCTGTATCTAAACCCCGTGCTATGCCTGTCCTGGGAGTGATTGGTGGGGACAGTGTAGAGGGAGCTTTACTCTGTATCTAACCCCGTGCTGTACCTGTCCTGGGAGTGTTTGATGGGGAGAGTGTAGAGGAAGATTTTCTCTGTATCTAAACCCCGTGCTATGCCTGTCCTGGGAGTGATTGGTGGGGACAGTGTAGAGGGGGCTTTACTCTGTATCTAACACCGTGCTGTACCTGTCCTGGGAGTGTTTGATGGGGACAGTGTAGAGGGAGCTTTACTCTGTATCTTACTCGGTGCTCTACCTGTCCTGGGAGTGTTTGATGGGGACAGTGGACAGGGAGCTTTACTCTGTATCTAACCCCGTGCTGGACCTGTCCTGGGAGTGTTTGATGGGGACAGTGTAGAGGGAGCTTTTCTCTGTATCTAAACCCCGTGCTGTGCCTGTCCTGGGAGTGTTTGGTGGGGACAGTGAAGAGGGGGCTTTACTCTGTATCTAACCCCGTGCTGTACCTGTCCTGGGAGTGTTTGCTGGGGACAGTAGAGAGGGAGCTTTGCTCTGTATCTAACCCCGTGCTGTACCTGTCCTGGGAGTGTTTGATGGGGACAGTGCAGAGGGAGCTTTACTATGTATCTAACCCAGTACTGTACCTGTCCTGGGGGTGTTTGATGGGGACAGTGTAGAGGGTGCTTTACTCTGTATCTTAACCCGTGCTGTACCTGTCCTGGCAGTATTTGATGGGGACAGTGTAGAGGGAGCTTTACTCTGTATCTAACACCGTGCTGTACCTGTCCTGGAAGTATTTGATGGGGACAGTGTAGACGGAGCTTTACTCTGTATCTAACCCCGTGCTGTACCTGTCCTGGTGATAGGGACAGTGTAGAGGGAGCTTTTCTCTGTATCTAACCCCGTGCTGTACCTGTCCTGGGAGTGTTTGATGGGGACAGTGTAGAGGGAGCTTTACCCAGTATCTAACCCCGTGCTGTAACTCTCCTGGGAGTGTTTGATGGGATCAGTGGAGAGGGAACTTTACTCTGTATCTAACCCCGTGCTGCACCTGTCCTGGGAGTGTTTATGGGGACAGTGTAGAGGGAGCTTTACTCTGTATCTAACCTCGTTCTGTACTTTTCCTGGGAGTGTTTGATGGGGACAGTGTCGAGCGAGCTTTACTCTGCATCTAACCCCGTGCTGTACCTGTCCTGGGAGTGTTTGATGGGGACAGTGTCGAGGGAGCTTTACTCTGCATCTAACCCCGTGCTGTACCTGTCCTGGGAGTGTTTGATGGGGACAGTGTCATGGGAGATTTACACTCTATCTAACCCCGTACTGTACCTGTCCTGGGGGTGTTTGATGGGGACAGTGTCAAGGGAGCTTTACTCTGTATCTAACCCCGTACTGTACCTGTCCTGGGGGTGTTTGATGGGGACAGTGTAGATGGGCTTTTAATCTGTATCCATCCCCGTGCTGCACCTGTCCTGGGGGTGTTTGATGGGGAGAGTGTAGAGGGAGCTTATCTCTGTATCGAAACCCCGTGCTTTGCCTGTCCTGGAAGTGATTGTTGGGGACAGTGTAGAGGGGGCTTTACTCTGTATCTAACCCCAAGCTGTACCTGTCCTGGGAGTGTTTGATGGGGACAGCGTAGAGGGAGCTTTACTCTGTATCTAACACCGTGCTGTACCTGTCCTGGGAGTGTTTGATGGGGACAGTGTAGAGGGAGCTTTACTCTGTATCTTACTCGGTGCTCTACCTGTCCTGGGAGTGTTAGATGGGGACAGTGGAGAGGTTGCTTTACTCTGTATCTAACCCCGTGCTGTACCTGTCCTGTGACTGTTTGATGGGGACAGTGTAGAGGGAGCTTTTCTCTGTATCTAAACCCCGTGCTGTGCCTGTCCTGGGAGTGTTTGGTGGGGACAGTGAAGAGGGGGCTTTACTCTGTATCTAACCCCGTGCTGTACCTGTCCTGGGAGTGTTTGCTGGGGACAGTAGAGAGGGAGCTTTACTCTGTATCTAACCCCGTGCTGTACCTGTCCTGGGAGTGTTTGATGGGGACAGTGTAGAGGGAGCTTTACTCTGTATCTAACCCCGTGCTGTACCTGTCCTGGTTGTGTTTGATGGGGACAGTGTAGAGGGAGATTTACTCTGTATCGAACCCGGGCTGTATTTGTCCTGGGAGTGTTTGATGGGGACAGTGCAGAGGGTGCTTTACTCTGCATCTAAACCCGTGCTGTACCTGTCCTGGGAGTATTTGATGGGGACAGTGTAGAGGGAGCTTTACTCTGTATGTAACACCGTGCTGTACCTGTCCTGGAAGTGTTTGATGGGGACAGTGTAGACGGAGCTTTACTCTGTATCTAACCCCGTGCTGTACCTGTCCTGGGAGTGTTTGATGGGGACAGTGTCGAGGGATCTTTACTCTGTATCTAACACCGTGCTGTATTTGTCCTGGGAGTGTTTGATGGGGACAGTGAAGAGGGAGCTTTACTCTGTATCTATCCCCGTGCTGTATCTGTCCTGGGAGTGTTTGATGGGGGCAGTGTAGAGAGAGCTTTACTCTGTATCTAACCCCGTGCTGTAGCTGTCCTGGGAGTGTTTGATGGGGACAGTGTAGAGGGAGCTTTACTCTGCATCTAACCCCGTGCTGTACCTGTCCTGGGAGTGTTTGATGGGGACAGTGTAGAGGGAGCTTTACTCTGCATCTAACCCCGTGCTGTAACTGTCCTGTGGGTGTTTGATGGGGACAGTGTCATGGGAGATTTACACTCTATCTAACACCGTACTGTACCTGTCCTGGGGGTGTTTGATGGGGACAGTGTCAAGGGAGCTTTACTCTGTATCTATCCCCGTACTGTACCTGTCCTGGGGGTGTTTGATGGGGACAGTGTAGATGGGCTTTTCATCTGTATCCAACCCCGTGCTGTACCTGCCTGGGTGGTGTTTGATGGGGACAGTGTAGAAGGAGCTTTACTCTGTATCTTACTCGGTGCTCTACCTGTCCTGGGAGTGTTTGATGGGGACAGTGGAGAGGGAGCTTTACTCTGTATCTAACCCCGTGCTGTACCTGTCCTGGGAGTGTTTGATGGGGAGAGTGTAGAGGGAGCTTTCCTCTGTATCTAAACCCCGTGCTGTGCCTGTCCTGGGAGTGATTGGTGGGGACTGTGTAGAGGGAGCTTTTCTCTGTATCTAAACCCCGTGCTGTGCCTGTCCTGGGAGTGTTTGGTGGGGACAGTGAAGAGGGAGCTTTACTCTGTATCTAACCCCGTGCTGTACCTGTACTGGGAGTGTTTGCCGGGGACAGTAGAGAGCGAGCTTTACTCTGTATCTAACCCTGTGCTGTACCTGTCCTGGGAGTGTTTGATGGGGACAGTGTAGAGGGAGCTTTACTCCGTATCTAACCCCGTGCTGTACCTGTCCTAGGTGTGTTTGATGGGGACAGTTTAGTGGGAGATTTACTCTGTATCTAACCCCGTGCTGTACCTGTCCTGGGAGTGTTTGATGGAGACAGTGCAGTGGGATCTTTACTATGTATCTAACCCAGTACTGTACCTGTCCTGGGGGTGTTTGATGGGGACAGTGTAGAGGGTGCTTTACTCTGTATCTAACACGGTGCTGTACCTGTCCTGGAAGTGTTTGATGGGGACAGTGTAGACGGAGCTTTACTCTGTATCTAACACCGTGCTGTACCTGTCCTGGGAGTGTTTGATGGGGACAGGGTAGAGGGATCTTTACTCGGTATCTAACACCGTGCTGTATTTGTCCTGGGAGTGTTTGATGGGGACAGTGTAGAGGGAGCTTTACTCTGTATCTAACGCCGTGCTGTATCTGTCCTGGGAGTGTTTGAAGGGGGCAGTGGAGAGGGAGCTTTACTCAGTATCTATCCCCGTGCTGTACCTACCCTGGGAGTGTTTGATGGGGACACTGTAGAGCGAGCTTTTCTCTGTATCTAAACCCCGTGCTGTGCCTGTCCTGGGAGTGTTTGATGGTGACAGTGAAGAGGGAGCATTTCTCTGTATCTAACCGCGTGCTGTACTTGTCCTGGGAGTGTTTGATGGGGACAGTGTAGAGGTTTCTTTACTCTGTATCTAAGCCCGTGCTGTCCTGTCCTGGTGATAGGGACAGTGTGGAGGGAGCTTTACTCTGTATCTAACCCCGTGCTGTACCTGTCCTGGGAGTGTTTAATGGGGACAGTGTAGAGGGAGCTTTTCTCTGTATCTAAACACCGTGCTGTGCCTTTCCTGGGAGTGTTTGATGGTGACAGTGTAGAGGGAGCTTTACTCTGTATCTTACCCCGTGCTGTATCTCTCCTGGGAGTGTTTGATGGGATCAGTGGAGAGGGAGCTTAACTCTGTATCTAACCCCGTGCTGCACTTGTCCTGGGAGTGTTTGGTGGGGACAGTGTAGAGGGAGCTTTACTCTGTATCTAACCTCGTGCTGTACTTGTCCTGGGAGTGTTTGATGGGGACAGTGGAGAAGGAGCTTTACTCTGTATCTAACCCCGTGCAGTGCCTGTCCTGGGAGTGTTTGATTGGGACAGTGTAGAGGTAGCTTTACTCTGTATCTAACCCCGTGCTGTACCTGTCCTGGGACTGTTTGATGGGGACAGTATAGAGAGATCTTTATTCTGTGTCTAACACCGTGCTGTTCCTCTCCTGGGAGTGTTTGATGGGGACAGTGTAGAGGGAGCTTTACTCTGTATCTTTCTCGGTGCTCTACCAGTCCTGGGATTGTTTGATGGGGACAGTGGAGAGGGAGCATTACTCTGTATCTAACAACGTGCTGTGTCTGTCCTGGGAGTGTTTAATGGGGACAGTGTAGAGGGAGCTTTTCTCTGTATCTAAACCCCGTGCTGTGCCTGTCCTGGGAGTGTTTGGTGGGGACAGTACAGAGGGAGCTTCACTCTGTATCTAACCCCGTGCTGTACCTGTCCTGGGACTGTTTGATGGGGACAGTATAGAGAGATCTTTATTCTGTGTCTAACACCGTGCTGTTCCTCTCCTGGGAGTGTTTGATGGGGACAGTGTAGAGGGAGCTTTACTCTGTATCTTTCTCGGTGCTCTACCAGTCCTGGGATTGTTTGATGGGGACAGTGGAGAGGGAGCGTTACTCTGTATCTAAACCCCGTGCTGTGCCTGTCCTGGGAGTGTTTGGTGGGGACAGTATAGAGGGAGCTTCACTCTGTATCTAACCCCGTGCTGTACCTGTCCTTGGAGTGTTTGATGGGGACAGTGTAGAGGTAGCTTTACTCTGTATCTAACCCCGTGCTGTACCTGTCCTGGGAGTGTTTGATGGGGACAGTGTAGAGGGAGCTTTACTCTGCATCTAACCCCGTGCTGTACCTGTCCTGGGAGTGTTTGATGGGGACAGTGTAGAGGGAGCTTTACTCTGTATCTAACCCCGTGCTGTACCTGTCCTGGGAGTGTTTGATGGGGACAGTGTAGAGGGAGCTTTACTCTGCATCTAACCCCGTGCTGTACCTGTCCTGGGAGTGTTTGATGGGGACAGTGTAGAGGGAGCTTTACTCTGTATCTAACCCCGTGCTGTACCTGTCCTGGGGGTGTTTGATGGGGACAGTGTCATGGGAGATTTACACTTTATCTAACCCCGTACTGTACCTGTCCTGGGGGTGTTTGATGGTGACAGTGTCAAGGGAGCTTTACTCTGTATCTAACCCCGTGCTGTACCTGTCCTGGGAGTGTTTGATGGGGACAGTGCAGAGGAAGCTTTACTATGTATCTAACCCAGTACTGTACCTGTCCTGGGGGTGTTTGATGTGGACAGTGCAGAGGGAGCTTCACTCTGTATCTAACCCCGTGCTGTACCTGTCCTTGGAGTGTTTGATGGGGACAGTGTAGAGGTAGCTTTACTCTGTATCTAACCCCGTGCTGTACCTGTCCTGGGAGTGTTTGATGGGGACAGTGTAGAGGGAGCTTTACTCTGCATCTAACCCCGTGCTGTACCTGTCCTGGGAGTGTTTGATGGGGACAGTGTAGAGGGAGCTTTACTCTGTATCTAACCCCGTGCTGTACCTGTCCTGGGGGTGTTTGATGGGGACAGTGTCATGGGAGATTTACACTTTATCTAACCCCGTACTGTACCTGTCCTGGGGGTGTTTGATGGTGACAGTGTCAAGGGAGCTTTACTCTGTATCTAACCCCGTGCTGTACCTGTCCTGGGAGTGTTTGATGGGGACAGTGCAGAGGGAGCTTTACTATGTATCTAACCCAGTACTGTACCTGTCCTGGGGGTGTTTGATGGTGACAGTGTCAAGGGAGCTTTACTCTGTATCTAACCCCGTGCTGTACCTGTCCTAGGGGTGTTTGATGGGGACAGTGCAGAGGGTGATTTACTCTGAATCTAAACCCGTGCTGTACCTGTCCTGGGAGTATTTGATGGGGACAGTGTAGAGGGAGCTTTACTCTGTATCTAACACCGTGCTGTACCTGTCCTGGAAGTGTTTGATGGGGACAGTGTAGACGGAGCTTTACTCTGTATCTAACACCGTGCTGTACCTGTCCTGGGAGTGTTTGATGGGGACAGTGTAGAGGGATCTTTACTCTGTATCTAACACCGTGCTGTATTTGTCCTGGGAGTGTTTGATGGGGACAGTGTCAAGGGAGCTTTACTCTGTATCTAACGCCGTGCTGTATCTGTCCTGGGAGTGTTTGATGGGGGCAGTGGAGAGGGAGCTTTACTCAGTATCTATCCCCGTGCTGTACCTACCCTGGGAGTGTTTGATGGGGACACTGTAGAGGGAGCTTTTTTCTGTATCTAAACACCGTGCTGTGCCTGTCCTGGGAGTGTTTGATGGTGACAGTGAAGAGGGAGCATTTCTCTGTATCTAACCGCGTGCTGTACTTGTCCTGGGAGTGTTTGATGGGGACAGTGTAGAGGTTTCTTTACTCTGTATCTAAACCCGTGCTGTCCTGTCCTGGTGATAGGGACAGTGTAGAGGGAGCTTTACTCTGTATCTAACCCCGTGCTTTACCTGTCCTGGGAGTGTTTGATGGGGACAGTGTAGAGGGGGCTTTTCTCTGTATCTAAACACCGTGCTGTGCCTTTCCTGGGAGTGTTTGATGGTGACAGTGTAGAGGGAGCTTTACTCTGTATCTAACCCCGTGCTGTATCTCTCCTGGGAGTGTTTGATGGGATCAGTGGAGAGGGAGCTTAACTCTGTATCTAACCCCGTGCTACACTTCTCCTGGGAGTGTTTGGTGGGGACAGTGTAGAGGGAGCTTTACTCTGTATCTAACCTCGTGCTGTACTTGTCCTGGGAGTGTTTGATGGGGACAGTGGAGAAGGAGCTTTACTCTGTATCTAACCCCGTGCTGTACCTGTCCTGGGACTGTTTGATGGGGACAGTATACAGAGATCTATATTCTGTGTCTAACACCGTGCTGTTCCTCTCCTGGGAGTGTTTGATGGGGACAGTGTAGAGGGTGCTTTACTCTGTATCTTTCTCGGTGCTCTACCAGTCCTGGGATTGTTTGATGGGGACAGTGGAGAGGGAGCGTTACTCTGTATCTAACAATGTGCTGTGTCTGTCCTGGGAGTGTTTAATGGGGACAGTGTAGAGGGAGCTTTTCTCTGTATTTAAACCCCGTGCTGTGCCTGTCCTGGGAGTGTTTGGTGGGGACAGTATAGAGGGAGCTTTACTCTGTATCTTACTCGGTGCTCTACCTGTCCTGGGAGTGTTTGATGGGGACAGTGGACAGGGAGCTTTACTCTGTATCTAACCCCGTGCTGGACCTGTCCTGGGAGTGTTTGATGGGGACAGTGTAGAGGGAGCTTTTCTCTGTATCTAAACCCCGTGCTGTGCCTGTCCTGGGAGTGTTTGGTGGGGACAGTGAAGAGGGGGCTTTACTCTGTATCTAACCCCGTGCTGTACCTGTCCTGGGAGTGTTTGCTGGGGACAGTAGAGAGGGAGCTTTACTCTGTATCTAACCCCGTGCTGTACCTGTCCTGGGAGTGTTTGATGGGGACAGTGCAGAGGGAGCTTTACTATGTATCTAACCCAGTACTGTACCTGTCCTGGGGGTGTTTGATGGGGACAGTGTAGAGGGTGCTTTACTCTGTATCTAAAACCGTGCTGTACCTGTCCTGGGAGTATTTGATGGGGACAGTGTAGAGGGAGCTTTACTCTGTATCTAACACCGTGCTGTACCTGTCCTGGAAGTGTTTGATGGGGACAGTGTAGACGGAGTTTTACTCTGTATCTAACCCCGTGCTGTACCTGTCCTGGTGATAGGGACAGTGTAGAGGGAGCTTTTCTCTGTATCTAACCCCGTGCTGTACCTGTCCTGGGAGTGTTTGATGGGGACAGTGTAGAGGGAGCTTTACCCTGTATCTAACCCCGTGCTGTAACTCTCCTGGGAGTGTTTGATGGGATCAGTGGAGAGGGAACTTTACTCTGTATCTAACCCCGTGCTGCACCTGTCCTGGGAGTGTTTGGTGGGGACAGTGTAGAGGGAGCTTTACTCTGTATCTAACCTCGTTCTGTACTTGTCCTGGGAGTGTTTGATGGGGACAGTGTCGAGGGAGCTTTACTCTGCATCTAACCCCGTGCTGTACCTGTCCTGGGAGTGTTTGATGGGGACAGTGTCGAGGGAGCTTTACTCTCCATCTTACCCCGTGCTGTACCTGTCCCGGGAGTGTT
The DNA here is from genome assembly GCF_047496885.1 of Scyliorhinus torazame. Lineage (NCBI taxonomy): Eukaryota > Metazoa > Chordata > Chondrichthyes > Carcharhiniformes > Scyliorhinidae > Scyliorhinus > Scyliorhinus torazame. Next base: position 32,650,042 of record NC_092733.1, on the reverse strand, counting down.
TGATGGGGACAGTGTCATGGGAGATTTGCACTCTATCTAACCCCGTACTGTACCTGTCCTGGGGGTGTTTGATGGGGACAGTGTCAAGGGAGCTTTACTCTGTATCTAACCCCGTACTGTACCTGTCCTGGGGGTGTTTGATGGGGACAGTGTAGATGGGCTTTTAATCTGTATCCATCCCCGTGCTGCACCTGTCCTGGGGGTGTTTGATGGGGACAGTGTAGAAGGAGCTTTACTCTGTATCTTACTCGGTACTCTACCTGTCCTGGGAGTGTTTGATGGGAACAGTGGAGAGGGAGCTTTAGTCTGTATCTAACCCCGTGCTGTACCTGTCCTGGGAGTGTTTGATGGGGAGAGTGTAGAGGGAGCTTATCTCTGTATCGGAACCCCGTGCTTTGCCTGTCCTGGGAGTGATTGTTGGGGACAGTGTAGAGGGGGCTTTACTCTGTATCTAACCCCAAGCTGTACCTGTCCTGGGAGTGTTTGATGGGGACAGCGTAGAGGGAGCTTTACTCTGTATCTAACCCCGTGCTGTACCTGTCCTGGGAGTGTTTGATGGGGACAGTGTAGAGGGAGCTTTACTCTGTATCTTACTCGGTGCTCTACCTGTCCTGGGAGTGTTTGATGGGGACAGTGGAGAGGTAGCTTTACTCTGTATCTAACCCCGTGCTGTACCTGTCCTGTGAGTGTTTGATGGGGACAGTGTAGAGGGAGCTTTTCTCTGTATCTAAACCCCGTGCTGTGCCTGTCCTGGGAGTGTTTGGTGGGGACAGTGAAGAGGGGGCTTTGCTCTGTATCTAACCCCGTGCTGTACCTGTCCTGGGAGTGTTTGCTGGGGACAGTAGAGAGGGAGCTTTACTCTGTATCTAACCCCGTGCTGTACCTGTCCTGGGAGTGTTTGATGGGGACAGTGTAGAGCGGGCTTTACTCTGTATCTAACCCCGTGCTGTACCTGTCCTGGGTGTGTTTGATGGGGACAGTGTAGAGGGAGATTTAGTCTGTATCGAACCCCGTGCTGTACCTGACCTGGGAGTGTTTGATGGGGACAGTGCAGAGGGTGCTTTACTCTGTATCTAAACCCGTGCTGTACCTGTCCTGGGAGTATTTGATGGGGACAGTGTAGAGGGAGCTTTACTCTGTATCTAACACCGTGCTGTACCTGTCCTGGGAGTGTTTGATGGGGACAGTGAAGAGGGAGCATTTCTCTGTATCTAACCACGTGCTGTACTTGTCCTGGGAGTGTTTGATGGGGACAGTGTAGTGGTTTCTTTACTCTGTATCTAAACCCGTGCTGTACCTGTCCTGGTGAAAGGGACAGTGTAGAGGGAGCTTTACTATGTATCTAACCCAGTACTGTACCTGTCCTGGGGGTGTTTGATGGGGACAGTGTAGAGGGTGCTTTAATCTGTATCTAAACCCGTGCTGTACCTGTCCTGGGAGTATTTGATGGGGACAGTGTAGAGGGAGCTTTACTCTGTATCTAACACCGTGCTGTACCTGTCCTGGAAGTGTTTGATGGGGACAGTGTAGACGGAGGTTTACTCTGTATCTAACCCCGTGCTTTACCTGTCCTGGGAGTGTTTGATGGGGACATTGTAGAGGGAGCTTTTCTCTGTATCTAACCCCGTGCTGTACCTGTCCTGGGAGTGTTTGATGGGGACAGTGTAGAGGGAGCTTTACCCTGTATCTAACCCCGTGCTGTAACTCTCCTGGGAGTGTTTGATGGGATCAGTGGAGAGGGAACTTTACTCTGTATCTAACCCCGTGCTGCACCTGTCCTGGGAGTGTTTGGTGGGCACAGTGTAGAGGGAGCTTTACTCTGCATCTAACCTCGTTCTGTACTTGTCCTGGGAGTGTTTGATGGGGACAGTGTCGAGGGAGCTTTACTCTGCATCTAACCCCGTGCTGTACCTGTCCTGGGAGTGTTTGATGGGGACAGTGTCGAGGGAGCTTTACTCTGCATCTAACCCCGTGCTGTACCTGTCCTGGGAGTGTTTGATGGGGACAGTGTCATGGGAGATTTACACTCTATCTAACCCCGTACTGTACCTGTCCTGGGGGTGTTTGATGGGGACAGTGTAGATGGGCTTTTTATCTGTATCCATCCCCGTGCTGCACCTGTCCTGGGGGTGTTTGATGGGGACAGTGTAGAAGGAGCTTTACTCTGTATCTTACTCGGTACTCTACCTGTCCTGGGAGTGTTTGATGTGGACAGTGGAGAGGGAGCTTTACTCTGTATCTAACCCGGTGCTGTACCTGTCCTGGGAGTGTTTGATGGGGAGAGTGTAGAGGGAGCTTATCTCTGTATCGAAACCCCGTGCTTTGCCTGTCCTGGGAGTGATTGTTGGGGACAGTGTAGAGGGGGCTTTACTCTGTATCTAACCCCAAGCTGTACCTGTCCTGGGAGTGTTTGATGGGGACAGCGTAGAGGGAGCTTTACTCTGTATCTAACCCCGTGCTGTACCTGTCCTGGGAGTGTTTGATGGGGACAGTGAAGAGGGAGCATTTCTCTGTATCTAACCGCGTGCTGTACTTGTCCTGGGAGTGTTTGATGGGGACAGTGTAGAGGTTTCTTTACTCTGTATCTAAGCCCGTGCTGTCCTGTCCTGGTGATAGGGACAGTGTGGAGGGAGCTTTACTCTGTATCTAACCCCGTGCTGTACCTGTCCTGGGAGTGTTTAATGGGGACAGTGTAGAGGGAGCTTTTCTCTGTATCTAAACACCGTGCTGTGCCTTTCCTGGGAGTGTTTGATGGTGACAGTGTAGAGGGAGCTTTACTCTGTATCTTACCCCGTGCTGTATCTCTCCTGGGAGTGTTTGATGGGATCAGTGGAGAGGGAGCTTAACTCTGTATCTAACCCCGTGCTGCACTTGTCCTGGGAGTGTTTGGTGGGGACAGTGTAGAGGGAGCTTTACTCTGTATCTAACCTCGTGCTGTACTTGTCCTGGGAGTGTTTGATGGGGACAGTGGAGAAGGAGCTTTACTCTGTATCTAACCCCGTGCAGTGCCTGTCCTGGGAGTGTTTGATTGGGACAGTGTAGAGGTAGCTTTACTCTGTATCTAACCCCGTGCTGTACCTGTCCTGGGACTGTTTGATGGGGACAGTATAGAGAGATCTTTATTCTGTGTCTAACACCGTGCTGTTCCTCTCCTGGGAGTGTTTGATGGGGACAGTGTAGAGGGAGCTTTACTCTGTATCTTTCTCGGTGCTCTACCAGTCCTGGGATTGTTTGATGGGGACAGTGGAGAGGGAGCATTACTCTGTATCTAACAACGTGCTGTGTCTGTCCTGGGAGTGTTTAATGGGGACAGTGTAGAGGGAGCTTTTCTCTGTATCTAAACCCCGTGCTGTGCCTGTCCTGGGAGTGTTTGGTGGGGACAGTACAGAGGGAGCTTCACTCTGTATCTAACCCCGTGCTGTACCTGTCCTGGGACTGTTTGATGGGGACAGTATAGAGAGATCTTTATTCTGTGTCTAACACCGTGCTGTTCCTCTCCTGGGAGTGTTTGATGGGGACAGTGTAGAGGGAGCTTTACTCTGTATCTTTCTCGGTGCTCTACCAGTCCTGGGATTGTTTGATGGGGACAGTGGAGAGGGAGCGTTACTCTGTATCTAAACCCCGTGCTGTGCCTGTCCTGGGAGTGTTTGGTGGGGACAGTATAGAGGGAGCTTCACTCTGTATCTAACCCCGTGCTGTACCTGTCCTTGGAGTGTTTGATGGGGACAGTGTAGAGGTAGCTTTACTCTGTATCTAACCCCGTGCTGTACCTGTCCTGGGAGTGTTTGATGGGGACAGTGTAGAGGGAGCTTTACTCTGCATCTAACCCCGTGCTGTACCTGTCCTGGGAGTGTTTGATGGGGACAGTGTAGAGGGAGCTTTACTCTGTATCTAACCCCGTGCTGTACCTGTCCTGGGAGTGTTTGATGGGGACAGTGTAGAGGGAGCTTTACTCTGCATCTAACCCCGTGCTGTACCTGTCCTGGGAGTGTTTGATGGGGACAGTGTAGAGGGAGCTTTACTCTGTATCTAACCCCGTGCTGTACCTGTCCTGGGGGTGTTTGATGGGGACAGTGTCATGGGAGATTTACACTTTATCTAACCCCGTACTGTACCTGTCCTGGGGGTGTTTGATGGTGACAGTGTCAAGGGAGCTTTACTCTGTATCTAACCCCGTGCTGTACCTGTCCTGGGAGTGTTTGATGGGGACAGTGCAGAGGAAGCTTTACTATGTATCTAACCCAGTACTGTACCTGTCCTGGGGGTGTTTGATGTGGACAGTGCAGAGGGAGCTTCACTCTGTATCTAACCCCGTGCTGTACCTGTCCTTGGAGTGTTTGATGGGGACAGTGTAGAGGTAGCTTTACTCTGTATCTAACCCCGTGCTGTACCTGTCCTGGGAGTGTTTGATGGGGACAGTGTAGAGGGAGATTTACTCTGCATCTAACCCCGTGCTGTACCTGTCCTGGGAGTGTTTGATGGGGACAGTGTAGAGGGAGCTTTACTCTGTATCTAACCCCGTGCTGTACCTGTCCTGGGGGTGTTTGATGGGGACAGTGTCATGGGAGATTTACACTTTATCTAACCCCGTACTGTACCTGTCCTGGGGGTGTTTGATGGTGACAGTGTCAAGGGAGCTTTACTCTGTATCTAACCCCGTGCTGTACCTGTCCTGGGAGTGTTTGATGGGGACAGTGCAGAGGGAGCTTTACTATGTATCTAACCCAGTACTGTACCTGTCCTGGGGGTGTTTGATGGTGACAGTGTCAAGGGAGCTTTACTCTGTATCTAACCCCGTGCTGTACCTGTCCTAGGGGTGTTTGATGGGGACAGTGCAGAGGGTGATTTACTCTGAATCTAAACCCGTGCTGTACCTGTCCTGGGAGTATTTGATGGGGACAGTGTAGAGGGAGCTTTACTCTGTATCTAACACCGTGCTGTACCTGTCCTGGAAGTGTTTGATGGGGACAGTGTAGACGGAGCTTTACTCTGTATCTAACACCGTGCTGTACCTGTCCTGGGAGTGTTTGATGGGGACAGTGTAGAGGGATCTTTACTCTGTATCTAACACCGTGCTGTATTTGTCCTGGGAGTGTTTGATGGGGACAGTGTCAAGGGAGCTTTACTCTGTATCTAACGCCGTGCTGTATCTGTCCTGGGAGTGTTTGATGGGGGCAGTGGAGAGGGAGCTTTACTCAGTATCTATCCCCGTGCTGTACCTACCCTGGGAGTGTTTGATGGGGACACTGTAGAGGGAGCTTTTTTCTGTATCTAAACACCGTGCTGTGCCTGTCCTGGGAGTGTTTGATGGTGACAGTGAAGAGGGAGCATTTCTCTGTATCTAACCGCGTGCTGTACTTGTCCTGGGAGTGTTTGATGGGGACAGTGTAGAGGTTTCTTTACTCTGTATCTAAACCCGTGCTGTCCTGTCCTGGTGATAGGGACAGTGTAGAGGGAGCTTTACTCTGTATCTAACCCCGTGCTTTACCTGTCCTGGGAGTGTTTGATGGGGACAGTGTAGAGGGGGCTTTTCTCTGTATCTAAACACCGTGCTGTGCCTTTCCTGGGAGTGTTTGATGGTGACAGTGTAGAGGGAGCTTTACTCTGTATCTAACCCCGTGCTGTATCTCTCCTGGGAGTGTTTGATGGGATCAGTGGAGAGGGAGCTTAACTCTGTATCTAACCCCGTGCTACACTTCTCCTGGGAGTGTTTGGTGGGGACAGTGTAGAGGGAGCTTTACTCTGTATCTAACCTCGTGCTGTACTTGTCCTGGGAGTGTTTGATGGGGACAGTGGAGAAGGAGCTTTACTCTGTATCTAACCCCGTGCTGTACCTGTCCTGGGACTGTTTGATGGGGACAGTATACAGAGATCTATATTCTGTGTCTAACACCGTGCTGTTCCTCTCCTGGGAGTGTTTGATGGGGACAGTGTAGAGGGTGCTTTACTCTGTATCTTTCTCGGTGCTCTACCAGTCCTGGGATTGTTTGATGGGGACAGTGGAGAGGGAGCGTTACTCTGTATCTAACAATGTGCTGTGTCTGTCCTGGGAGTGTTTAATGGGGACAGTGTAGAGGGAGCTTTTCTCTGTATTTAAACCCCGTGCTGTGCCTGTCCTGGGAGTGTTTGGTGGGGACAGTATAGAGGGAGCTTTACTCTGTATCTTACTCGGTGCTCTACCTGTCCTGGGAGTGTTTGATGGGGACAGTGGACAGGGAGCTTTACTCTGTATCTAACCCCGTGCTGGACCTGTCCTGGGAGTGTTTGATGGGGACAGTGTAGAGGGAGCTTTTCTCTGTATCTAAACCCCGTGCTGTGCCTGTCCTGGGAGTGTTTGGTGGGGACAGTGAAGAGGGGGCTTTACTCTGTATCTAACCCCGTGCTGTACCTGTCCTGGGAGTGTTTGCTGGGGACAGTAGAGAGGGAGCTTTACTCTGTATCTAACCCCGTGCTGTACCTGTCCTGGGAGTGTTTGATGGGGACAGTGCAGAGGGAGCTTTACTATGTATCTAACCCAGTACTGTACCTGTCCTGGGGGTGTTTGATGGGGACAGTGTAGAGGGTGCTTTACTCTGTATCTAAAACCGTGCTGTACCTGTCCTGGGAGTATTTGATGGGGACAGTGTAGAGGGAGCTTTACTCTGTATCTAACACCGTGCTGTACCTGTCCTGGAAGTGTTTGATGGGGACAGTGTAGACGGAGTTTTACTCTGTATCTAACCCCGTGCTGTACCTGTCCTGGTGATAGGGACAGTGTAGAGGGAGCTTTTCTCTGTATCTAACCCCGTGCTGTACCTGTCCTGGGAGTGTTTGATGGGGACAGTGTAGAGGGAGCTTTACCCTGTATCTAACCCCGTGCTGTAACTCTCCTGGGAGTGTTTGATGGGATCAGTGGAGAGGGAACTTTACTCTGTATCTAACCCCGTGCTGCACCTGTCCTGGGAGTGTTTGGTGGGGACAGTGTAGAGGGAGCTTTACTCTGTATCTAACCTCGTTCTGTACTTGTCCTGGGAGTGTTTGATGGGGACAGTGTCGAGGGAGCTTTACTCTGCATCTAACCCCGTGCTGTACCTGTCCTGGGAGTGTTTGATGGGGACAGTGTCGAGGGAGCTTTACTCTGCATCTTACCCCGTGCTGTACCTGTCCCGGGAGTGTTTGATGGGGACAGTGTCATGGGAGATTTGCACTCTATCTAACCCCGTACTGTACCTGTCCTGGGGGTGTTTGATGGGGACAGTGTCAAGGGAGCTTTACTCTGTATCTAACCCCGTACTGTACCTGTCCTGGGGGTGTTTGATGGGGACAGTGTAGATGGGCTTTTAATCTGTATCCATCCCCGTGCTGCACCTGTCCTGGGGGTGTTTGATGGGGACAGTGTAGAAGGAGCTTTACTCTGTATCTTACTCGGTACTCTACCTGTCCTGGGAGTGTTTGATGGGAACAGTGGAGAGGGAGCTTTAGTCTGTATCTAACCCCGTGCTGTACCTGTCCTGGGAGTGTTTGATGGGGAGAGTGTAGAGGGAGCTATTCTCTGTATCGGAACCCCGTGCTTTGCCTGTCCTGGGAGTGATTGTTGGGGACAGTGTAGAGGGGGCTTTACTCTGTATCTAACCCCAAGCTGTACCTGTCCTGGGAGTGTTTGATGGGGACAGCGTAGAGGGAGCTTTACTCTGTATCTAACCCCGTGCTGTACCTGTCCTGGGAGTGTTTGATGGGGACAGTGTAGAGGGAGCTTTACTCTGTATCTTACTCGGTGCTCTACCTGTCCTGGGAGTGTTTGATGGGGACAGTGGAGAGGTAGCTTTACTCTGTATCTAACCCCGTGCTGTACCTGTCCTGTGAGTGTTTGATGGGGACAGTGTAGAGGGAGCTTTTCTCTGTATCTAAACCCCGTGCTGTGCCTGTCCTGGGAGTGTTTGGTGGGGACAGTGAAGAGGGGGCTTTGCTCTGTATCTAACCCCGTGCTGTACCTGTCCTGGGAGTGTTTGCTGGGGACAGTAGAGAGGGAGCTTTACTCTGTATCTAACCACGTGCTGTACCTGTCCTGGGAGTGTTTGATGGGGACAGTGTAGAGCGGGCTTTACTCTGTATCTAACCCCGTGCTGTACCTGTCCTGGGTGTGTTTGATGGGGACAGTGTAGAGGGAGATTTAGTCTGTATCGAACCCCGTGCTGTACCTGACCTGGGAGTGTTTGATGGGGACAGTGCAGAGGGTGCTTTACTCTGTATCTAAACCCGTGCTGTACCTGTCCTGGGAGTATTTGATGGGGACAGTGTAGAGGGAGCTTTACTCTGTATCTAACACCGTGCTGTACCTGTCCTGGGAGTGTTTGATGGGGACAGTGAAGAGGGAGCATTTCTCTGTATCTAACCACGTGCTGTACTTGTCCTGGGAGTGTTTGATGGGGACAGTGTAGTGGTTTCTTTACTCTGTATCTAAACCCGTGCTGTACCTGTCCTGGTGAAAGGGACAGTGTAGAGGGAGCTTTACTATGTATCTAACCCAGTACTGTACCTGTCCTGGGGGTGTTTGATGGGGACAGTGTAGAGGGTGCTTTAATCTGTATCTAAACCCGTGCTGTACCTGTCCTGGGAGTATTTGATGGGGACAGTGTAGAGGGAGCTTTACTCTGTATCTAACACCGTGCTGTACCTGTCCTGGAAGTGTTTGATGGGGACAGTGTAGACGGAGGTTTACTCTGTATCTAACCCCGTGCTTTACCTGTCCTGGGAGTGTTTGATGGGGACATTGTAGAGGGAGCTTTTCTCTGTATCTAACCCCGTGCTGTACCTGTCCTGGGAGTGTTTGATGGGGACAGTGTAGAGGGAGCTTTACCCTGTATCTAACCCCGTGCTGTAACTCTCCTGGGAGTGTTTGATGGGATCAGTGGAGAGGGAACTTTACTCTGTATCTAACCCCGTGCTGCACCTGTCCTGGGAGTGTTTGGTGGGCACAGTGTAGAGGGAGCTTTACTCTGCATCTAACCTCGTTCTGTACTTGTCCTGGGAGTGTTTGATGGGGACAGTGTCGAGGGAGCTTTACTCTGCATCTAACCCCGTGCTGTACCTGTCCTGGGAGTGTTTGATGGGGACAGTGTCGAGGGAGCTTTACTCTGCATCTAACCCCGTGCTGTACCTGTCCTGGGAGTGTTTGATGGGGACAGTGTCATGGGAGATTTACACTCTATCTAACCCCGTACTGTACCTGTCCTGGGGGTGTTTGATGGGGACAGTGTAGATGGGCTTTTTATCTGTATCCATCCCCGTGCTGCACCTGTCCTGGGGGTGTTTGATGGGGACAGTGTAGAAGGAGCTTTACTCTGTATCTTACTCGGTACTCTACCTGTCCTGGGAGTGTTTGATGTGGACAGTGGAGAGGGAGCTTTACTCTGTATCTAACCCGGTGCTGTACCTGTCCTGGGAGTGTTTGATGGGGAGAGTGTAGAGGGAGCTTATCTCTGTATCGAAACCCCGTGCTTTGCCTGTCCTGGGAGTGATTGTTGGGGACAGTGTAGAGGGGGCTTTACTCTGTATCTAACCCCAAGCTGTACCTGTCCTGGGAGTGTTTGATGGGGACAGCGTAGAGGGAGCTTTACTCTGTATCTAACCCCGTGCTGTACCTGTCCTGGGAGTGTTTGATGGGGACAGTGTAGAGGGAGCTTTACTCTGTATCTTACTCGGTGCTCTACCTGTCCTGGGAGTGTTTGATGGGGACAGTGGAGAGGTAGCTTTACTCTGTATCTAACCCCGTGCTGTACCTGTCCTGTGAGTGTTTGATGGGGACAGTGTAGAGGGAGCTTTTCTCTGTATCTAAACCCCGTGCTGTGCCTGTCCTGGGAGTGTTTGGTGGGGACAGTGAAGAGGGGGCTTTACTCTGTATCTAACCCCGTGCTGTACCTGTCCTGGGAGTGTTTGCTGGGGACAGTGGAGAGGGAGCTTTACTCTGTATCTAACCCCGTGCTGTACCTGTCCTGGGAGTGTTTGATGGGGACAGTGTAGAGGGAGCTTTACTCTGTATCTAACCCCGTGCTGTACCTGTCCTGGGTGTGTTTGAAGGGGACAGTGTAGAGGGAGATTTACTCTGTATCGAACCCCGTGCTGTACCTGTCCTGGGAGTGTTTGATGGGGACAGTGCAGAGGGTGCTTTACTCTGTATCTAAACCCGTGCTGTACCTGTCCTGGGAGTATTTGATGGGGAAAGTGTAGAGGGAGCTTTACTCTGTATCTAACACCGTGCTGTACCTGTCCTGGAAGTGTTTGATGGGGACAGTGTAGACGGAGCTTTACTCTGTATCTAACCCCGTGCTGTACCTGTCCTGGGAGTGTTTGATGGGGACAGTGTAGAGGGATCTTTACTCTGTATCTAACACCGTGCTGTATTTGTCCTGGGAGTGTTTGATGGGGACAGTGTAGAGGGAGCTTTACTCTGTATCTAACCCCGTGCTGTATCTGTCCTGGGAGTGTTTGATGGGGGCAGTGGAGAGGGAGCTTTACTCAGTATCTAACCCCGTGCTGTACCTACCCTGGGAGTGTTTCATGGGGACACTGTAGAGGGAGCTTTACTCTGTATCTAAACCCCGTGCTGTGCCTGTCCTGGGAGTGTTTGATGGCGACAGTGAAGAGGGAGCATTTCTCTGTATCTAACCGCGTGCTGTACTTGTCCTGGGAGTGTTTGATGGGGACAGTGTAGAGGATTCTTTACTCTGTATCTAAACCCTTGCTGTACTGTCCTGGTGATAGGGACAGTGTAGAGGGAGCTTTACTCTGTATCTAACCTCGTGCTGTACTTGTCCTGGGAGTGTTTGATGGGGACAGTGGAGAGGGAGCTTTACTCTGTATCTAACCCCGTGCAGTTCCTGTCCTGGGAGTGTTTGATTGGGACAGTGTAGAGCTATCTTTACTCTGTATCTAACCCCGTGCTGTACCTGTCCTGGGACTGTTTGATGGGGACAGTGTAGAGAGATCTTTATTCTGTGTCTAACACCGTGCTGTTCCTCTCCTGGGAGTGTTTGATGGGGACAGTGTAGAGGGAGCTTTACTCTGTATCTAACCCCGTGCTGTACCTGTCCTTGGGGTGTTTGATGGAGACAGTGTAGATGGAGCTTTAATCTGTGTCTAACCCCGTGCTGTACCTGTCCTGGGAGTGTTTGATGGGGACAGTGTAAAGGGAGCTTTACTCTGTATCTAACCCCGTGCTGTACCTCTCCTGGGAGTGTTTGATGGGGACAGTGTAGAGGGAGCTTTACTCTGTATCTAACCCCGTGCTGTACCTGTCCTGGTGGTGTTTGATGGGGACAGTGTCAAGGGAGATTTACTCTGTATCTAAACCCGTGCTGTACCTGTCCTGGGAGTGTTTGATGGGGACAGTGTAGAGGGTGCTTTACTCTGTATCGAAACCCGTGCTGTACCTGTCCTGGGAGTATTTGATGGGGACAGTGTAGAGGGAGCTTTACTCTGTATCTAACACCGTGCTGTACCTGTCCTGGAAGTGTTTGATGGGGACATTGTAGACGGAGCTTTACTCTGTATCTAACCCCGTGCTGTACCTGTCCTGGGAGTGTTTGATGGGGACAGTGTAGAGGGATCTTTACTCTGTATCTAACACCGTGCTGTATTTGTCCTGGGAGTGTTTGATGGGGACAGTGTAGAGGGAGCTTTACTCTGTATCTAACCCCGTGCTGTATCTGTCCAGGGAGTGTTTGATGGGGGCAGTGGAGAGGGAGCTTTACTCAGTATCTAACCCCGTGCTGTACCTGTCCTGGGAGTGTTTGATGGGGACACTGTAGAGGGAGCTTTTCTGTGTATCTAAACCCCGTGCTGTGCCTGTCCTGGGAGTGTTTGATGGGGACAGTGAAGAGGGAGCATTTCTCTGTATCTAAACCCGTGCTGTACCTGTCCTGGGAGTATTTGATGGGGACAGTGTTGAGGGAGCTTTACTCTGTATCTAACACCGTGCTGTACCTGTCCTGGAAGTGTTTGATGGGGACAGTGGAGACGGAGCTTTACTCTGTATTTAACCCCGTGCTGTACTTGTCCTGGGAGTGTTTGATGGGGACAGTGTAGAGGTTTCTTTACTCTGTACCTAAACCCGTGCTGTACCTGTCCTGGTGATAGGGACAGTGTAGAGGGAGCTTTTCTCTGTATCTAACCCCGTGCTGTACCTGTCCTGGGAGTGTTTGATGGGGACAGTGTAGAGGGAGCTTTACCCTGTATCTAACCCCGTGCTGTAACTCTCCTGGGAGTGTTTGATGGGATCAGTGGAGAGGGAACTTTACTCTGTATCTAACCCCGTGCTACACCTGTCCTGGGAGTGTTTGGTGGGGACAGTGTAGAGGGAGCTTTACTCTGTATCTAACCCCGTGCAGTGCATGTCCTGGGAGTGTTTGATTGGGACAGTGTAGAGGTAGCTTTACTCTGTATCTAACCCCGTGCTGTACCTGTCCTGGGACTGTTTGATGGGGACAGTGTAGACGGAGGTTTACTCTGTATCTAACCCCGTGCTTTACCTGTCCTGGGAGTGTTTGATGGGGACATTGTAGAGGGAGCTTTTCTCTGTATCTAACCCCGTGCTGTACCTGTCCTGGGAGTGTTTGATGGGGACAGTGTAGAGGGAGCTTTACCCTGTATCTAACCCCGTGCTGTAACTCTCCTGGGAGTGTTTGATGGGATCAGTGGAGAGGGAACTTTACTCTGTATCTAACCCCGTGCTGCACCTGTCCTGGGAGTGTTTGGTGGGCACAGTGTAGAGGGAGCTTTACTCTGCATCTAACCTCGTTCTGTACTTGTCCTGGGAGTGTTTGATGGGGACAGTGTCGAGGGAGCTTTACTCTGCATCTAACCCCGTGCTGTACCTGTCCTGGGAGTGTTTGATGGGGACAGTGTCGAGGGAGCTTTACTCTGCATCTAACCCCGTGCTGTACCTGTCCTGGGAGTGTTTGATGGGGACAGTGTCATGGGAGATTTACACTCTATCTAACCCCGTACTGTACCTGTCCTGGGGGTGTTTGATGGGGACAGTGTAGATGGGCTTTTTATCTGTATCCATCCCCGTGCTGCACCTGTCCTGGGGGTGTTTGATGGGGACAGTGTAGAAGGAGCTTTACTCTGTATCTTACTCGGTACTCTACCTGTCCTGGGAGTGTTTGATGTGGACAGTGGAGAGGGAGCTTTACTCTGTATCTAACCCGGTGCTGTACCTGTCCTGGGAGTGTTTGATGGGGAGAGTGTAGAGGGAGCTTATCTTTGTATCGAAACCCCGTGCTTTGCCTGTCCTGGGAGTGATTGTTGGGGACAGTGTAGAGGGGGCTTTACTCTGTATCTAACCCCAAGCTGTACCTGTCCTGGGAGTGTTTGATGGGGACAGCGTAGAGGGAGCTTTACTCTGTATCTAACCCCGTGCTGTACCTGTCCTGGGAGTGTTTGATGGGGACAGTGTAGAGGGAGCTTTACTCTGTATCTTACTCGGTGCTCTACCTGTCCTGGGAGTGTTTGATGGGGACAGTGGAGAGGTAGCTTTACTCTGTATCTAACCCCGTGCTGTACCTGTCCTGTGAGTGTTTGATGGGGACAGTGTAGAGGGAGCTTTTCTCTGTATCTAAACCCCGTGCTGTGCCTGTCCTGGGAGTGTTTGGTGGGGACAGTGAAGAGGGGGCTTTACTCTGTATCTAACCCCGTGCTGTACCTGTCCTGGGAGTGTTTGCTGGGGACAGTGGAGAGGGAGCTTTACTCTGTATCTAACCCCGTGCTGTACCTGTCCTGGGAGTGTTTGATGGGGACAGTGTAGAGGGAGCTTTACTCTGTATCTAACCCCGTGCTGTACCTGTCCTGGGTGTGTTTGAAGGGGACAGTGTAGAGGGAGATTTACTCTGTATCGAACCCCGTGCTGTACCTGTCCTGGGAGTGTTTGATGGGGACAGTGCAGAGGGTGCTTTACTCTGTATCTAAACCCGTGCTGTACCTGTCCTGGGAGTATTTGATGGGGAAAGTGTAGAGGGAGCTTTACTCTGTATCTAACACCGTGCTGTACCTGTCCTGGAAGTGTTTGATGGGGACAGTGTAGACGGAGCTTTACTCTGTATCTAACCCCGTGCTGTACCTGTCCTGGGAGTGTTTGATGGGGACAGTGTAGAGGGATCTTTACTCTGTATCTAACACCGTGCTGTATTTGTCCTGGGAGTGTTTGATGGGGACAGTGTAGAGGGAGCTTTACTCTGTATCTAACCCCGTGCTGTATCTGTCCTGGGAGTGTTTGATGGGGGCAGTGGAGAGGGAGCTTTACTCAGTATCTAACCCCGTGCTGTACCTACCCTGGGAGTGTTTCATGGGGACACTGTAGAGGGAGCTTAACTCTGTATCTAAACCCCGTGCTGTGCCTGTCCTGGGAGTGTTTGATGGCGACAGTGAAGAGGGAGCATTTCTCTGTATCTAACCGCGTGCTGTACTTGTCCTGGGAGTGTTTGATGGGGACAGTGTAGAGGATTCTTTACTCTGTATCTAAACCCTTGCTGTACTGTCCTGGTGATAGGGACAGTGTAGAGGGAGCTTTACTCTGTATCTAACCTCGTGCTGTACTTGTCCTGGGAGTGTTTGATGGGGACAGTGGAGAGGGAGCTTTACTCTGTATCTAACCCCGTGCAGTTCCTGTCCTGGGAGTGTTTGATTGGGACAGTGTAGAGCTATCTTTACTCTGTATCTAACCCCGTGCTGTACCTGTTCTGGGACTGTTTGATGGGGACAGTGTAGAGATATCTTTATTCTGTGTCTAACACCGTGCTGTTCCTCTCCTGGGAGTGTTTGATGGGGACAGTGTAGAGGGAGCTTTACTCTGTATCTAACCCCGTGCTGTACCTGTCCTTGGGGTGTTTGATGGAGACAGTGTAGATGGAGCTTTAATCTGTGTCTAACCCCGTGCTGTACCTGTCCTGGGAGTGTTTGATGGGGACAGTGTAAAGGGAGCTTTACTCTGTATCTAACCCCGTGCTGTACCTCTCCTGGGAGTGTTTGATGGGGACAGTGTAGAGGGAGCTTTACTCTGTATCTAACCCCGTGCTGTACCTGTCCTGGTGGTGTTTGATGGGGACAGTGTCAAGGGAGATTTACTCTGTATCTAAACCCGTGCTGTACCTGTCCTGGGAGTGTTTGATGGGGACAGTGTAGAGGGTGCTTTACTCTGTATCGAAACCCGTGCTGTACCTGTCCTGGGAGTATTTGATGGGGACAGTGTAGAGGGAGCTTTACTCTGTATCTAACACCGTGCTGTACCTGTCCTGGAAGTGTTTGATGGGGACATTGTAGACGGAGCTTTACTCTGTATCTAACCCCGTGCTGTACCTGTCCTGGGAGTGTTTGATGGGGACAGTGTCGAGGGATCTTTACTCTGTATCTAACACCGTGCTGTATTTGTCCTGGGAGTGTTTGATGGGGACAGTGTAGAGGGAGCTTTACTCTGTATCTAACCCCGTGCTGTATCTGTCCAGGGAGTGTTTGATGGGGGCAGTGGAGAGGGAGCTTTACTCAGTATCTAACCCCGTGCTGTACCTGTCCTGGGAGTGTTTGATGGGGACACTGTAGAGGGAGCTTTTCTGTGTATCTAAACCCCGTGCTGTGCCTGTCCTGGGAGTGTTTGATGGGGACAGTGAAGAGGGAGCATTTCTCTGTATCTAAACCCGTGCTGTACCTGTCCTGGGAGTATTTGATGGGGACAGTGTTGAGGGAGCTTTACTCTGTATCTAACACCGTGCTGTACCTGTCCTGGAAGTGTTTGATGGGGACAGTGGAGACGGAGCTTTACTCTGTATTTAACCCCGTGCTGTACTTGTCCTGGGAGTGTTTGATGGGGACAGTGTAGAGGTTTCTTTACTCTGTACCTAAACCCGTGCTGTACCTGTCCTGGTGATAGGGACAGTGTAGAGGGAGCTTTTCTCTGTATCTAACCCCGTGCTGTACCTGTCCTGGGAGTGTTTGATGGGGACAGTGTAGAGGGAGCTTTACCCTGTATCTAACCCCGTGCTGTAACTCTCCTGGGAGTGTTTGATGGGATCAGTGGAGAGGGAACTTTACTCTGTATCTAACCCCGTGCTACACCTGTCCTGGGAGTGTTTGGTGGGGACAGTGTAGAGGGAGCTTTACTCTGTATCTAACCCCGTGCAGTGCATGTCCTGGGAGTGTTTGATTGGGACAGTGTAGAGGTAGCTTTACTCTGTATCTAACCCCGTGCTGTACCTGTCCTGGGACTGTTTGATGGGGACAGTATAGAGAGATCTTTATTCTGTGTCTAACACCGTGCTGTTCCTCTCCTGGGAATGTTTGATGGGGACAGTGTAGAGGGAGCTTTACTCTGTATCTTTCTCGGTGCTCTACCAGTCCTGGGAGTGTTTGATGGGGACAGTGGAGAGGGAGCGTTACTCTGTATCTAACAACGTGCTGTGTCTGTCCTGGGAGTGTTTAATGGGGTCAGTGTAGAGGGAGCTTTTCTCTGTATCTAAACACCGTGCTGTGCCTGGCCTAGGAGTGTTTGGTGGGGACAGTATAGAGGGAGTTTTACTCTGTATCTAACCCCGTGCTGTACCTGTCCTTGGAGTGTTTGATGGGGACAGTGTAGAGGTAGCTTTACTCTGTATCTAAACCCATGCTGTACCTGTCCTGGGAGTGTTTGATGGGGACAGTGTCGAGGGAGCTTTACTCTGCATCTAACCCCGTGCTGTACCTGTCCTGGGAGTGTTTGATGGGGACAGTGTAGAGGGAGCTTTACTCTGTATCTAACCCCGTGCTGTACCTGTCCTGGGGGTGTTTGATGGGGACAGTGTCATGGGAGATTTACACTCTATCTAACCCCGTACTGTACCTGTCCTGGGGGTGTTTGATGGGGACAGTGTCAAGGGAGCTTTACTCTGTATCTAACCCCGTACTGTACCTGTCCTGGGGGTGTTTGTTGGGGACAGTGTAGATGGGCTTTTAATCTGTATCCAACCCCGTGCTGCACCTGTCCTGGGGGTGTTTGATGGGGACAGTGGAGAGGGAGCTTTACTCTGTATCTAACCCCGTGCTGTACCTGTCCTGGGAGTGTTTGATGGGGAGAGTGTAGAGGGAGCTTTTCTCTGTATCGAAACCCCGTGCTGTGCCTGTCCTGGGAGTGATTGGTGGGGACAGTGTAGAGGGGGCTTTACTCTGTATCTAACCCCGTGCTGTACCTGTCCTGGGAGTGTTTGATGGGGACAGTGTAGAGGGAGCTTTACTCTGTATCTTACTCGGTGCTCTACCTGTCCTGGGAGTGTTTGATGGGGACAGTGGAGAGGTAGCTTTACTCTATATCTAACCCCGTGCTGTACCTGTCCTGGGAGTGTTTGATGGGGTCAGTGCAGAGGGAGCTTTACTCTGTATCTAACACCGTGCTGTACCGGTCCTGGGAGTGTTTGATGGGGACAGTGTAGAGGGAGCTTTACTATGTATCTTACTCGGTGCTCTACCTGTCCTGGAAGTGTTTGATGGGGACAGTGTAGACGGAGCTTTACTCTGTATCTAACCCCGTGCTGTACCTGTCCTGGTGATAGGGACAGTGTAGAGGGAGCTTTTCTCTGTATCTAACCCCGTGCTGTACCTGTCCTGGGAGTGTTTGATGGGGACAGTGTAGAGGGAGCTTTACCCTGTATCTAACCCCGTGCTGTAACTCTCCTGGGAGTGTTTGATGGGATCAGTGGAGAGGGAACTTTACTCTGTATCTAACCCCGTGCTGCACCTGTCCTGGGAGTGTTTGGTGGGGACAGTGTAGAGGGAGCTTTACTCTGTATCTAACCTCGTTCTGTACTTGTCCTGGGAGTGTTTGATGGGGACAGTGGAGAGGGAGCTTTACTCTGTATCTAACCCCGTGCAGTGCATGTCCTGGGAGTGTTTGATTGGGACAGTGTAGAGGTAGCTTTACTCTGTATCTAACCCCGTGCTGTACCTGTCCTGGGACTGTTTGATGGGGACAGTATAGAGAGATCTTTATTCTGTGTCTAACACCGTGCTGTTCCTCTCCTGGGAATGTTTGATGGGGACAGTGTAGAGGGAGCTTTACTCTGTATCTTTCTCGGTGCTCTACCAGTCCTGAGAGTGTTTGATGGGGACAGTGGAGAGGGAGCGTTACTCTGTATCTAACAACGTGCTGTGTCTGTCCTGGGAGTGTTTAATGGGGACAGTGTAGAGGGAGCTTTTCTCTGTATCTAAACCCCGTGCTGTGCCTGTCCTGGGAGTGTTTGGTGGGGACAGTATAGAGGGATTTTTACTCTGTATCTAACCCCGTGCTGTACCTGTCCTTGGAGTGTTTGATGGGGACAGTGTCGAGGGAGCTTTACTCTGCATCTAACCCCGTGCTGTACCTGTCCTGGGAGTGTTTGATGGGGACAGTGTCGAGGGAGCTTTACTCTGCATCTAACCCCGTGCTGTACCTGTCCTGGGAGTGTTTGATGGGGACAGTGTCATGGGAGATTTACACTCTATCCAACCCCGTACTGTACCTGTCGTGGGGGTGTTTGATGGGGACAGTGTCAAGGGAGCTTTACTCTGTATCTAACCCCGTACTGTACCTGTCCTGGGGGTGTTTGATGGGGACAGTGTAGATGGGCTTTTAATCTGTATCCAACCCCGTGCTGCACCTGTCCTGGGGGTGTTTGATGGGGACAGTGTAGAAGGAGCTTTACTCTGTATCTTACTCGGTACTCTACCTGTCCTGGGAGTGTTTGATGGGGACAGTGGAGAGGGAGCTTTACTCTGTACCTATCCCCGTACTGTACCTGTCCTGGGAGTGTTTGATGGGGACAGTGGAGAGGGAGCTTTACTCTGTATCTAACCCCGTGCTGTGCCTGTCCTGGGAGTGTTTGATGGGGAGACTGTAGAGGGAGCTTTTCTCTGTATCGAAACCCCGTGCTGTGCCTGTCCTGGGAGTGATTGGTGGGGACAGTGTAGAGGGGGCTTTACTCTGTATCTAACCCCGTGCTGTACCTGTCCTGGGAGTGTTTGATGGGGACAGTGTAGAGGGAGCTTTACTCTGTATCTTACTCGGTGCTCTACCTGTCCTGGGAGTGTTTGATGGGGACAGTGGAGAGGTAGCTTTACTCTATATCTAACCCCGTGCTGTACCTGTCCTGGGAGTGTTTGATGGGGTCAGTGCAGAGGGAGCTTTACTCTGTATCTAACACCGTGCTGTACCGGTCCTGGGAGTGTTTGATGGGGACAGTGTAGAGGGAGCTTTACTATGTATCTTACTCGGTGCTCTACCTGTCCTGGAAGTGTTTGATGGGGACAGTGTAGACGGAGCTTTACTCTGTATCTAACCCCGTGCTGTACCTGTCCTGGTGATAGGGACAGTGTAGAGGGAGCTTTTCTCTGTATCTAACCCCGTGCTGTACCTGTCCTGGGAGTGTTTGATGGGGACAGTGTAGAGGGAGCTTTACCCTGTATCTAACCCCGTGCTGTAACTCTCCTGGGAGTGTTTGATGGGATCAGTGGAGAGGGAACTTTACTCTGTATCTCACCCCGTGCTGCACCTGTCCTGGGAGTGTTTGGTGGGGACAGTGTAGAGGGAGCTTTACTCTGTATCTAACCTCGTTCTGTACTTGTCCTGGGAGTGTTTGATGGGGACAGTGGAGAGGGAGCTTTACTCTGTATCTAACCCCGTGCAGTGCATGTCCTGGGAGTGTTTGATTGGGACAGTGTAGAGGTAGCTTTACTCTGTATCTAACCCCGTGCTGTACCTGTCCTGGGACTGTTTGATGGGGACAGTATAGAGAGATCTTTATTCTGTGTCTAACACCGTGCTGTTCCTCTCCTGGGAATGTTTGATGGGGACAGTGTAGAGGGAGCTTTACTCTGTATCTTTCTCGGTGCTCTACCAGTCCTGAGAGTGTTTGATGGGGACAGTGGAGAGGGAGCGTTACTCTGTATCTAACAACGTGCTGTGTCTGTCCTGGGAGTGTTTAATGGGGACAGTGTAGAGGGAGCTTTTCTCTGTATCTAAACCCCGTGCTGTGCCTGTCCTGGGAGTGTTTGGTGGGGACAGTATAGAGGGATTTTTACTCTGTATCTAACCCCGTGCTGTACCTGTCCTTGGAGTGTTTGATGGGGACAGTGTCGAGGGAGCTTTACTCTGCATCTAACCCCGTGCTGTACCTGTCCTGGGAGTGTTTGATGGGGACAGTGTCGAGGGAGCTTTACTCTGCATCTAACCCCGTGCTGTACCTGTCCTGGGAGTGTTTGATGGGGACAGTGTCATGGGAGATTTACACTCTATCCAACCCCGTACTGTACCTGTCGTGGGGGTGTTTGATGGGGACAGTGTCAAGGGAGCTTTACTCTGTATCTAACCCCGTACTGTACCTGTCCTGGGAGGTTTGATGGGGACAGTGTAGATGGGCTTTTAATCTGTATCCAACCCCGTGCTGCACCTGTCCTGGGGGTGTTTGATGGGGACAGTGTAGAAGGAGCTTTACTCTGTATCTTACTCGGTACTCTACCTGTCCTGGGAGTGTTTGATGGGGACAGTGGAGAGGGAGCTTTACTCTGTACCTATCCCCGTACTGTACCTGTCCTGGGAGTGTTTGATGGGGAGAGTGTAGAGGGAGCTTTTCTCTGTATCGAAACCCCGTGCTGTGCCTGTCCTGGGAGTGATTGTTGGGGACAGTGTAGAGGGGGCTTTACTCTGTATCTAACCCCATGCTGTACCTGTCCTGGGAGTGTTTGATGGGGACAGCGTAGAGGGAGCTTTACTCTGTATCTAACCCCGTGCTGTACCTGTCCTGGGAGTGTTTGATGGGGACAGTGTAGAGGGAGCTTTACTCTGTATCTTACTCGGTGCTCTACCTGTCCTGGGAGTGTTTGATGGGGACAGTGGAGAGGTAGCTTTACTCTGTATCTAACCCCGTGCTGTACCTGTCCTGGGAGTGTTTGATGGGGACAGTGTAGAGGGAGCTTTTCTCTGTATCTAAACCCCGTGCTGTGCCTGTCCTGGGAGTGTTTGGTGGGGACAGTGAAGAGGGGGCTTTACTCTGTATCTAACCCCGTGATGTACCTGTCCTGGGAGTGTTTGCTGGGGACAGTAGAGAGGGAGCTTTACTCTGTATCTAACCCCGTGCTGTACCAGTCCTGGGAGTGTTTGATGGGGACAGTGTAGAGGGAGCTTTACTCTGTATCTAACCCCGTGCTGTACCTATCCTGGGTGTGTTTGATGGGGACAGTGTAGAGGGAGATTTACTCTGTATCGAACCCCGTGCAGTACCTGTCCTGGGAGTGTTTCATGGGGACAGTGCAGAGGGTGCTTTACTCTGTATCTAAACCCGTGCTGTACCTGTCCTGGGAGTATTTGATGGGGACAGTGTAGAGGGAGCTTTACTGTGTATCTAAAACCGTGCTGTACCTGTCCTGGAAGTGTTTGATGGGGACAGTGTAGACGGAGCTTTACTCTGTATCTAACCCCGTGCAGTACCTCTCCTGGGAGTGTTTGATGGGGACAGTGTAGAGGGAGCTTTACTCTGTATCTAACCCCGTGCTGTACCTGTCCTGGTGGTGTTTGATGGGGACAGTGTCAAGGGAGCTTTACTCTGTATCTAACCACGTGCTGTACCTGTCCTGGGAGTGTTTGATGGGGACAGTGTAGACGGAGCTTTACTCTGTATCTAACCCCGTGCTGTACCTGTCCTGGGAGTGTTTGATGGGGACAGTGTAGAGGGATCTTTACTCTGTATCTAACACCGTGCATGATTTGTCCTGGGAGTGTTTGATGGGGACAGTGTAGAGGGAGCTTTACTCTGTATCTAACCCCGTGCTGTATCTGTCCTGGGAGTGTTTGATGGGGGCAGTGGAGAGGGAGCTTTACACAGTATCTAACCCCGTGCTGTACCTACCCTGGGAGTGTTTGATGGGGACACTGTAGAGGGAGCTTTTCTCTGTATCTAAACCCCGTGCTGTGCCTGTCCTGGGAGTGTTTGATGGGGACAGTGAAGAGGGAGCATTTCTCTGTATCTAAACGCGTGCTGTACTTGTCCTGGGAGTGTTTGATGGGGACAGTGTAGAGGTTTCTTTACTCTGTACCTAAACCCGTGCTGTACCTGCCCTGGTGATAGGGACAGTGTAGAGGGAGCTTTTCTCTGTATCTAACCCGTGCTGTACCTGTCCTGGGAGTGTTTGATGGGGACAGTGTAGAGGGAGCTTTACCCTGTATCTAACCCCGTGCTGTAACTCTCCTGGGAGTGTTTGATGGTATCAGTGGAGAGGGAACTTTACTCTGTATCTAACCCCGTGCTGCACCTGTCCTGGGAGTGTTTGGTGGGGACAGTGTAGAGGGAGCTTTACTCTGTATCTAACCCCGTGCAGTGCCTGTCCTGGGAGTGTTTGATTGGGACAGTGTAGAGGTATCTTTACTCTGTATCTAACCCCGTGCTGTACCTGTCCTGGGACTGTTTGATGGGGACAGTATAGAGAGATCTTTATTCTGTGTCTAACACCGTGCTGTTCCTCTCCTGGGAATGTTTGATGGGGACAGTGTAGAGGGAGCTTTACTCTGTATCTTTCTCGGTGCTCTACCAGTCCTGGGAGTGTTTGATGGGGACAGTGGAGAGGGAGCGTTACTCTGTATCTAACAACGTGCTGTGTCTCTCCTGGGAGTGTTTAATGGGGACAGTGTAGAGGGAGCTTTTCTCTGTATCTAAACACCGTGCTGTGCCTGTCCTGGGAGTGTTTGGTGGGGACAGTATAGAGGGAGTTTTACTCTGTATCTAACCCCGTGCTGTACCTGTCCTGGGAGTGTTTGATGGGGACAGTGTAGAGGTAGCTTTAATCTGTATCTAAACCCGTGCTGTACCTGTCCTGGGAGTGTTTGATGGGGACAGTGTCGAGGGAGCTTTACTCTGCATCTAACCCCGTGCTGTACCTGTCCTGGGAGTGTTTGATGGGGACAGTGTCGAGGGAGCTTTACTCTGCATCTAACCCCGTGCTGTACCTGTCCTGGGAGTGTTTGATGGGGACAGTGTAGAGGGAGCTTTACTCTGTACCTAACCCCGTGCTGTACCTGTCCTGGGGGTGTTTGATGGGGACAGTGTCATGGGAGATTTACACTCTATCTAACCCCGTACTGTACCTGTCCTGGGGGTGTTTGATGGGGACAGTGTCAAGGGAGCTTTACTCTGTATCTAACCCCGTACTGTACCTGTCCTGGGGGTGTTTGATGGGGACAGTGTAGATGGGCTTTTAATCTGTATCCAACCCCGTGCTGCACCTGTCCTGGGGGTGTTTGATGGGGACAGTGTAGAAGGAGCTTTACTCTGTATCTTACTCGGTGCTCTACCTGTCCTGGGAGTGTTTGATGGGGACAGTGGGGAGGGAGCTTTACTCTGTATCTAACCCCGTGCTGTACCTGTCCTGGGAGTGTTTGATGGGGAGAGTGTAGAGGGAGCTTTTCTCTGTATCGAAACCCCGTGCTGTGCCTGTCCTGGGAGTGATTGGTGGGGACAGTGTAGAGGGGGCTTTACTCTGTATCTAACCCCGTGCTGTACCTGTCCTGGGAGTGTGTGATGGGGACAGTGTAGAGGGAGCTTTACTCTGTATCTTACTCGGTGCTCTACCTGTCCTGGGAGTGTTTGATGGGGACAGTGGAGAGGTAGCTTTACTCTGTATCTAACCCCGTGCTGTATCTGTCCTGGGAGTGTTTGATGGGACAGTGTAGATGGAGCTTTACTCTGTATCTTACTCGGTGCTCTACCTGTAATGGGAGTGTTTGATGGGTACAGTGGAGAGATAGCTTTACTCTATATCTAACCCCGTGCTGTACCTGTCCTGGGAGTGTTTGATGGGGACAGTGTAGAGGGAGCTTTACCCTGTATCTAACCCCGTGCTGTAACTCTCATGGGAGTGTTTGATGGGATCAGTGGAGAGGGAACTTTACTCTGTATCTAACCCCGTGCTGTACCTCTCCTGGGAGTGTTTGATGGGGACAGTGGGGAGGGAGCTTTACTCTGTATCTAACCTCGTTCTGTACCTGTCCTGGGAGTGTTTGGTGGGGACAGTGTAGAGGGAGCTTTACTCTGTATCTAACCTCGTTCTGTACCTGTCCTGGGAGTGTTTGATGGGGACAGTGGGGAGGGAGCTTTACTCTGTATCTAACCCCGTGCTGTACCTCTCCTGGGAGTGTTTGATGGGGACAGTGTAGAGGGAGCTTTTCTCTGTATCGAAACCCCGTGCTGTGCCTGTCCTGGGAGTGATTGGTGGGGACAGTGTAGAGGGGGCTTTACTCTGTATCGAACCCCGTGCTGTACCTGTCCTGGGAGTGTTTGATGGGGACAGTGTAGAGGGAGCTTTACTCTGTATCTTACTCGGTGCTCTACCTGTCCTGGAAGTGTTTGATGGGGACAGTGGAGAGGTAGCTTTACTCTGTATCTAACCCCGTGCTGTACCAGTCCTGGGAGTGTTTGATGGGGACAGTGTAGAGGGAGCTTTACTCTGTATCTTACTCGGTGCTCTACCTGTCCTGGGAGTGTTTGATGGGGACAGTGGAGAGGTAGCTTTACTCTATATCTAACCCCGTGCTGTACCTGTCCTGGGAGTGTTTGATGGGGACAGTGTAGAGGGAGCTTTACTCTGTATCTAACACCGTGCTGTACCTGTCCTGGGAGTGTTTGATGGGGACAGTGTAGAGGGAGCTTTACTCTGTATCTTACTCGGTGCTCTACCTGTCCTGGAAGTGTTTGATGGGGACAGTGTAGACGGAGCTTTACTCTGTATCTAACCCCGTGCTGTACCTGTCCTGGTGATAGGGACAGTGTAGAGGGAGCTTTTCTCTGTATCTAACCCCGTGCTGTACCTGTCCTGGGAGTGTTTGATGGGGACAGTGTAGAGGGAGCTTTACCCTGTATCTAACCCCGTGCTGTAACTCTCCTGGGAGTGTTTGATGGGATCAGTGGAGAGGGAACTTTACTCTGTATCTAACCCCGTGCTGCACCTGTCCTGGGAGTGTTTGGTGGGGACAGTGTAGAGGGAGCTTTACTCTGTATCTAACCTCGTTCTGTACTTGTCCTGGGAGTGTTTGATGGGGACAGTGGAGAGGGAGCTTTACTCTGTATCTAACCCCGTGCAGTGCATGTCCTGGGAGTGTTTGATTGGGACAGTGTAGAGGTAGCTTTACTCTGTATCTAACCCCGTGCTGTACCTGTCCTGGGACTGTTTGATGGGGACAGTATAGAGAGATCTTTATTCTGTGTCTAACACCGTGCTGTTCCTCTCCTGGGAATGTTTGATGGGGACAGTGTAGAGGGAGCTTTACTCTGTATCTTTCTCGGTGCTCTACCAGTCCTGGGAGTGTTTGATGGGGACAGTGGAGAGGGAGCGTTACTCTGTATCTAACAACGTGCTGTGTCTGTCCTGAGAGTGTTTAATGGGGACAGTGTAGAGGGAGCTTTTCTCTGTATCTAAACCCCGTGCTGTGCCTGTACTGGGAGTGTTTGGTGGGGACAGTATAGAGGGAGTTTTACTCTGTATCTAACCCCGTGCTGTACCTGTCCTTGGAGTGTTTGATGGGGACAGTGTCGAGGGAGCTTTACTCTGCATCTAACCCCGTGCTGTACCTGTCCTGGGAGTGTTTGATGGGGACAGTGTCGAGGGAGCTTTACTCTGCATCTAACCCCGTGCTGTACCTGTCCTGGGAGTGTTTGATGGGGACAGTGTCATGGGAGCTTTTCTCTCTATCTAACCCCGTACTGTACCTGTCCTGGGGGTGTTTGATGGGGACAGTGTCAAGGGAGCTTTACTCTGTATCTAACCCCGTACTGTACCTGTCCTGGGGGTGTTTGATGGGGACAGTGTAGATGGGCTTTTAATCTGTATCCAACCCCGTGCTGCACCTGTCCTGGGGGTGTTTGATGGGGACAGTGTAGAAGGAGCTTTACTCTGTATCTTACTCGGTACTCTACCTGTCCTGGGAGTGTTTGATGGGGACAGTGGAGAGGGAGCTTTACTCTGTATCTAACCCCGTGCTGTACCTGTCCTGGGAGTGTTTGATGGGGAGAGTGTAGAGGGAGCTTTTCTCTGTATCGAAACCCCGTGCTGTGCCTGTCCTGGGAGTGATTGTTGGGGACAGTGTAGAGGGGGCTTTACTCTGTATCAAACCCCATGCTGTACCTGTCCTGGGAGTGTTTGATGGGGACAGCGTAGAGGGAGCTTTACTCTGTATCTAACCCCGTGCTGTACCTGTCCTGGGAGTGTTTGATGGGGACAGTGTAGAGGGAGCTTTACTCTGTATCTTACTCGGTGCTCTACCTGTCCTGGGAGTGTTTGATGGGGACAGTGGAGAGGTAGCTTTACTCTGTATCTAACCCCGTGCTGTACCTGTCCTGGGAGTGTTTGATGGGGACAGTGTAGAGGGAGCTTTTCTCTGTATCTAAACCCCGTGCTGTGCCTGTCCTGGGAGTGTTTGGTGGGGACAGTGAAGAGGGGGCTTTACTCTGTATCTAACCCCGTGCTGTACCTGTCCTGGGAGTGTTTGCTGGGGACAGTAGAGAGGGAGTTTTACTCTGTATCTATCCCCGTGCTGTACCAGTCCTGGGAGTGTTTGATGGGGACAGTGTAGAGGGAGCTTTACTCTGTATCTAACCCCGTGCTGTACCTGTCCTGGGTGTGTTTGATGGGGACAGTGTAGAGGGAGATTTACTCTGTATCGAACCCCGTGCTGTACCTGTCCTGGGAGTGTTTGATGGGGACAGTGCAGAGGGTGCTTTACTCTGTATCTAACCCCGTGCTGTACCTGTCCTGGGAGTGTTTGCTGGGGACAGTAGAGAGGGAGCTTTACTCTGTATCTATCCCCGTGCTGTACCAGTCCTGGGAGTGTTTGATGGGGACAGTGTAGAGGGAGCTTTACTCTGTATCTAACCCCGTGCTGTACCTGTCCTGGGTGTGTTTGATGGGGACAGTGTAGAGGGAGATTTACTCTGTATCGAACCCCGTGCTGTACCTGTCCTGGGAGTGTTTGATGGGGACAGTGTAGAGGGAGCTTTACTCTGTATCTAACCTCGTTCTGTACCTGTCCTGGGAGTGTTTGATGGGGACAGTGGGGAGGGAGCTTTACTCTGTATCTAACCCCGTGCTGTACCTGTCCTGGGAGTGTTTGATGGGGAGAGTGTAGAGGGAGCTTTTCTCTGTATCGAAACCCCGTGCTGTGCCTGTCCTGGGAGTGATTGGTGGGGACAGTGTAGAGGGGGCTTTACTCTGTATCTAACCCCGTGCTGTACCTGTCCTGGGAGTGTTTGATGGGGACAGTGTAGAGGGAGCTTTACTCTGTATCTTACTCGGTGCTCTACCTGTCCTGGGAGTGTTTGATGGGGAGAGTGGAGAGGTAACTTTACTCTGTATCTAACCCCGTGCTGTATCTGTCCTGGGAGTGTTTGATGGGGACAGTGTAGAGGGAGCTTTACTCTGTATCTTACTCGGTGCTCTACCTGTCCTGGGAGTGTTTGATGGGGACAGTGGAGAGGTAGCTTTACTCTATATCTAACCCCGTGCTGTACCTGTCCTGGGAGTGCTTGATGGGGACAGTGTAGAGGGAGCTTTACTCTGTATCTAACACCGTGCTGTACCTGTCCTGGGAGTGTTTGATGGGGACAGTGTAGAGGGAGCTTTACTCTGTATCTTACTCGGTGCTCTACCTGTCCTGGAAGTGTTTGATGGGGACAGTGTAGACGGAGCTTTACTCTGTATCTAACCCCGTGCTGTACCTGTCCTGGTGATAGGGACAGTGTAGAGGGAGCTTTTCTCTGTATCTAACCCCGTGCTGTACCTGTCCTGGGAGTGTTTGATGGGGACAGTGTAGAGGGAGCTTTACCCTGTATCTAACCCCGTGCTGTAACTCTCCTGGGAGTGTTTGATGGGATCAGTGGAGAGGGAACTTTACTCTGTATCTAACCCCGTGCTGCACCTGTCCTGGGAGTGTTTGGTGGGGACAGTGTAGAGGGAGCTTTACTCTGTATCTAACCTCGTTCTGTACTTGTCCTGGGAGTGTTTGATGGGGACAGTGGAGAGGGAGCTTTACTCTGTATCTAACCCCGTGCAGTGCATGTCCTGGGAGTGTTTGATTGGGACAGTGTAGAGGTAGCTTTACTCTGTATCTAACCCCGTGCTGTACCTGTCCTGGGACTGTTTGATGGGGACAGTATAGAGAGATCTTTATTCTGTGTCTAACACCGTGCTGTTCCTCTCCTGGGAATGTTTGATGGGGACAGTGTAGAGGGAGCTTTACTCTGTATCTTTCTCGGTGCTCTACCAGTCCTGGGAGTGTTTGATGGGGACAGTGGAGAGGGAGCGTTACTCTGTATCTAACAACGTGCTGTGTCTGTCCTGAGAGTGTTTAATGGGGACAGTGTAGAGGGAGCTTTTCTCTGTATCTAAACCCCGTGCTGTGCCTGTCCTGGGAGTGTTTGGTGGGGACAGTATAGAGGGAGTTTTACTCTGTATCTAACCCCGTGCTGTACCTGTCCTTGGAGTGTTTGATGGGGACAGTGTCGAGGGAGCTTTACTCTGCATCTAACCCCGTGCTGTACCTGTCCTGGGAGTGTTTGATGGGGACAGTGTCGAGGGAGCTTTACTCTGCATCTAACCCCGTGCTGTACCTGTCCTGGGAGTGTTTGATGGGGACAGTGTCATGGGAGATTTACACTCTATCTAACCCCGTACTGTACCTGTCCTGGGGGTGTTTGATGGGGACAGTGTCAAGGGAGCTTTACTCTGTATCTAACCCCGTACTGTACCTGTCCTGGGGGTGTTTGATGGGGACAGTGTAGATGGGCTTTTAATCTGTATCCAACCCCGTGCTGCACCTGTCCTGGGGGTGTTTGATGGGGACAGTGTAGAAGGAGCTTTACTCTGTATCTTACTCGGTACTATACCTGTCCTGGGAGTGTTTGATGGGGACAGTGGAGAGGGAGCTTTACTCTGTATCTAATCCCGTGCTGTACCTGTCCTGGGAGTGTTTGATGGGGAGAGTGTAGAGGGAGCTTTCTGTGTGTGTCTCTCTCCAGCTGGCACTGAAACTTCAGAGGCCAGGGGATGTCGCGCTGGGACACTTCCACTGAAGAGAGCACTGATTCAAGCCTGCCGTTTATTCCTAACCGACAGCCTGAGACTTATATCACACAGATCTCCAGACCCCTACCAATACCCAGGTGATTCTCTCTCTTGCCGGTGGTGCAACAGCCACCCGGTTCCTACTCCACTAGAGTAGCTTTCCCAAGAGAGAGAATAGGACACTGCTGTTTATTTCCTAACCAGCAGTCTGTCCTGAGTGAACCGCTCAAGATGACCCTCGATTCCTGAACCCGGAATTAAGGTGAGGAGTATTTTTAACAATGACTTGGTCAGAGATCGCTGGTGAAGGATTGAAGAATTTAAACGACTCCAATTAGCATCAAATCAAGATTTATTGTAAAACCCAGGTCAAAATCATCAACAGAAGAAACACAATAAAATCTTATGCTCTAATACAACTAAGTCTATTCAAAAGGTAATATAGCGGACACAACGAAAATTCTTACGGTTACACAGGTTTTAGCAAAATCACAAGGCACAAAACAAGTTCCCTTCCCCAAAGCCTCAACCACTATTAAAATCAAGGGAGCTTCGCAAGCTGCTGCGGGTTACTTACGGTCACAGGCTGCAGAGGTCAAGTCAGGGGTGCAGAGGTCGAGCCAGGAACGAAGAGCCCCCCAATCGAAAACACAGCCCCTTTTATATTGTTTTACCTGGCTTTGTCCTGTGGTCGGCCAGCCCCTTTTGCATTGAAAAAGGTAAGGTTTAAAGTTCCCGCTGGTCCTGCCCCCTTTGAGCCGGTCAGACCTGTCGAGATGGGAGTACCTCCCCTAGGTCCGCCTCCAGTCTGTTTTTTGAGATAACGAGGTTGAGCTCCCTTGAAGATTTTCAAAGACTTCCATCTGCTCTGGAGATCGCTGCTATGTTGATGGGGTGTTGATTGGATTCTGCTCTGGTGGAGGCCAGGTCATTTACATTTGCATGGGGCTATGACCATCCCATTGTCCTGCTTGCATGCAAGCCTCCTGTGTATTCCCGTGCCCCTTTGTCTGTGTCTTGATGTTATCTTGTTGTCTGGCTCCTTCTTCCTTGTAGCTCCTAGGGGGGGTGTTTGTGAATATTCTCTCTCTATGTCCCTACTCAGCTCAGCGGGCCAAGCCTGCTGGGAAAACTGGTTCTGTTCCCTTGGCTGGAAAGTCAGTTTACAGTCTCTGAGTTTCTCCAAAAGGGCCGAATTGCCCGAAAACCTTACACTTACTCGGTACTATACCTGTCCTGGGAGTGTTTGATGGGGACAGTGGAGAGGGAGCTTTACTCTGTATCTAATCCCGTGCTGTACCTGTCCTGGGAGTGTTTGATGGGGAGAGTGTAGAGGGAGCTTTTCTCTGTATCGAAACCCCGTGCTGTGCCTGTCCTGGGAGTGATTGTTGGGGACAGTGTAGAGGGGGCTTTACTCTGTATCAAACCCCATGCTGTACCTGTCCTGGGAGTGTTTGATGGGGACAGCGTAGAGGGAGCTTTACTCTGTATCTAACCCCGTGCTGTACCTGTCCTGGGAGTGTTTGATGGGGACAGTGTAGAGGGAGCTTTACTCTGTATCTTACTCGGTGCTCTACCTGTCCTGGGAGTGTTTGCTGGGGACAGTAGAGAGGGAGCTTTACTCTGTATCTATCCCCGTGCTGTACCAGTCCTGGGAGTGTTTGATGGGGACAGTGTAGAGGGAGCTTTACTCTGTATCTAACCCCGTGCTGTACCTGTCCTGGGTGTGTTTGATGGGGACAGTGTAGAGGGAGATTTACTCTGTATCGAACCCCGTGCTGTACCTGTCCTGGGAGTGTTTGATGGGGACAGTGCAGAGGGTGCTTTACTCTGTATCTAAACCCGTGCTGTACCTGTCCTGGGAGTATTTGATGGGGACAGTGTAGAGGGAGCTTTACTCTGTATCTAACACCGTGCTGTACCTGTCCTGGAAGTGTTTGATGGGGACAGTGTAGACGGAGCTTTACTCTGTATCTAACCCCGTGCAGTACCTCTCCTGGGAGTGTTTGATGGGGACAGTGTAGAGGGAGCTTTACTCTGTATCTAACCCCGTGCTGTACCTGTCCTGGTGGTGTTTGATGGGGACAGTGTCAAGGGAGCTTTACTATGTATCTAACCCCGTGCTGTACCTGTCCTGGGAGTGTTTAATGGGGACAGTGTAGAGGGTGCTTTACTCTGTATCTAAACCCGTGCTGTACCTGTCCTGGGAGTATTTGATGGGGACAGTGTAGAGGGAGCTTTACTCTGTATCTAACACCGTGCTGTACCTGTCCTGGAAGTGTTTGATGGGGACAGTGTAGACGGAGCTTTACTCTGTATCTAACCCCGTGCTGTACCTGTCCTGGGAGTGTTTGATGGGGACAGTGTAGAGGGATCTTTACTCTGTATCTAACACCGTGCTGTATTTGTCCTGGGAGTGTTTGATGGGGACAGTGTAGAGGGAGCTTTACTCTGTATCTAACCCCGTGCTGTATCTGTCCTGGGAGTGTTTGATGGGGGCAGTGGAGAGGGAGCTTTACTCAGTATCTAACCCCGTGCTGTACCTACCCTGGGAGTGTTTGATGGGGACACTGTAGAGGGAGCTTTTCTCTGTATCTAAACCCCGTGCTGTGCCTGTCCTGGGAGTGTTTGATGGGGACACTGAAGAGGGAGCATTTCTCTGTATCTAAACGCGTGCTGTACTTGTCCTGGGAGTGTTTGATGGGGACAGTGTAGAGGTTTCTTTACTCTGTACCTAAACCCGTGCTGTACCTACCCTGGGAGTGTTTGATGGGGACACTGTAGAGGGAGCTTTTCTCTGTATCTAAACCCCGTGCTGTACCTGTCCAGGGAGTGTTTGATGGGGACAGTGTAGAGGGAGCTTTTCTCTGTATCTAACCCGTGCTGTGCCTGTCCTGGGAGTGTTTGATGGGGACAGTGTAGAGGGAGCTTTACCCTGTATCTAACCCCGTGCTGTAACTCTCCTGGGAGTGTTTGATGGGATCAGTGGAGAGGGAACTTTACTCTGTATCTAACCCCGTGCTGCACCTGTCCTGGGAGTGTTTGGTGGGGACAGTGTAGAGGGAGCTTTACTCTGTATCTAACCCCGTGCAGTGCATGTCCTGGGAGTGTTTGATTGGGACAGTGTAGAGGTATCTTTACTCTGTATCTAACACCGTGCTGTACCTGTCCTGGGACTGTTTGATGGGGACAGTATAGAGAGATCTTTATTCTGTGTCTAACACCGTGCTGTTCCTCTCCTGGGAATGTTTGATGGGGACAGTGTAGAGGGAGCTTTACTCTGTATCTTTCTCGGTGAGCTACCAGTCCTGGGAGTGTTTGATGGGGACAGTGGAGAGGGAGCGTTACTCTGTATCTAACAACGTGCTGTGTCTGTCCTGGGAGTGTTTAATGGGGACAGTGTAGAGGGAGCTTTTCTCTGTATCTAAACACCGTGCTGTACCTGTCCTGGGAGTGTTTGGTGGGGACAGTATAGAGGGAGTTTTACTCTGTATCTAACCCCGTGCTGTACCTGTCCTTGGAGTGTTTGATGGGGACAGTGTAGAGGTAGCTTTACTCTGTATCTAAACCCGTGCTGTACCTGTCCTGGGAGTGTTTGGTGGGGACAGTGTCGAGGGAGCTTTACTCTGCATCTAACCCCGTGCTGTACCTGTCCTGGGAGTGTTTGATGGGGACAGTGTCGAGGGAGCTTTACTCTGCATCTAACCCCGTGCTGTACCTGTCCTGGGAGTGTTTGATGGGGACAGTGTAGAGGGAGCTTTACTCTGTACCTAACCCCGTGCTGTACCTGTCCTGGGGGTGTTTGATGGGGACAGTGTCATGGGAGATTTACACTCTATCTAACCCCGTACTGTACATGTCCTGGGGGTGTTTGATGGGGACAGTGTCAAGGGAGCTTTACTCTGTATCTAACCCCGTACTGTACCTGTCCTGGGGGTGTTTGATGGGGACAGTGTAGATGGGCTTTTAATCTGTATCCAACCCCGTGCTGCACCTGTCCTGGGGGTGTTTGATGGGGACAGTGTAGAAGGAGCTTTACTCTGTATCTTACTCGGTGCTCTACCTGTCCTGGGAGTGTTTGATGGGGACAGTGGGGAGGGAGCTTTACTCTGTATCTAACCCCGTGCTGTACCTGTCCTGGGAGTGTTTGATGGGGAGAGTGTAGAGGGAGCTTTTCTCTGTATCGAAACCCCGTGCTGTGCCTGTCCTGGGAGTGTTTGGTGGGGACAGTGTAGAGGGGGCTTTACTCTGTATCTAACCCCGTGCTGTACCTGTCCTGGGAGTGTTTGATGGGGACAGTGTAGAGGGAGCTTTTCTCTGTATCTAAACCCCGTGCTGTGCCTGTCCTGGGAGTGTTTGGTGGGGACAGTGAAGAGGGGGCTTTACTCTGTATCTAACCCCGTGCTGTACCTGTCCTGGGAGTGTTTGATGGGGACAGTGTAGAGGGAGCTTTACTCTGTATCTAACCCCGTGCTGTACCTGTCCTGGGTGTGTTTGATGGGGACAGAGTAGAGGGAGATTTACTCTGTAACGAACCCCGTGCTGTACCTGTCCTGGGAGTGTTTGATGGGGACAGTGCAGAGGGTGCTTTACTCTGTATCTAACACCGTTCTGTACCTGTCCTGGAAGTGTTTGATGGGGACAGTGTAGACGGAGCTTTACTCTGTATCTAACCCCGTGCTGTACCTGTCCTGGGTGTGTTTGATGGGGACAGACTAGAGGGAGATTTACTCTGTATCTAACCCCGTGCTGTACCTGTCCTGGGAGTGTTTGATGGGGACAGTGTAGAGGGATCTTTACTCTGTATCTAACACCGTGCTGTATTTGTCCTGGGAGTGTTTGATGGGGACAGTGTAGAGGGAGCTTTACTCTGTATCTAACCCCGTGCTGTATCTGTCCTGGGAGTGTTTGATGGGGGCAGTGGAGAGGGAGCTTTACTCAGTATCTAACCCCGTGCTGTACCTACCCTGGGAGTGTTTGAAGGGGACACTGTAGAGGGAGCTTTTCTCTGTATCTAAACCCCGTGCTGTGCCTGTCCTGGGAGTGTTTGATGGGGACAGTGAAGAGGGAGCATTTCTCTGTATCTAACCGCGTGCTGTACTTGTCCTGGGAGTGTTTGATGGGGACAGTGTAGAGGTTTCTTTACTCTGTACCTAAACCCGTGCTGTACCAGTCCTGGTGATAGGGACAGTGTAGAGGGAGCTTTTCTCTGTATCTAACCCGTGCTGTACCTGTCCTGGGAGTGTTTGATGGGGACAGTGTAGAGGGAGCTTTACCCTGTATCTAACCCCGTGCTGTAACTCTCCTGGGAGTGTTTGATGGGATCAGTGGAGAGGGAACTTTACTCTGTATCTAACCCCGTGCTGCACCTGTCCTGGGAGTGTTTGGTGGGGACAGTGTAGAGGGAGCTTTACTCTGTATCTAACCCCGTGCAGTGCATGTCCTGGGAGTGTTTGATTGGGACAGTGTAGAGGTATCTTTACTCTGTATCTAACCCCGTGCTGTACCTGTCCTGGGAGTGTTTGATGGGGACAGTGTAGAGGGAGCTTTACTCTGTATCTTTCTCGGTGCTCTACCAGTCCTGGGAGTGTTTGATGGGGACAGTGGAGAGGGAGCGTTACTCTGTATCTAACAACGTGCTGTGTCTGTCCTGGGAGTGTTTAATGGGGACAGTGTAGAGGGAGCTTTTCTCTGTATCTAAACACCGTGCTGTGCCTGTCCTGGGAGTGTTTGGTGGGGACAGTATAGAGGGAGTTTTACTCTGTATCTAACTCCGTGCTGTACCTGTCCTTGGAGTGTTTGATGGGGACAGTGTAGAGGTAGCTTTACTCTGTATCTAAACCCGTGCTGTACCTGTCCTGGGAGTGTTTGATGGGGACAGTGTCGAGGGAGCTTTACTCTGCATCTAACCCCGTGCTGTACCTGTCCTGGGAGTGTTTGATGGGGACAGTGTCGAGGGAGCTTTACTCTGCATCTAACCCCGTGCTGTACCTGTCCTGGGAGTGTTTGATGGGGACAGTGTAGAGGGAGCTTTACTCTGTACCTAACCCCGTGCTTTACCTGTCCTGGGGGTGTTTGATGGGGACAGTGTCATGGGAGATTTACACTCTATCTAACCCCGTACTGTACCTGTCCTGGGGGTGTTTGATGGGGACAGTGTCAAGGGAGCTTTACTCTGTATCTAACCCCGTACTGTACCTGTCCTGGGGGTGTTTGATGGGGACAGTGTAGATGGGCTTTTAATCTGTATCCAACCCCGTGCTGCACCTGTCCTGGGGGTGTTTGATGGGGACAGTGTAGAAGGAGCTTTACTCTGTATCTTACTCGGTGCTCTACCTGTCCTGGGAGTGTTTGATGGGGACAGTGGGGAGGGAGCTTTACTCTGTATCTAACCCCGTGCTGTACCTGTCCTGGGAGTATTTGATGGGGAGAGTGTAGAGGGAGCTTTTCTCTGTATCGAAACCCCGTGCTGTGCCTGTCCTGGGAGTGATTGGTGGGGACAGTGTAGAGGGGGCTTTACTCTGTATCTAACCCCGTGCTGTACCTGTCCTGGGAGTGTTTGATGGGGACAGTGTAGAGGGAGCTTTACTCTGTATCTTACTCGGTGCTCTACCTGTCCTGGGACTGTTTGATGGGGACAGTGGAGAGGTAGCTTTACTCTGTATCTAACCCCGTGCTGTACCTGTCCTGGGAGTGTTTGATGGGGTCAGTGTAGAGGGAGCTTTTCTCTGTATCTAAACCCCGTGCTGTGCCTGTCCTGGGAGTTTTTGGTGGGGACAGTGAAGAGGGGGCTTTACTCTGTATCTAACCCCGTGCTGTACCTGTCCTGGGAGTGTTTGCTGGGGACAGTAGAAAGGGAGCTTTACTCTGTATCAAACCCCGTGCTGTACCTGTCCTGGGAGTGTTTGATGGGGACAGTGTAGAGGGAGCTTTACTCTGTATCTAACCCCGTGCTGTACCTGTCCTGGGTGTGTTTGATGGGGACAGAGTAGAGGGAGATTTACTCTGTATCGAACCCCGTGCTGTACCTGTCCTGGGAGTGTTTGATGGGGACAGTGCAGAGGGTGCTTTACTCTGTAACTAACACCGTGCTGTACCTGTCCTGGAAGTGTTTGATGGGGACAGTGTAGACGGAGCTTTACTCTGTATCTAACCCCGTGCTGTACCTGTCCTTGGAGTGTTTGATGGGGACAGTGTAGAGGATTCTTTACTCTGTATCTAAACCCGTGCTGTACCTGTCCTGGTGATAGGGACAGTGTAGAGGGAGCTTTACTCTGTATCTAACCCCGTGCTGTACCTGTCCTGGGAGTGTTTGATGGGGACAGTGTAGAGGGGGCTTTTCTCTGTATCTAAACCCCGTGCTGTGCCTTTCCTGGGAGTGTTTGATGGTGACAGTGTAGAGGGAGCTTTACTCTGTATCTAACCCCGTGCTGTATCTGTCCTGGGCGTGTTTGATGGGATCAGTGGAGAGGGAGCTTTACTCTGTATCTAACCCCGTGCTGCACCTGTCCTGGGAGTGTTGGATGGGGACAGTGTAGAGGGAGCTTTACTCTGTATCTAACCTCGTGCTGTACTTGTCCTGGGAGTGTTTGATGGGGACAGTGGAGAGGGAGCTTTACTCTGTATCTAACCCCGTGCAGTGCCTGTCCTGGTAGTGTTTGATTGGGACAGTGTAGAGGTATCTTTACTCTGTATCTAACCCCGTGCTGTACCTGTCCTGGGACTGTTTGAAGGGGACAGTATAGAGTGATCTTTATTCTGTGTCTAACACCGTGCTGTTCCTCTCCTGGGAGTGTTTAATGGGGACAGAGTAGAGGGAGCTTTACTCTGTATCTAACCCCGGGCTGTACCTGTCCTGGGAGTGTTTGATGGGGTAAGTGTAGAGGGAGCTTTACTCTGTATCTAACCCCGTGCTGTACCTGTCCTGGGAGTGTTTGATGGAGACAGTGTAGATGGAGCTTTAATCTGTGTCTAACCCCGTGCTGTACCTGTCCTGGGAGTGTTTGATGGGGACAGTGTAAAGGGAGCTTTACTCTGTATCTAACCCCGTGCTGTACCTCTCCTGGGAGTGTTTGATGGGGACAGTGTCAAGGGAGCTTTACTCTGTATCTAACCCCGTGCTGTACCTGTCCTGGGACGGTTTGATGGGGACAGTGTAGAGGGAGCTTTACTCTGTATCTAACCCCGCGCTGTACCTGTCCTGGGAGTGTTTGATGGGGACAGTGTAGAGGGAGCTTAGCTCTGTATCTAACCCTGTACTGTACCTGTCCTGGGAGTGTTTGATGGGGACAGTGTAGAGGGAGATTTACTCTGTATCTAACCCGGTGCTGTATCTGTCCTGGGAGTGTTTGATGGGGACAGTGTAGAGGGAGCTTTACTCTGTATCTAAACCCCATGCTGTGCCTGTCCTGGGAGTGTTTGGTGGGGACTGTGTAGAGGGAGCTTTACTCTGTATCTAAACCCCGTGCAGTGCCTGTCCTGGGAGTGTTTGGTGGGGACAGTTCAGAGAGAGCTTTACTCTGTATCTAACCCCGTGCTGTATCTGTCTTGGGAGTGTTTGATGGGAACAGTGGAGAGGGAGCTTTACTCTGTAACTAAACCCGTGCTGTACCTGTCCTGGGAGTGTTTGATGGGAACAGTGTAGAGGGAGCTTTACTCTGCATCTAACCCCGTGCTGTACCTGCCCTGGGAGTGTTTGATGCGGACAGTGTAGAGGGAGCATTACTCTGCATCTAACCCCGTTCTGTACCTGTCCTGGGAGTGTTTGATGGGGACAGTGTAGAGGGAGCTTTACTCTGCATCTAACCCCGTGCTGTACCTGTCCTGGGAGTGTTTGATGGGGACAGTGGAGGGGGAGCTTTACTCTGTAACTAAACCCGTGCTGTACCATTCCTGGGAGTGTTTGAAGGGGACAGTGTAGAGAGATCTTTCTTCTGTGTCTAACGCCGTGCTGTACCTCTCCTGGGAGTGTTTGATGGGGACAGTGTAGAGGGAGCTTTACTCTGTATCTAACACCGTGCTGTACCTGTCCTGGAAGTGTTTGATGGGGACAGTGTAGACGGAGCTTTACTCTGTATCTAACCCCGTGCTGTACCTGTCCTGGGAGTGTTTGATGGGGACAGTGTAGAGGGATCTTTACTCTGTATCTAACACCGTGCTGTATTTGTCCTGGGAGTGTTTGATGGGGACAGTGTAGAGGGAGCTTTACTCTGTATCTAACCCCGTGCTGTATCTGTCCTGGGAGTGTTTGATGGTGGCAGTGGAGAGGGAGCTTTACTCAGTATCTAACCCCGTGCAGTACCTACCCTGGGAGTGTTTGATGGGGACACTGTAGAGGGAGCTTTTCTCTGTATCTAAACCCCGTGCTGTGCCTGTCCTGGGAGTGTTTGATGGGGACAGTGAAGAGGGAGCATTTCTCTGTATCTAAACGCGTGCTGTACTTGTCCTGGGAGTGTTTGATGGGGACAGTGTAGAGGTTTCTTTACTCTGTATCTAAACCCGTGCTGTACCTGTCCTGGTGATAGGGACAGTGTAGAGGGAGCTTTTCTCTGTATCTAACCCGTGCTGTACCTGTCCTGGGAGTGTTTGATGGGGACCGTGTAGAGGGAGCTTTACCCTGTATCTAACCCCGTGCTGTAACTCTCCTGGGAGTGTTTGATGGGATCAGTGGAGAGGGAACTTTACTCTGTATCTAACCCCGTGCTGCACCTGTCCTGGGAGTGTTTGGTGGGGACAGTGTAGAGGGAGCTTTACTCTGTATCTAACCCCGTGCAGTGCATGTCCTGGGAGTGTTTGATTGGGACAGTGTAGAGGTATCTTTACTCTGTATCTAACCCCGTGCTGTACCTGTCCTGGGACTGTTTGATGGGGACAGTATAGAGAGATCTTTATTCTGTGTCTAACACCGTGCTGTTTCTCTCCTGGGAATGTTTGATGGGGACAGTGTCGAGGGAGCTTTACTCTGCATCTAACCCCGTGCTGTACCTGTCCTGGGAGTGTTTGATGG
Organism: Scyliorhinus torazame; assembly: GCF_047496885.1. Taxonomy (NCBI): domain Eukaryota; kingdom Metazoa; phylum Chordata; class Chondrichthyes; order Carcharhiniformes; family Scyliorhinidae; genus Scyliorhinus; species Scyliorhinus torazame. The sequence continues at coordinate 32,610,963 of NC_092733.1, read as the reverse complement.
GAACAGTGTCGAGGGAGCTTTACTCTGCATCTAACCCCGTGCTGTACCTGTCCTGGGAGTGTTTGATGGGGACAGTGTAGAGGGAGCTTTACTCTGTACCTAACCCCGTGCTGTACCTGTCCTGGGGGTGTTTGATGGGGACAGTGTCATGGGAGATTTACACTCTATCTAACCCCGTACTGTACCTGTCCTGGGGGTGTTTGATGGGGACAGTGTCAAGGGAGCTTTACTCTGTATCTAACCCCGTACTGTACCTGTCCTGGGGGTGTTTGATGGGGACAGTGTAGATGGGCTTTTAATCTGTATCCAACCCCGTGCTGCACCTGTCCTGGGAGTGTTTGATGGGGACAGTGTAGAAGGAGCTTTACTCTGTATCTTACTCGGTGCTCTACCTGTCCTGGGAGTGTTTGATGGGGACAGTGTAGAGGGAGCTTTACTCTGTATCTAACCCCGTGCTGTACCTGTCCTGGGAGTGTTTGATGGGGACAGTGTAGAGGGAGCTTTACTCTGTATCTAACCCCGTGCTGTACCTGTCCTGGGAGTGTTTGATGGGGAGAGTGTAGAGGGAGCTTTTCTCTGTATCGAAACCCCGTGCTGTGCCTGTCCTGGGAGTGATTGGTGGGGAGAGTGTAGAGGGGGCTTTACTCTGTATCTAACCCCGTGCTGTACCTGTCCTGGGAGTGTTTGATGGGGACAGTGTAGAGGGAGCTTTACTCTGTATCTTACTCGGTGCTCTACCTGTCCTGGGAGTGTTTGATGGGGACAGTGGAGAGGTAGCTTTACTCTGTATCTAACCCCGTGCTGTACCTGTCCTGGGAGTGTTTGATGGGGACAGTGTAGAGGGAGCTTTTCTCTGTATCTAAACCCCGTGCTGTGCCTGTCCTGGGAGTGTTTGATGGGGACAGTGAAGAGGGAGCATTTCTCTGTATCTAACCGCGTGCTGTACTTGTCCTGGGAGTGTTTGAAGGGGACAGTGTAGAGGATTCTTTACTCTGTATCTAAACCCGTGCTGTACCTGTCCTGGTGATAGGGACAGTGTAGAGGGAGCTTTTCTCTGTATCTAACCCAGTGCTGTACCTGTCCTGGGAGTGTTTGATGGGGACAGTGTAGAGGGAGCTTTACTCTGTATCTAACCCCGTGCAGTTCCTGTCCTGGGAGTGTTTGATTGGGACAGTGTCGAGCTATCTTTACTCTATATCTAACCCCGTGCTGTACCTGTCCTGGAACTGTTTGATGGGGACAGTATAGAGAGATCTTTATTCTGTGTCTAACCCCGTGCTGTTCCTCTCCTGGGAGTGTTTGATGCGGACAGTGTAGAGGTAGCTTTACTCTGTATCTAACCCCGTGCTGTACCTGTCCTGGGACTGTTTGATGGGGACAGTATAGAGAGATCTTTATTCTGTGTCTAACACCGTGCTGTTCCTCTCCCGGGAATGTTTGATGGGGACAGTGTAGAGGGAGCTTTACTCTGTATCTAACCCCGTGCTGTACCTGTCCTTGGAGTGTTTGATGGGGACAGTGTCGAGGGAGCTTTACTCTGCATCTAACCCCGTGCTGTACCTGTCCTGGGAGTGTTTGATGGGGACAGTATCGAGGGAGCTTTACTCTGCATCTAACCCCGTGCTGTACCTGTCCTGGGAGTGTTTGATGGGGACAGTGTCATGGGAGATTTACACTCTATCTAACCCCGTACTGTACCTGTCCTGGGGGTGTTTGATGGGGACAGTGTCAAGGGAGCTTTACTCTGTATCTAACCCCGTACTGTACCTGTCCTGGGGGTGTTTGATGGGGACAGTGTAGATGGGCTTTTAATCTGTATCCAACCCCGTGCTTCACCTGTCCTGGGGGTGTTTGATGGGGACAGTGTAGAAGGAGCTTTACTCTGTATCTTACTCGGTACTCTACCTGTCCTGGGAGTGTTTGATGGGGACAGTGGAGGGGGAGCTTTACTCTGTATCTAACCCCGTGCTGTACCTGTCCTGGGAGTGTTTGATGGGGACAGTGAAGAGGGAGCATTTCTCTGTATCTAACCGCGTGCTGTACTTGTCCTGGGAGTGTTTGAAGGGGACAGTGTAGAGGATTCTTTACTCTGTATCTAAACCCGTGCTGTACCTGTCCTGGTGATAGGGACAGTGTAGAGGGAGCTTTTCTCTGTATCTAACCCAGTGCTGTACCTGTCCTGGGAGTGTTTGATGGGGACAGTGTAGAGGGAGCTTTACTCTGTATCTAACCCCGTGCAGTTCCTGTCCTGGGAGTGTTTGATTGGGACAGTGTCGAGCTATCTTTACTCTATATCTAACCCCGTGCTGTACCTGTCCTGGAACTGTTTGATGGGGACAGTATAGAGAGATCTTTATTCTGTGTCTAACCCCGTGCTGTTCCTCTCCTGGGAGTGTTTGATGCGGACAGTGTAGAGGTAGCTTTACTCTGTATCTAACCCCGTGCTGTACCTGTCCTGGGACTGTTTGATGGGGACAGTATAGAGAGATCTTTATTCTGTGTCTAACACCGTGCTGTTCCTCTCCCGGGAATGTTTGATGGGGACAGTGTAGAGGGAGCTTTACTCTGTATCTAACCCCGTGCTGTACCTGTCCTTGGAGTGTTTGATGGGGACAGTGTCGAGGGAGCTTTGCTCTGCATCTAACCCCGTGCTGTACCTGTCCTGGGAGTGTTTGATGGGGACAGTATCGAGGGAGCTTTACTCTGCATCTAACCCCGTGCTGTACCTGTCCTGGGAGTGTTTGATGGGGACAGTGTCATGGGAGATTTACACTCTATCTAACCCCGTACTGTACCTGTCCTGGGGGTGTTTGATGGGGACAGTGTCAAGGGAGCTTTACTCTGTATCTAACCCCGTACTGTACCTGTCCTGGGGGTGTTTGATGGGGACAGTGTAGATGGGCTTTTAATCTGTATCCAACCCCGTGCTTCACCTGTCCTGGGGGTGTTTGATGGGGACAGTGTAGAAGGAGCTTTACTCTGTATCTTACTCGGTACTCTACCTGTCCTGGGAGTGTTTGATGGGGACAGTGGAGGGGGAGCTTTACTCTGTATCTAACCCCGTGCTGTACCTGTCCTGGGAGTGTTTGATGGGGAGAGTGTAGAGGGAGCTTTTCTCTGTATCGAAACCCCGTGCTGTGCCTGTCCTGGGAGTGATTGCTGGGGACAGTGTAGAGGGAGCTTTACTCTGTATCTTACTCGGTGCTCTACCTGTCCTGGGAGTGTTTGATGGGGACAGTGGAGAGGTAGCTTTACTCTGTATCTAACCCCGTGCTGTACCTGTCCTGGGAGTGTTTGATGGGGACAGTGTAGAGGTAGCTTTTCTCTGTATCTAAACCCCGTGCTGTGCCTGTCCTGGGAGTGTTTGGTGGGGACAGTGAAGAGGGGGCTTTACTCTGTATCTAACCCCGTGCTGTACCTGTCCTGGGAGTGTTTGCTGGGGACAGTAGAGAGGGAGCTTTACTCTGTATCTAACCCCGTGCTGTACCAGTCCTGGGAGTGTTTGATGGGGACAGTGTAGAGGGAGCTTTACTCTGTATCTAACCCCGTGCTGTACCTGCCCTGGGTGTGTTTGATTGGGACAGTGTAGAGGGAGATTTACTCTGTATCGAACCCCGTGCTGTACCTGTCCTGGGAGTGTTTGATGGGGATTGTGCAGAGGGAGCTTTACTCTGTATCTAAACCCGTGCTGTTCCTGTCCTGGGAGTATTTAATGGGGACAGTGTAGAGGGAGCTTTACTCTGTATCTAACACCGTGCTGTACCTGTCCTGGAAGTGTTTGATGGGGACAGTGTAGACGGAGCTTTACTCTGTATCTAACGCCGTGCTGTACCTCTCCTGGAGTGTTTGATGGGGACAGTGTAGAGGGAGCTTTACTCTGTATCTAACCCCGTGCTGTACCTGTCCTGGGAGTGTTTGATGGGGACAGTGTAGAGGGTGCTTTACTCTGCATCAAAACCCGTGCTGTACCTGTCCTGGGAGTATTTGATGGGGACAGTGTAGAGGGAGCTTTACTCTGTATCTAACACCGTGCTGTACCTGTCCTGGAAGTGTTTGATGGGGACAGTGTAGACGGAGCTTTACTCTGTATCTAACCCCGTGCTGTACCTGTCCTGGGAGTGTTTGATGGGGACAGTGCAGAGGGATCTTTACTCTGTATCTAACACCGTGCTGTATTTGTCCTGGGAGTGTTTGATGGGGACAGTGTAGAGGGAGCTTTACTCTGTATCTAACCCCGTGCTGTATCTGTCCTGGGAGTGTTTGATGGTGGCAGTGGAGAGGGAGCTTTACTCAGTATCTAACCCCGTGCTGTACCTACCCTGGGAGTGTTTGATGGGGACACTGTAGAGGGAGCTTTTCTCTGTATCTAAACCCCGTGCTGTGCCTGTCCTGGGAGTGTTTGATGGGGACAGTGAAGAGGGAGCATTTCTCTGTATCTAAACGCGTGCTGTACTTGTCCTGGGAGTGTTTGATGGGGACAGTGTAGAGGTTTCTTTACTCTGTACCTAAACCCGTGCTGTACCTGTCCTGGTGATAGGGACAGTGTAGAGGGAGCTTTTCTCTGTATCTAACCCGTGCTGTACCTGTCCTGGGAGTGTTTGATGGGGACAGTGTAGAGGGAGCTTTACCCTGTATCTAACCCCGTGCTGTAACTCTCCTGGGAGTGTTTGATGGGATCAGTGGAGAGGGAACTTTACTCTGTATCTAACCCCGTGCTGCACCTGTCCTGGGAGTGTTTGGTGGGGACAGTGTAGAGGGTGCTTTACTCTGTATCTAACCCCGTGCAGTGCATGTCCTGGGAGTGTTTGATTGGGACAGTGTAGAGGTATCTTTACTCTGTATCTAACCCCGTGCTGTACCTGTCCTGGGACTGTTTGATGGGGACAGTATAGAGAGATCTTTATTCTGTGTCTAACACCGTGCTGTTTCTCTCCTGGGAATGTTTGATGGGGACAGTGTCGAGGGAGCTTTACTCTGCATCTAACCCCGTGCTGTACCTGTCCTGGGAGTGTTTGATGGGGACAGTGTCGAGGGAGCTTTACTCTGCATCTAACCCCGTGCTGTACCTGTCCTGGGAGTGTTTGATGGGGACAGTGTAGAGGGAGGTTTACTCTGTACCTAACCCCGTGCTGTACCTGTCCTGGGGGTGTTTGATGGGGACAGTGTCATGGGAGATTTACACTCTATCTAACCCCGTACTGTACCTGTCCTGGGGGTGTTTGATGGGGACAGTGTCAAGGGAGCTTTACTCTGTATCGAACCCCGTACTGTACCTGTCCTGGGGGTGTTTGATGGGGACAGTGTAGATGGGCTTTTAATCTGTATCCAACCCCGTGCTGCACCTGTCCTGGGAGTGTTTGATGGGGACAGTGTAGAAGGAGCTTTACTCTGTATCTTACTCGGTGCTCTACCTGTCCTGGGAGTGTTTGATGGGGACAGTGGGGAGTGAGCTTTACTCTGTATCTAACCCCGTGCTGTACCTGTCCTGGGAGTGTTTGATGGGGAGAGTGTAGAGGGAGCTTTTCTCTGTATCGAAACCCCGTGCTGTGCCTGTCCTGGGAGTGATTGGTGGGGAGAGTGTAGAGGGGGCTTTACTCTGTATCTAACCCCGTGCTGTACCTGTCCTGGGAGTGTTTGATGGGGACAGTGTAGAGGGAGCTTTACTCTGTATCTTACTCGGTGCTCTACCTGTCCTGGGAGTGTTTGATGGGGACAGTGGAGAGGTAGCTTTACTCTGTATCTAACCCCGTGCTGTACCTGTCCTGGGAGTGTTTGATGGGGACAGTGTAGAGGGAGCTTTTCTCTGTATCTAAACCCCGTGCTGTGCCTGTCCTGGGAGTGTTTGGTGGGGACAGTGAAGAGGGGGCTTTACTCTGTATCTAACCCCGTGCTGTACCTGTCCTGGGAGTGTTTGATGGGGACAGTGTAGAGGGAGCTTTACTCTGTATCTAACCCCGTGCTGTACCTGTCCTGGGTGTGTTTGATGGGGACAGAGTAGAGGGAGATTTACTCTGTATCGAACCCCGTGCTGTACCTGTCCTGGGAGTGTTTGATGGGGACAGTGCAGAGGGTGCTTTACTCTGTATCTAACACCGTGCTGTACCTGTCCTGGAAGTGTTTGATGGGGACAGTGTAGACGGAGCTTTACTCTGTATCTAACCCCGTGCTGTACCTGTCCTGGGTGTGTTTGATGGGGACAGACTAGAGGGAGATTTACTCTGTATCGAACCCCGTGCTGTACCTGTCCTGGGAGTGTTTGATGGGGACAGTGTAGAGGGATCTTTACTCTGTATCTAACACCGTGCTGTATTTGTCCTGGGAGTGTTTGATGGGGACAGTGTAGAGGGAGCTTTACTCTGTATCTAACCCCGTGCAGTTCCTGTCCTGGGAGTGTTTGATGCGGACAGTGTAGAGGTAGCTTTACTCTGTATCTAACCCCGTGCTGTACCTGTCCTGGGACTGTTTGAAGGGGACAGTATAGAGAGATCTTTATTCTGTGTCTAACACCGTGCTGTTCCTCTCCCGGGAATGTTTGATGGGGACAGTGTAGAGGGAGCTTTACTCTGTATCTTTCTCGGTGCTCTACCAGTCCTGGGAGTGTTTGATGGGGACAGTGGAGAGGGAGCGTTACTCTGTATCTAACAACGTGCTGTGTCTGTCCTGGGAGTGTTTAATGGGGACAGTGTAGAGGGAGCTTTTCTCTGTATCTAAACCCCGTGCTGTGCCTGTCCTGGGGTGTTTGGTGGGGACAGTAGAGAGGGAGTTTTACTCTGTATCTAACCCCGTGCTGTACCTGTCCTTGGAGTGTTTGATGGGGACAGTGTCGAGGGAGCTTTACTCTGCATCTAACCCCGTGCTGTACCTGTCCTGGGAGTGTTTGATGGGGACAGTATCGAGGGAGCTTTACTCTGCATCTAACCCCGTGCTGTACCTGTCCTGGGAGTGTTTGATGGGGACAGTGTCATGGGAGATTTACACTCTATCTAACCCCGTACTGTACCTGTCCTGGGGGTGTTTGATGGGGACAGTGTCAAGGGAGCTTTACTCTGTATCTAACCCCGTACTGTACCTGTCCTGGGGGTGTTTGATGGGGACAGTGTAGATGGGCTTTTAATCTGTATCCAACCCCGTGCTTCACCTGTCCTGGGGGTGTTTGATGGGGACAGTGTAGAAGGAGCCTTACTCTGTATCTTACTCGGTACTCTACCTGTCCTGGGAGTGTTTGATGGGGACAGTGGAGGGGGAGCTTTACTCTGTATCTAACCCCGTGCTGTACCTGTCCTGGGAGTGTTTGATGGGGAGAGTGTAGAGGGAGCTTTTCTCTGTATCGAAACCCCGTGCTGTGCCTGTCCTGGGAGTGATTGTTGGGGACAGTGTAGAGGGGGCTTTACTCTGTATCTAACCCCATGCTGTACCTGTCCTGGGAGTGTTTGATGGGGACAGCGTAGAGGGAGCTTTACTCTGTATCTAACCCCGTGCTGTACCTGTCCTGGGAGTGTTTGATGGGGACAGTGTAGAGGCAGCTTTACTCTGTATCTTACTCGGTGCTCTACCTGTCCTGGGAGTGTTTGATGGGGACAGTGGAGAGGTAGCTTTACTCTGTATCTAACCCCGTGCTGTACCTGTCCTGGGAGTGTTTGATGGGGACAGTGAAGAGGGGGCTTTACTCTGTATCTAACCCCGTGCTGTACCTGTCCTGGGAGTGTTTGCTGGGGACAGTAGAGAGGGAGCTTTACTCTGTATCTAACCCCGTGCTGTACCAGTCCTGGGAGTGTTTGATGGGGACAGTGTAGAGGGAGCTTTACTCTGTATCTAACCCCGTGCTGTACCTGCCCTGGGTGTGTTTGATTGGGACAGTGTAGAGGGAGATTTACTCTGTATCGAACCCCGTGCTGTACCTGTCCTGGGAGTGTTTGATGGGGACTGTGCAGAGGGAGCTTTACTCTGTATCTAAACCCGTGCTGTACCTGTCCTGGGAGTATTTAATGGGGACAGTGTAGAGGGAGCTTTACTCTGTATCTAACACCGTGCTGTACCTGTCCTGGAAGTGTTTGATGGGGACAGTGTAGACGGAGCTTTACTCTGTATCTAACCCCGTGCTGTACCTCTCCTGGAGTGTTTGATGGGGACAGTGTAGAGGGAGCTTTACTCTGTATCTAACCCCGTGCTGTACCTGTCCTGGGAGTGTTTGATGGGGACAGTGTAGAGGGTGCTTTACTCTGTATCTAAACCCGTGCTGTACCTGTCCTGGGAGTATTTGATGGGGACAGTGTAGAGGGAGCTTTACTCTGTATCTAACACCGTGCTGTACCTGTCCTGGTGGTGTTTGATGGGGACAGTGTCAAGGGAGCTTTACTCTGTATCTAACCCCGTGCTGTACCTGTCCTGGGAGTGTTTGATGGGGACAGTGTAGAGGGTGCTTTACTCTGTATCTAAACCCGTGCTGTACCTGTCCTGGGAGTATTTGATGGGGACAGTGTAGAGGGAGCTTTACTCTGTATCTAACACCGTGCTGTACCTGTCCTGGAAGTGTTTGATGGGGACAGTGTAGACGGAGCTTTACTCTGTATCTAACCCCGTGCTGTACCTGTCCTGGGAGTGTTTGATGGGGACAGTGGAGAGGGATCTTTACTCTGTATCTAACACCGTGCTGTATTTGTCCTGGGAGTGTTTGATGGGGACAGTGTAGAGGGAGCTTTACTCTGTATCTAACCCCGTGCTGTATCTGTCCTGGGAGTGTTTGATGGTGGCAGTGGAGAGGGAGCTTTACTCAGTATCTAACCCCGTGCTGTACCTACCCTGGGAGTGTTTGATGGGGACACTGTAGAGGGAGCTTTTCTCTGTATCTAAACCCCGTGCTGTGCCTGTCCTGGGAGTGTTTGATGGGGACAGTGAAGAGGGAGCATTTCTCTGTATCTAAACGCGTGCTGTACTTGTCCTGGGAGTGTTTGATGGGGACAGTGTAGAGGTTTCTTTACTCTGTACCTAAACCCGTGCTGTACCTGTCCTGGTGATAGGGACAGTGTAGAGGGAGCTTTTCTCTGTATCTAACCCGTGCTGTACCTGTCCTGGGAGTGTTTGATGGGGACAGTGTAGAGGGAGCTTTACCCTGTATCTAACCCCGTGCTGTAACTCTCCTGGGAGTGTTTGATGGGATCAGTGGAGAGGGAACTTTACTCTGTATCTAACCCCGTGCTGCACCTGTCCTGGGAGTGTTTGGTGGGGACAGTGTAGAGGGAGCTTTACTCTGTATCTAACCCCGTGCAGTGCATGTCCTGGGAGTGTTTGATTGGGACAGTGTAGAGGTATCTTTACTCTGTATCTAACCCCGTGCTGTACCTGTCCTGGGAGTGTTTGATGGGGACAGTGTCGAGGGAGCTTTACTCTGCATCTAACCCCGTGCTGTACCTGTCCTGGGAGTGTTTGATGGGGACAGTGTAGAGGGAGCTTTACTCTGTACCTAACCCCGTGCTGTACCTGTCCTGGGGGTGTTTGATGGGGACAGTGTCATGGGAGATTTACACTCTATCTAACCCCGTACTGTACCTGTCCTGGGGGTGTTTGATGGTGACAGTGTCAAGGGAGCTTTACTCTGTATCTAACCCCGTACTGTACCTGTCCTGGGGGTGTTTGATGGGGACAGTGTAGATGGGCTTTTAATCTGTATCCAACCCCGTGCTGCACCTGTCCTGGGAGTGTTTGATGGGGACAGTGTAGAAGGAGCTTTACTCTGTATCTTACTCGGTGCTCTACCTGTCCTGGGAGTGTTTGATGGGGACAGTGGGGAGGGAGCTTTACTCTGTATCTAACCCCGTGCTGTACCTGTCCTGGGAGTGTTTGATGGGGAGAGTGTAGAGGGAGCTTTTCTCTGTATCGAAACCCCGTGCTGTGCCAGTCCTGGGAGTGATTGGTGGGGAGAGTGTAGAGGGGGCTTTACTCTGTATCTAACCCCGTGCTGTACCTGTCCTGGGAGTGTTTGATGGGGACAGTGTAGAGGGAGCTTTACTCTGTATCTTACTCGGTGCTCTACCTGTCCTGGGAGTGTTTGATGGGGACAGTGGAGAGGTAGCTTTACTCTGTATCTAACCCCGTGCTGTACCTGTCCTGGGAGTGTTTGATGGGGACAGTGTAGAGGGAGCTTTTCTCTGTATCTAAACCCCGTGCTGTGCCTGTCCTGGGAGTGTTTGGTGGGGACAGTGAAGAGGGGGCTTTACTCTGTATCTAACCCCGTGCTGTACCTGTCCTGGGAGTGTTTGATGGGGACAGTGTAGAGGGAGCTTTACTCTGTATCTAACCCCGTGCTGTACCTGTCCTGGGTGTGTTTGATGGGGACAGAGTAGAGGGAGATTTACTCTGTATCGAACCCCGTGCTGTACCTGTCCTGGGAGTGTTTGATGGGGACAGTGCAGAGGGTGCTTTACTCTGTATCTAACACCGTGCTGTACCTGTCCTGGAAGTGTTTGATGGGGACAGTGTAGACGGAGCTTTACTCTGTATCTAACCCCGTGCTGTACCTGTCCTGGGTGTGTTTGATGGGGACAGACTAGAGGGAGATTTACTCTGTATCGAACCCCGTGCTGTACCTGTCCTGGGAGTGTTTGATGGGGACAGTGTAGAGGGATCTTTACTCTGTATCTAACACCGTGCTGTATTTGTCCTGGGAGTGTTTGATGGGGACAGTGTAGAGGGAGCTTTACTCTGTATCTAACCCCATGCTGTATCTGTCCTGGGAGTGTTTGATGGGGGCAGTGGAGAGGGAGCTTTACTCAGTATCTAACCCCGTGCTGTACCTGTCCTGGGAGTGTTTGATGGGGACAGTGGGGAGGGAGCTTTACTCTGTATCTAACCCCGTGCTGTACCTGTCCTGGGAGTGTTTGATGGGGAGAGTGTAGAGGGAGCTTTTCTCTGTATCGAAACCCCGTGCTGTGCCTGTCCTGGGAGTGATTGGTGGGGACAGTGTAGAGGGGGCTTTACTCTGTATCTAACCCCGTGCTGTACCTGTCCTGGGAGTGTTTGATGGGGACAGTGTAGAGGGAGTTTTACTCTGTATCTTACTCGGTGCTCTACCTGTCCTGGGAGTGTTTGATGGGGACAGTGGAGAGGTAGCTTTACTCTGTATCTAACCCCGTGCTGTACCTGTCCTGGGAGTGTTTGATGGGGACAGTGTAGAGGGAGCTTTTCTCTGTATCTAAACCCCGTGCTGTACCTGTCCTGGTAGTGTTTGATGGGGACAGTGTAGAGGGAGCTTTACTCTGCATCTAACCCCGTGCTGTACCTGTCCTGGGTGTGTTTGATGGGGACAGAGTAGAGGGAGATTTACTCTGTATCGAACCCCGTGCTGTACCTGTCCTGGGAGTGTTTGATGGGGACAGTGCAGAGGGTGCTTTACTCTGTATCTAACACCGTGCTGTACCTGTCCTGGAAGTGTTTGATGGGGACAGTGTAGACGGAGCTTTACTCTGTATCTAACCCCGTGCTGTACCTGTCCTGGGTGTGTTTGATGGGGACAGACTAGAGGGAGATTTACTCTGTATCGAACCCCGTGCTGTACCTGTCCTGGGAGTGTTTGATGGGGACAGTGTAGAGGGATCTTTACTCTGTATCTAACACCGTGCTGTATTTGTCCTGGGAGTGTTTGATGGGGACAGTGTAGAGGGAGCTTTACTCTGTATCTAACCCCGTGCTGTATCTGTCCTGGGAGTGTTTGATGGGGGCAGTGGAGAGGGAGCTTTACTCAGTATCTAACCCCGTGCTGTACCTACCCTGGGAGTGTTTGATGGGGACACTGTAGAGGGAGCTTTTCTCTGTATCTAAACCCCGTGCTGTGCCTTTCCTGGGAGTGTTTGATGGGGACAGTGAAGAGGGAGCATTTCTCTGTATCTAACCGCGTGCTGTACTTGTCCTGGGAGTGTTTGATGGGGACAGTGTAGAGGTTTCTTTACTCTGTACCTAAACCCGTGCTGTACCTGTCCTGGTGATAGTGTCGTGGTTCCCCAAGACGACAATTCGTGAGTATCGATTAGAACAGAGAGTCTGAACAGCGATCTTCCAAGCAGTGGATTTTATTCAACTAGTACAAGAGAACAAAATCGGGATGTCCGGAACAATCCGAAGAGCCCTCAGGCTTACAGGCTTTTTATATACATTTTAGTTCCATATCTCAAGGTCCTCATCTTTCTTATCTTACTCTACAACCGGACCTCGCTTTTGGCCACTATTATTTTTAGATGCCTTTTATCTGTTTTAGTCACGATTGGTCGCTTCCTTTTTCCTCTCTCTGTCTCTTAAACCATGGTGGTTATAACTCCTGCCCTTATCTCTACTTTTCTGCTTGTGCAACAATCGTGGTTTAGCTGACTTAGGCCGAATGTATAGGAAACATCTGCTTTCTTTATTCTTTCTTGTTTATTATGGTTTATTACTAAAGTAAGTCACGAAGCAATATTCACTGTATTCCCAAATGATTAGTAGTTGCTTTTATTAATTAGTAATTGCTAAGCTACTTTTCTGGGTCTTCTGCTTTGATTATGTCAACTATACTTGATTACATTAGGTTGTCTATTCTGTGTTTGATTATGTTACTTCACACAGGGTTATGCTAAATTACATCAGGTTACATAGATCACCCATTCATTTCATTACTCACCTAACTCTATTTTATTATTTCACTAAAACCTATGATTCTGCATGCCATATCTAGGTTATATAATATCTAGGACAAGTTACCTATACTTATACAATACTCAGTACAAACTCCCAACATGTCCCCCCTTTGAGGCTATCTCCTAGCCTCACCACAATTACCAAACTCAAATAACCCCTCGTTTTTTAGAAAATGCATTTTAAATCTAATCGCTCTCTGCAGGCAATGTGGAGGAGCCGAATATTTTGGCCAGGGGCCAATGCCCCTGTTATACTTTTAACATAATGTGGCTAGCCAGATTCAGATTCTCGGGCTGCTCCCCCAGGTTGCCTGCTCCTAACAGTCATCAGCCAAAAACCTCCCCACTCTTGGCAAGGAAAGGGAAAAAAGACTGATTCCTGTGTACAGACTAAGTTCTTTCGGGCAGTCGCGACTTTCAGCAAGGTGCGTATCGTTTTCACCAGACGATCGTCCATAACTGCAGTTAGCTCATAGAGTGACGAGATTCAACTTCAACCAAGGTCATGGTAAATTCACTTTGAGGGGGCGACTTAAGGTTTCCCCATTCTTCTGTTGTTCGTCCTGAACGCGAACTGCTGAGCACCCGAGTCACCATCTGCCGTGCCGCTATCCTGGAAAGGAAGGATCTCAGGACGGGTAGGAGACAACAAAATATTAATCCCAAAATGACTATTGTTGTGACTGCTATAGCTCCGGCCTTGGCAAACCATGCCCCCCATTTTCCGAACATTCTATCCAACCAACTCCATACCCCCTGTCCAAATCCAGCATTATCTTTCATCTCTGTCGCAAGATTCTTTAACTTATTCATGGCTTGTGTAAAAGACCCCTCTGGACTAGTGTTATTAGGGATAAATGTGCAACACTGATCCCCAAACATAACACACACACCTCCTTTTTCAGCTAGAAGCCAATCTAATGCCTGTCGATTTTGCCATGCCATTTTGCTGGTTGCATCCAACTGCTCCCCCAAAGCAGCCAGGGCATCATTCGAATAATTAATAAACCTCTGCTGATTATAATAAATGTAATTGATCCACTCAGTATTCTTGTTGGGTGATATCCAGAAAAAGATGGATTCAAACCCAGCGGCTATTTCATTCCTAGCTTTAAACTCATTCGGGATACCTCGGGGTTGGCCAATTGCATCCAGTTTTACGTTAGGGTCAAGGGTATATGCTCTCTTAGCTCTACGTGATGTAATGCTGCTTTCCACCGGTAGTATCACAGTGCTCTGGGCCAGCATTACTCGAGCACACAGGCCATGCCAATCCGGTGGTAACGTAGCCAGCAGCCCTTTTTCCGGGCCACAAAGCCACCAGAGATCGGCCAGTTGATTTGTTTGATGTTCTAATACATAGGGAGGGGGTGACATTCCCCCTGTTATGTTGGCAGTAGCAGGGTTGAGCAGACCACGGATGTCAGAAACGTCCCAAATCCTTTCACACTGTCCTGTGTAATTTCCCAAATTACTTCCCGCGTCTTGTTCCCTCCAATAGCAATCTTGGACTTGTAAGTTGGGTTTTACCTGCCATTCCTCCGGGACCGCATCCACAGCCGATTTTGGCCATATTGGACACTGGCGGGCCACATGGGAGGAGATATGCTTTGCCCCAGCACGTAGGATACATTCGACTTGACATCTCGGCATTGTCCCCTTACAAAGGTTATCACATGCATTAGCTGAACAGTCTATTGCGTCATACTTGTAAGTTCGATTCTTGTGTACATAGATGCGTGGGATAGTGCTATATGGGCGACACATTTCTTTTTTCCATTTTAATATCATGGTCCAACAGTCTCCTGATCCCCACGGTATATCAGCTACCTGGGTGTGTGGTCTGTCCGCCGCACATATCACACAATCTTTCCCATCATTATTTTTCTTACCAGTATATGCAGCCCATTTCCACCAAGCGTTTGTCTGTGCTTTCTCCCATACAGTATTTGTGCTTGCTGACCGTTTTCGTCTGGCTTGTTTTAATATTCCACCTCCCTGAACCTGCACCCTTATGGTCTCTGAACTCCACTTTCCATTGTTATGGGTCAAGGAAGTCCTCAAAGGAAATAGTTTCCAAGTCCCAGGTAGGGAATGAGGGCCCCTCCCTGTTCTCACCTTCTTCGGCATCTTGACTAACAGGCTCAGGCTGGGCATTTGTATCATCAGCCAGCCCATGCACAGGACTACTTTCATCATCATCTACTCCTTCCGGTCTACTTTGACTCTGTTCCACCTCCCCACGAGTCTCCTCGTCTTGCTCTATGTCTTCCTCACTGCTACTTTGATCCGCACCGGCACCGTCCTCAACCTCCCCTCTCTCTTCTACCCCAGTTACCGTTCTGGTACAATGATTCAAGTGATACCACAGTGTGCTGCCTTCAACTTGCAACGCCGTGGGAGACACCTTAGTGACTTCAAATGGTCCTTCCCTTCTCGGTTCGTTCCAACGTCTCCGGAACTTCCTGATGTATACTCGATCTCCAGGTCTGATAAGGTGTTCTGCTGCAGGGCTCTCTTCCTCTTTGGCTTTTTCCTGTTCAAATATAGTTCTATGTATAATAGTTAATTGTCGTACATACTCTCTTGCGTCCTGATCTAAACATTCCAGCGCGGGGCCACCTGCTCCTCTGATCTTTGGTACCGGCATTACTCTTCCTGTCATCATCTCATGTGGGCTCAAATGTGTGATTCTGTTCTCCTGACACCTATATTGCATTAAAGCTAATGGCAGAGCATCCATCCAATTTTTTCCTGTGTCACTGCAAATTTTGCTGATTTTAGCCTTAAGGGTTCCGTTTGCTCTCTCCACCATCCCTTGGGATTGAGGATGATACACACATCCAAACCTCTGCTTTATTCGGAGTGCTGAGAGAGTTTCCCTTAGTGCCCTTCCTATAAAAGCAGACCCATTATCTGAACTTAATTGCATGGGTATGCCAAATCTCGGGATAAGTTCTTTTGACAGGAAGTTAATGACAGTTCCAGATCCTTGATCTTTGGATGGTGTTGCTTCTATCCATCTGCTGAATCGATCAATAATCACTAGCATGTATCTTTTCCCCCTCACCACCTTTCCCATATCTACATAGTCCATGCAGAGATGTTGAAATGGTCCCTCGGGAATGGGTATATGCCCTATTGGGGCAGTAATGCCCTTCCTGATATTATTCTGAGCACACACCTCACACTGACTTAGCATGTAATCAATTGAGTTCTGCAGGTATGGTGACCAGAATCCTTCTTTCTTGATCTTCCTAGCCACCTCTCCTCTGGCGCAGTGGTCCACTCCATGTGCTTCGCTGATTAGTACGGTCAGTAATGTTGTGGGTGCTATGACCAATCCCTCCCCATTTCTCCACACTTGATCATGTTGTCCTTGTATCGCTCCTCTATCTTTCCACATTGTCTTTTCAGCTACAGGGGCTTCCTCCTGTAGCTGTGCCACATCTTCTAAAGTGATCTGAGGTTCGATATTCCCCACACCTGGCCCTGGGTGTGGTCTTGCTATCTCTACTGGGGCTATTGTGGCCTCAATGTATCCTGATGCTTCTTTAGCTGCCTGGTCTGCTTTGGTGTTTCCCTGTGTGATGCTATCCGTCCCCTTTTTGTGCGCCTGACACTTAATTATGGCTAATTCTCTTGGGCCCATCATGGCCTTTATTAAAGCCCTAATTTGACCCTCGTGGTGTATTGGTCCTCCTCCACTTTTCATAAATCCCCTTTGCTTCCATATTGCCCCAAACAGGTGGCAGACCCCGTGGGCATAGGCCGAATCAGTATAAATTTCCACTGCTTCTCCATTTGCTAACTCACATGCTCTGGTCAGTGCTTCAAGCTCCGCTAACTGGGCTGAACATGGCTGTTCACATTCTTTTGCCTCTATTACCTCAAACGATTTCCCTTTCTGTTCGACTATTGCATAGCCAGCATGATTTCCCTTATGATCCCTACAACATGAACCATCCACGTACAATGTCCTCTTCCCTTCTGTGCTTAAGCTTTCTGCCTTCAAGTCCTGCCTCAATTTCATAAATGCCCTGGTTTCTCTTACGCACTCATGCTCCTCTCCCTCATGTGGCAGTGGCATATAGTCAGCTGGGTTAGCCCTATTACACTTTACTATCGTAATGTCCGGAAATGTGGTCAGCATTTGAAAATGATGAATTCTAGCCGGTGTCAGAACAAATTTCCCTTTCTCAATCAACTCAGCTACCTTATGGTACACATGTATGTTTATCGGATATCCCATTGTGACTGTAGATGCCTTTTCATACGCCCACCAAGCTGCTGCCAGGCCTTGGTAGCACGGAGGATATCCCATTGCTACGTCGTCTAGCCTGGTGCTGTAATATGCTACAGCCTGCCTTCGTCTACCCTTGCAATTTTCCTGTGTTAGCACTGCTGTAGCAAATCCGGCTTCCCTGTTACTCACAAATAAGTCAAAGGGTTTGTCATATGTCGGTAAAGCCAATGCCGGAGCTTGTGCCATTTCTGTCTTTATATTTTCAAATGCGTCTGAAGCATCTTTATCCCATTTCAATTTGGCTTTCAATTCTTCGCACCCTGCCTCCTTCATTACCTTTCGTAGTGCCTGCGTTTTTTCCGCATAGTTTTCCACCCATTCTGAACTGAATCCTGTCATTCCCAAAAATGTCATCATTTGGCCCACCGTCTGTGGTTTCGGAATCTTTAATACAGCTTTGATCTGCTGAGAAGCTATCCCTTTCTGTCCCGCTGATATGTCTCTTCCTAAGTACTCTACTTTCTCCTGGCACATCTGCAGCTTTTTCCTGGATACCTTATGGCCCCCTTCTGCTAGTCTTTCTAACAGTTTTAAACTATCCTTCCTGCATTGTTCTTGTGTTTCTGTGCATAATAACAAATCATCCACATATTGTATCAGTGTTCCTTCCAACTGCACTCCTGTTAAATCTTCTTTCAACACCTGATTGAATACATGTGGAGAATGTTTAAATCCTTGGGGCATCCTGTTGTATGTGTATTGTTTCCCTTCGAACGTAAATGCAAAGAGATACTGACTTTCTTGAGCTAACGGCACACTAAAAAATGCCGAACATAGGTCTATCACAGTAAACCATTTACTTTCAGGTGGTATATTTGTCAACAAGGTATAAGGGTTCGGAACTTCTACTGGCATATCTTCCACTACCTCATTAATTGCTCTGAGGTCATGCACCAATCTCCATTTTTCTCCGTCCGCTTTCTTCACCGGTAGCAGCGGTGTATTACACCTGCTTCGGGTCTCTTTTAATACCCCTGCTTCTATCAATCCCTTAATTGTTCCTCTAATTCCCTCAATTGCTTCTGTCTTGATTGGATATTGGGGCCTATAAGGCCCCTGGCGTCCTGTCTTTAATCTGACTTCAACTGGATTAGCGGTTTTGACCCTCCCCACATCCGTGTCCTGTCTGGACCACAATTCCTGCGGGAGGGAGTTCAAATCCTGCTCTAAACTCTCTCTCCATTCTAGTTCATGTTTCTCAATTTGCACTCCTATTGTTACTTGCTTTGGTTTCCCAAGCAACTTAACATCCAAAATTATCTTCGTCATTTGTCCGTCACTGGACGTCCAAATATCTATATTGTCTGTCTGAACAAATTCTAAGTCTTGTGCTTTCAACACCATTGGTCCTAGGTCTTTTGATCTATATTCCGGATTCACTTTCAATGTGACATGTGGCCCTGCTCCAGGTACAGAGAACCATTTATCAACCCATTTATTCCTAACGATTGTGAGGGCTGCTCCCTCTAGTCCAATTAAAATACTTCCTGTCTCTATTTCCTGTTCTTGTCCCGCCTCTCTTTCCCATTTCTCCTGGATCTCAGGTTCCTGCTTCTCATCAAATATCATTGTACTGTGTAATTCTGTTCTTGGCCATTTGGCTTGAGGTATCCTGGCATCTATAAGTTTTCCCCAAATTTCCCATATTTCTCTTTTAACTTGTTCTTCTACATCTCCCAACCAATATACATTAACCCTTTCTTCTCCTGGTATCTCAAGTGGATATATTCCCATCAAATCAATTCCCTGTTCTGTACATTCTAATTTTAGTCCCAAACCTAGGATTGCATCCCTTCCTAATAGATTTAAAGGAGTTTTATCACATATTAAGACAGGTACATGGGTAGTCTTGTTTCCAATGGTAACAGGCACCGGCGTCGTCATTCGAGCTAATGTTACTTTCCCCGAGAACCCCACAGTTTTTATAAACTGGTTTGACAATGGTAAGTGATCCGCATATTTCGTTTGTATGCACGTACATGTGGCGCCGGTGTCTATCATCATGGGGACCTCGATCCCTCCTACTCTAACGTTAACTATAGGCTCCTGTTCTGCGGTTTCTGTTATTTGTACGTACTGTCCTACCATTTTGGGGTTCTCTGGGCCTCCCTATGGGGAAATTTGATGATTTACCGGCCCTTGAAACATCGGGATGCTGTTTGGTGACACTTGGATCATTTGCTGGCTTGTCTGCTGCTGGTTCTCTCCCTGCCTGTGGGAATTTCGCGGGCAATTCCTTTTTATGTGCCCTGCCTCCTCGCACCCCCAACACACCCCTGGAGGGCCAGGCAATGGTCCCTGTCTCGGAGCCTGATTATTAACCTGTCCCTGTCCTCTCTGATTCTGATAGGATGGCCTACCACCTCCTTGTCCTTTCCCATTTCTATTCCTGTCAGTTTGACCTTGCAGAGCGTATGGATTTTGATAATTTAGGCCACAAGCTTCTGGGTTTATGGACAGTGGGAAGGCAGAAATGTTATAGGTTACGATGGGTTGGCCTCCATCTCCGCTCCCCCCTAATATTATTGGTGCTGGTTGTTCCTCTAATTTTTGTTCCACCACCACCGGTGCTATTTTTCTGGGTACGAGATCCTCTTTTGCCTTTATCTTATCCTTGTTTTTGATCTCTTCCAACTGTGCCTGAAGGAGTTTACGTTGTATCTCCTTCAGCTGTTTGTCTGCATTCTTTTCATCTTTGCGATGTCTCTCTACTGCATGGGCAACATAATCAACAAACTCTCGGTAACTTTTTGAGTCCAAGCCCACCACCTCCTCCAGTCTTGTTTTAGCTGGGACTGGCAAGCCCTCCAGTATTGTAGCCCGGAACATGGCATTGGTCAGTGGGTCTGTTAGAATGTCCCTTTCCGTGTCCCTTCTCCATCTTCTTAATTGTTTTTCCACGTATACAGCCGCATTCTCCTCCTCACCCAATGGCTCCCCCCTTAGGGTTTTTACATCCATTCGGTTGGGGTATGTATCCCGCAATGCCTGCCATATGTCTTGGCGATACGGGTCCATGGGTGTCCCATCTACGTCTGGGTCATAAGCTGCCATCGGGATGCCTGCACGTCTCATTATTTCTGCCATTTGGTCCATTCCTAGCACCTTTGTCAAGAGAGCTTTGACGTCACCCAGTGCCATCCTTTTCCCCATCATTCCCGCCTCCAACTGTCCAATCCACCTTCCAGCTCCATCCAAAATATTGGGTAATTCATTAATTAAACTAGGCAGATCCTGTCCTGACCAAGGGATATACTGCAGTCTGCCACCCTTCAGAATCACTGGGAGCATGCTTTTTTCTCTTCTATCCTCATCTGGAAATTTCACAGGTTTGTGTTTCTTTCGCAGTGATTTTCTTCGTCCCCCTAACACTGATTGTCCCCCTTCGTCTTCACTACTTGCTTCTGTCTCTTCTTCCATCTTTCCCTTTTTTCTATTTTTCTCCGGGTACCTCTCTGGGTGTTTCCATGTCCATGGCTTTTCCAATCTTTGTCTATTTGTCCCTTCGGGTACTTCCCAGCCTATCTCTTCTTTTTCTTTTTCCTCTCTGTTCCATCCTACTCTCTTTCCTTCTATTCTTCCCTGTGACGTCTCACTCCCATATTTGGAGAGATCCTCTTCTGTTCTCCACTTACATCCCTCTTTAACATTCTTCCCTCTCCTTTCTCGTTCCTTATCCGCTTTCATTGTCTCCTTTGCCCATTCCAAAAGTTCTACCATATTTACTTCTTCTATCAATTCCTTTCTCTTTTGACTCAGCTCATCCAACTCCTCTTCTACTTTCCTAGCCGCTTCTTCTATATCTTGTTTCTTTTCTCTCTCCCTTTCTTTCCATTCATCCTTCGTCATTGGTTCCATGTTATATTCTCCCTCAAAATTCATTGTACCTGATATAACTGGGTACAGTCCCTTGGAGCTCTGTTCCCCTAAATATGGGGGCGGGGCTTCGTTTGGATCTTCCAATTCTGCTTTTTCCCGAAATTGTACTGGCATCTGCCTCCTGTCCCCCCTCCATGCCCTTCTTTTCTCTTTCCCCTCTTGCTCAAACAATGCTAGTATTTCTAACTCCTTTTCTCGCTTCTCCCTTCTTTTGCTCGATTTATCCTTAATTTTATAGTTCTTTATCATTCCTTTCTGGTCCTCACACCTCTCTACGTCCCATGTGCCTTCCTCCGGCCACTGTGTATTGGTCTTGCTTGTTCTTTTAGCCCACTTTTTAGAAACGTGTTCTATATCTCCCCTAAGGGCTGGGAACTTCTCCCCTAATTTCTCCACTGGTGTTCTAAACTTGTGTTCCATTATTCGTCTTTTTGGGCTACTGTCACAATTCTTATCACTCAATTTGTCAGAGTTAGGTATCACAGTGATGATCACTTGCTGTATTATTTTCCCGTGTTCAGTCCCCTGTTTACCTTTCTCTTGGGTTTCCTTTGTCAATATCTGTAACTCTAACCGGGGTTCCGATATCCACTTCCCAGTAATCCCCTGTCCCGGCACTATCTTCCTCTCCCGGGCTATGGGGTAGTATGTTCTCACTTGTTTGTCTATTTGTACAGAAACCCTGTAGCGGTCAGATTCCTTTATTAATTTCTCTAGAGTTTCTAATTCTATCTCGTCTATCCAATTCCTGTCGGCTATTTCTTCCCAGTTCACATACGGCCACTCATTTTTTATCTCTTCTAAATTAGTTACATGTGTAACCTTTTCCCAATCCAGGGTTGCTTCTGTTTTTTGTTAATTTTTAATCCCCTGACTTTTCTTTTCAACCTGTTGTATCAATCTCACCGCTAGGTGGTCGTGTCAGTGTAATGTGCTTTTAATTACCGTATTAGGTCAGAGAGCGATCTCTCACTGATCTCTCTCCCTCTCGGTTGACGTCCGTTACCCGAGGTCCTGGGTAGGTTTGGACTGGCAGATTCTTCCACACTTACTCTCTTCCGGGCAAGTCGTGACCTGAAAAACCCGCTCCAAACCGCTTGACTTAACCTAATTGCATTAATTTAGCGTTCGGTCTTTTTCCCGTCTCACTTTTTACCCATTCACAGACAATACAGTATTCTCAGCGCGCTTTTGCATGCAATGCTCCACTCTTCAGATCAGGCTCAGTCTCTCAAAGTACTTTACCCAATTTAGCTTCACCTTTGCAGGATATCTTTTGGGTTTGGGGAGATCCAGGACCAGCAAAGAGCCGGGTGCGCCGGGCCTCGAGATCCCTTTTCCGACAACAAGGATTTACATGCAATACAAATTTGCTCACCTTGCTGTCAGAATGCCGGCTTTGGGATGTCCAGCCCCGGTCGGACCTCCGTCTCCGCCACTCCTTCCAGATGCTTTTCTGGGCGATCTCGCTCCAACCCTGCTCGCAGCGCCAATTCTGTCGTGGTTCCCCAAGACGACAATTCGTGAGTATCGATTAGAACAGAGAGTCTGAACAGCGATCTTCCAAGCAGTGGATTTTATTCAACTAGTACAAGAGAATAAAATCGGGATGTCCGGAACAATCCGAAGAGCCCTCAGGCTTACAGGCTTTTTATATACATTTTAGTTCCATATCTCAAGGTCCTCATCTTTCTTATCTTACTCTACAACCGGACCTCGCTTTTGGCCACTATTATTTTTAGATGCCTTTTATCTGTTTTAGTCACGATTGGTCGCTTCCTTTTTCCTCTCTCTGTCTCTTAAACCATGGTGGTTATAACTCCTGCCCTTATCTCTACTTTTCTGCTTGTGCAACAATCGTGGTTTAGCTGACTTAGGCCGAATGTATAGGAAACATCTGCTTTCTTTATTCTTTCTTGTTTATTATGGTTTATTACTAAAGTAAGTCACGAAGCAATATTCACTGTATTCCCAAATGATTAGTAGTTGCTTTTATTAATTAGTAATTGCTAAGCTACTTTTCTGGGTCTTCTGCTTTGATTATGTCAACTATACTTGATTACATTAGGTTGTCTATTCTGTGTTTGATTATGTTACTTCACACAGGGTTATGCTAAATTACATCAGGTTACATAGATCACCCATTCATTTCATTACTCACCTAACTCTATTTTATTATTTCACTAAAACCTATGATTCTGCATGCCATATCTAGGTTATATAATATCTAGGACAAGTTACCTATACTTATACAATACTCAGTACAAACTCCCAACAATAGGGACAGTGTAGAGGGAGCTTTTCTCTGTATCTAACCCCGTGCTGTAACTCTCCTGGGAGTGTTTGATGGGATCAGTGGAGAGGGAACTTTACTCTGTATCTAACCCCGTGCTGCACCTGTCCTGGGAGTGTTTGGTGGGGACAGTGTAGAGGGAGCTTTACTCTGTATCTAACCCCGTGCAGTGCATGTCCTGGGAGTGTTTGATTGGGACAGTGTAGAGGTATCTTTACTCTGTATCTAACCCCGTGCTGTACCTGTCCTGGGACTGTTTGATGGGGACAGTATAGAGAGATCTTTATTCTGTGTCTAACACCGTGCTGTTCCTCTCCTGGGAATGTTTGATGGGGACAGTGTAGAGGGAGCTTTACTCTGTATCTTTCTCGGTGCTCTACCAGTCCTGGGAGTGTTTGATGGGGACAGTGGAGAGGGAGCGTTACTCTGTATCTAACAACGTGCTGTACCTGTCCTGGGAGTGTTTAATGGGGACAGTGTAGAGGGAGCTTTTCTCTGTATCTAAACACCGTGCTGTGCCTGTCCTGGGAGTGTTTGGTGGGGACAGTATAGAGGGAGTTTTACTCTGTATCTAACCCCGTGCTGTACCTGTCCTTGGAGTGTTTGATGGGGACAGTGTAGAGGTAGTTTTACTCTGTATCTAAACCCGTGCTGTACCTGTCCTGGGAGTGTTTGATGGGGACAGTGTCGAGGGAGCTTTACTCTGCATCTAACCCCGTGCTGTACCTGTCCTGGGAGTGTTTGATGGGGACAGTGTCGAGGGAGCTTTACTCTGCATCTAACCCCGTGCTGTACCTGTCCTAGGAGTGTTTGATGGGGACAGTGTAGAGGGAGCTTTACTCTGTACCTAACCCCGTGCTGTACCTGTCCTGGGGGTGTTTGATGGGGACAGTGTCATGGGAGATTTACACTCTATCTAACCCCGTACTGTACCTGTCCTGGGGGTGTTTGATGGGGACCGTGTCAAGGGAGCTTTTCTCTGTATCTAACCCCGTACTGTACCTGTCCTGGGGGTGTTTGATGGGGACAGTGTAGATGGGCTTTTAATCTGTATCCAACCCCGTGCTGCACCTGTCCTGGGGGTGTTTGATGGGGACAGTGTAGAAGGAGCTTTACACTGTATCTTACTCGGTGCTCTACCTGTCCTGGGAGTGTTTGATGGGGACAGTGGGGAGGGAGCTTTACTCTGTATCTAACCCCGTGCTGTACCTGTCCTGGGAGTGTTTGGTGGGGACAGTGTAGAGGGAGCTTTTCTCTGTATCTAAACCCCGTGCTGTGCCTGTCCTGGGAGTGTTTGGTGGGGACAGTGAAGAGGGGGCTTTACTCTGTATCTAACCCCGTGCTGTACCTGTCCTGGGAGTGTTTGCTGGGGACAGTAGAAAGGGAGCTTTACTCTGTATCTAACCCCGAGCTGTGCCTGTCCTGGGAGTGTTTGATGGGGACAGTGTAGAGGGAGCTTTACTCTGTATCTAACCCCGTGCTGTACCTGTCCTGGGTGAGTTTGATGGGGACAGAGTAGAGGGAGATTTACTCTGTATCGAACCCCGTGCTGTACCTGTCCTGGGAGTGTTTGATGGGGACAGTGCAGAGGGTGCTTTACTCTGTATCTAACACCGTGCTGTACCTGTCCTGGAAGTGTTAGATGGGGACAGTGTAGACGGAGCTTTACTCTGTATCTAACCCCGTGCTGTACCTGTCCTGGGAGTGTTTGATGGGGACAGTGTAGAGGATTCTTTACTCTGTATCTAAACCCGTGCTGTACCTGTCCTGGTGATAGGGACAGTGTAGAGGGAGCTTTACTCTGTATCTAACCCCGTGCTGTACCTGTCCTGGGAGTGTTTGATGGGGACAGTGGAGAGGGGGCTTTTCTCTGTATCTAAACCCCGTGCTGTGCCTTTCCTGGGAGTGTTTGATGGTGACAGTGTAGAGGGAGCTTTACTCTGTATCTAACCCCG